>NC_053497.1:39203780-39905010 GCF_905171775.1 Rana temporaria
TCAGATCCTTCACAAAACAACCCCACCGATGCTCACACCTCGAACTATTCGCATCGGCGATACGAATACAGTGGTACTTACTTATGATTCCGATCCCGGGCCTTACGTTTGTTGTCAAGCATAAACATTTGCATCTCACTCCATCTGTATTTACAGTGTTGTGCACGGTCATTCCTACATACTTCAAATTTCTGCTAAACTTTGTTTTCACTATTCTAATAAAGCTGCTTAATTGCAATTGTGGCTCAAATCGGTCACTCATCTCCAGTAGCAACTCGGCTGCTCACCTATTTTCTGTCGTGCTCACACGCAAACTAGCTTTCACTACGCCTATTGTTCCTTCAAGTTGACCCGCATCAGGTCAGTGCTCCAAGACTTCACCCGCACAAGGGGTGTACTAAGAAGCAGCTTCAATCTCTCCCGGGGATGCTCAATTTGCTGTTGGGATCATTCCCCAGGGTCGATCTTTTGTATCATGCCTCCTGGTCTTCCTCTCCCAGGCACAGGACTCCGATCAGATCCTTAACTTGGACACCGCGGCAGTAGCGGACCTGTCAATATGGGAGGAGTTTCTCACTACGTTAAACAGTATCAACGCTATACCATCAATATCGCCCCCATCACCGCAGGTAGTGACAGATGCCGCAGCTTCCGCAGGCTTCGCTGCAATTTTTGACCAATATTAGTTTGCAGGACCATAGCCTCCAGAGACACTCTTAATCCCAGGGTTTACCTGGACTTCCATGTTTGAACAATTCCTGATCGTGGCAGCCGCTCAGCTCTGGGGTCATATCTGGACAGGACGAACCGTGGCCTTCACTTCCCGACACCAGGCCACGGCCGACATTATTAGTAAAGGCAAGTCTAAGTTATGTCCTTCCTACGCAGGCCCATACAACTATCCCCACAGCACCAGTTAAATGTCCACTATCTTGGCTAGTTCCCCATGTGGCTTTCTTTCCAGTCTGGTCATTCAAGCAACCATCTACTCAGCCTACCATGGGTTCCTGCGGCCTAGGGAGTTTACCCGCAGCTACCCTGCCGCCCAAGTTCTACATTGACCTCACTTGGCTCGCTACCACGACTACTTCATTCTCCACCTGGCACTATCCAAAACCCAGCGATCAGGCACTGGGGTAGACATCCAACTCTAAAGCAAACAATGTCCGTTGTGCAGTAACCATACTCGATCGCCTTCTGTCACTCCTACCTGAACAGTCAAACTCTTATCCCCTAATACCTTTCCCGATCAAACCCTTGAGTGCCTGCCAGTTCGTCAAACATGTCAGAATTCATCGGGGCACAACCAACCATCGGAAGTTGATCCAGGGTTCACCCGATCGCCTCTCAGGGGATCAGGAAGGAATTTTCTTCCCTGCTGTAGCAATTGGCCTAGGCTCGGCTGGGGTTTTCGCCTTCCCCTGGATCAACGGGGGGGCGGTTAGGTCAATTTGGGTCCTGTCACCTTCACACTTGCTTACTCACTCTTCCACGCTACCTACACCTCAACCCCAGTCAGTGCTCCAGTCGCTCTTATCGTATTGGAGCGGCCTCTGCCACATCCCGGTGTGGGATCCCAGATCATGACAATTAAGAGACTTGATGGATGGAAGTCTGCCTGCTTCGCCCAGCACATCCCCCATTTCTCAGGTGGAAATGGCACAACCGTTCACCAAACTTGCTAAATGAATAAAGCTAAAACCAATAAAACTACACCCCCCTACCTGAATGTTTTTGCCCCCTTATCTTGGCATACCGTCCATCAGATCAGGGCACACTTCAGGTCTCTTTCATTTGGTAAGTCTTATGTTAAGTCTATCTATCTTGTTCATATCGGTATCGGACATAGGGCTTCGACTATAAATATATATATATATATATATATATATATATATATATATATATATATATATATATATATATATATATATATATATATATATATATGTGTGTGTGTATATGTGTGTGATTGTGCACAGCTGGCCTGCACTGTAGCAGTAAAACCACAGTGTGCAGTCGGCAAGTGGTTAATGTGCTTATAGCAATTATAACATGCGGGGGGATAGATAGCAGAGGGGGAGCCAATCAGTGGGTCCAGCGAACACAGAGGCAGAACGGTGATCTGCCTATGTAAACAAGGTTTGACCAATCAGGGCGCAAAATGCACTGTGAAGCGCGCAATGCATTGCAGGGCATTTGGTGGGGCAAACACCCGCTGACCACCCTGCAAATTCAGGTGTTCCCCAAACGGGTGAACAGCCAATGTTTGGCCCGAACTGATGCTCGGGCCAAACCGTTCGTCCAACTCTACTCAGCACATACAGGGTCTGCTGCCAGAATCCCATTTGTGTATTATATGATAAAATGTACGAGCAAACACTTTAGCTTTTGGCAAAGAGCAATAGGAAAAACATAGTACTGCATCATCAACTAATCATCTAGCCCTTTTATATAGTTTTTTTTCTAAAAAAAACTGATCGCTAACTATGCACATGAGTGCACTTTGCACTATGTTCTTTAGGACCATTAGTCCCACACATATCTGAAATCACCTTGGGAATGTGGTATCCCCGGAAGGTGGTGTCTTTGCTGGTACCATGTAATAATCCTACAGGAAAAATATCAGCAAATCTCTGGATCTCGTGTAAAACAGCATCTGTATATGGCATCTTGTTTCTGTCTTCCACAGACAGAAGGCGATCTTGTCCAATCACATTGTCAATCTCAGTCTGGACCTTTTCTGTAAATTGTATAAAAATCATGAAATAAATTTATAAGAAATTGTCCTCATACAAAAATAACAATTATGACCAGCACTTGTGACTATTTGTAAGTATGGGAACTTTAACATAGTTTAAATGGCAGAACACATGCTAGAACAGTGTTTCTCAAACTTTTTTTCAGTCAATGCACCCTTTAAAAATGATGGATAGTCTTGAGGTACCCCATTCTAAAATGTAAAAACTATTCTAATAGTTTTACATAATGCAGCAACATCTACAAGTCCAAGTAGGACACATAATGCTGCGTACACACGATCGGAAATTCAGACAAGAAAACTATGGATTCTTTCTGACGGAATGTTGGCTCAAACTTGTGTTGCATACACACGGTCACACAAATCTTGTCGGAATTTCGATTGTCAAGAACGCGGTGATGTACGATGAGCCGAGATCAATGAAGTTCAATAGGCAGTTTGGCTCTTCTGCTTGAGTAGGATGAGCTTCGAGTTCGAGTCAAACTCATGTTCGACTCGAACATTGCCTGTTCGGCGAACAACGAACAATTAGGGGTGTTCGCGGCAAATTCGAAAAGCTGCGGAACACCCTGTTAAAGTCTATGGGAGAAATCTAAAGTGCTCATTTTAAAGGCTAATATGCAATTATTGTCCTAAAAAGTGTTTGGGGACCAGGGTCCTGTCCCAGGAGACATGTATCAATGCAAAAAAACATTTTAAAAAACTGCCGTTTTTTCGGGAGCAGTGAATTTAATAATGCTAAAAGTGAAACAATAAAAGTGAAATATTACTTTAAATTTCGTACCTAGGGGGGTGTAAAGTTAGCATGTGAAATAGCGCATGTTTCCAGTACATAGAACTGTCCCTGCACAGTGTCATTTCTGAAGGGAAAAAAAGTCTTTTAAAACCGGACTTGCGGCTATAATGAATTGTCGGCTCTGGCAATTCAGAGAGAATTCATTTATAAAAAAAATTCCATTACCAGGCCCTTCAGGTCTGGAATGGATATTAAGGGGAACCCCACCTTCAATTTAAAAAAGACGTGGGGTTCCCCCCAAATATCTATTCCAGACCCTTCAGGTCTGGTGTGGATTTTAAGGGGAACTCCACCCCAAATAAAAAAAATGGCGTGGAGTTCCCCCAGAAATTCACACCAGACCCCTTATCCGAGCACGTTAACCTGGCCGGCCGCAGAAAAGAGGGGGGGACAGAGTGCGGCCCTCCCTCTCCTGAACCGCACCAGGCCACATGGATACAGACAACGTTGGAGCAGGAAGCCGGGACCGAGAGTGGATTACCACTGCTGGATTTTTTTTTTTTTTTATTAATAAAGGACTTTTTGTGTGTGTGTGTGTGTGTGTTTTCAAACTATTTACACTTCCTTCGTGAAATGGTAGGGGTACAATGTGTACCCCATTACCAATTCACATAGGGGGGGCCAGGATCTGGGGGTCCCCTTTGATAAAGGGGTCTTCCAGATTCTGATAAGCCCCCGCCCACAGACCCCTACAACCACCGGGCAAGGGTTGTGGGGATGAGGCCCTTGTCCCCATCAACATTGGGGCATCCTCCCCATGTTGAGGGCATGTGGCCTGGTACGGTTCAGGAGAGGGGGGGCCGCACTCTGTCCCCCCCTCTTTTCTGCGGCCGGCCAGGTTAACGTGTTTGGATAAGGGGTCTGGTGTGAATTTTTGGGGGAACTCCACGCAATTTTTTTTTAAATTTGGGGTGGAGTTCCCCTTAAAATCCACACCAGACCTGAAGGGTCTGGAATGGATGTTTGGGGGGACACCCACGCTTTTTTTTTTCTCTGATTTGCCAGAGCCGACAATTCATTATAGCCGCAAGTCCGTTTTTTAAAAGACTTTTTTTTCCTTTCAGAAATGACACTTTGTGCAGAGACAGTTCTATGTACGGGAAACATGCAATATTTCACATGCTAACTTTACACCCCCCCAGGTATGAAATTTAAAGTAATATTTCACTTTTATTGTTTCACTTTTAGCATTATTAAATTCACTGCTCCCGAAAAAAACGGCCATTTTTAAAACTTTTTTTGCATTGATACATGTCCCCTGGAGCAGAACCCAGGTCCCCAAACACTTTTTAGGACAATAACTTGCATATTAGCCTTTAAAATTAGTACTTTAGATTTCAAATGTTCGAGTCCCATAGACTTTAACGGGGTTCTAAAGTTCACACTAACATTTGGTGTGTTCAAGTTCTGGTGCGAACCGAACAGGGGGGGTGTTCGTCTCATCCCTAATTCTGAGCATGCATGTTTTTTTGCGTAGGAATTGCATACAGACGAGCGGATTTTCCAATAGGAACTTTTTCCGTTGGAAAAATAGAGAACCTGCTCTCAATCTTTTGTTGGCGGAAATTCCGACAGCAAAAGTCCGATGGCGTGCACACACACGGTCGGAATTTCTGACCAAAAGCTCACATTAAATTTTTCTTGTCGGAATTTCCGATTGTGTGTACGTGGCATGAGAGGTGATTTATTCTTACAAAGCAAATACACTTTTGTAAACTGGTGCTGACTGGTATTCCAATGTTTCTCCATCATTCAACTAATGTGACCCCGACCGCTGATAAAGAGGGGCAAACAAGGATGCTATGCAGACGACTGACATCCATCTTATCAACTGATGATGTCATTGGTCATTAGGATGCTGGCAGCTAGAATGTTGTAATGGTGCATAATGAAAACCTGTAACTTAGGCCGGAAAAAACCGACTGTGTGTATAGCCCATCGGTCTGTTTTCCTTCGGTCCAAAATTTTAAAACATGCTTCAAAATCGAACCGATGGACCGCTGCCCGATCGGTCCAAACCGATGGTTAATACAGAAAAGCATCGGTTCAAAACCCGCGCATGCTCAGAATAAAGTCGACACATGCTTGGAAGCATTGAACTTCGTTTTATTCAGCACGTCGTGTGTTTGACGTCACCGCGTTCTGACCCGATCTGTTTTTGGAACGATGGTGTGTACGCACATCAGACCATCAGGCCACTTCAGCGGTGAACCGATGGAAATGGCCCGTCGGACCATTCTCATCGGTTTGGAATGACCGTGTGTACACGGCCTTAGTGTAACTAAAAGGCAGCCTTCATCCACACGCTGGCTTGTATACAATTTTTGGGCAATTTTTAGGCATTTTGCCAAGGCACCCTGGTTGGAAAGAGCTGTAAGACTGGAGACATGTATACATTATATGCTCCATACCTATGGCCTCATATATTTCAAGGGGATCTGTCAGAAAATAAAGAAGTTGCAGGGTAAACTTCTAAACTGCCTTAGAAATTGCATGGGATGGAGCAAGGGAGGCAGATGACAGAAACATGATGTGAGATCCATGGGAGAACCAAGGTTTAAAGCTTCAGTGGCTAGTCAGACAAGTAGGTGGTGAAAAACTAGAAAGTCAGCCAGAGACAAGACAAACAAAAAAAGAGATACATGAGTACAGTTTTACTAACCTGTCAAAATTGCTAAATTGTGCTTAGGCATTTAGATTTGTTTTACCCTTAGGCGTCAAGGGGTTCAAATGGAGCTTTAAACACAATTTACATGAAAATTCCACCGAAAGAAACAACACTATAAGGTTTTTTCTTACAGATCCCTCACCTTTTCTATTTTATTGCTTGATCTGTAAAGTCACTGAAGGCATACATGCATTTTCCTGCAGATAAGAGATTCTGGGAATGTAATTTTTAAACTTGCTGATGAGGGTAACTCCTATGTGTACATAACAAAGACACGTCACACCGGATGGCTATATAACTAACAGTAGACTCGTGCGGAACAAAAAAATGTGTTGTGTTTCATTTCGATTCATTATTTACATAAATTAATTTGGTTAAATTTGTTTAATTTATTTTTGGAATTTATTTTATTTATTCGAATTCCATTCAAAATTGAATTTATTCTATTTGAAATGAGAATTTTGGAATATAGTTATATTCTTTCTTTTTTTTTTTTTTTTTTTTTTTTTTTTTTTTTGTTTCTTTTTTTTTTTTTTTTCACCACCTCAGCTTTTTACCAAATACTAGAGACCCGCTCATGATTCGATGCTTCTTACGTCTCTATTTGCGGTTTGCATCATGTGTGGTATATATTCTGTTAACTGTCTTTCGCCTTTTTTTTTTTTTTTTGCGCCCCCCCTCCCTCCCCTCATGGCTCCCAGGAATCTCCTGCCCGTCCCCAGGAAAAGAGAGAAAAAAAAAAAAAAAGGAAATCAATAAGAAAAATTAAGAAGTACGGAGGTAAGGAAGAAGACTTATCCTCTTCTATTCGGCTAAGGATAGCTAGGGAGAGAATAGGTATGATGTAAATAGGAGAGATGCGAAGGGGGAACAGGGGAAAAAAAAAGAAAAAATATATGTGTCTCGCATTAGAGTGAGAGAGGGAGGGATTCAAATATTTGCAAGACCCTTGCGTAATCAGACCCTAACTCTCTCTGCATAGCTCCATGTTTTTTTATATTCCTTCCATTTTCCCCATTTCTCCCTAAATTCACTATTCTTCTCCAGATAACTATCCTTTAGTTCTTCTAATCTATACGTTTCCTCCACCGCATCTATCCAACTCCAGATATGTGGGCTTTCCGTCTCCTGCCACTTCTTAGGTATAAGTCTCTTGGCTGCGTTTAAAAGGTGGGGAAGTAGGGACTGCTTGTATTTTTTAACGCCTTCTTGGCTGCCATGAAAGAGGACGACCCATGGGTCTTTCTTGATCTCCTCTCCCGTGATAATCTTTATTTGGCTCAGTATTGTGTCCCAATACGTTTGGATTTTAGGGCATAGCCACCATAGATGGGCCATCGTACCTCTTTCTAGGCAGCCCCTCCAGCAGTCTGCGGTCTGACCTACTTTAAATTTGTTTGCTTTGTCGGGGGTAATATACCATCCTGAGAGGCACTTATAGTTTGCTTCGGCTGTTCGTATATCTATTGCAGATGTGTGAGTTAATTGAGTGATCCTTGAAAAAGTGTTAGTCCCCCTCGTGACCCCTAACTCTCTTTCCCATTTGTCTATAAAAGGTGCTTCACCCCGAGTTCCCAGCTTAACCAATAACCCATATAATTTAGTGATTGTGCCCTTAGAATACATAGATTTGCAAATTTTCTCAAGTGAAGTCAGCTCCGCCTCCGTCCGTAGTGGGCGGGGGAGGTGCCGCACAAAGTGAGTCAACTGGGAGTAATGCCACCTATCCAGATTCCAATAGTCAGTTTTAGCCTTCAAATCTTCGTAGGTCATTATCTCTCCGTTTTTTATAATATCCCCCAAGTGCACTGTGTCTCTCCTAATCCAGTTCCCTCCTATTTTTTTTTCCCCAGGTGGGAAGTAAGAGTTTTCTTTTAGATTCATTAATGGGGAATTGAATTTCCCTTCTAATAGTGCCTGCGTCCTATCCCACATTTTTAAAGTATGCCGTGTAATATCGTGTGTTTTGTGATCTAGTGCTCTGTGTTGTGCAGGGATCCAAATAATGTTATTCAGGTAATTGTTTGTTAGCGCCTTCTCAATTTGCACCCACCTTTTATCTATCCTGTCCCTAGCCCACTCTACCGCTCTCGACAAGACCGCCTCCTTATAATAACTTTTGATGTCCGGGACTGCCAGGCCGCCGAGTGGCTTGGCCTGTTTTATTATGGAGAGGGATAGTCTATGCTTTTTATTTTTCCACACGTAATTTAGTAGCAAGGTGTTAAGGATTCTCAGAAATTGCTGGGGGAGAGCAATTGGAACTAGTAAGAATTTATAGAGAATTTTAGGAACTACCATCATCTTCAACAAATTTATACGTCCAATCCATGATATGGGTTTATTGATCGTTCTTTTTAATTCATTCTTGATCTCATTTAATAAGGGAATATAATTTATTTTATACATCTTCTGCATTGTGTTGGCAAGTTTTATTCCTAGGTACTTAAGTTCTTTAGTCCAGGGGAACGCGCATGCTTCCTTGACTAAGTATACCTCTCTTTTATTTAAATTAATGTTCAGAATTTCAGATTTAGTTACGTTAATTTTAAAGTTGGAGATAGCGCCGTATTGTTGCAACACTCTCGAAAGCTTGGGGATAGATTTGACTGGGTTGGTTACATAAAATAATATATAATCGGCAAAGGCCGATAGTTTGTGTTCCTCCCCTTCTACTCTCACTCCGTTGATGTCCGAGTCATTACGAATAGTGGCCAGCAACGGCTCTAGGGATAGGATAAAGAGGAGGGGGGATAATGGACACCCCTGCCTCGTCCCGTTTTTCATCTCAAAAGGTTCCGATAATGAGCCATTAATTTTAATTTGCGCAGTAGGGTGGTGGTATAATGTTTTAATCCAGCTAGACATCCTGCTTCCTATTCCCATAACAGTAAGGGTTTCCATCATGAGCCCCCAGTCTACCCTGTCAAATGCTTTTTCTGCATCAACTGACAGGAATAGGCCTGGGGGCTCATTCTGCCTTATGGTCTGGAGCAACAGGATTGCCCTTAGACTGTTATCTTTGCCCTCTCTGTTGGGGACAAAGCCTACCTGGTCGGGGTGCACCAGTAAGTGCATAACCCCTTTCAGGCGGCCCGCCAGAATTTTTGCAAAGAGTTTAATGTCTGTATTTAACAGAGAAATAGGTCTGTATCCCGAACAGAGAGAGCTATCCTTACCTTCCTTCAGAATTATTGCAACCACTGCCGCTATAGCTCCACTACTAGTTTCGAATTCCAACCCCAGTCCATTAAAATATTTACACAGCCTCGGTATCAGAATATTGCCAAATCTCTTATAATAAAAGGTGGAAAACCCATCCGGCCCCGGACTCTTCTGAGAATTTTGGAATATAGTTATATTCTTTCTATGCCATTCTATTCTAATGTTTTTTCTATTCTATTCTATTATATTCTATGCTTTTCTATTCTATTCAAACGTATTCTATTTAAATGTATTCTATTATAACTTAGAATTTTGGTATACGGTTATATTGTTATGCTTTCTATCCAAATCTTTTATATTTTCTAATCTATTATTTTCTATTCTATTCAAATTAAAATGTATTCTATTTGAAATTTGAATTTTAGAAGACGGTTATATATTTCTACCCCTTTTATTTCTATTCTATATTTTTTATTCTTTTATTTTGTATTCTGTTCTGTTTTACTCTTATATTATTTTCTGTTATATTCCTTTATTTTCAATTTTTTTTTTATCCTCTTCAGAAATTCGAATTTGATTTGACAATGATTCAAATTGAAATTTCATCCAAAATTTTGATTTGTTATTTTGGATTCGTTAAAATTGGTTACTATTGTAATTCAGAAGTTCTGATACATCGGGATTTCCGAATACCTAAAAATTTGGAACGAAACAAATCGCGCATTTCTAACAGTACCTTTTGATTTACAAATATGACATATGATTAGCAGGTGAAAACAAGCACTTGATGATGGCATGGTTTTTGTTTCCAATTTAAATGAACCTTAATTTTATAAATTTTTTAGTATACATTTTTTTTTTTTTTTTAACAAAGCTATTATGTGTACAATAGCACCAAAGGTGGATATAAAGCAACAATTAATGTATAAAGGGCAAAGGTAATACCTTGTATCTCTGGGTGTTTCAGCATTATTAGGAAAGCATATCTCAGAGTACTACTTGTAGTCTCTGTACCAGCTAAGAACAAGTCGAGTACTGATCCTAATAGGTTCTCCTCGTGATATTCTGTATTTGGTTTATGTTTCTCCTAAAAGAAAAACACACAATTGTAGGTAGATGTCTATATATGCATACATTTATTGTATAATATAAACACATGCACACATAATTAAAAAAGCAGGCGGAAGGGCTGCCAGCCATGATACCTACAGTATAAGTACAGTATATGCTTACTGCTTTAGGTCCTCCCTAGTGGGTATCTGTGTATTAATGTAGGTTCACATCTATGCATTTTCTAATGCGCCTTTAGATATGCAGAAACACACCACCATTTAACGTCTTCTCCTATTGGTCACATTAACATCTGCAATGCATTTTTTGGAGAGCTGCAGGAACTTGTTAATACTCAGCGAGGTGCATTTTTGGTACAATAGACTTCAATAGAACTGCATAAAAAATACATATACATACGTTTTTTTATGTGTCTTTGCAGATAGACCCAAAGTAAAAAATAAAAATAAACAATAGGTGAAGGGCAGGCATGACTGGGCTAGCAGGGAAGTACAGGAGCCTTTAGGGTTAAAACTGCATGGTCAAGTGTTAGGTAGTATTAACTACCTTGATTGGTGGGATGGAAGCTTAGTGGTGTGACAGCAACAGTGTTGAAGTGGGGACATAAAGGGCTGCAATCTCTTAGGCCTCGTACTCACGACCAAACATGTCTGCTGAAACTGGTCCGCGGACCAGTTTCAGCGGACATGTTCGTTCGTGTGTAGGCAGTAACGTACAGAATTCCAGCAAACAATCGTCGGCCAGACCGTTTTCCAACGAACAACTGTTTCCTGGTCTTGCTTTAAAACAGTCTGCTGGAATCGTGTCCGTCAGACATGTTCGGTCGTCTGTACACAAAAGCAGCGTACAAAAACCCCGCGCATGCTCAGTCCAAATGAGGAGACGGGAGCGCTCGTTCAGGTAAAACTCGCGTTTCTTTGGGATATGGCACATTCGTCATTAGAAACCTTTTATTCTAGCAAGAGAACAATGTCTTAAAAAGGCGCACTAAACCACATTTTAAAGCCTCGTTTTATTAATTCTTCTCTTGCTAGAATAACCCCGTTCTCTTGCTGATGCAATTTCAATAGAGTTGTCCCATACTGAAATGTCACATTTCTTGCTTGTGATGTAATCCTTTAATAATGTTTTCTATGCCAGACGTGTGTTTTGGTTGGTGGTCCTCCATAATTTAGAGTAGTCATTTTTGTAAAGGAATGTGCATTTTTTTAATTTCTTTTTTTGTTTCTAGTTATGTCACCATTTAAACTTTTTTTTTTTTACATGTTTTTTTAAATTTTTTTTTTTTTTTTTGGTGTTTCATTAGAGAATATTAAACCATGTTGGCACACCAAATGTCCCCCCCCCCCCCCAAGGAGTGTGTCCTTTGTAAATTACCCATTGTATATTTATTAAAGGTTTGCTGCCTAATAATCCCCACAGTATATCAAACAATAGACATGTTTTCAAATGAAAGCAAAAGGCCTTTTATTCAGGCAAATGTCATCACAAAAAATAAAAAGAACAGCAGCACTAGAATAGATAGCAAACTATATGCAAACTTGCATTTCCAACATGGTGAAGGATAAACTTCCAAGCCTCAGGAGCCAAACACAAAAATATGAAGCAGCAGCACACAAACAAAGGAACCCAAACTGTGGTAGTACAAACAAGATGTCCTTTATGTGGAAGGAAATGGAAGGCAGAAAATCAACGTTTCCTCCTCTTTCCAGCCTTCCCTCCAGGCAGCCTTCCAGCGGATCGAACACGGGGTCTTGCAGGTGGGGTTGATGTGGCAGCAGGAGGATGGTGTTCCGCAAGCCGGGCCGGGTCACATAGCCCAGTGTCTGGGGTCAGCAGGCCCCTCTGCATCCACCAAAGGACCTGGTTCATCAGGGCCTTTGCCAGTCTTCTCTGGTCCTCCTCCCCTTCATTTAAATCATGGGCCAATGAGGCACTGAAGGCCTCTGTGGGGTTGAGGGGGGCCCTCATGATGGCGCTTGCCTCCTGGATCATGCGGAGGCTTGCCTCCTCCACAGGCCTCAACTGCCTCCTTCGGCCTGATGGCCTCACCTGGGGGGGAGAAGACTGGCTGGTGGTGGTTCTCCTGGCCGGGTGGACCTGCTGCAGGCCACTGGGCCCAGCCTCCTCCTGGCTGCCACTGACCCCGGCCTCCTCCTGGCTGCCACTGACCCCGGCCTCCTCCTGGCTGCCACTGACCCCGGCCTCCTCCTGGCTGCCACTGACCCCGGCCTCCTCCTGGCTGACAGACACCTGAGGATCTGCCACCTCCTGGCTGATCTCTTCTTCCTGTGTGGAAAAAAAAAGAATTTTTTTACAATTTCGCTAAATAAAACCACACTCATTTTCATGTTTTTCGTTCAGTATTTTCTGTTCATTATTACTTGAATACACTCTACTTCTGACCCCTGCAGTTGTCATCCCTGACACCTATTTGTCTGTACACCTTTTTGTTTGCTTTTTTCCAGCTTGGTTTTTTTTTTACAATATCTAATCATTAATCCACCAAGAATTATTTACGCCATAAATATAGAGGAAACTACTATACCTCCTCATCGAAGGGTGGCAGATCTGCATCTCTGTCAGCCAGGCCCTCTTCCTCCGACTCTGCAGGGCTGTGGTCATCTGGGGAATGTCCGCTGGAAGGTAGCATGGAGGAAAGGTTGGAAGAAAGACTGGACATCGTTTTCCTGCCTTCCATTTCGTCCCGCAAAAAAGCCATCTGTTTATAATACCACAGTTTGGGTTCCTTTGCTTGTCTTGCTGCTGCTCCCGATTTTTTGATTTTATTAGCTTTGTATGCTCTCCTGTATGTGCTTCTGAGGTTGGCAAGTTTATCCTTCACCATGTTGGCAGTGCATCCTGGCACCCAAGTTTGCATATAATTTGCTAGCTCTTCTAGTGCTGCCGCTCGTACCTCTTTATTGCAATATAACGAGTGTTTTGAATTCCACAGGATGGGCGTGTCCTGGTATTTTTGAAGTAAGGCCTCTATAGATTCCTTGCTTTGTAGGAGGTCCATTGCAATTTTTGCAAAATTATATTTCTTTTTGAGTCTAGATTACAAAAACATAAACCACAGAAAAATAAATATTCCAAAGGATCAGCGTTGACCTTGATCTAATATGTGTCTTCAAATTTATTACCTATATCTAATTCCAAACACAGTCTCTCTTGTTTAAACAATGATTGGCAGCTCGGCCGCATTGCTTGTACCAAACATTGATTTGCTAGATGCAGAGCCATTGTTCACATTGCAGTAAATATTTTAAATATATTAAATTAAACAATGCTTACAAATGACAGTTTTCATCTAGGCACTCTTTCATGTGTAAATCTCATACCCCTGACAATGGATGACATAAAAGACACTTCCTAATGACCTCTGTACAACCAACACTTGAACAATACTTTGCCTGATCTGAATACACCATTCAAAAACTTGTCAATGAGGTACAGCATTGTTCACATCTCTATTTTGTGAGGTGTCCAAAAGCATTTGGATACCAAAATAACATTGTGGTACCCCATAGACAGAATAGCTTAAAAAGGGTGCAACCAACAGCCCAAACCCCCATCCCATGTGTCTACATTTTCAAGGCCTCTGCTGATCACATTTTTAATTTCCTTACCTTCCTGTCTCTCGCTCCTCGTTTCTCACGCTCGCCTAATTACCGCGTAAGATGCATAATCACGGCGTAAACCTTTTAAACACTCCGCGTATTTATGAAACCCCGCCCTCGTCACCTTTGCGAGGCCCCTAATCAATGAGTTTAGGAAATATGGCGTTAACTGTGTATGTTCTGGATGCGCTCGAAGATTCTCCGCGTAACGGACGTAAACACGTTGTTTGCATTCTCTACACTCCGCGTATGTATTAAACGCCGCCCTCTTCTCCGCCCATGGCGTAAGAATTCATCTTTTCCACGCCCATAATCTCTGTGGGAAAGGAAAGATGGCGATGTCACACGAGTGGGCACGATGCTCTCATGCCACAAGTGAAGGGACAGAGGCAGGGACGTCCCGATCAAGGAAAAGAAGATATAAAGCCACTAATATGCGGTTCCAGGAAATGGTGGAGTTAGTTTACATCATGCGAAAAAAGGACTATGATGGTGAATTAGGGCCATACAAGACCCCTAACCGCCGAAAGGCACATATTATGGACAAGGTGGCGAGGAGAATGCAGAGGATGTTTGGGATCACCAGGTCCAAGGAACAGCTGAGGAAACGATGGTCAGACTTAAAATTGAGGGAGCCACATCAGATGAAGAAAATACTTAAAATTCTGCGTAAAAGTAAGTAAATATATATTGGGGTTGGGGGGGGGGGGGGGGTGGTGATTGTCTGCAATAATGTGTTGCCATGTATATTTCACCATCTGCCTCCTTGGCCTGCTTGTAATTTTAAAGACATGTTGTTATTTATTTTTTAGAACATAAATAACTACATATTTACAAACAGTGTTCTTAGTAAACAACGTAACATCACATAGTTTATCAGAAAGGCTCGGTTATTCCAGGAACAACACACCTGGACATGGCTCACTGGCCAAAAACTTTGTTTGTAAACATTGTGTAAAAGCTAGTTCTAGAAAAAAAAAGTATGAGAATGGGAAAGGCAAACAGGATTCATTCTAAAAACAGTGGTAATAAAGCAGATGTTTTCACATCTGCAATGCAGAGCACCTGTGTCTCCCCAAATCAAAAATGGGTTTTGGTAGGGTTTCCAGAAATACAGTTTAGGGGGGACATCCATGTGTGTCACTTTGCTAAAAAGGGGCAGGATCAGAGCTTGCCATATAGAAGTAATTGCAAAATGTAGGTTTGGTGAAAGATAAAAGTAACTAAATGAAAGCATCTTCTAAGCAATGTGTGCGATTTATGCTCTCCAATATCTGTGTGCTGATGAGTCTACATTTTTTTTGGTTTATTTCAGGGGAAAGAAGTCGCCAGCATTTGGAGGAGGCAGAGAGGGCCAGACAAGGCCAAAATCTGCCATCTCAACATGTGGAGGAGGAGGAGGATGTGGAAGGAGAAGAGGATGTGGAAGGAGAGGAGGATGTGGAAGGAGAGGAGGATGTGGAAGGAGAGGAGGATGTGGAAGGAGAGGAGGAAGGAAGAAAGGAGGAAGGAAGAGAGGAGGAAGAAGTAATTTTGGACTTAGAAGTCATAGCAGATGAAGGGCAAGTGGCGGAAGAACAATTTGGCGAATTGAAAGAAGGTGGATTGATGGATGAAGGAGGAGTCCAAGATGATGGGGAAGTGGTGGAAGAAGGAGGAGTGATTGAAGATGATGGGGAGGTGGTGGAAGAAGGAGGAGTGATAGAAGATGTCGAAGAGGTGGAAAGGAGAAGCCCATCAGGTCAGTGTCACCCTAGCTTGATTCAAAAAAACATATGTAGATAGGCCTCATTGAAAAATAATATTGTAAATGCCATTTTTTTTTTTTGTTTTAGGGGAGGAGGATGGTGTGCCAATATTTTCACGTGCAAGTGCTGCTATAATTATTCAGCAGGTAATGGAGTGCAGCACTGAAATGCACAATATGCGTGAAAGGATGTTTCTCATGGAACAGAATGTAACAAATGTCCTTTTGGAATGCAGCACGGAAATGGACAATATGCGGCAAAGAATGATGGTCATCGAATCTAATTTTAAGAACATTATTGACATGATGGGCCGTGTCAAAGACTGAAACACCCCCCGCCCATCCCCCGCCCCCACAAACATTTTTACAGTTTGAATAATGAATACGCCAAAATTTGAAGATACACACACAGTGTGCCAACATGTGCTATCTGCCATCACAGAATATCTAATGTCTGTGCTTTGTGGGTCCAACCCCCTCCTCCATCCTCAAGTAGTTGAGAGGAAGGGTTTGCTCCCACAAAACACAGACATTGATCACCCATGATGTCAGATAGCACATGTGGCCATTTGTCTGTTGAACCAATGACATTTGGCGAGTTTGCACTGAATGTGTGTATCTTCCAATTTTGGCGTGTTCCAGTGTGAAAGCACACCATGACTGACTGCTGTTGTGAGTTTTTATATTTTTGGAATTGGATTTTGTTACTTTTTGACCATGTTGAACATTTTGGGATACTATAAAGTTTAGACCATAAAGAATAAACAACGCCAAAAATTTTAAAAAATATATATATAGAATTATAAATCTCTCTAATCACTGAATTTAGTGAAGTAGAGATTTGACTCCAAATTCTCACCTAAAAATTTTCTTTTAGAAAAACACACCAAAAACAAAAAAAATGGTTAAAAAATTATTGTTTTTTGTGCCTAAAAAATATGGCCAAAAAAAAATTTAAGGCGGTAAACACCCCACCAAATATAATCTATATATATATATATATGTAAACAATAAATCTAACTATATTTGAGTAAAAAAAAAGTGAACTTGTTAATAAATGTATAATCTGCATAATATTTTTGGTTGAATTACCTGAAAAAAAAAAAAAAGTTTAAAAATTTTTTGAAGACTCCTAAGTACAAAAGCAGGGAGTAATGAAAAAAATATAAAATTATTTTTGGGGTCATGAACAAGCAAAAATTAAAAAAACTTGACCTCAACATTTACAAATGGAGTTGCTTCTTATTTCTAGACTCAATACCCTGTTTGTAGATGAGTGAATACTGTGCAAAATGTGGTTAGTTACTAAAAGTGGAGAAATCAATTATGCATTACAATTGAAGAAGTTAGTTAGAGAACCAGGAAGACAGAAAAAGAGAAAAAGCATTAATGACAAACAACTGTATAAAGTCCAATGGTCTAATTATTTATTATTTTTTAGAATATTCCTTTCTTTGGGGGCCGAATTAGAAAGAAATATGATCTGGCATAGCAATGGCCCCCCGACCCATGAAGTACTCAACATATTTGTCGCGTACCTCACGAGCTGATTGGGGGGCCAAGCCAGCGCGACCAGTGTCCAGCCCGGGAAGGGGATCTGAGGGTAGTCTTGCCTCAGAACCGATGTCGGGTAGGTACGTCTGGGAGTGCCTGCGTAAAAAGTTGTGCAAAATGCAGCAGGCAAATACAACGGTGTCCAATTTATATTCCGCCAGATGTATCGATGTCCTGAACAGGCGGAACCGGTTGGTGAGTATCCCAAAGGCATTCTCGACTACCCTCCGAGCCCTGGCCAACCGAAAATTAAACACACTCCTCTCTGAGGTGAGGGTCCTCTGGGGAAAAGGCCGCATGAGGTGAGGACCAAGCCCGAAAGCCTCGTCCGCTAGGAACACAAACGGAAGTCCTTCCACATTATCTTCATCTGGTGGCAATGCCAGACCACCAGCTTGGAGACGATCATAGAAATCAGTCCGTGCGAACACTCCCCCATCAGACATCCGGCCGTTCTTCCCCACGTCCACATATAGAAACTCATACTGTGCCGACACCACCGCCATCAACACAATACTATGATAACCCTTGTAATTATAATAGTAGGACCCCGAGCGGGGTGGGGGCACAATGCGGACGTGTTTCCCATCTATTGCTCCACCGCAGTTTGGAAAATCACACCGCTGGGCAAATTGGGAAGCCACAGACTGCCATTCCTGTGGTGTGGAGGGTAGCTGTGGGGACAAACAAAAAAAGAGATTTAGTACTTTGTAACAAATACATCCTACAAGCATCCTTGTGACAGTTCACAGTATTAAAATTGCATTAGAAAAATGTGCATGGAGAATTTGGGAAATGAAATATATAGGGCCACTTCATTAAGAGACTCCACAGCCCTCTGATGGGGACAATAAAAGTTTGAAGGGGGGGGGGGGGGACACAAAAACCAAAAAGTCCTGTTTGAAAAAATGGCAAGGTGGGTTTGTCCCTAGGATAGCATGCTGGACAGGTTAATATTGGGTAAGGGACAAATATGCAGGTAGGCCAAGAATAAAACATGTAAAGCTGATATCAACATGCATAGGGAGAAAAGGTAACGTTAGTTAAACACACAGCATATCTGGGAAAATAAAAATAAAGTTAGTTGGCCACATTATTAGAGCCAGGAAACTTACCTTAATATACTCCTCATGCATAACTTTGATGATGGCAGCACACGTGTCCGGTATGATGACCCCAAGCGCCTGCGGAGAGATGCCTGTCGAGAACTTGAGGTCCTGCAGGCTCCTCCCAGTCGCCAGGTACCGCAACGTGGCAATAAGCCTCTGCTCGGCCGTGATGGCTTGGCGCATCACAGTGTCCTGCCTCGTGATATAGGGGGACAGAAGATCCAGCAGACGGTTGAATACGGGGTCCGTCATGCGGAGAAAATTCCTAAAGTCATTAGGATTATTCTCCTGGAGTTCCCTAAGCAGAGGCATATGTGAGAACTGGTCACGCTGGCGCAACCAATTCTTGGTCCAGAAACGCCTCCGCCCCCTGTTTCTGGCCAAAGTACTGGACAAATGAACATATCCAGCAGCCATCCCAAAAACAGCACCAACTCGCGAAAATTGACGCTGCTGCTCCATCATGGCTTCAAACCGGCCGGCTGGTCAGTCAAGAACACACTGAAACAGAAAGCACTCGCAAATCCAGCACTACCTGCGACAAACGCGTGACAAACAGATACGAGCGCACAGGATGCAACTGCTAAAGCAGAAACAACCTGCTTGCCTATAGCCGAATGACAACTACGTTACCGCAAGCACACGCACTGAACCCGTGAATACACGCTGTCAAAGCCTGGAGACCGAGAAGCGCGAATCAGCTCTAACCAAACCTTCACTAACACGAGCAAACACGTAACTAGCAAAAGAGGAACAGAGGGCGGCGCCATTAACTTTGGTCTTCCCCTTTATAGTGACGTCGTACGTAGTTTACGTGCACGCGTTCCGGTACGACGGGAATTTGGTCCGCTGGTGTGTACACGCCAGCGGAACAAAACACAAATCAGCCTTGTACGCCGGAAACTGTCGGGCAGACAGTTTCCAGCGCACAGATCCGGTCGTGAGTACAAGGCCTTAGAGGCAACGTACTATAAAAAAAAACTTCCCACCCTCCCACCCTGTGGACAATAGACTTGTAGGTGGTTGTAATGGCATGGCGATTGGGGTCTTTGGAGGCGTCCACATTTTTTGTGCAACATCAGAGTAAGGACCCTTGTATGGTATGGCGTCCTCGGTGTAATCTCAGTTAACAGTGGGTTTACCGGGAAATTGTGGAAATGAAGGTGTCTGCAGAAACTTGGGATTGTCCTCGACATGGTGTACTTCAGCTGAGGACCTTTAAGTGGTTCTGCAGACACAAATTTGTGATTGGTTCATTAGTGCTTCCAAGGACCTTTAAGTGGTTCTGAGGACCTTTAAGTGGTTCCGCAGACACAAATTTGTAGTTGGTTAAGTAGTGCTTCCAAAGATCGGCAACCTTGGTCATTATCGTTGTTATATTTCTGTTCAAAGAAATGTTTATATGTTGTGTATTGTTAATAAATGGCCGCTACGGCTAATTTTAACTCCAAAAGTGTGTCGTCTTATTATTTAGTTATAAGGGGCAGGTGGGTTTCACAGGGTCATAGTGGTCTAATGAGGCAGGTAATTTATGATATTTGGTATGCCTTAGTCATGTATTTTCCTGCATGACAACAGATACGTGCTCCTAACAACAGCAATGCATAGCTTGCCATTGGCCAAAACAAAAAATGCATATAAAAAAACACACATAAAAAACATGCCACAAAAAAAAATGCAGCAAAAACACAGCAACCGCACAAGCATAGATGTGAGCCTTAAGCCGGCCATAGATGGATCGAATTTCGTCCAGACATTTATTGACTTCCATACTGTTGGATTTTTTGAATGTGATTACTGCAGGCGGATATAGCCACCAGCAGTAGTCGTCATGCTGTGCTGGCCAGGAAGGCTTGCCGCTGGCAGAACACAATAGCTCTGTGGGAGCAATTCCTCCACCAACACTGACTGTGTTGATGGGGGAATCAAGCGATTTTCTTTTCTGCAAACCCAAGGTTGCAGGAAAGAAAATCACATCATCTATGGCTTGCTTTCGGCAGGAAGTCAGCAACCTTGCTGAATACTATATCTGTAGATCTTTAATTAGTTAAAAGATCAACAGATCCCATCAACGTATTTAAAAAATTCTATTTCCATGCACAGTTTGTCTGCCATCTGAAAATATTCTATAGGTTATCTGCTAAAAGTATTTTTACTACCTAAAATATTACTAGTTCCAATTTTTCTCTAGACCCAACATAAAAGACAAATGTTTCCCGATCATTCCATCACCAGTTTCAGTCAATTCCTAGACTCACCTCTTCCATCTTTATGAGGAAACAGTCTATGAAGTCCTGTGGATTGTTCTCATCCAGAACCTCTCGGTGGGACTTCACTGTCTCCCTTATAAATGCCCTCAGCTTTTCAAAATTCATAAACATTTTCTGATGGGGTCCAGGAAGTTTGCTGGCCAATTTTGGGAACATGCCCACAATCTAAAACAAAAATGTGGTTTTAATTTAGAATGTTAATAAATCCACCTGCTCTGAATTATTTTAACAAGATAAATAAAATCACAATGTTGGCACTTTCTCTGTAGGGTGTCATGTCATTGGATACATTGGATTGGATGATTTATTAGATTCTATTGAGGAAGGTTGATAGATTTTTGGCCAGTTTTAGGACAAGTGTTTGGTATGAATCCAAGATATCACCAGCACACCATGTTTAAGTAAACAGACAGGATATTTTAATGTCACCAACTGAAATCTGTGATGATTCAAGGCCACTAAAAACCTCTTTCTCAGGCTTGATTCACACGTTCTTTGCAAATTTTCCCTCGGTTTTCACTGTGAATTTCCAAAGCAGCTATTCAGTGGTTTAGCTACAATTTAAATGTGGTTCAGATGCAAATTTTTGGAGTTGGTGGCCACCAGTGTCTTTATCATTAGCTAGTTGTTAAGCAGCGGGCTGGGAAGCCGGTCTCCACGTTCTTAACAACGGATGACTCATTAGCTGTCAGCTGGGTTCCCCACTGACAGTTGAATGTGGTGCATGATTACTTATGCGCTGCTATATAAGATAGAAAATAAAATTGTGCAATCAAAGGAACCGCTGCACCACTGTCAATGGTAAACCACCTACCACTCAAAGTGATTATATAGAAAAAATAATGGTGCGCTGTTCAAAAAATTTAAACGTGAATACACAAATACTGTAGATACCGTGTACTGTTCCGTATAACACTGTGCTCAGTGATACCATACACATTATACAGTGAGATGTTAGTGATAATAAACATTCAAAGGAAAATAAATAAATAATTTATAAATATAAAAAATTATTTATTTACTTTTGGATGTTTATTATCACATCTAACTGTATAATACGTATGGTATCACTGAGCACAGTGTTATATGGACCAGTATCTATTTGTGTATTCATGTTTTTATTTGTGCACCAGTCATTTGTCTATGTAAAAAAAACATTGCCACAAAAAAAGTGAAAAAAATTGTATGGATTTTGAGGGGAACCCCTACGCCAATTTTTTTAAAAAGAAAGGTGTTGGGTCCCCCCTAAAATCCATACCAGTCTCTTTTCCGAGCATGCAGCCAGCAGGCCAGGAAAGGGGGGGTGATTAAACCCCCCCAACCATACCAGGCCACATGACCTCAACATCGGGAGACACTTTGGGGCAGGGGGTTCCTGCCCCTCCACCCCAAAGCACCTTGTCCCCCTGTTGTGTTGTTGGGGACAAGGGCCTCTTCCCCACAACCCTGGCCGGTGGTTGTGGGGGTCTGCGGGTAGGTGGCTTATCGGAATATGGAAGCCCCCTTTAAAAAGTGGGCCCCCAGATCCCGCTTTCTCCATGACAATGGATCTACACCAGGGGGGGGGGGCATTTTATTTTTTACATTTTTGAATAAAGGACTTGTCAAAAACTTGTGTTCTGTCTTTACTTACTTTTTACACTTTTTTGGTGAATGGGTAGAGGTATTTTGTACCCCATACTCATTTACATAGGGGGGCAGGATCTGGGGGCCCTTTGTTAAAGAGGGCTTCCAGATTCCAATAAGCCCCCTGCCTGCAGACCCCCACAACCACCGCCCAAGGGTGTGGGGAAGAGGCCCTTGTCCCTATCAACATGGGACAAGGTGCTTGGGTGTGTGTGGGGGGAAAGCTCTTTTTTTCCATTTATAAATGATGTCTATGGAGTGTTAATGTACAGTCACTTCTAACACTGGTTTCATCTCAAAAAATCAAGCACACCCAGTTGCTAGTTCTTCCAACCATGGTCACCCTGCAGTTTCTGCTGCTACCCATAGATGCGAAGATGGATTCTAAACCAAAATAATATGGATCAGGTGACAATTACTTTACTTTTCTCAGTAGACTTTAGACATTAAAACAAGTATCATGGGTTTATAAAATGCACTTCAATGGAAAACACATTGCAGATGTCCAAGATTGTCCTCCTGCTTTGCCTCTATATATTCACCTGACCAGATCTGGAGTTTATACCACTGAAGACCTCTCTGATATATTCCAGAAGGGTCATAAACTTCTTGTCCTCATAGTCATATCTCTTTCCGAACACAACAGAGCAGATGACATTGGAGACAGCTAATCCCAGCAGATATGTTGGGTCAAATGGAGCGTCTGTTGTGAAAGAGAAAAAGCTAGTCATTCTTTAAAGGGATATACCGCCATATAAACTTGAGTTGAAGAAGATGAAAGCAAGTGCGCAAAACTTTACAAAATTCCTGAGTACTCAGCTTTACCAGGCAGCAAGAGGACCCATCTTTGTTTTTAGTTTAAATCTAGTAACAAGGCAAATCTGGATCATATGCAGAAAGACGTCAACTCATACAACATTCACAGAATGTATTTAACTACTTCAATACTGGGCACTTTCACCCCTTTCCTGCCCAGGCCAGTTTTCAGTGTTGTCATACATTGAATGACAATTGCGCGGTCATGCAACACTGTACCTGTATGAATTTTTTATCATTTTTTTCACACAAATAGAACTTTCTTTTGGTGGTATTTAATCACTACTGGGTTTTTATATTTTGCTAAATAAACAAAAAAAGCCTGAAAATTTAGAAAAATAAAACGCATTTTCTTTGTTTTTGTTATAAAATTTTGCAAATAAATAATCATTCTTCATGAATTTAGGTCAAAATGCATACTGCTACATTTCTTTGGTGAAAATAATCCAAATCAATGTTTATTATTTAGCCTGTAGGAAAGTTAGAGAGTATGGTATATACTGCATCTGAAAGTCAATCAATCCTGATGCACTGATGGCCTGTCTCATTTCTTGAGGCCCAAAATGTCAGGAGAGTAAAACATATTCCCCAAATGACCATTTTTTTTTAATTAGACAGCCCAAGGTTATTAGTAAGAAGCATGGCAAGTTTTTTAAAAGTTGTTAATTTTTGTCACACTTTTTTGGAAAAATTTTATTTGTATTTTTTCACATAATTTTTCATGCTGTCACAAGTGCAGTCCAGAGTTATCATATACCCATAATGGAGGTGATAAGGAACGCTGACTGACATGTAAAAAAATATATATCATTTTTTATTATTACTTTTTTTTTTACATACTGTGATTGCTAACAGTGAATAGCACTGTTATGAACAAACACATTTTTCTGAAATAAATCAATTAGTTCAATGTTTACTATTGTGATTAGCTGTAATTGGTACAGATGGGCTGTGATTGGCCTTGTCTGTATCACGTGACCAACCACAGAGATCGACACAAAGTACCCAATAAATGGCATGAATGGAAGTCTTTCAATGTGTACAATTGTCATGTGATCTGCTGTGATTGGTCACCCCAATCACATGGTGTGACGGATCTCGGATACCCCAGGTGGGCACATCCGCCAGACCTGTGTCTCCTGTCCTCCAAATGCACCTGCAGCCTGAAGATTCGCCATAACCAGCCCTTAACCCCTCAATCATGAGACAATCCACACAGGTGTTGAGGGTTAAACATGCAGAGCATAAACTGTTTATTAAATACAAAACATACACTTTTACATATGGTTAGGGACACTCCCCTTAGCCTTGTCATAGAGGGGAGGGGGTAGGGGACAAGAAAGAACCAATGGGAACAGAACACTTGTACATTGAAACAGACTACAGTTAAACATAATGAGATTATGGTAAGCAGGCAGCCTCTCAATACACATCCCCCGCGGAGAGGTGTCTCCAGTCCAGACCATTGTCTATGTGCCATGAACCAACACAATTAGACACAGGAACAAGAGGGGGGGGGGGGATGGGGTAGAAGGGATGTACGGTAGCATTACATTACATTATCTCAAAGCCAGCTTGTCTCCAGTCTCTTCTGGGCCATAATCTGTGGGTAACAGTCTAGCCCACAGTCTCTTCCAAAACACACAGTGATAGTGGGTTCTGTCACACATGGTACCTGTAGCTGGCAGCATTGGGTGACATATATCTGCGGCCTGTTTTGGGGAGGATGTCATTTTACTATAGGCTGGGTGGGAAGCAGTTAAAAGAACTGATAATCTTCCAAATGATCAAATAGAGAGTAAAAATCAGACAAAAAAATACTGCTTTCAAATCGATCATACGATAATCTGATCATTGGTACACAGCTTTTGGGAGCTGATCACGAGAGGTTATGCAAAATTATCCAGCATGAAAATCTTATCTTAAATCCCCCGGCGGAATTCAAATTCCGCGGCTAGGGGGAGTGTAGTATTTAAATCAGGTGCGTCCCCACGCCGATTTAACTGCGCATGCGCCGTCCGCGAATTTTCCCGGCGTGCATTGCTCCCAATGACGTCGCTAGGACGTCATTGGTTTCGGCGTGAGCGTAACTTGCGTCCAGCGCTTTTGTGAATCGACGTACGCAAACGACATAACATTTCAAAATTTGACGCGGGAACGACGGCCATACTTAACATTGGCTGCGCCTCATAGAAGCAGGAGTAACTATACGCCGAAAAAAGATGAACGCAAACGACGTAACAAAAAAGCGCCGGGCGGTCGTTCGTTTCGGAATCGGCGTATCTCCTCATTTGCATAATCGTTGCGTAAATAAACCGAAACGCCACCTAGCGGCCGGCCTGGAATTGCAGCCTAAGATCCGACGGTGTAACACAGTTACTATGAATCAGTCGCATAGATACGACCGACGAAACTCAGAGAAACGACTGTGTATCAGGAGATACACCGTCGTATCTCTTTGTGAATCTGGAACTTTGTTTTTATTCAAATCTACAATATAAAATGCCTGACACTTGGTGGAGATGGAAAGAAGCAGCAATTCTTTGGGGCAGGGTTTAAAGGAAACTGTAGATGCGGAATTAAGTATTTTTGAACAGTATGTATTTATATGAACCATTATTGATTTCTGCATTTGCAATATAGAGATTGAGAATTGAAATCTTCCCCAACCCTGAGGAAGGAGATAAAACAGACTCTGAAACGTGTTGGTTGAAGGATATCTCTTCTGTATTGTCAATCATTTTACAGTTGGTGCACTCTTAAGCCATGAATAAGCACTGATTTTGTGCGAAACTTCGGCTGTCCCCTGTTTCTGTTGCTGTGATCTGGTAATGCTTTTGCTGTTCATTTAATAAAAGACAACCTGTACGGTTTTTGGAGTGCGGCCATCCATCCTTCATTCAACCTTTATATTGGTGCACTCTTAGTTACTTATTGCTATATACTATTTTTAATAATGTGTTATTAATAAATTATTTTTCTACTCTACTTCACGATTGTTATATGAGTTTAAGTGCCCCTAATGTCCAATTCCAAGGGGAAATGTGTTTCTTGTTTCTAGTTTAGGATGCAGCACTATATGAAGTAATCACTGATACCCCCCATAATGCACTAAACTGTACTGCATTAAACGGAAGAAAACGCACTGAAATATACAGCATTAAATTTGCAGTAACACACTGAACTGTACTACGTTAAACAGAAGATAATGCACTGAAATATAAGGCGTTAAACTTGCAGTAAGGCACTGAACTGTACAGTGTTAAACTTGCAGTAACACACTAAAATATACTGCGTTAAGTGTGCACTAACGCACTCAAATATATACAGCGTTAAACTTGCAGTAAGGCACTGAACTGTACAGTGTTAAACTTGCAGTAACACACTAAAATATACTGCGTTAAGCATGCACTAACGCACTCAAATATATACAGCTATAAACTTGCAGTAATGCACTGAAATATACAGTGTTAAACTCACAGTAACAAAATAAAATACACTGTGTTAAACAGTCACACTGACTGAAATATCCCTACATTCACACTAATGTAAAGATGAATGGTCGCATGACAGTGTCCAATCATGGCTCCGATAGTGCTCTGTGCCCTGTTAGAGCAAAAACTTTCATTGCTTTAGCCAATCAGGGCTTTCAATGCATTGTGTGGTGGCGCTATGCATTGTGGTCATTCAGCAGGCCAAACAAACTGTCAAACGCCCTGATAATTTAGTTGTTCAGTGAACAGGCAAACAGCCAATGTTCGCCCAAACTCATGCTCGGGCCGAACCATTCGCCCATCCCTAGTCAGAAGCAATATTGCAAATGAGCTTCAGCATAGCTCCCAACTGTCCCTGATTTCGAGGGACTGTCACAAATTTGGAGCAATGTCCCTCTGTCCCTCATTCCTCCTCATTTGTCCCTCATTTTTATCTGATCTATGTAGATTTATATAAAATGCACTTTTATCTATCAAAAAGTGTTTCCCAGTGCTAAACCTTTCATCTGATTTCTAAATTGCTGCATTTGTAAATTCAAAAAGCCAATATAAAGGAATAGTAGTGGTAAAAAAAGCACTTGTGGGTTTAACCAATCTTGTTTTTTTTGTACAATTCTCCTTTAAGGGGGCGTGGCAAGGGTGTGTGCCTAATACCTGCATACTTTTCCTGATAGGTGTCGCTCATTCCCATCTCAAAAAGTTGGGAGGTATAGGTTCAGGAACATACATACACTGCATAATAATGACAGCTGGACAAACATAAACATGGACTCTTCACCAGTCATGCCTCTGTGAATCAATCACTGCATGGCATAGTCTCTATAAGACTCTTTTACAACAGAAAGCAAGCTGAGAATCACCACTTCAGTAAAATAGCGGAGAATGGCTACTTGTGATTATCCTCATAAACAGCATCCCTCACAGTGAAGTCCAGGGAGCTCTGGCAGCACAGGTGAACAGTTGGAGGGATCCAAGACCAAAGAGCGATGGCCCCACTGTAACTGGAGTACTCTGGTAAAAATCAGGAACGGGTCTCCTCGAGATGCTGGGTGTTATTAAGTTCTGACCTAGCCTACTCACACACCAGTTCTGACTGTGGAAGGCCTCTCACCTGGCTGCAGATCATTTACCCAGCTACCTCTGTCTCATCAGATGTGGCCTTTCTGAGCTGCAGAGGGATGAAGGGTGAGGAATTGATACCTACTTGGCATGTCCAGGAAGCCAGTGAGTTGTGGGAAATGGGCAATGTATGTCTTAAGGTACAAAGAAAGGAAAGGAAACCAATTGATTTCCTTTTTTTTCTACCATGCATCTGAAGAATGACAGCTGGGAATAATTTCAAATTGACATAATTTCTGCCACCTACCTTTCTCTTTCATGAATTGCTCTCTCAGGTTTTGAGCTTCTTCCTGAATCCTTTCCTCAATACTTCTTTTCCCCATTCCAAAATTTCTCAAGGTCATCAAAGCAAAGCGTCTCATCGTCTTCCATCTTTCTCCATTAACCATGACAATCCCTAGAACAATGCAGGAGAGTGTTGTCTACACATTGCACTGGACAAAAATTGATGAAATCTGGCTGAGTGAATTTTATAGATGCAGCTCCTGAGACTAGACAAGTGGCCCCTTTTTAAAATATATTAATTAGAACATATTAATGGTGCCCAGATTCTGGATTTACAGGTAGATTGAATATTTGTGGTTATTTATTACAACCCAATCACCCTTTTATTTCCCGCAGCTTAAAAAAATGCAGCTAACCAAAGTGGATGGGGTTGATTTACTAAAGACAAACAGACTTTGCATCTTGCAAAGTGCAGTTGCTCCTAAGATTAGTAAATGAGCAGAAGTTCTGCTGACTTCCATCATGTGCAAGCAAAAATGCATATTTTTTTTAATTTTCCTTGCATGTGATTGGGTAATTTTTGCAAAGTGAAGCTTTACCTCATTTACTAAGCTCTGGAGCAACTGCACTTGCAAAGTGCATAGTCTATATGCCTTTAGTAAACCCCTATATGTCCCACTGCTCGAAGAAGCTGCAAGTTTTGGTTCTCACTAGAACATGCGAACAAACCAAAAATGTATACAAACACCGTTAAAGTCTATGGGATATTAACGGGTGCAGGAAGGGCCCTGCTGTTAAATATTATTTAAAAAAATGTAATAATATGACTCAGTCAACAGGTGTCGAAAAATTGGACCTTGGGTGTTGGTGGTGCCAGAACACTGTAACCATGGGTGTCCGCAGGTAGGGGTAAGGGGGGGGACAAGTGACCCCCCTGGAATCAGCAAGGGGCCGCATCTGTAGCTGTGCTGGCTCTCTGTGTTGAGATCTGTGTCATTGAGCTTACAGAGTTCTTTACTGCCACTTCTGGCTGCTTCCTGTATGTGTACCCCTTGTGTTTGCTTTGCTGCCTGTTGTATTTTCACAGGGACATGTGGAAACAGGACTTGGGAGAAGAAAGATCACCTTACAAATGGGGGCTGTGAGTTAAGGGAGGAGGCTGTTTGTGTAGGGGGGGGGGTAGATCGGTGTGTTTACAGATGTGTGTGGGGGGGCCTGACATATTAACAGATGAGGGGGCAGCTGAGTGCATACAGGTATGATCAGTGAAGATGGATGCCAGATATAGGAAAGATCATATCATCTGTCCTGTCCTGTATACAGCTATATGCACCCAACTTCCTTCCTGCATTCCTCCATCATCACTGACTGCAGATATACATCACCTGTCCTGTGTATATATAGCTGTATACAGAATAGATGATAGATGATGTATATCTGCAGTCAGTGATGATGGAGGAAGGTCTCTATATACAGGTAGCTGTATATACCCACCTTCCTTCCTGTATATACAGATCTTCCTCCATCATCACTGACTGCAGATATACATAATCTATCCTGTATACAGCTATATACACCCCCTTCCTTCCTGTATATATTAATACCACCCACCCCCTACAGGCCACATTTGATGGGCACACTGAGGCTGCAATTGATGGGCACAGTGAGGCTGCATATGATGATATGATGTTACTCTTGTTGGGGCGCAGGATAGGGCCCTGCTGTTAAATATTATTTCAAAAATTACAGGGGCAAAAAAATTGGGTCTTGGGTGTTGGTGGTGCCCTAAACCAAAAATATTGTTGGAAGCTAGCATCATCAAGATTCAGGAGGAAAAGGATAGGCAGCATAGGCAGCCATTAAGGGATCCTAGATCTATAGCAAATTCAATCAGTTATATCAGCATCAGGTGCTTGATAGCTGCTGATCAAGGACTGATTATTTTTTTTATAAATGTGAGCCTATCAATGGAGTCTGTGGACAGGCTCACTCTTTGATCCATTGCAAACCCGAAGCACTGATTCCTTCCATAACGGAAGGAATCCATCACAGAAGAGTCAATGGAGGGCACCAGGGAACATCGTATTGGGTTTGGTCCCCAGTAAATGACTTAAAAGCACAGAACACTATTTTTGCTATAAGGCAAAGGAGTCCCGCACATCTGGTGAGTTTGGGTTTTTACACCACTCTAGCTGGTGGAAGTATTGACATTGCACTAATAAGGTCTATATTGCACTTTTAACACTTTATGCACTTTACCTTTGTCCCTCTATTTATGAATGCACTTTATCTTTGCACTTTAATAATACAATGTAAATATAATTGGTACATATAAGCATGCACAAAAGCGAGCAATGTAAATTTACTGTGTTTTTATTTATTCATCAAAGGTTATAGATTTAAAAGTATAATACCAGTATTGCCAAAAGAGCAATCAGTATATAGGAGGGGCAGGTGCAGTCCATTTGCTATTCAGTTTTAAATTTGCCCTACTAGTGTGATAATATTGGACAGCAGCAGCCCAATTTTATTGATACATAATACCAAGGCGTGAGTTTTTTTTTTTAACCATATAATCTTCCTATAGCCTAGGCCATCTTTACGTAGAGCAACAATTCTTTTTTTCAGATCCTCAGAGAGTTCTTTGCCATGAGGTGCCATGCTGAACTTCCAGTGACCAGTATGAGAGAGTGAGAGTGATAACACCAAATTTAACACACCTGCTGCCCATTCACACCTGAGACCTTGTAACACTAACAAGTCACTTGACACTGGGGAGGGAAAATGGCTAATTGGGTCCAATTTGGACATTTTCACTTAAGGGTGTACTCATTTTTGTTGCCAGCGGTTCAGACATTAATGGCTGTGTGTTGAGTTATTTTGAGGCAACAGCAAATTTACACTGTTATACAAGCTGTAGAATCACTACATTACAGTGTAGCAAAGTGTAATTTCTTCAATGTTGTCACATGAAAAGATATAAATATTTAAAAAAATGTGAGGGGTGTACTCACTTTTGTGTGATACTGTATACACATTCAGGGGCCGTGATTGTAGGGTTTAGGGAAATAGACTGACCTACAACAAGTCATCCCTATTTCCCTTCATACCTGAGCAGATAGATCACCCCTGAGCCAGCTAAGTTGGTTGAAACTGTGATATTTGTAATTTGCATGTGTATTTGTGATATACTGCTCAATAAAAGAGTTGGTTATATTTAACTAACTTGATTATATTATTAGTATGTTTGCTTTATGATAAAAAAAAGTCTTTCAGTAAAAATACTTTTTGGTTCACTACAGCTTGTGTCCATCTATTATTGGGTCTACAGTAAAATGTATTTACCGGGTGTGCCAGAGGGGCTGAGACTGTTCATGGAGTCGAGAGGCAGAGCAAAGAACCTAACGTTCTCAAGTGTCTCTTTCAGGGGTGGCCCTACATATGAAATTTTACAATTATAATTGTTTTATTATTTTACAGTATTAAGGCTGTATTCATTTTCTGAATTGTTAACAAAAATCAATGTAGAACCAACCCCGGGCACTGGTTGCCTTGACCTTGCAAGTCCTCTGACACCTCTGTCACTCTGGGTTCTGACATTTTCTTTTTATAAACAAGAACTTAAAGACCCACACACATGTAAAGAAAACCAGATCGATTTTTTTACTGGCAGATTAAAGATAATGAGCTCAGCAATAAAGAGTTTGTAACATGCAACAGGTAAAACACAGCCAATAAACTTGGTGGTGAAGCCAATTAAGAAGTAGGCAATTGGAACACGTCAAACATACCATTTGTAGAATTTAACCCTGTACAGGGTCTATGGCTACAGGCCAAAAGGTATAGAGGAGTGGCAAGGATTCCGTCAAAGCACTAACTTTAATCCCCCGCTACCACAGTCCCAGTAATGTGCAACTCTACATACAAACAAAACAAACACTTTGAAGTTCTTTCACCTATTCTCTAACAGAGTAGTTGGTTAATATGTAGGCCTTGGTAGGCACTGAATGTTCCTAACTCATGGGTCTGTGAGTGCATGTTGGTCTGTGAGTGCATGTCGGTCTGCGTGTATTGTCTTGTTGAGTACCTGTGTATTAGTGTCAGGAAGCTAGTTATTAGGTAATTTGGACAGGGTATAATCCCCAATCCTCATTAAATTAGTAGGTACGATGCCCGGCGGGTGTGGAGAAGTGACTCATGTGTCATCGAGGGTAAATACTGCTGTGCAAATTGTAAGCACATTGTTTCTTTAGAAGCCCATGTTCTGAATATGGGGAAGCAACTGTCAGCACTGAGAAGACCCTCCATACTATAGGAGAGCCGGTAACATACCCGGTAGGTGCCGGCAGGGGCCAGCACAGAGACGGGTGGAGACAAAGAGGTGCAGGCACAAGAAAATAGTAGATGGGTAGCTGATCCAGGGCTGGATGCATGAATGAGGATGCATGAATCTATCTATGGTATTTAGAGAGTGACAGAAGAGGGGGGTGGCGCTCCTGCACCCTTTATGGACGCACCGCCGCTGCTATCCAAGGTTTCACTTACCTCTTTATAAAAATAAATCAGATTTGTTTGGTCTTTCATGAATCCATACTGTCTGTTGCTTAAAATATTTTTTCCAGCAAGAACTCATCTGTGTGGTCTTTTCTTAAACTCTCCAGTATCTTCCCAAATATAGACATTAAACTAACAGGTCTATAGTTAGTCAGTAAAGACTTTGTTCCCTTTTTAAATATAGGCACACATTGGCCCTACACAAGCTTTCCCAATCAAAGACTACATAAAATGCATGAGCACTGAGGTACCCTCTATGAAGCATGCACCACAAGATATTTAAAGAAAAAAATGTTTATCATAATTCTTTACTTACCATAATTTTTAAATAACAAAGTGAGGATATCAAATTCTCCCCTGTTGCTGAACACATCACTGTGATCCACCAATGCCTCCTTCACCGCATCATATCCAACCAGAACAACCACCGGCATGTTGGTCAGGTAGCAGGTATACACAGGTCCATAGGTCTCACTTATCTGTGTGCCAGGATAGGATATGTTGTGCCCAGAATGAAAGAATATAAAGTGAAAAGACTGCTGTTAATCATTCCTTTCATCACCAGTAATAATGAACATACAAAAAAGTGCTACCTTTACAAAAGCTTTGGGCATTTCTGAGATACTCAGCTGTATTACATTTCCCAGGAGAGGCAGAGGTGTGGGCCCTGGGGGGAGATTACTGTGCTTTATCCTTCTCCACCATGACACAAGGTAAATTAGTAGAGTGACTCCAGTAGCCAGCAGAAGTGTCGTCCCCACTCCCAGCGCCATGCTTATGGTAACTAGTGCAAGTGTCTGAGTCCTGTCCTGTCCTGCCTGTTTGTATTATGAGCTTTGGACTCCGGAACTCTTTCTCATAAAAAATGGGTATGACATAAAACAAGGGAGTGTGCAAGGGATTGGTGCTGTTCACAATTTATTTATGGCCTGGAGCCAAAGGGGCCTCACTAGGGAAGTTGTGTGCATGTAAAGATTACACAGAAACAGTTATACCTAATTTTAAAGATTGTCTTGATTATACAACACTGACTGTCAGATACATGGGGCATGTATTTGGGATCCTGCTGTCACTAGTCATATAACTGATATTAACTAATGGACTGTGAGTACACGAGTGCTGTGAGTGCACATGGACTATGAGTGCATGAGGACTGTGAGAGCAAGTGGACTGTGAGTACACAAGTGCTGTGAGTGCACATGGACTGTGAGTGCACGTGTGCTGTGAGTACACGAGTGCTGTGAGTGCACGTGGACTGTGAGTGCACGTGTGCTGTGAGTACACGAGTGCTGTGAGTGCACATGGACTGTGAATGCACGTGTGCTGTGAGTACCTGTGTATTGTCTTGTTGAGAACCTGTGTATTGTATTGTTGAGTATTAATGTCAGGAAGCTACAGTAGTTGTTAGTTATTTGGACAGGGTATAACCCCCAATCCCCATCAAATTAGTAGGTGCGATGCCCGGCAGGTGTGGAGAGGAGACTCGGTGTACATCTTGCGGCATTTATGCATTCCTTGATCATTCGATCGAGGGCGAATACTGCTGTGCAAAATGTAAGCACATTATTTCCCTGGAAGCCCAGGTTCTGAATCTAGGGAAGCAACTGTCAACATTGAAAAGACTCTCTATACCAAAGGAGAGTTGAGATCGCACCAGGCAGGTGCCGGCAGGGGCAAGCACAGAGGCAGGGGGAGATGAGAGGCAGGCACCAAAGCAGAGTAGATTGGTGACAGTCAAGAAGGGTAGAGGGGAAAGTGCCAGGGTGACTGGTCCTGGGCTTAAACATTCCAATAAGTACACCCTGTTGAGTGACATTGGTGAAACCAGTCAGGGACCAGCACTGCTGGAGCTGAGTAATAGTGATGTGATTAGTGATACATCACATGTGTGGTGCGATTGCCATCTACAAATGCATGCAGGACCTGCTTGTACGTTAGCCTTTGCACGTGGGCACAGGGGTACTTACATTTTTTATTTATTTTTTGTATTATTTATTTAATTTAAATGTATTTTTTTTTACACTGTACCTTTAAATTTTAATCAACTTTATTGCTATCACAAGGGATGAACAACATCCATTGTAATAGCATGGGCCATGACAGGTCCTTTATGGAGAGATCTGGGGTCTATTAAACCCCAGATCTCTCTTCTGGCCTTCAAAACACCTGATGAAACAGAACAGTTTGAGAATGGTTTGATCAGATGCTTTAAAACCAGTAACAGTTTGTAAACAAACAAACTGAAACGTGACAAAATCCTCTTCGCTCCTGGCTTCTGACATCACAGAGGGGAGGAACAATGGAAGTTTCTCTAAACTTTGTGTACAGTGTCGTATGCAGCTGGTCACATTAGAACCAGCTCCCTGGTGGAATGGGAGTGTCGGTAAAGGTGGCAACAGAAGTGGGGAGACCACCTGGCCTGTATAGCCACTTAATAACTTTTTCATGAAAGAGAATTGCCAGCTGTAATATAACATACCTGTAGCTGCAGCCATGATCCTGGTACAACCACCGGCAAACGTTCCAGAGAGAGGCAGAACGGCGGTTTTCCTATGTAAACAAGGCAGATCGCCATTCTGTGAGAGGGGAAGATGGAGATCCTGTGTTTCTGCTAAGCAGGAACACAGATCTCTGGCTTCCCCCAGTCAAAGCACCCCCACACAATGAGCAAGCACTCCCAGGGAACACATTTAACCCATTGATCACCCCTGATGTTAACCCCCTCCCTGCCAGTGTCATTAGTACAGTGACCGTGCAAATTGTTTAGCACTGATCACTGTATTAGGCCTCATACACACGGTCGGGAATCTCATCGGGAAAAAAACGTTGAAAATAGAGAGCAGGTTGTCGTCGAGATTCCCGGGCAGTTTTCTCAACGAGAAAACATACACACGACCAGTTTTCTCGTCAAAAAGCTCTGCCAGCAGTTTTCTTGCCGATAAAAACCGGCCGTGTGTACGATTCTTTAGTGTCACTGGTCTCCAAAAAAAGTGTCACTTAGGCCCCTTTCACACTGCAGCAACTTGAAAGTCACTTGATTTTGACACAATTTCAGGGGATGCCTGTGTAAACTTGAGGTCTAGGGACCAAAGTGGTACAGGGACTACTTTGGAGTCGGTGCGACTTGAAGTTGCACAGATATGAATGGTTATCATTGGGAATCATGGGGTAAGACTTGTCATACAACTCTGATGTCCAAAGTCGCAGAAAAGTCGCACAAGTGTGAAAGGGGCTTCAGTGTCCGATTTGTCTGCCACAATGTCTCAGACCTACTATAAGTCGCTGATCGCCGCCATTACTAGTAAAAAGAACAAAAATTCCATACAAATATCCCAGAGTTTGTAGATGCTAAGACTTTTGTGCAAACCAATCAATATACGCTTATTGGGATTTTTTACCACAAATATGTAGCAGAATACATATTGGCCTAAATCGATGAAGAGATTCGATTTTATTATTTGTTTTATAGCAGAAAGTAAAAATTTTTTTTTTTTTTTCTAAATTGTCTTTTTTTGTTTATAGCGCAAAAAATAAGGAGATCAAATATTCCCAAAACAAAGCTCTATTTGTGGGAAAAAAAGCAATCAATTGTATTTGGCTACAGCGTCTCACGATCACACAGTTGTCAGTTAAAGTGCCATAAACCTTCTGGAGATAAAGTGGTTAAAAAATCACCAATCACAAAGTCAGTATCCCAGATCACCGCCACACTAGTTATATGATAACGCTGGACTGGAATGATGATAGTGAATAAATAAAGACAATGAAGAAATCTATTTATTTTCCAAAATATTATGACAAAAAACTTGCCATGCCTCTTACTAAATGCCTTTGAACGGTCTAATTTACAAAAAAAAAGTCATCTAGGGGAAAATGTGTACTGTTCGGGGGGGAGATTCACAAAGAGATACAATGGCGCATCTCCTGATACGCCGTCGTATCTCTGAGATCCGACAGTCGGATCTATGCGACTGATTCATAAGAATCAGGTTACGCATAGATCTCCCTTAGATCCGACAGGTGTAAGTGACTTACACTGTCGGATCTAAGGCTGCAATCTCCCGCCGGCCTCTAGGTGGCGCTTCGGTTTTTTTACGCGACGAATATGCAAATTCCGATTTCCGCCGATTCAGAAACGAACGCCAGCCCGTCGCTTTTTTTTCCGTCGTTTGCGTTCGGCTTTTTCCGGCGTATACTTACCCCTGCTATATGTGGCGTATCCAATGTTAAGTATGGCCGTCGTTCCCGTGCCGAGTTTTGAATTTTTACGTTGTTTGCGTAAGTCGGTCGCAAATACGGATGGCCGCAATTTACGTTCACGCCAAAAACAATGACGTCCTAACGACGTCATTTGGAGCATGCGCACTAGGATATTTCACCAGCGGCGCATGCGCAGTTAAATTGGCACGGGGACGCGCCTGATTTAAATTGTACACTCCCCCTAGCCGCGGAATTTGAATTCCGCCGGGGGAGTTACGATCCGCCGGCGCAAGTTTGGAGGTAAGTGCTTTCTGAATACTGCACTAGCCTCGCAAAATTGCACCGGCGGATCGTAAATCAGATAGATTACGCGGATCGAAAGATCCGCTAATCTATGTGAATCTACCCCCGGGTGTTTTCAGGCCTCAAGAAATGAGATAGGCCATCAGCACATCAGGATTAGAGTAGGGCCGAAAACCCCCCAGTTCGGTTCGCACCAGAACTCCCAAACACGGAAAAAGTTCAAACCCAAACCACAATCCATATTAAAGGCTATGGGACACGAACTTAAAAAAATCTAAAATCCCCATTTTAAAGGCTTATATGCACGTTATTGGACATTATATATATAATATTTGGGGGTTCTAAGTAATTTTCTAGATAAAAAATACTGACGCCTCGTACACATGACTGATTTTCTTGCCAGGAAAACTGCCAGGAGAGCTTTTGGCCGGGAAAACCAGCCGTGTGTATGCTTCCTCGCAGTTTTCCCGACAGGAAAACTGCGGGAATCCTTGTGGGAAAATAGAGAACCTGCTCCCTATTTTCGCATCGGGATTCCCGGCGGTTTTAAACCCGGCAGTTTTCCTATGGAGAAACACTGCGAGGGAGCACTGCGGAGCACTGCGGATTCCCGGCCAAAGCTCTCCCTGCAGCTTTCCCAACGGGAAACCCGGCCGCGTGTACACGGGGAAACAAAATATAGTCTTTGGCCATCTCCTATAGCAAGTTTGCAGTCTTTGACCATCACCTATAGTGTGTTCATAGTTGTTGGTCATCTCCTATAGTAGTGTAGCACGCTGGTGTTTAGGCAGGGTTGCTAGCAAATTTAGTTTGCCAGGTGGTAATTGCCCCATTGCCCCCCCCCCCCCTCTGGATCCGCCCCTGAGCTAAACTAATGCTAAAAATGTCTCAAACTACATATTTTGCTTTTTTGTATCCTTGTTTCTGCCCTTCCTTAAATTTCATCTGCTTGTTTTGTATTATAGGAACTGAATGTTCACGTAATCACCCCAAAAAATCTGTTAAATTGGTTGTAAACCTCAGACATGAAATATCAAAAAGCATATCCCTCTATGGTGTGTACGTTTGTCAATTAAGAGCATTAAGTGTAATTTTTGTCTGCTGTTTCCTTCTTCTGCTATCAGCACCTGAATTTTCTGTGCACTCGGCGGGATATTCAATAGGTTGTTAAGGAGTAGTGTTGAGCAGAATATGCCATATTCGATTTCGCGATATATCTCGAATATATATTCGAATATTCGAGATATATTCGCTAAATTCGAATATTCGTGATATTTTATCGAAATTAATTGATTGCGATTTTTCGCTACTGCGAATGCGAAAATAATTGCGATTTTTTTTTTATAACTGCGGTAGGAGCGCTCTGATTGGCTCAGAATATTCGTGATATTTTATCGAAATATCGCAACATGCGAATGCGATATTTATTGCGCAATTTCGAGATATGCTGGAGGAGCGCTCTGATTGGCTCAGAATATTCGTGATATTTTATAGAAATATCGCAACATGCGAATGCGATATTTATTGCGCAATTTCGAGATATGCTGGAGGAGCGCTCTGATTGGCTCAGAATATTCCTGATATTTTATCGAAATATCGCAACATGCGAATGCGATATTTATTGCGCAATTTCGAGATATGCTGGAGAAGCGCTCTGATTGGCTCACTCTGAAATCGAATATTCGAGATATTTTAACGCAATTTCACAAAATGCGAATGCGAAATTGATTGCAGATATTTCGAAAACTGCTGTAGCAGCACTCTGAAATCGAATATTTATGATATTTTAACCCAAAAACATATTGCGATTGCGATTTTTTTCGATCGCGCATGCGCAATTGCGCGAACAGCACGCGACCATTTCCTGGAGCCTTGCCAGTTTCCAACTTATGATCGCAGCGCAATATTACAGCAACATGGTTGGAAGCAATTTCACTAAGTCTGAGGAAAAGATGCTGATTTGTGTAAGTATTTTGACCACTGTTATTTCATCATCTTCAACTGCATTTTAGTCTAGTTTAAAAGTTAGTATATATGATCAGATATTAGTATTTCACAAAAAATGTGTCTCCTGCTTTTACAAAACTACAAGTCCCAGCATGCCTGGACAGCTGCAGACACCCTGGTTGGCAAATGTGTATTTAGGCACTTTTCCTTGTTATTTAGCATAATGAATTTAACATTTTTTTTGACTTCAGTGTCCTCAAGGCCCAAGGACGTTCGAATACATATTGCCCTTTAGATGTTGCAGAACTACAACTTCCAGCATGCCTGGGAATGCTGGCACTTCTAGTATTGTAAGTTCTGCAGGCCCCCATTTTTCAGGCCTTTATGCACGGGTCTCTAAACTGTGGCACCCTAGATGCAGCAAAAGTAAAATTCTTAGCATGCACTGACAGACCGTGGCTGATGGGAGTAGTAGTTTTGCAACAGCTGGAGGTGGACTGGTCTTGAAACCCAGAGTTAGGTAACAAACCCGTAGTGTTTTGCAACCATTCTGCCTCCAGCTGTTTTTTTTCTGTTGAAAAGCCTGTGGCGTGCAAAACACAACCCAAAAACTCCACCCGGTGGAACGAAAAATTTGCACACACCTAAAGAGTGACATCACAAAAAACTGCGACGGTTGCATACGTCAGTGGTCCTCCGAAAAGGTCCCGTCTCTGACCCCCCGGGGCGTTAGGCTCCTGACAGGGAAAAGAGTTACTGTGGTCCATACAGCCGAAGCCATATGGACCCATCTCGGTCCAAGCAGCGCAATCAACACGCGAACAACACGCGACCATTTCCTGGACCCTTGCCAGTTTCCAACTTTATGATCGCAACGCAATCGCAGAGCAAGATGGTTGGAAGTAATTTCACTGTATCTGAGGAAAATTTGCTGATTTGTGTAAGTATTTTGACCACTGTTATTTCATCATCTTCAACTGCATTTTAGTCTAGTTTAAAAGTTAGTATATATGATCAGATATTAGTATTTCACAAAAAATGTGTCTCCTGCTTTTACAAAACTACAAGTCCCAGCATGCCTGGACAGCTGCAGACACCCTGGTTGGCAAATGTGTATTTAGGCACTTTTCCTTATTATTTAGCATAATGAATTTAACATTTTTTTGGACATAGGACGTATGCGAACGTCCTGACTTCAGTGTCCTCAAGGCCCAAGGACGTTCGAATACATATTGCCCTTTAGATGTTGCAGAACTACAACTTCCAGCATGCCTGGGAATGCTGGCACTTCTAGTATTGTAAGTTCTGCAGGCCCCCGTTTTTCAGGCCTTTATGCACGGGTCTCTAAACTGTGGCACCCTAGATGCAGCAAAAGTAAAATTCTTAACATGCACTGACAGACCGTGGCTGATGGGAGTAGTAGTTTTGCAACAGCTGGAGGTGGACTGGTCTTGAAACCCAGAGTTAGGTAACAAACCCGTAGTGTTTTGAAACCATTCTGCCTCCAGCTGGTTTTTTTCTGTTGAAAAGCCTGTAGCGTGCAAAACACAACCCAAAAACTCCACCCGGATGCAGTGAAAAATGTGCACACACCTAAAGAGTGACATCACAAAAAACTGCGACGGGTACATACGTCAGTGGTCCTCCGAAAAGGTCCCGTCTCTGACCCCCCGGGGCGTTAGGCTCCTGACAGGGAAAAGAGTTAGCAATGCATATCTCCCCTATACGTGTATCCTGTGTTGTTAATAATATATTCATAATTATGCAAATGATAATGGCTGCTATATTTATGCAAAAAAGGTGGCGACCGAAATGGCAGGATATAAAATCTGTCATGTTACCCCTGTCATTGATTAATAAGGCGAGAATGCTTCCAATTGTTGAATAGCATACATTTACGTCATATATCCATAAGGCTGTCAACAGAAGTATTACAATATACTTTGTTCTTCATCTTGCAGAAGTTCCTGGAAACAGGATACGATGAGCTGCGGAGGCAGCCAGAGAAAAGGGCTGTGGTCAGCGCCCTAATCGCTGACTTTGGCGGCCAACACGACCACAAGGCGATTGTGAAGAAGTGGTCTGACCTGAAGAGGCGCCAAATGGATCAGGTCAGACGTCTTCGGGCTAAATATCATCCAGGTAAGTTATTGTTGACAGTTATGTTTTTTTTTCAAAAGTGTATTTTGTGCGTGAACTCGAAAGAGAGAGGAGCCGGCCTGCAGGAGTTGGGAGGTCTCCCCCAGAGGCAATCTGCCACCTTTCTCCATGCCCCGGTTGGCAATGGCGGGTGTGAGGGGGTCCTCCCAAACCAACCTCGCATAGCACACCCACCAGGGGCGGGGCTGAGACCACCAAACTCAATTCACATGTAGCCGAGAGCGGGATCCGAACCCCTAGCTGCAGAGGTGAATCACTTGTCAGCGCAGTGGCAATCGCGTGGAGCCACCACAGGTCCTTTGGTGACAGTTATGTAAGGTCATATGTAATTCATGTAAGGTCAGATGTTGTTAACCAAGATGCCATGTTGTGCTAACATATATCACCACCAGCCAAGGTATTCATAGTACTGTTGAAAAAAGACATGGGACAGCAGACAGGAACACAGAAGTTATGTGGGAACATACTTTTCCCATTGCTTTGCATGGGACTTTAAAGAAAAACCCCGACCATGGCAAATGGGGGTGGGTAAGGTTTAAACCACCTATCCTATGTTTGTGGCTGACATATAAGTAACCTGTGTGCCAAGTTTCATATAAATATCTTTAGCCGTTTGTACGTGATGCTGGAACATACATACATACATACATACATACATTTAAGCACACACACGTTGAGTTTTATATATATAGATTACCACTAAATTCCTGTGTTAGGAGTGGGGTTGTTATAGTAATCCCGTGTGCTCCATCAGGCCCTTTTTTTAACATGAGATGGTCTGAACAAAACAAAGGAGACAAAAACAGCTCATTTTAACATGGTGGCATCCCAGCTCACGCTCAGTCCCCTATAGTGCCCACAAGACCCTTTAATATAACATTGTCCCATTGGTTAACTGTCTATATAAATCAATTTGTATTCATATACAATACAGCAGAGTACACAGAATTTGCATACGTCATTAGAAAACATTTTTATAATATATGAACATTGTGTTATTATAGGAGCTCCGCTACCAGTTGTGCGAGCCAAGCGCAGAAGGCGCCAGGCCGATGAGGAGGAGGAGGAGGAGCATGCGGCAGAGGAGAATGCGGCAGAGGAGGAGATGGATGAGGAGGAGCAGCCAGGGCCCTCCCACTCCCCAACCCCAGCTCCTGTTGAGGAGCAAGCTGAGGAGCTTCCCCCCCCCACCACCCCAACTTCTCAAGCAGAAGAGCAGGAGGAAGAGAGCGGTCCTGTGAGCCTCGTTCAGGAAGGTAAATATGTGCACAATGATTAATAACATTTCAACAATAAAATGTAGATATAAAAATGGACAACATATAAAGCGCACCTGTCAGATTGTAGAACCATAATATGGTATTGATGCTAGAAGTATACAGGTAGTGCATAATTATTAGGCAAGTTCTATTTTTGAGGATTCATTTTATTATTGAACAACAACCATGTTCTCAATGAACCCCAAAAACTCATTAATATCAAAGCTGAATATTTTTGGAAGTAGTTTTTAGTTTGTTTTTAGTGTTAGTTATTTTCGGGGGATATCTGTGTGTGCAGGTGACTACTATTACTGTGCAGAATTATTAGGCAACTTAACCAAAAAATAAATAGATACCCATTTCAAAGATTTATTTTTAACAGTGAAACCAATATAACATCTCAACATTCACAAATACACATTTCTGACATTTAAAAACAAAACAAAAACAAATCAGTGACCAATATAGCCACCTTTCTTTGCAAGGACACTCAAAAGCCTGACATCCATGGATTCTGTCAGTGTTTTGATCTGTTCACCATCAACATTGCGTGCAGCAGCAACCACAGCCTCCCAGACACTGTTCAGAGAGGTGTACTGTTTTCCCTCCTTGTAAATCCCACATTTGATTATGGACCACAGGTTCTCAATGGGGTTCAGATCAGGTGAACAAGGAGGCCATGTCATTACTTTTTTTTATTTAATACCCTTTCTTGCCAGCCACGCTGTGGAGTACTTTGACACGTGTGATGGAGCATTGTCCTGCATGAAAATCATGTTTTTCTTGAAGGATGGTGACTTTTTCCTGTACCACTGCTTGAAGAAGGTCTCTTCCATAATCTGGCAGTAGGACTGGGAGTTGAGCTTGACTCCATCCTCAATCCGAAAAGGCCCCACAAGCTCATCTTTGATGATAACAGCCCAAACCAGTACTCCACCACCACCTTGCTGGCGTCTGAGTCGGACTGGAGCTCCCTGCCCTTTACCAATCCAGCCACGGGCTCTTCCATCTGGCCCATCAAGACTCACTCTCATTTCAGCAGTCCATAAAACCTTACAAAAATCTTTCTTGAGATATTTATTGGCCCAGTCTTGACGTTGCAGCTTGTGTGTCTTGTTCAGTGGTCGTCGTCTTTCAGCCTTTATTACCTTGGCCATGTCTCTGGGTATTGCACACCTTGTGCTTTTGGGCACCCCAGTGATGTTGCAGCTCTGAAATATGGCCAATCTGGTGGCAAGTGGCATCTTGGCAGCTGCACGCTTAACTTTTCTCAGTTCATGGGCAGTTATTTTGCACCTTTGTTTTTCCACACGCTTCTTTTGTTTGATGATCACGCTTCAGAAGCTTTGCAATTTTAAGAGTGCTGCATCCCTCTGCTAGATATCTCTCTATTTTGGACTTTTCAGAGTCTGTCAAATCCTTCTTTTGGCCCATTTTGCCAAAGAAAAGGAAATTGACTAATAATTATGCACACCTGATATAGAGTGTTGATGTCATTAGACCACACACCTTCTCATTACAGAGATGTACATTACCTAATATGCCTAATCTGTAGTAGGCTTTCGAGCCTATACAGCTTGGAGTAAGACAACATGCATAAAGAGGATGATGTGGTCCAAATACTCATTTGCCTAATAATTCTGCACTCCCGGGATGTGTTAGACACATAACAAGTGTATACACATGATAATGATTGATTAATAAGCAAAAAAAATATTTTATTTATTTGGTAACGTTCTTTGAAATCCAAATGTTTTTTTATTATATCCTAAAAGCATCAAGAGATCTGAGAAGGCAGAACAGACTCATCGAAAAGACCCACCAGAGGATCCTGCAAAACCAGCGGAAGATGAGCTACCTAACCCAACAAAATGCTCTGCTAGAGCAGCAGCTATCGGATCATATTGCGGAACTGCACCGCATTCAGAAACGCATTGATAGTTATATTTGAATTTATTTTTGTATTAAAAAATCTTATTTTTTGGAAATGTTTCATTTCTTTTTGAGATAGAGTTGTAGGTTTTTCAACACATCTAACTTCACATCAAACAAATCAACATCAACACATTTAACTTCATAATAAGCAAAAACATTTTATACTATTATTTTATTTAACAGTAACCTAGGACAAACTAAAGCACACGACACAGACACGACGAACACAAAATAAACTGTTGAAAAATGAACATAACAAAAGCAACAATATATATATATATATATACAAAGAGAGAGAGAGAGGGAGAGCAAGAAAGAGAGAGAATGCAGATGAGCTCTTGCAGACAGCCCAATGGTTGCAGTATAAATGCCGCAAAACAGGGTTTAACGTAAGGTTCATTGTTATAGTTACACTTGCTGTTTAGATCCGGTCTGGTAGCTTGTAGCGGAGGCTGTTGGTGGATCCGCTCTGCCAGAGAGGTCATGAAGCTTTACTCAGCATGGAGGCAGCAGCAGGAGTATTAAAATATAATATAACTAGACAATGCATTTCCTGAGGAAAATGCGAGTGGGAATGCTGAATAGCTTAATTGGTGAGCCCCTTGCCAAAGACATTCACCATAACCACTACACTATCTTTAGGACACACAGCTTCTTTCTCTATCTGAAAAGTATAGAGTATGCTGACTTCCTGGTCGCCCCTCCCCCTCAATAGGTTTCCCCTCCCCCCCAGGTCAGTGAGGAGGAATATTGCACTGAGGTCAGGAAAGTTATTTATGGAAAGAAATAACATTACAAACACTTTTAATTCACAGATCTAATACATGATTTAAGCCTCCAAACAAAGCTTAATAAATCCTCAAACGTACATGCAATTGATACAACGACTACACCGTTTGAAATACACGGCCCTTGTAAACGCATCGATATGAAATTTATGTAGATAAACTTAAAAATGTGGCCATGTCTGCGATTTAGAAAAGAGCGTCTTTGTGAGTTCTGCAGCAACATTTTTTAGATAATTTAACATGAGAGTCTATGAGACATAATTTCTGGCTGTTGCTCCAATAACTAAAACTAAAATACGTATCGCAGAATTGATCACATTGCCATAAACCAGACAAGCATAGCTACGTTTTGATATAAAAATTGTGTATGATAAGTAGATCTTGTGGGCGTGAGACCAATTTGTTTCCCCTTTTTGTAAAGATATTTTTAATTACAAAGATCTCCAATGTTAAGGTCACATGACAGACTCTAAATCCCCTCCATAGGATTACATTATAACCGATTGCATTTTTGTGAAAAATTCGCAAAACGTAAATTGCGTTTTCACCAAAAAATTGTAAACGATAACGATCTGAAAAGTCATAGCCGGATAGCTAAATATTTTGTGACCGCTTTAAAGTTTTTGCAGTGTCTGTAAGTGAAAGTATGAAGTAGCTGAAACTTTTGGCAGGGCATGTGAATTCAAAGGGGAAAAGGATGTTCTCATTGACTTCAATGTTAAAAAAAAGGGTCTAAAAGCTTAAAATTTATAAAAGTGTAAAAAGTAGAAAAAAACTTGAAGAAGTCCCATCATTAGCTGAACGAGACGAACATTTTTACAGTTGAATGGTCTCAATAGCTGAAAGTATGCCGAAGTTACGCAGAACCAAAAAACGTAAGGAATAATAAGATTACTAAATTTACGTATATCAATACTGGAAATGTTTATTAAAGCATTCACAGTAATTAAGATTAATACATTTACGGGTATCCATACTGGGAATGCTTATTAAAGCATTCCCACTAAGTATCACACAGGCATGATTTACAAGCAGTAGTGGTAATAGTAATAGATAGCATAAAAACACTTGGGGAATACTTTACAGCATCAGTAGTGGTCATAGTAGTCAATAGTGTACCAAAAAATTGGGACACAGGTGTCTTGACTGAGCTGTAATAGTAGTAGTAGACATTGACAATACAGTGTCAAATCACTCGGGCAAGAGGTGCCATGATGAACAGCAGTCTTAATAAGAGTATATAGGGTGTGAAATAACTGCTGACATAGGTGTCTTGACTGGGCAGCAGAAGCAGCAGTAGTAGTATTAACAGTAGTAGTTGATACAGAGTCATATCACATGGGCAGGAGGTGCCATGATGAACAGCAGTAGGAATAGGAGTATATAGAGTGTGAAATAACTGCTGACATAGGTGTATTGACTGGGCGGCAGCAGCAGCAGAAGCAGCAGTAGTAGTATTAACAGTAGTAGTTGATACAGAGTCATATCACATGGGCAGGAGGTGCCATGATGAACAGCAGTAGGAATAGGAGTATATAGAGTGTGAAATAACTGCTGACATAGGTGTATTGACTGGGCTGCAGCAGCAGCAGAAGCAGCAGTAGTAGTATTAACAGTAGTAGTTGATACAGAGTCATATCACATGGGCAGGAGGTGCCATGATGAACAGCAGTCTTAATAAGAGTATATAGAGTGTGAAATAACTGCTGACATAGGTGTATTGACTGGGCGGCAGCAGCAGCAGAAGCAGCAGTAGTAGTATTAACAGTAGTAGTTGACACAGAGTCATATCACTTGGGCAGGAGTTGCCATGATGTACAGCAGTCTTAATAAGAGTGTATAGAGTGTGAAATAACTGCTGACATAGGTGTATTGACTGGGCGGCAGCAGCAGCAGAAGCAGCAGTAGTAGTATTAACAGTAGTAGTTGATACAGAGTCATATCACATGGGCAGGAGGTGCCATGATGAACAGCAGTCTTAATAAGAGTATATAGAGTGTGAAATAACTGCTGACATAGGTGTATTGACTGGGCGGCAGCAGCAGCAGAAGCAGCAGTAGTAGTATTAACAGTAGTAGTTGACACAGAGTCATATCACTTGGGCAGGAGTTGCCATGATGTACAGCAGTCTTAATAAGAGTGTATAGAGTGTGAAATAACTGCTGACATAGGTGTATTGACTGGGCGGCAGCAGCAGCAGAAGCAGCAGTAGTAGTATTAACAGTAGTAGTTGACACAGCGTCATATCACTTGGGCAGGAGTTGCCATGATGTACAGCAGTCTTAATAAGAGTATATAGAGTGTGAAATAACTGCTGACATAGGTGTATTGACTGGGCGGCAGCAGCAGCAGAAGCAGCAGTAGTAGTATTAACAGTAGTAGTTGATACAGAGTCATATCACATGGGCAGGAGGTGCCATGATGAACAGCAGTCTTAATAAGAGTATATAGAGTGTGAAATAACTGCTGACATAGGTGTATTGACTGGGCGGCAGCAGCAGCAGAAGCAGCAGTAGTAGTATTAACAGTAGTAGTTGACACAGAGTCATATCACTTGGGCAGGAGTTGCCATGATGTACAGCAGTCTTAATAAGAGTGTATAGAGTGTGAAATAACTGCTGACATAGGTGTATTGACTGGGCGGCAGCAGCAGCAGAAGCAGCAGTAGTAGTATTAACAGTAGTAGTTGACACAGAGTCATATCACTTGGGCAGGAGTTGCCATGATGTACAGCAGTCTTAATAAGAGTATATAGAGTGTGAAATAACTGCTGACATAGGTGTATTGACTGGGCGGCAGCAGCAGCAGAAGCAGCAGTAGTAGTATTAACAGTAGTAGTTGACACAGAGTCATATCACTTGGGCAGGAGTTGCCATGATGTACAGCAGTCTTAATAAGAGTGTATAGAGTGTGAAATAACTGCTGACATAGGTGTATTGACTGGGCGGCAGCAGCAGCAGAAGCAGCAGTAGTAGTATTAACAGTAGTAGTTGACACAGAGTCATATCACTTGGGCAGGAGTTGCCATGATGTACAGCAGTCTTAATAAGAGTATATAGGGTGTGAAATAACTGCTGACATAGGTGTCTTGACTGATCCAGAGGAGTCATGGGAGAAAATCATGTGGTCAGATGAGACCATAATATAACTTTTTGATCATAATTTCACTAACCGTGTTCGGAGGAAGAATAATGATGAGTACCATGCCAAGAACGCCATCCCTAATGTGAAGCATGGGGGTGGTATCATCTTTTTTTTTGGTGGTGTTTTTCTGCACATGGGACAGGGTGACTGCACTGTATTAAGGAGAGGATGACCGTGGCCATGTATTGCGAGATTTTGGGCAACAACCTCCTTCCCTGAGTTAGAGCTTTGAAGATGGGTCGAGGCTGGGTCTTCCAACATGACAATGACCCAAAGCACACAGCCAGGATAACCAAGGATTGGCTCTGTAAGGAGCATATCAAGGTTCTGGCGTGGCCTAGCCAGTCTCCAGACCTAAACCCAATAGAGAATCTTTGGAGGGAGCTCAAACTCCGTGTTTCTCAGCGAGAACCCAGAAACCTGACTGATGTAGAGAAGATCTGTGTGGAGGAGTGGGCCAAAATCCCTCCTCCAGTGTGTGCAAAGCTGGTGTAAAACTACAAGAAAGGTTTGACCGCTGTAATTGCAAAGAAAGCCTACTGTACCAAATATTAACATTGATTTTCTCAGGTGTTAAAATAGTTATATTCAGCACTGTAAATACATCAGGTCCGGGGCTCCATCAGGGAATGCATGACAAGGGACCCTTCAGCGCCCTGAACCGACGACGGGTGCCAGAAAGTCACCGCCGATCCAGGACTCATTCATCTTTATGAATGTGAGTCTGTCCACGGAGTCTGTGGACAGACGGGTCCTCTTGTCCGTGACCACCCCACCTGCCGCGCTGAATGTCCGCTCAGATAGTACGCTGGAGGGGGGGCAAGACAATAACTCCAGCGCATACTGAGCGAGCTCGCGGCAGGTGTCCAATCTGGCAACCCAGTACTCCATGGGGTCGTCGGTGCTCATACTGTCAGAAGCACCGACGGACGCCATGTAGTCTGCCACCATGTGGGCCAGCCGCTGGTGGTGACTGCTGCTGCTGCTGGTGCTGGTACTGGGTCGCTCGGTTTGGAAGAACATCCTCATCTCTTCCATTAGGTCCCCTGCTCGGCTGCTGCTGGGTGCAGTCACCTGCTGGGTGAGATGAGGGGGGACAACTGGAGGCCGGGGAGTTGCCTGCTCCAACCGTCTGACAATGCCTGCCTGCAGTTCCTCCATCCGGTGCTGCCTCCGGCTGGCTGGGATGAACTGCTCCAGTTTCCCCTTGCACCTGGGATCCAAAAGGGTGGCCATCCAGAAATCATCCCTCGCCTTGATGGTCTTAACCCGGGGGTCCCTCCTGAGGCATCTCAGCATGTGGGCAGCCATGGGGAAGAGCACAGCCCGCTGTGATTCCTCAATGCTGGCCAGGTGAATGAGGTGCGACTCTTCATCCCTGAGGCGCTGCTGGTCAAACTCAGAGATGCCCAACCCCCGGACTATCGGTGCCCCCAACACCGGCTCTCCCTCCTGACCAGGCCCTGACTCCGGGACGACACCAGCAACCTACCTCCTCCTCATCATCATCATCCTCCTCCTCCTCCTCCTCGTCCTGGCCCTGGTCTCGGTGGAGCATTGCTGACTCCTCCTGCTCCACCAAGGCACTCTCCCCAGCTTCGAGCAGGCGATCTAGTGTCCTCTCCAGCATGAACACTATTGGCAGCACGCTATTGAGGCCGATGTGCTCACTGCTGACCATCTTGGTCGCCTGCTCGAAGGAGGACAACACTTGGCAGACCTGGTTTATCTGCCCCCACTCCGCACAGGCAATGAAAGGGAGTTGTGGTGAAGCCCTCTCAGTGCCTAGTTCCATCAGGTACTCCCTCACCGCCCTTTGCTGCTCCCACAACCTCTTCAGCATGTGGAAGGTGGAGTTCCACCGCGTCACACTGTCCACAATCAGCCTGTGAAGGGGCAGACTGTACTTCCGCTGCAACTTGGACAGGGACACGGTAGCGGTTGGGGAGCGCCTGAAGTGGCTGGCAATCCTACGCGCCTTTGCCACAATGTCACTCAACCCTGGATAAGTGCGCAGGAACTTCTGCACCGCCAGGTTGAGGACATGTGCCAGACAGGGCACGTGGGTCAGACTGCCAGCACTGAGGGCGGCGAGTAGGTTGCTGCCGTTATCGCAGACAACCATACCTGCCTGGAGCCTTCGGGGTGTCAGCCACTTCTGGACCTGAGCCTGAAGTGCTTTCAGCACTTCTTCTCCAGTGTGTCTCCGGTCCCCTAAACTAACAAGCTGGAGCACGGCCTGACAGCGCACGTGCCCCACACTTGAGTAGCTACGGAGGCGCTTGCTGGGAGGCTCAGCAGCTGCGGAGACAGTGGCTTGAGGGAGACCAGCAGTTCTCCCCTGGACACCCCGGGGCGGCACCACAAGATCGGTTGCCGCCGATCCCTCACCGACGCCTCGGAGGGAAACCCAATGGGCCGTGAAGCTGATGTAGCGCCCCTGCCCATGCCTGCTGGTCCAGCCATCCATTGTCAGATGAACCCTGTCGCTGACAGCGTGATCCAGCGACAGGGTTACATTCTGCACAATGTGCTGGTGTAGGGCAGGGACACCAGTCCTGGCAAAGAAATGGCGGCTGGGGACACGCCATTGGGGTTGGGCCTGCTCCAACATCTGCCTGAAGGGGTTGCTGTCAACTATGTTGAAGGGCAGCAGATGTTGGGCAATAACCCTTGCCAGGAGCCCATTGAGGGAACGCACACGTCGGTCTCCAGGGGGGAAGGGAGTGGTGCGGTCAAAGGCGTCTGAAATCGACGCCTGGCGCCGGACGGCAGTGCAGGACACAGACGTGGAGGGTGCTGTGGAAGTAGAGGTCTGGCTGCCGGTACCAGTACCTCTACTCGAGGGAGCGGGGGGGCATGACCTGCTGGAAAGAGATGAAGATGTGGCAGGGGCTGCTGTACCCTGCTCACTTGTGGTGGTGGCGCTGCTACCACCACCACGCTTCATCTCGTCAAACACCGCCCAGTGGTTTATCCTCAGGTGCTGGTTCAGGGCTGTGGTACCCACCCGAGCCAAACACTTCCCTCTCTTCACCCTCACTTTACAAATCCGGCAGATGGCCACGGTAGGGTTGTCTGCCACCAGGGTAAAGTAATTCCAGACAGGTGACTTCAGCACCACCCTCCTGTCAGATGGGGTGACGCTTACTTGCACCTGCTGGGACTCGGTGCGCACAGGTGGAGCTGCCTGCTGCTGCTGCTGCTGCTGCTCCTCCTCCTGACACCTCCTGCTGCCATCACCAGTGGAGACCCTGATGATGGTCTCCCTGGTGGTGACCTGGCGCACCGTTTCACCAGGGTGCCTACCTTCCCCGTCGTCACTGACGTAGTGAGCCGACGCGTCAGATGGCAACCATGATGGGTCACCCTCTTCGCCCCCAGAGATGTCAGACCAAGGGCTGAAATGTGTTGGTCTGAGGGAACCAACTGACATGGAGCCTCTAGCCTGGCTCCGCTGTCCCCTCACCCACGCCTGGGTCTGACTAGGTGCTGCTGTTTCCTGCACCAAAACAGCAGCACCAGTTTGAAGGGATGTCTCTGGGATACTGCCAGCAGGTATCCCATCCTCCTCATCCATCCCTTCAAAAAGGTCCTGACCATCAGGACAGAGCTGAAGGTCTCCCTGATGCATGGCCTCCCCCAAGATATCCCTCTCACTGTCGCTGTCGAACAGTAAGATGCTGGACTCTTGGGGGCTGGGGGTGGGTACTACAGGCACCGGTGTAATGGTGGTACTACTGTGAGTCGGGACCGACGACTCAGTGGCACTGCTGTGCCCCATGTAGTCCACCACTACTTCAGCCTGAGATGGCAATATCGGGCGGCTGCCCGATGGGAAGAACTCCCGGATCAGGCGTACTCCCCTTGCACCAGATCCTCTACCACTAGTAGGGGCACGAGAGGTACCCCGTGCTGGCAGCGATCCAGCACTGGGAGTAACTCCCCTACCCCTGCTGCCACGGCCACGGATGCCGCTCATTATTGCTGATATGTGTGTGGGGGGGTAAACTTTATTGGGGGGGGGGGGGAATGTGAACAAAATGTGTTTTTGTGTTTTTTTTACAAGACAGGCACGCAGACAAAGACGTACACAGACAGCTACTAAACTATAAGAAAAGTAGTACACCAAAGACAAGGACTACAAAATTAAAGAAAAAAAAAAGCACTAAACAAACACTAACTTTTTTTTTTTTTTTTTTTAAACACAAAACACAGACACTAAACACACACTAAGCTAAGCTAGATGAAATAAATGTACACTAACAGTGTGTACACTTACTACACAAAATTTAACTAAACTGAACACAAAACTTAGCTTTTAGAAAAGCTCTTTAGGGAAAACTAAACAAAATGTGCACTGTAAAGGCCTAGCAAATATCACTGAACAGCGAACCTGCAAGATCTAACAGTAACACAAGATGAACAAAACTTAGCTTTTAGAAAAGCTCTTTTAGAAAGCTCAGCAAAATGTGCACTGAAATCTCTAGCAAATATCACTGAACAGCGAAGATGCAGGATCAAACAGTAACACAAATGAACAAAACAGCACAAAACAGCACAAAACGTAGCTTTGAAAAAAGCTCTTGGGTCTATTGCTTTGAAAAAAGCAGTTGATATACTGGAAAAGATCCACTGGAATCACTAAATAGCAATGCTGGTGATGATATAAATCAATCAGGAACAAAGACACAGGAAAACAGGAACACAGAAACAGCCTCCACACTCTCTAGCCAGCTTCTGAATCTGCAATGAAATGGTGCTGGGAGTGAGCTTATATAATGTCCATGCAGGCAGGTTCCTATTGGTTGCTAACCTCTGACGAGTGTGGAAGGAGAACTCTGATTGGCTCTGATGCAAAAGGGCGGAGCAAATAATCGCGCAATATTCCTATTGCCGAATATTCGCATTGCGAATATTCGGCAATATAAAATGATCGCTTCAGCTACTCGGCCCAAGGTCTCTAATCATACCAGCAATGCTTTTAGACGTCTATGGAGATCACTAGGATGTGATCTGTTTTAAAAATGAAACTGTAAAAATCGCTCTGATGCGGAAGATAGGGGCGAAGAAAATAATCGCGCGATATTGCGTTTGCCGAATAATCGCATTGCGATCTTTCTGGAAAATTCAATGAACGCTTCAGCTACTCGGCCCAGGGTCTCTAATGATACCAGCAATGCTTTTAGACGTCGATGGAGATATCTAGGATGTGATCTGTTTTAAAAAAAAAAATGTAAAAAATCGAATATTCGGAATTGCGAATATTCACCGCGAATTTCGAAATATAGCGCGATTTCTCGAATATGCTATATTCGAGTCGAATATTCGCAATGCGAATATTCGTGAGCAACACTATTAAGGAGCGGGGCCGGGAAGTCAGCCCTGGAGTCCTTAATAACGGATGAGTCATCGGCTATCAGAGGACTTCCCCTTTGACAGCTGAATTTAAAAAAACATTGCCGAATTTGCCAGCAATGCAAAAAAAATTGAGTGAGGCCCTTTGGGTCTGGTATGGATTTTAGGGGAACCCCATGCCAAAATAAAAAAAAACTGTGTGGGGTCCCCCTCAAAATCCATACCAAACCCTTGTTGATGGGGATAAGGGCCTCTTCCTGATAACCCTAGGCAGTGGTTGTGGGGGTCTGCAGGCAGGTGGCTTATCAGAATCTGGAAGCACCCTTAAACAAGGGGTCTTTATTTTTTACTTTTTTGGTGAATGAGTAGGGGTACAATGTACTCCATACTCATTCACATAGGGAGCAGGGGGAAGGGATATGGAGGCCCCCTTGTTAAGGGGGCTTCCAGATTCTGATAAGCCCCCTGCCCACAGACCCCCACAACCACTGGCCAGTGATATAAGGAAGAGGGCCTTGTCCCCATCAACATGGGGACAAGGTGCTTTGGCCCAATGCATCTCCCCATGTTGAGGGCATATGGCCTGGTATGGTTCAGAAGGGGTGTTCGCTCATCCCCTTTTCCTAGCCCGAATGCTCGGATAAGAGCCTGGTATGGATTTTGGGACCCCACGCCAATTATATTTTTTAGATTTGGCGTGGGGTTCCCCTTCAGTCCATAACAGACCCAAAGGCCTGGTATGCATGGGGGGGAGAGGGGCTCCATGCCGGTTTTGCCATTTTTTTTATTGCAGACAATAACTTGAAACCGCAAGTAAATTTAAATGTCATTTAGTTTTCTTTATAAATGTTAGTTTTTCTGCAGCAGGTTCTATACATGATACAGATGCCCTACTTTACAGGCACTCTAAAGGGACCCCCAGGCACTATATTTCAAATCATTTTTCATTTTTATTGTTTCACTTTAAGCATCATCAAAATTTCTGCTGCTTTAAAATTGATTAAAAAAAAAATGTCATTAATACATGTCCTCCACGGCAGTACCTTGGCCCCCATACTCTTTTTATGGCCAATAACTTACATATAAGCCTTCAAAATGGGGACTTTTGATTTTCATGTTCGGATCCCATAGCCTTTAATAGAGTTTGCGGCTTGGGTTCTACCTTTTTCTCTGTTTGGGAATTGTGGTGCGAACTGAACCGGGGGGTGTTCGGCCTATCAGTATTTCACAATAAAACCTGGAAGCTGATTGGTTTCTATGCAAAAGTAAGCCTGGTTTTGCACTCTTCAGCTTTAGTAAATAAATCCCAGTGTGACACCATAATTGACATTGCATGATGAGTATTTCACCGAGGGACAGCAAACATCTTATATTTTCGAGCTCTTGAAGCATTGGTGTTGGGTTCTGGTGTTATCTCGAGGTCCTTCCTGTCCACTGTAGGTTTTAAAGTGAATCTTTGTAGTGTAGTAGTAAAAAACAAGAAGAATTCCATACGAGCCAGCCCTTCTCTTGCACAAATGCGTTTACCTAGAGAAGGGACCAAAAAAAAAAAATCGCCATTTCAATGCCTTACAACACAACCTGCAGTGCAAAATCATGTTTGTCAGCAACCTAGTGCCCAGGAACACTTGATTCTAGGCTTGTGATGCTGATGGCCAGTGCTTTACAACACTATTCATCAGAGTTTCTTTGCAAACAAAGTAGGTACATATTTTTGTTACATTCATTTTTTTTAACATTTTGTACAATTTTGTAACTTAAAACCCAACTTGAAGATAAATGTAAACCCATGATCTGACCCCTCTGCAGCCTTCTGGTTGTAGGGCACCCATGATCTGATCCCACTGCAGCCTTCTGGTTGTAGGGCACCCATGATCTGACCCCAATGCAGCCTTCTGATTTTAGGGCACCCATGATCTGGCCCCACTGCAGCCTTCTGGTCGTAGGGCACCCATGATCTGACCCCAATGCAACCTTCTGGTTGTAGGACACCCATGATCCAACCCCACTGCAGTCTTCTGGTTGTAGGGCAGCTACACAACAAAAATGATTGCCATGAGACTACAGAGAGTTTCTCATATCATGGCACAGTTGAACTGAAGAGGAAGATTTAAAAACAATCTAAGCAAATGAATAAGTGCGATAGTAAATGATGTCCCTGTGGGATTAATTTTGATACATATTTATATTTTTACTCTTTACATTCATATGTATATTACTGTACATTTTAACATCCATACCATACCATGATGGAGAGGACATGTTGTTGAGGCCCGGATTTAATTTTATTGATTAGAGCCACTGTGTAATAAGAAATCACACACACAGGTTAAATGGGATGGACATTTGTATTTTTTCAACGTTATAAATTATGGTATATAACTATGTATGAGTCCTAGATTGGTATTCATAAAATGGATTGCCGCTTTAATCATTACAAAGTTCTCTGGTACCTGCAGAAAATGGCATGAAGGCATCATTCTTCTTGAAGGCCCCATTCCCATCAAGAAAGTGCTCTGGGTCAAACTGAGTTGGGTTCTTAAACCATTTAGGGTCTTTCAAAACCGATGTTAGTACAGGAGACACCATAATGTTCTGAAATGAAAATAAGAACCAAATTAATGTCTTTGATTTTTCTTTAGAATTATTTTAAATTGGGTTTGTTTTTGAAATACCTCTAAAATTCTTTTTTTTGTTTTGATTAACTAATTGAGGTTATGCCCAAGCTATGCTATGTTCTTCATATAGTTAGATTACTGAAACTGCTTTAGTAGTCTGCAAATTTCTTGAATTGTTTCTATTTATTTTTTTATACTAGTAATGGCGGTGATCAGAAATTTGACACTAACTGACACTTTGTGGGAACTGCCAATGACCTCTCCAGTGACACTAATACAGTGATCAGCACAAATAATATACACTAATTCAGTAATAATGACACTGGCTGGGAAGGGGTTACCAACTAGGGCAACTGTGTGTACTGCACTTTGTGGTGCCCATTCTAATAGCTATAGCAGGTATTGAAGGGCAGTTATAAGGCTTTAAAAACACTGCCTAAATGCTGCTTAAATTGGTTGTAAACACTTTACAACCACTTTAACCTACAGGCTTACATGTAGGTGCTTGAAATATCTCCCAGACCTGCACGGTCTAGGAGATATTTGCAAATCGGCGTATGGCGATTTCTTCTGTGCATGCGCCGGAGTTAGAAAGGGCACGCTGTGCCCTTTCTAACTCGGGTAATGCCGTGACTGGAGGCTCCTGCGCATGCGTGGGAGTGACATCACGTGACTCCGGGCACTCACAGAGCCAGAGTTCACGGCCCTGGAAGGTAAAGGGGTGAAGAACGGATGCTTGCTACTCGCAAGAAAGATGGGGACATAGCGGGCTTCTCCTTCAGGTAAGTGTCACATAATGGGCTACTATTCGATGCATAGTAGCCCATTATGCTTTACCTTTGCAGGGAAACAAAGAGGAAGTAACACCCATCAGGGTTTACTTCCTCTTTAAACAAAGGGCTCTCGTGAGGTGTAAACAAGCTCAAAGGGGAACCCCACACCAAAATTGAAAAATAAAACGGCATGGGGTCCCCCCCAAAATCATACCAGACCCTTATCTGAGCATGCAGCCTAGAAGGTCAGGTAAGGGAGTTGACAAGTGAGCGCCCCCCTGAACCATACCAGGCCACATGCCCTCAACATGGGGGGGTGATTTGGGGCAGGGGGGACCCCAAGTTGTGTTTTTTTTACCGGCAACTATTTTATTTTTACTCAGCTGTAAGCGGGGAAGCCCATTGACCACTGATGACAGCTTCCCGGCCTTGTTCCTTAACAACCAGATTATTCTGCATGCTGATTGGGCAAAGCTTTGCACTTTTGAATTTGAACGTTCGAGTCCCATATACGTCAATCGGGTTCTAAATGTTCGCGCGAACGGTCGGTCCGTTCGGAGGTTCTGGTGCGAACCGAATGGGGGGGTGTTCGGCTCATCCCTAGATGACACCATATCATAAAAAAGGGTGGATAAGGTTGGGACTTTACATGAGGCATATGATAAAACTACCATAGGCCTCCATCCCTGTAAATGGATAGAAGGGGGGGGGGGGGTTTGGGACTTTAAATGAGATGCGTTTTTAGCAGTATGCAATTAAATATATATATGGAATATAGAAAATGTTTCCATAATAACCAGGCTCAAAGTTACCAACCAAAAAAGCAACAAACCAAATTAACCTGTCTAGCTGTATGCATTAAAAACAGAGGTTTAGTTGCATGTATTTGCAACTAAAAGGCAGCCTTCATCCACACGCTGGCTTGTATACATGGGCAATTTTTAGGCATTTTGCCAAGGCACCCCAGGTTTGAAAAAAGCTGTGCTACAAGACTTGAGCCATGTATACATTATATGCTCCATACCTATGGACTCATATATTTCAAAGTTATCTGTCAAAAAATAAAACAGCTGCAGGGGAAACTTCTAAACTGCCATAGATATTTTGTGGACTGGCGCAAGGGAGGCAGATGACAGAAACATGATGAGAGATCCATGGGAGAACCGAATGTAGCACTACCACCGGAGGAGATGCTGGTTATATTTTGGGTGGCACGTTACCTCTATATCCTCGCTGTCCAGGGTAAAAGGAGAGTCTGAAGAATTTCAATGTCCACACAATGCACTTCTTTTTCTTGGATTTATTTTGCAGAACTTCAGTAGAAAAGAAGGATGAGGGGTGGAGGGTAGGTAGGTTCAGGTGCACAATCACAAATAGGGAAACACTCCTGTTTCCAGCAAACAGTTCTCGTCGCCACTCTAGCCAGAGTGGGTATTGCTCAGCCGGATAGGTACCTCTCACTGGCCTAGCAGCTGGGATGGCGCACAAAGTAAAGTACAGTCTCTGCCACAGACCTTCCTTTATTGATGAGACACTTTGGTCCGGAATCCCCTGCCACATGATTCAACACCCAGATCTCTTTAGCTTTGCTTCTTTAGAACTTTAGATCCGACAGGCGACACTGTCAAGCCTCTCGGTGTACGGTCAGGCCTTCCACCCAAGGTACCAGCCTCTTGCATGGCCCTCCCCAGGATAGGTCCTCCCCTGGCTTCCTTCATCAAGTGGCCTCCTCCCGCAGAATGGACAGCACAGGATCACCTAGAATCCAGGACACGCACCTCAGGCCAGGTGGGCCACGAGGCGTGAACGGAAGGACCCCGCTCCAATGGCGTCTGTCCCTTAAGTACCCCTCCCCAGCATGCACAGCGGGAAACCACTCCCACTGATTTGCTGCCGAGGGGACACTCAATACACCTTGACCTTGCTGCTGCCACCCTTGGCCTGGGGTGGTAATGACACCCCCAGGCAAGCAATGGTGGGTACTATCAGCACAGCCATGGCTGGAACAGAGGCTAAATTGCCCTCAATCACTCTTGTCTGAGCCAAATAACAGCTCAGACCCCCACTAAATTTAAAGCAGCGCCTGTTCAACAGGAGCAGGGTTTAAAGTTTTAGTGGTTAGTCAGACAAGTAGGTGTTTAAAAACTAGAAAGTCAGCCAGAGACAAGACAAAGACTAAAAATAGATACATGAGTATGAGAATGGATGTGGTGCTTTTCATCAAATCTATTAATAGCCTTTAGCCTGCAGGGGTCACCTTTCCGAGCTCATTTTACCTATTAAACATGGAAACCCAGCCAAGCAAGGAAGCTAGGATCCACAAATGGAACACAGACTGTACTGGGCATATGAACAAGAGAAAAACATAAAGAAATGAGAGGTGATGGCTGGAATGTGCTGCTTGCTGCCAAAGTCTGTGTTGCTTTAGAGTGGGGATGTGCACTTGTTTAGAGGCTGCTGCTGTTTGAGAGACCCAGCAAGCTGGAGGAGAGGAGCATCACTAGCTTTATAGTAGATTGTCGCTACAGAGTGCCACGGGTTTCACAGGAAGCACACTTTGATCATTGAGGATTCCAAACAGCAGAGAACAGGATGAGCCTTGACAACAGACTCCAGAGTAGTAAGAGGCTGCTGGCCTCAACCTCATTATCTTTTTGAAAGGACAATGCCACCCTAACTTCGAACTTAGTTTGGCGACTTACCCCCCTTTACTGTGTGATTGGAAATCTTGAGCGGTGGGCCCCAACATTTAGTACCACACTGGCCAGTGGGATGAGTTTTAGGAGACTCTAGTACCCTTCAGCCGAGCATAACTCCCCCCAGATTTAGAATTCAGGTACCCCCAGAGGGCATCGGGTCCAGAAATACTCAGCTCTTGTATTGTCATTTTTTATATTGTACAATATTGTTTCACTTTGTGACTGTTTGTTTATTTCTGTTGTGTTGTTTTTTTGTTTTGTTTTTTGCCTCATTATGACGTTGGAGTTCATGCTTATATTACAATTTTAATGTTTATTTTTTTTTACTATTTTGGGACAGTTTTCCTTTGTTAATGAAAAAAAAAATCTATGAGATACCCAATACCATTTACCACCAAATGAAAGCCCAATTTGTCCTGAAAAAAAACAAGGTATAATCCACCTGGATGCACAACGTAGTTGTGATGATATGTACGGTTTTACTAACATGTCAAAGCTGCAAAATTGTGCTTAGACATTTAGATTTGTTTTATCCTTAGGCATGAAGGGGTTCAAATATGGAGCTTTAAACACAAAGTAAATGCAAGTTCCACCGAAAGAAGCAACACTATGAAGTTTTTCGGTTATAGATCCTTCACCTTTTCTATTTGATCCATTGCTTGATCTGTAAAGTCTCTGCAGGAATGCATGCACAGTATCTACTTTAGTTCTTGCAGATAAGAGATTCTGGGAATGTAATTTTTAAACTTGCTAATGAGGTTAACTCCTATGTGTACAGAACAAAGACACGTCACACCGGATGACTATATAACACACAGTAGACACGTGCAAAAAATGTGTTTAGTTTAGCTTCAATTTGTTATTTACATAAATTTGCTTAATTAAATTTGTTTAATTCGTTTTCGGAAATTGTTTTGTTTATTCAAATTGGAATCTATTCAAATTTGTCGAATTCCATTCAGATTTGAATCAAATTCCATTCGAATTGAATTCCATTCAAAATAAAATTGACTCTATTGAAAATTAGAATTTTGGAAGATTATAGGTTATATTCTTTCTATTCTATTATTTTTATTTTCTATTCTGTTCTTTTCTTTTCTATTATATTCTATTATTTTCTATTCTATTCAAATTTATTATTTTCAAAATTAGAATTTTGGAAAACAGTTATATTCTGTCTATTCTATTCTAATCTTTTCTATTGTTTATTCTATTCTATTATTTTCTATTATATTCCTTGCTATTATTTTCTTTTCTATTCTTTTATTTTCTATTCATAATTTTTATTTCAGAAGATGGTTACCGTATATACTTGAGTATAAGCTGACCCGAATATAAGCCGAGGCACCTAATTTTACCACAAAAAAATTGGGAAAACTTGTTGACTTGAGTATAAGCCTAGGGTGTCCATTAGGGATGAGCTTCGTATTCAAATCGAAATCGCCAAAACGTTAACGCCAAATTCGAGTTACGTTTCACAGACCATAATTCACTGCGGCATTGCTGGCTGATGATTGGCCAAGCATGCACTATGACCCGCATGCTTGGCCAATCACAGCTTGCAAAAAACGGAGAGCCATAATTGGCCAAAGCCAGGGTGGCTTTGGCCAATTATGGCTCAGGGGGTTTAGTACATGCCCCACACTATAAAAGGCCGCCTGCAGATCGGCCTTGTGTAGTGTGTTGCGGTGGTTAATAGAGGACAGAGAGAGTGTCATTTTTTGCAGGTAGATAGAGCAGGGAGGCAGGTAGGCAGGCAGGCTAGTCAGTTAATGTTACAGTGTGTAGAGGATATATATGCATCCCAGGTGTTGTACATATATTTATACACTGTATAGTTTAGCTAGATCAGTTCTTCCTAATTTACTGGCAGGCAGGTGATTGTGGTAGCTGCAGTATTCTAACGTGGTGTATTGCCTGTGTCCTCTGTAGTTTGCACCTAAAGCTACTTGGTGAGTACTGGCCGTGTACTCTGTAGTTTGCACCTAAAGCTACTTGGTGTGTACTGGCAGTGTGCTCTGTAGTTTGCACCTAAAGCTACTTGGTGTGTACTGGCCGTGTGCTCTGTAGTTTGCACCTAAAGATTTAGGAGCAGTGATTTTAATGATGCTTAAATAAAAAATAAAAATAAATGAAAAATTCCTTTAAATATTGTACCTTCTGGGTGTCTATAGTATGCCTGTGAAAACGTCTTTGAGAACCCGGGTCTTGCACGAGGGAACTTGTATCAATGGAAAAAAAGTTTTAAAAACTGTTGTTTTTTCAGGAGTCCTGAAAAAAACGACCGTTTTTAAAACTTTTTTTCCATTGATACATGTTCCCTGGGGCAGGACCCAGGTCCCCAAACACTTTTTAGGACTATAACTTGCATATTAGCCTTTAAAATTAGCACTTTAGATTTCAAATGTTCGAGTCCCATAGACTTTAATAGGGTTCTAAAGTTCACACAAACATTTGGTGTGTTCGCAAGTTCTGGTGCGAACCGAACAGGGGGGTGTTTGGCTCATCCCTACCAGACACACAAGTGTGAAACCAACATAAAAGTTTGATAGCTGACCATTCATTAAAATAAACTAAAAATGATATGCTGTATCCTTAGGGGTTGAGAAGCAGTGCTTTATGTATTTGCAGATTCTACATCCAGCTCAAAAATGATTTGATTGCACAATGACAGACTTATAATCAGTGTAACATGTTACAATTAAATATATACTACCAAAGAAAATATATAATTAAGGTTGGCAGTTGCTAGTTGCAGTATAATAACATCTTGGATGTTTTATGATAGGTGCTTCATCGAGGGACAGCAAACATCTTATATTCCCGAGATCTTGAAGAATTGCTGTTGGGCTCTGGGGTGATGTCTATGTCCTCCTTGTCCACTGTAGGCTTTAAAGTAAATCTTTGCAGTATAGTAGTGAAAAACAAGAAGAGCTCCATACGGGCCAGTCCTTCTCCTACACACATACGTTTTCCTAGATGGAATAAAGAGATGAAGAATCAGCTGTACACAAGACTTTCCAGAAGTGTCATCTCTGATTGATGTAACCTGGCATGTGTGCTGCAGGCAATAGCTTTACAAAACCATGTGTCATAGTTTCTCTACATACTCTATTAAATATTTCTGTCTCATTCCAACAATGCAAATCCTTAGGCCCCTTTCACATGAAAGGTCCGATCAAGTCCTCCTGTCAGTTTTTTACGCGGACCTGCAGTGGGCTGCAGCTGGGAGATGGGTGTAAGTATTCATCTGTGGGGGAGGGGGGGGGGGGCGTTTTATGGGAGGTAAGGATAAGAGCACTTTCGAAGTTTTCAAAGTAGGACTTTTTGTATAGTACAGTGTTATTTGTGTATTGGTTTTAATTGGTTGATCTCTAAATGATATAACCTGGATGGAGTGAAGCTGGCCATACCGTAAATGAATAAAAATTTGTCTGGTTCGGGAGGAACCATGTGGGGCCGCCCCCACTTAATTGAAGTCGATCTTTAGATAGACTTTTGTTGAACGAGAATGTTGGAAAACTTTTGTCAATCAGCAGCTGCAGCCACCGATCAGCATTTTGTGACAGCAGAGAGTGCCACTGTCAGAGTACATGAACATACCGGTAATTCAGAATTTTTAGGTAGGTGTCGGACGCGCCGCCACATCTGTGTTGTTAAACAAGTCAGTCAGCAGGTTTCGGCCAATGATTTTTGTCCAGGAGCTGCTGATTGGCTTAGCGACTGACAGTACAGAGCCTTGTGTTTACTACCAACACAGGGCTCTGTATACAGAGCAGTGACATGGCTGTTTTTTGTTCCCTGCAAAACAGGGAGAAAAAACAACCAAATTTTTAATTATTACAATTTTCAAAGCATACAAAAACACTTATACAGTTCTAAAGTGTTAACTACAAAGATAAGGCATAACAATATGTATAAATGCAATAGATGTAAGGTAATATAAGGAAACATAATGATTAAACATCATGGTAAAGGTGGTACGAATGTGAATATGAAATCAAGAGGGAATTGAACAGGAGGTATTTTATACAGACCAATGTGATGTGCACATAAGTTATAGTGTTAGGCCCCATACACACGACCGAACATGTCTGCTGAAATTGCTGACAATTGTCCGGCGGATCGGACAGTTTCCAGCGGACAAATGTTTCTTAGCATGCTAAGAAACATGTCCGCTGGAAGCCTGTCCGTCGGACATGTTCGGTCGTCTGTACAGACTCACCGGACATGTCCGACCGGCCGAGAGCCCTCGCATGCGTCAAAGTGATTCGACGCATGCGTGGAAGCATTGACCTTCCAGGGCTGCGCACGTCGCCGCATCATCGTCGCGGCGACGGCGCGGTCACGTCACCGCATATCGTGTCCGCGCGGGTTTCTGTCTGATGGTGTGTACAAGCATCAGACAGAAATCCGGCAGCGGACGCAGCGGACATGTCCGCTGAAAACGGTCCGGCGGACCGTTTTCAGCGGACAGATCCGCTGGTGTGTACGAGGCCTTATGGGACTGGAGGTTGCTTCTCAGTATTATATTCAGAAACATCCCATTTCCCCCAAATGTTGTCAAATCTTGTCAGGGAGTCATCTATCACAGCAGTCAGGCGCTCCATTCTGCGTATATTAGCTATGGTTGCATAAAAGTAGGAGGAGAAGTAGACAGCCATCATTGAGGTATGGCACATTTGGCCGCTAGTAAAATAAAATCCATCAATCTTCTAGTAGCTTTGGGTGTGAGGCCTAAAAGATGTGTGGGGTCAAGGGGATAGGTAAATCGAGGACCTAAGACTCCGTTCCCGAGGTTTGCCGAGGTCAGCCGAGCTGTCCTCGGGCCTTTCCAAGCATTTCCAAACAGCGCCGTTTGGCTCCGCCGCCCCCCACCTCAGGCTAAATTCCGTACTGCACACTGCTTTGGCCTGAATCCTGCTCGTTTAGCAAGACAACACTCGCAAACCGAGTTATGATTTTTATTCCGACAGCAAATGTCCGATGGAGCCTACACACGGTCGGATTTTCCGACAACAAGCTCACATGGAACATTTGTTGTTGGAACACGGCACACGGCATTATACATTTTGAAAGTGTACCATACCTTTAAATAAATCAGAAGGCTATAAATGGGAACCAGAAACATAAAATAGGTGTGAATGATGGTGTTATTATTTACTGCACATATAAATAAAGAAATTCCAATGGATTCTGTTTAGTTATTACACGGTTATCTGATACCTGCAGAAAATGGCATGAAGGCGTCACTCTTCTTAAAAGCCCCATTCTCATCAAGAAAATGCCCGGGGTCAAAGTCATTTGGGTTCTTGAAAAAATTAGGGTCTTTTAAAACAGATGTTATTGCGGGAGCCACCAAGGTGCCCTGGAAAAAAAAGAATCTAAAATGAAATTATTATCTTACAACTCTCTTTATGTGTTTGAGTTTAAAAAACTACATGCATTAATAAACCCAAAAGCCCAAATTGAATACTGTATATTGCAGCTTACCAATTCTTAACAATTTCTTTGTTTTTTTTATTTGTTTTCTATTTTAGGCTTTCTGTCTTTTATTTGCGGTAATCTGGCCTGTAAGGCCTTGTACTCACGACCGGATATGTGCGCTGAAAACTGTCTGCCGGACAGTTTCCGGCGTACAAGGCTGATTTTTGTTTGGTTCCGCTGGCTTGTACACACCAGCGGACCAAATTACCGTCGTACCGGAACGCGTGCACGTAAACTACGTACGACGTCACTATAAAGGGGAAGACCAAACTTAATGGCGCCGCCCTCTGTTCCTCTTTTGCTAGTTACGGGTTTGCTCGTGTTAGTGAAGGTTTGGTTAGAGCTGATTCGCGCTTCTCGGTCTCCAGGCTTTGACAGCGTGTATTCACGGGTTCAGTGCGTGTGCTTGCGGTAACGTAGTTGTCATTCGGCTATAGGCTAGCAGGTTGTTTCTGCTTTTGCAGTTGCATCCTGTGCGCTCGTATCTGTTTGTCACGCGTTCGTCACAGGTAGTGCTGGATTTGCGAGTGCTTTCTGTTTGAGTGTGTTCTTGACTGACCAGCCGGCCGGTTTGAAGCCATGATGGAGCAGCAGCGTCAATTTTCGCGAGTTGGTGCTGTTTATGGGATGGCTGCTGGATATGTTCATTATTCCAGTACTTTGGCCAGAAACAGGGGGCGGAGGCGTTTCTGGACCAAGAATTGGTTGCGCCAGCGTGACCAGTTCTCACATATGCCTCTGCTTAGGGAAATCCAGGAGAATAATCCTAATGACTTTAGGAATTTTCTCCGCATGACGGACCCCGTATTCAACAGTCTGCTGGATCTTCTGTCCCCCTATATCACGAGGCAGGACACTGTGATGCGCCAAGCCATCACGGCCGAACAGAGGCTTATTGCCACGTTGCGGTACCTGGCGACTGGGAGGAGCCTGCAGGACCTCAAGTTCTCGACAGGCATCTCTCCGCAGGCGCTTGGGGTCATCATACCGGACACGTGTGCTGCCATCATCAAAGTTCTGCATGAGGAGTATATTAAGGTAAGTTTCCTGGCTGTAATAATGTGGCCAACTAACTTTATTTTTAATTTCCCAGATATGCTGTGTGTTTAACTAACGTTCCCTTTTCTCCCTATGCATGTTGATATAAGCTTTACATGTTTTATTCTTGACCTACCTGCATATTTGTCCCTTACCCAATATTAACCTGTCCAGCATGCTATCCTAGGGACAAACCCACCTTGCCATTTTTTAAAACACGACTTTTTGGTTTTTGTGTCCCCCCCCCCCCCCTCCAAATTTTTTAAGTCCCCATCAGAGGGCTGTGGAGTCTCTTAATTAAGTGGCCCTATATATATTTCATTTCCCAAATTCTCCATGCACATTTTTCAAATGCAATTTTAATACTGTGAAGTTTCACAAGGATGCTTGTAGGATGTTTATGTGCCAAAGTACTAAATCTCTTTTTTTGTTTGTCCCCACAGCTACCCTCCACACCACAGGAATGGCAGTCTGTGGCTTCCCAATTTGCCCAGCGGTGGGATTTTCCAAACTGCGGTGGAGCAATAGATGGGAAACACGTCCGCATTGTGCCCCCACCCCACTCGGGGTCCTACTATTATAATTACAAGGGTTATCATAGTATTGTGTTGATGGCGGTGGTGTCGGCACAGTATGAGTTTCTATATGTGGACGTGGGGAAGAACGGCCGGATGTCTGATGGGGGAGTGTTCGCACGGACTGATTTCTATGATCGTCTCCAAGCTGGTGGTCTGGCATTGCCACCAGATGAAGAGAATGTGGAAGGACTTCCGTTTGTGTTTCGGGCTTGGTCCTCACCTCATGCGGCCTTTTCCCCAGAGGACCCTCACCTCAGAGAGGAGTGTGTTTAATTTTCGGTTGGCCAGGGCTCGGAGGGTAGTCGAGAATGCCTTTGGGATACTCACCAACCGGTTCCGCCTGTTCAGGACATCGATACATCTGGCGGAATATAAATTGGACACCGTTGTATTTGCCTGCTGCATTTTGCACAACTTTTTACGCAGGCACTCCCAGACGTACCTACCCGACATCGGTTCTGAGGCAAGACTACCCTCAGATCCCCTTCCCGGGCTGGACACTGGTCGCGCTGGCTTGGCCCCCCAATCAGCTCGTGAGGTACGCGACAAATATGTTGAGTACTTCATGGGTCGGGGGGCCATTGCTATGCCAGATCATATTTCTTTCTAATTCGGCCCCCAAAGAAAGGAATATTCTCACAAATAATAAATAATTAGACCATTGGACTTTATACAGTTGTTTGTCATTAATGCTTTTTCTCTTTTTATCTGTCTTCCTGGTTCTCTAACTAACTTCTGCAATTTTAGTGCATAATTGATTTCTCCACTTTTAGTAAATAACCACATTTTGCACAGTATTCACTCATCTACAAACAGGGTATTGAGTCTAGAAATAAGAAGCAACTCCATTAGAAAATTTTGAGGTCAAGTGTTTTAATTTTTGCTTGTTCATGACCACAAAAATGATTTTATATTTTTTTCATTACTCTCTGCTTTTGTACTTAGGAGTCTACAATATTTTTTGGACTTTGTGTATTTTTTTTTCAGGTAATTAAACAAAAAATATTATCAAGATTATACATTTTTTAACAAGTTCACAGTTTTGTTTATCAAATATAGTTCGATTTATTGTTTACATATATATATATATATATATATATATATATATATATAGAATATTTTTGGTGGGGTGTTTACCGCCTTTGTATTTTTTCTTCTCGGCATATTTTTTCGGCCCAAAAAAAATATATATTTTTTTTTTAATTTTTTTTTTTTCCATTTTTTTGTGTGTTTTTAAATACGAATATTTGTTGGGGAGATTTAGGAGTCAAATCTCGACTTCACTAAATTCAGTGATTAGAGAGATTTATAATTCTATATATATATATATATTTAATTTTTTTGGGTGTTTATTCTTTATGGTCTAAACTTTATAGTATCCAAAAATGTACAACATGGACAAAAAAAAGAACTTAAAACTTATAAAAATATAAAAATTCACAACAGCAGTCAGTCATGGTGTGCTTTCACACTGGAACACGCCAAAATTTGAAGATACACACATTCAGTGCAAACTCGCCAAATGTCATTGGTTCAACAGACAAATGGCCACATGTGCTATCTGACATCATGGGTGATCAATGTCTGTGTTTTGTGGGAGCAAACCCTTCCTCTCAACTACTTGAGGATGGAGGAGGGGGTTGGACCCACAAAGCACAAACACTAGATATTCTGTGATGGCAGATAGCACATGTTGGCACACTGTGTGTGTATCTTCAAATTTTGGCGTATTCATTATTAAAACAGTAAAAATGTTTGTGGGGGCGGGGGATGGGCGGGGGGTGTTTCAGTCTTTGACACGGCCCATCATGTCAATAATATTTTTAAAATTACATTCGATGACCATCATTCTTTGCCGCATATTGTCCATTTCCGTGCTGCATTCCAAAAGGACATTTGTTACATTCTGTTCCATGACAACCATCCTTTCACGCATATTGTGCATTTCAGTGCTGCACTCCATTACCTGTTGAATAATTATAGCAGCACTTGCACGTGAAAATATTGACACACCATCCTCCTCCCCTAAAAAAGAAAAAAATGGGCATTCAAAAATTTTTTATTTGATGAGGCCTATCTACATATGTTTTTTTAAATCAAGCTAGGGTGACACTGACCTGATGGGCTTCTCCTTTCCACCTCTTCGACATCTTCTATCACTCCTCCTTCTTCCACCACCTCCCCATCATCTTCTATCACTCCTCCTTCTTCCACCACTTCCCCATCATCTTCGACTCCTCCTTCATCCATCAATCCACCTTCTTTTAATTCGCCAAATTGTTCTTCCGCCACTTGCCCTTCATCTGCTATAAATTCTAAGTCCAAAATTACTTCTTCCTCCTCTCTTCCTTCCTCCTTTCTTCCTTCCTCCTCTCCTTCCACATCCTCTTCTCCTTCAACATCCTCTTCTCCTTCCACATCCTCTTCTCCTTCCACATCCTCTTCTCCTTCCACATCCTCCTCCTCCTCCACATGTCGAGATTGAAGATTTTGGCCTTGTCTGGCCCTCTCTTCCTCCTCCAAATGCTGGCGACTTCTTTCCCCTTAAATAACAACAAAAAAAATGTATACTCATCAGCACACAGATATTGGAGAGCATAAATCGCACACATTGCTTAGAAGAGGCTTTCATTTATTTACTTTTATCTTTCACCAAACCTACATTTTTGAATTACTTCTATGGCAAGCTCTGATCCTGCCCCTTTTTAGCAAAGTGACACACATGGATGTCCCCCCTAAACTGTATTTCTGGGAGACCCTACCAAAACCCATTTTTGATTTGGGGAGACACATTGCAGATGTGGAAATGGAAATAAGATCTCGCGCCAATAAAAATTAAATTAAATAAAGTGAAAAATTGTATAAATAAATAAAAATATAACCAAGCTGCGCTCTGTGAAATTACATGAATGCAATTTTAAACAGTGGAGTGAAATATAGAGGCGCTAGGTAGTAGTGTGAGAACACTAAGAAATATTATGCATAAATACCTAAATATAAATGAGTGAGTATGAAATAAGAATTATATAAATAAATAATAGTGACCACGTATAACAAAAATTAACCACAATAATTGTTAAAAACAATCAATAAGAAGATTTGCACAGTATAAAGTGAAAAATGTGATAAAAAATATATAGAAATAAAATAGAGTCCATATATGTATAAATGATGAATCTTCAATAATATAGACAGAAGATCTTCCACCTTCACCAAGATATAGAAAGACCACCAAAAGTGCTCATGGATGGCACCTTACCGCAAATAATGGACCACTTTAACTAAAAAGAGGTCAATTAGGCAGATTGGAGAAAATTTCCCAGGCTTAGATCCCTCAGTCTCACAGTCTTGATAGCGCAACACTCCACGCCACATGAGGTATTGAAACAAGAGAAGGAAAAATCGCCATAGAATAATATTGTTTTTATTGTATAAAACAGAAGAGCAAACGCCAAATGGCCTCTTACTTGATGGGGTGCCTAGCCCCGGCACTGAGGTTGAAGGCGTGAGTATTATGGGGAGATGAGATGGAGTCCTGTCACCGGCATAAACATGCAGAGCCGCAATCGCGTGGTTGGCGTGCGTTCCACCCTCCAAGATTGGAGAACCAGCAGGACCAGGAAGTGGGTGGGTCGAGCGTGACCTGTAAGCCTCGACGTACGTTTCGTGATGATGTCACGTCGTCAGGAAGCATGCTTCCTTTCTATATCTTGGTGAAGGTGGAAGATCTTCTGTCTATATTATTGAAGATTCATCATTTATACATATATGGACTCTATTTTATTTCTATATATTTTTTATCACATTTTTCACTTTATACTGTGCAAATCTTCTTATTGATTGTTTTTAACAATTATTGTGGTTAATTTTTGTTATACGTGGTCACTATTATTTATTTATATAATTCTTATTTCATACTCACTCATTTATATTTAGGTATTTATGCATAATATTTCTTAGTGTTCTCACACTACTACCTAGCGCCTCATCCAGTAAGAGGCCATTTGGCGTTTGCTCTTCTGTTTTATACAATAAAAACAATATTATTCTATGGCGATTTTTCCTTCTCTTGTTTTAATACCTCATGTGGCGTGGAGTGTTGCGCTATCAAGACTGTGAGACTGAGGGATCTAAGCCTGGGAAATTTTCTCCAATCTGCCTAATTGACCTCTTTTTAGTTAAAGTGGTCCATTATTTGCGGTAAGGTGCCATCCATGAGCACTTTTGGTGGTCTTTCTATATCTTGGTGAAGGTGGAAGATCTTCTGTCTATATTATTGAAGATTCATCATTTATACATATATGGACTCTATTTTATTTCTATATATTTTTTATCACATTTTTCACTTTATACTGTGCAAATCTTCTTATTGATTGTTTTTAACAATTATTGCAGATGTGAAAACATCTGCTTTATTAACACTGTTTTTAGAATGTATCCTGTTTGCCTTTCCCATTCTCCAAATTCTATTTGTTATAACTAGCTTTTACACAATGTTTACAAACAAAGTGTTTGGCCAGTGAGCCATGTCCAGGTGTGTTGTTCCTGGAAAAACCGAGCCTTTCTGAGAAACTATGTGATGTTACGTGGTTTACTAAGAACACTATTTGTAAATATGTAGTTATTTATGTCATAAAAAATAAATGACAACATGTCTTTAAAATTACAAGCAGGCCAAGGAGGCAGATGGTGAAATATACATGGCAACACATTATTTCAGACTATCAACCCCCCCCCAACCCCAAAATATATTTACTTACTTTTACGCAGAATTTTAAGTATCTTCTTCATCTGATGTGGCTCCCTCAATTTTAAGTCTGACCAGCGTTTCCTCAGCTGTTCCTTGGACCTGGTGATCCCAAACATCCTCTGCATTCTCCTCGCCACCTTGTCCATAATATGTGCCTTTCGGCGGTTAGGGGTCTTGTATGGCCCTAATTCACCATCATAGTCCTTCCTCCGCATGATAGAAACTAACTCCACCATTTCCTGGAACCGCATATTAGTGGCTTTGTATCTTCTTTGCCTTGATCGGGACGTCCCTGCCTCTGTCCCTTCACTTGTGGCATGAGAGCATCGTGCCCGCTCGTGTGACATCGCCATCTTTCCTTTCCCACAGAGATTATGGGCGGGGAAAAGATGAATTGTTACGCCATGGGCAGAGAAGAGGGTGGCGTTTAATACATACGCGGAGTGTAGAGAATGCAAACAACGTGTTTACGTAGGTTACGCGGAGAATCTTCGAGCGCATCCAGAACACACACAGTTAACGCCATATTTCCTAAACACATTGATTAGGGGCCTAGCAAAGGTGACGAGGGCGGGGTTTAATAAATACGCGGAGTGTTTAAAAGGTGCACGCCGTGATTACGCATCTTACGCGGTAATTAGGCGAGCGTGAGAAACGAGGAGCGAGAGACAGGAAGGTAAGGAAATTAAAAATGGGATCAGCAGAGGCCTAGAAAATGTAGACACATGGGATGGGGGTTTGGGCTGTTGGTTGCACCCTTTTTAAGCTATTCTGTCTATGGGGTACCACAATGTTATTTTGGTGTCCAAATGCTTTTGGACACCTCACAAAATAGAGATGTGAACAATGCTGTACCTCATTGACAAGTTTTTGAATGGTGTATTCAGATCAGGCAAAGTATTGTTCAAGTGTTGGTTGTACAGAGGTCATTAGGAAGTGTCTTTTATGTCATCCATTGTCAGGGGCATGAGATTTACACATGAAAGAGTGCGTAGATGAATACTGTCATTTGTAATCATTGTTTATTTTTCTATATTAAAAATAGTTACTGCAATGTTAAGAATGGCTCTGCATCTAGCAAATCAATGTTTGGTACAACCAATGCGGCCGAGCTGCCAATCATTGTTTAAACAAGAGAGACTGTGTTTGTAATTAGATATAGGTAATAAATTTGAAGACACATATTATATCAAGGTCAACGCTGATCCTTTTGAATATCTATTTTTCTTTGGTTTATGTTTTGCGAATCTAGACTCAAAAAGAAATAAAATATTTCACAACGGGAAATGGACCAACTACAAACAAAGGAAGCTATAGAGGCCTTACTACAAAAATATCAGGACACGCCCATCCTGTGGAATTCCAAACACTCTTTATATTGTAATAAAGATGTACGAGCGGCAGCACTAGAGGAGCTAGCAAACTATATGCAAACATGGGTGCCAGGATGCACTGCCAACATGGTGAAGGATAAACTTGCCAACCTGAGAAGCACATACAGAAGAGCATACAAAGCTAATAAAAGCAAAAGATCGGGAGCAGCAGCAACACAAGCAAAGGAACCCAAACTGTGGTATTACAAACAGATGGCTTTTTTGCGGGACGAAATGGAAGGCAGGAAAACGATGTCTAGTCTTGCTTCCAACCTTTCCTCCATGCTACCTTCCAGCGGACATTCCCCAGATGACCACAGCCCTGCAGAGTCGGAGGAAGAGGGCCTGGCTGACAGAGATGCAGATCTGCCACCCTTCGATGAGGAGGTATAGTAGTTTCCTCTATATTTCTGGCGTAAATAATTATTGGTGGATTAATGATTTGATATTGTAAAAGAAAAGCCAAGCTGGGAAAAAGCACAAAAAAAGGTGTACAGACAAATAGGTGTCAGGGATGACAACTGCAGGGGTAAGAAGTAGAGTCTATTCAAGTAATAATGAACAGAAAATACTAAACGAAAAACATGAAAATGAGTGTGGTTTTATTTAGCGAAATTGTAAAAAATGTCCTTTTTTTTGCACACAGGAAGAAGAGATCAGCCAGGAGGTGGCAGATCCTCACGTGTCTGTCAGCCAGGAGGAGGCCGGGGTCAGTGGCAGCCAGGAGGAGGCCGGGGTCAGTGGCAGCCAGGAGGAGGCTGGGCCCAGTGGCCTGCAGCAGGTCCCCCCGGCCAGGAGAACCACCACCAGCCAGTCTTCTCCCCCCCAGGTGAGGCCATCAGGCCGAAGGAGGCAGTTGAGGCCTGTGGAGGAGGCAAGCCTCCGCATGATACAGGAGGCAAGCGCCATCATGAGGGCCCCCCTCAACCCCACAGAGGCCTTCAGTGCCTCCTTGGCACACGATTTGAATGAAGGGGAGGAGGACCAGAGAAGACTGGCAAAGACCCTGATGAACCAGGTCCTTTGGTGGATGCAGAAGGGCCTGCTGACCCCAGACACTGGGCTATGTGACCCGGCCCGGCTTGCGGAACACCATCCTCCTGCTGCCACATCGACCCCACCTGCAAGAGCCCGTGTAAGATCCGCTGGAAGGCTGCCTGGAGGGAAGGCTGGAAAGAGGAGGAAACGTTGATTCTCTGCCTTCCATTTCCTTCCACATAAAGGACATATTGTTTGGACTACCACAGTTTGGGTTCCTTTGTTTCTGTGCTGCTGCTTCATATTTTTGTGTTTGGCTCCTGAGGCTTGGAAGTTTATCCTTCACCATGTTGGAAATGCAAGTTTGCATATAGTTTGCTATCTGTTCTAGTGCTGCCGTTCTTTTTTTGTTTGGATGACATTTGCATAAATAAATGTATTTTTGCTATCATTTGAAAACATGTCTATTGTTTGTTATACTGTGGGGATTATTAGGCAGCAAACCTTTAATAAATATACAATGGGTCATTTACAAAGGACACACTCCTTGGGGGGGGGGGGGGACATTTGGTGTGCCAACATGGTTCAATATTCTCAAATGAAACACAAAAAAAAAAAAAAAAAAAAAAAAAAAACATGTAAAAAAAAATTAAAGAAAATGGTGACATAACTAGAAACAACAAAAAAAAATAAAAAGATGCACATTCCTTTACAAAAATGACTAAAATAAATTATGGAGGACCACCAACCAAAACACACGTCTGGCATAGAAAACCTTATTAAAGGATTACATCACAAGCAAGAAATGTGACATTTCAGTATGGGACAACTCTATTGAAATTGCATCAGCAAGAGAACGGGGTTATTCTAGCAAGAGAAGAATTAATAAAACGAGGCAAGAAACTGTGGTTTAGTGCGCCTTTTTAAGACATTGTTCTCTTGCTAGAATAAAAGGTTTCTAATGACGAATGTGCCATATCCCAAACAAACGCGAGTTTTACCTGAACGAGCGCTCCCGTCTCCTCATTTGGACTGAGCATGCGCAGGGTTTTTGTATGCTGCTTTTGTGTACAGACGACCGAACATGTCTGACGGACACGATTCCAGCAGACTGTTTTAAAGCAAGACCAGGAAACAGTTGTTCGTTGGAAAACGGTCTGGCCGGCGAATGTTTGCTGGAATCCTGTCCGTTACTGCCTACACACGACCGAACATGTCCGCTGAAACTGGTCCGCGGACCAGTTTCAGCAGACATGTTTGGTCGTGAGTACGGGGCCTAAGTCTGTTGTTTTTCAACAGAACAAGCTTTCCTGCAAATATATCAGAGTGTTAAGACAAACCATTTACCACTGGCAAGGGTGCTTACAATGATTTTTTTTTCAACCTTTATTCCAAAAGAAAAAAAAACTGTTGCTGTAACTACTTGTGTAACTGCAGTGCAAGCTAAATCTGCTAGTTCATCTAAGGCCCAGTACACACGACCGAGTTTCTCGGCAGAATTCAGCCAGAAACTCGATGGGAGCCGTATTCTGCCGAGGAACCTGGTCGTGTGTACACTTTTGGCCGAGGAAAACGACGAGGAATTCGTCGCGCCAAATAGAGAACATGTTCTCTATTTCCTCGTTAGTCAATGGGGAAACTTGGCTCGCCGAGATCCTCGGCGGCTTCACAAGGAACTCGACGAGCAAAACGATGTGTTTTGCCCGTCGAGTTTCTCGGACGTGTGTACAGGGCCTAACACTTCCCCTCCCACAGACTAACAATGCTGCTATGCAAAGGTGTCCCCTGTGCTCCTTCAGCTAGAGTAGGGGCACTTTAATACAGGAGGTGTGTTACTGGCCAGATTACCAGGTCAAAACAGAAGGAAAAAGGCCTTAGAAAAAAGGAAACAAATGCATAATACATATTTGGTTTTAATGGTATACCATTTTAAGCCCAATAGTGGAAAAATAAAAAAATGCTGTTCTTTTTTTACAGACCTACTGTGGCAAGATCCACCAGCAGCCCTATTTCAGGTATTCCACCCTGCACACTTCCTATGAGCCCCTGCCTTCATGGACATCCCCCCTGGGGTTGCATTACCACCCTGACCTGAAGTCAAAGTATTAATGGACAGAACAGAGAAACCACATTTCATATGGCAACCATTGCTACAGGACCCAGGACCCATAGGATCATTGGACCAGCCAGAAGAGCCCCCCCAAAAAATTATGAATTTGATAAAGCTCAGTGCCCAGTGAAAAAGCTTGTGCTCTAGTGGGTGTTAATTCATTAATATATTCCCCTCTTTTGGCTTATGTAAGAAAGACATGAAACAATGCTGTAAAGTAGAGCTGCACAATTTATTGTAAAAAAAATCGTGATCTCGATTCAACCCCCCTGACGATCTCCGGTGCAGAGTTTGCCGATTCTTTCATATAACAAGTGGAGAGACTTTATCTGCTCACTCAGCTGTCAAAAGAAAATATCCAGGCAGTCTGCCAAGTTCTTAACAGGAAACATTGTAAATAATGCTTCCTTCTTAGATCAAAGGGATAAACTTCTGTGTGTGTGGGCAGTCTGCCAAATTTGTAACAACATGAAACATTGTAACTAACTTCGTTCTTAGAGCAAACTTCTGTGTGTAAATGCAGGAAGTCACTTAAAGTCTAAAAAAAATTCTCACACTTGTTTCTTAAGTTAAAATCAATATTTTTTGCTAGACAATAACTTGGAACCCCCAAACATTATATACATATTAGCAGAGACCCTAGGGAATAAAATGGCAATTGCTGCAATATTTTATATCACACTGTATTTGCCCAGTGGTCTTTCAAATGCAATTTTTTGGGGAAAAAATACACCTCAATTAATAAAAGAAAAAATGAAACCATAAAGTTAGCCCAATTTTTTTGTTTTAATGTGAAAGATGATGTTATGCCTCGAGAATCTTGAGAGAATCGTGATCTATCTTCTAAGCAAAAAAATTAAGATTCTCATTTTAGCCAGAATCGTGCAGCTCTACTGTATAAGTTAAAAGTTTTCTATCTTTTCTATTAACTCTTGCTATCCTAAGTCTGTGATCTCTCACCACATACCGGGCCTACTGACAAGAACCAGTTTTTGTAGTACCTAATTAAATAAGGCAAGTAAATACTTTAGCCATTGCCTAAAAGCAATATGCAAAACATAGTACCCTACACCAACCAATCAGCTAGCTCTTCTTTACATGGTTCTGCTGAAATTGCTAGCCATAGGTAGCTAGCTGCACATGATTGCACTATGCCTAATGTTCCTTTATTATTGTAAAGTGGTTGTATACCCCCCCTCCCCAAAAAAAAAAAAACCTGCAAGACAAACTAGCATACTAGCTCATTATCGATTACTTACCTTAGATCGAAAAACCCGCACCGACCCTTGTTCCTCTCCTCCGCCGCCGCCATGATACCCGGAGTGACTTCTGGGTATCGCCGCTCCGCATGCGCACGAAACAGCACGATCCCCACGCATGCGCACATTACCGGCACTTTTCGGCAGGCTCCCATTCAAGACTCGGCGCACTCAGTGCGCCTGCGCCGTTGTCTACGGCAAGCATGCGCTGTAGACATTGGTGATCGATTTTCTGCAAATATCTCCTTAACCATGTAGGTTAAGGAGATATTGCAAGCACCTACAGGTAAGCCTTAATGTAGGCTTACCTGTAGGTGCAAGTTGTATATAAGGGGAATACAACCGTTTAAGTCCCAAACATGTCTCCCTTTACCTTGGGAATGGTGTATCCCCGGAAGGTGATGTCTTTGCTGGCGGCATGTAATAATCCTACGGGCAAAATATCAGCAAATCTCTGGATCTCGTGTATAACCGCATCTGTATATGGCATCTTGATCCTGTCCTGCACGGAGGGAATGCGTTCTTGTCCAATCACATTGTCAATTTCTTTCTGGACCTTTTCTGTAGTATGGAAAAAAAATTATGAAATAAATGACAAAAAATATTTGTCCAACACATCTGATGATTTGTAGTTAAAAAATGACTTTGATGCAAGAAATATGGAGACGTCAAATTACAACGCAGTTTCGTTTGCAGAGCACATGCTACTAGACTGGAGCCATGCACCTATTACATATTTCATACCTACTGTAGTGGTAGCCCCGAAAGGGCCGCTGGATGATGATGACATACAGCACAGTCTCCTCACACTTCCTGATAGCAGCAGCCTAGATATTGATAATAACCGGAGTTCTCCCTCACTAATGCAGGAGCTGCCAGCACACACAGAGCACAGTTCAGGAACACTAACACAATGAGCAATCTAAGGGATGTTTTTGTGATTTATTGATGAACAAACTTGGAGAGGGTTCAGGGTGATACTCCAGAACCACTAACAATAACAGGAGGACACACTTCTCTATGTTACAATCTTCGGAAACAAATCTTCTACTAAACTTCAAAGTATGGCTCTCCCACATGATACTAGGGGAGGCCAGAGGTAGGGGCCCCACCAATAGAGGGAATACTTGGCTCGCTAATATGTGTTCCCCAGGATCCTGTAGCAAAGTCAATGGGGTAGATTCTGGTAGGGGCGCGCACTGATACGCCGGCGCAGCGTAACGTCTTTACGCTACACCGCCGTAAATTACAGGAGCAAGCGATGTATTCACGAAGCACTTGCTCCGTAATTTGCGGCGGCGTAGCGTAAAAGGGGTCGGCGTAAGCGTGTGTAATTCAAATGATCCAGTAGGGGGCGTGGATCATTTAAATTAGGCGCATTCCGGCGCCGAACGTACTGCGCATGCGCCGTCCCTAAAATTTACCGACGTGCATTGCGGCAAATGACATCGCAAGGACGTCATTGGTTTCGACGTGAACGTAAATGGCGCAAACGACGTAAAATTTTCAAATCGTGACGCGGGAACGACGTCCATACTTAACATTGGCTGCACCTCCTAATAGCAGGAGCAGCCTTACACCGAAAACGAGTTACGCAAACGACGTAAAAAACTACCGCCGGGCGCACGTACGTTTGTGAATTGGCGTAAGTATGTAATTTGCATACTCTACGCTGACAACTACGGAAGCGCCACCTAGCAGCCAGCGTGAGAATGCACCCTAAGATACGACGGCGCAAGAGACTTATGCCAGTCGTATCTTAGGCTAATGTCGGCGTATCTAGCTTTCTGAATACAGAAAATAGATACGCCGGCGTAGCTTTGAATTTACGCCAGCGTAAATCGTTCCTGAATCTACCCCAATATTCATAAAGCCAGGGGAGCAGCTGTGCTCATTCAGCTTCCTCCGGGTGCCATCTAGTGAGACTATGCGTACTGGATCGTTTAGATGAATTCTCGGTGTGTTAGAGACACGTTCATATATATTGAAAAAGACAACGATTTCCACCGTAACTTGTTGAACAATAGCTTAAATCAGTAAAATAGCTTGGAGAGTTAGCCACCCCCAATTGGACAGTGGAATCCCTTAAGCAGGAAGACTCTGCTGCTCTAAAGCTCAGACCATTTATGTGCTCCTCAGCCACCTTCTGGGCCCCCTCTCCCAGGATTGGCTGCAGCACCAAAAATATTCATGTTTCCCATTTGCCTTCCTCCACTCTCTATGTTACAGTACTCTCTAAAAAGCGGGGGGGGGGGGGGGGGGGATCAATAAAACCTGCAGTCTGTGAAATACAGAACAGCAAAAGGAAATCAACAACTGTTCCACTGATTACAGAGGAGCCAAAAATATTTAAATTTGCCTAATAACCTAGAAATCTAACTAGGCGGGTGCTACATCACTGTGCCAATTTTTCATGAACAAGTTTCAGAAAAAGAAAATGGCTGCAGGAGTAGACTTGGATGTGCAATGACCAGGAGATTTAGAAATGTTAGGGGCTGGAGCAAGGGATGGAGCCTGCAGAAATATTATCTGAGATTCATTGTTTCAATCAGTAAAGCTGTCTATACACTAGGAGATATTTAAATGTCATTCACATGAACATTTGCATGAAAATTCTCAGTACATTCAATGACGTATATTGTTTGAAAGTACATTTGTTTGCTTATAACTATCAGAACATTTGGGATTAAAAGAATATATATATATATATATATATATATATATATATATATATATATATATATATATATATATATATATATAAAGATATATATTGTATATTTTTCATATTTATAAATATTGAACACGAGAGAGGAGCCATTTTCTCTCTAAAGTTGAAATTAAGTTCATAGCTTACATGTTAGAAGAAATTTCACAAGGTGTCTGGTTGTACCATCTCCCAGGTTATAATTCAAAGAGTTAGATAACTTAGTAAAATAAACAAGATAAGGGCATATTCTACAGACAAAACATGAGCTAGTGTTATTTGTATGAACAAAACCGGAGGGCATTTTAACAAATAAGCCATCATATTATGTATTTTAACCACTTCAGCCCCGGACCATATTGCTGCTCAATGACCGGGCCACTTTTTGTGATTCGGCACTGCGTCGCTTTAACTGACAATTGTGCAGTCGTGCGACGTGGCTCCCAAACAAAATTGGCGTCCTTTTTTCCCCACAAATAGAGCTTTCTTTTGGTGGTATTTGATCACCTCTGCCGTTTTTATTTTTTGCGCTATAAACAAAAATAGAGCGACAATTTTAATTTGAATTTTTATTGAATAAATGAATATTTTTTACTTTTTGCTGTAATAAATATCCCCAAAAATATATAAAAAAACTATTTGTTTTCCTCAGTTTAGGTCGATACGTATTCTTCTACATATTTTATGTAAAAAAAATAGCAGAAAGGGGAGAGTTCTCAGGAAGGAGGAAGAGACGAAAATTATTATCTAACAAAATTACGAATTTCGAATCAACGAAAATAAATTAGACACAATTACGAATCATTGAGTATAAACGAAAATAAAACTGTTACGAAAATACGAACGGGTCCGAATAGGAAAACTTGCGTCTTACGAAATTACGAATCTTTACGAACCTACGGAACGAGACGAAACTAAACAAAAAAAATAAAAAATTTTGTTGCGCACATGTCTACTTTCCATCCCAACTCTCCCGCCCCACAATCCCTATTTCACCCCACCCTCAACCACCGCGACCTCCCAAACCACACCTTTTCCTAGGCCATAGGTATCGGAAATTGGTATCGGCGAGTACATGATGTCAAGTATCGGTACTCGTTTTTAAAAAAGTGGCATTGGTGCATCCCTAATTTTTAGCATATCATTTGTGTCACTTGTCTTTAAAATAGCACGGAAAAATTAACTTGAATTTCTTGTTTGTATTGTTGGAAAAAATTTTAATCTCCCAAAACAAGATTTGTATAATTTCATAAATACAATACTGTTTTATTATTTCAGTATAAACATTCTGACATAACATTTAACGTGGAAATGAATGAACTTTTCCAAATATTCACTGTTAGAAATTTGTCTGTTTGAGAAACAAGTTCCATCGGTCTCCTTTTCATGCTGATTTGACTCCAAATGTAATTCTACTCCATATGGCCAGCTTTATTGAAGAAGAAAGGGGGTCTACAGCTATGGTAGGTTATCAGACTCTTCGGGTCTGGTTTAGAGTTTAGGGGGGACCTTGCAACTTTGCTTTCATCTTTTGCATGGGATCTCCCTTATGATGTATACCAGATCTGAAGAGTCAGGTATGAATTAGGGAATTCCCAGCCATGTAAGTGAATGGAACTTGAGATCTCACTGGTGGTTAAGGACTTAGTGGTGCCTGTATCCACTGCATCCTTAACAACCATTGATAGCGGCAATCCGTCAATGTATAACAGCAGAATTACTGCCACTATTACACATGACGTTTGCCTGAAAAGCCAGAGTTTGGTCCAATCTTGTGTTTGGATCAAACCTTTAGCTTATTCCTAATCAGAGATCAAAAGCTAGAAGGTCATCCAGAGACCAAACAAAAACAGAAAGGAGATACTACAGAAAAGGGACAGACCTGGCACATAGACATAGATCTGAGCAAGCTCATTTGCTTGTAAAGGTCGCATTTTCAGGCTCATTTTACTTATAAAACATCCAAACCCAGCCAAGCAACAAAGCCATGATTCAGGAAAGAAATACAGACCGTACTGGGCATGTGAACAAAAGAAAAGGATAATGGCTTTAATTTCTGTTGCATTATAAAGAACACAGACTTCTCCTCATCTCTTCTACCCTTTCATCACAAAACACAAGAAGCTCACAGGATTTTTAGAAAAATCAACATGTATTTTTTGCATTTATCAAACAGATATAACAAAAAAAAATGTTAATGATATATTTAGCTGACCAAAATGAAGTTTATAAGAGACATTAAATCAGGACATACGCTTCTCTTTAAAAAAATATTTGTAGGCAGGCTTTTCCCACAGAAGTGACACGCACTGAGTAAATACACTATGTTACCGAAAGTATTGGGACTTTGCACTTACATGAACTTGGCATCCCAGTCTTAGGCCTCGTACACACGACGGAGGAACTCGTCGTAAATGAAACATAGTTTTCCTCGACGAGTTCCTTGTTAGGCTTGTCGAGAAACTTGACAAGCTTTCTTTTGCGTACACACTGTCAAGACAAAATCTCGTCGTTCTCAAACACGGTGACGTAAAACACGTACTGATTCCACTGGCGCCACACTTCTGAGCATGTGCGGGTTTCTAAGCATACACACGAACGTGTTTCTCGTCGAAAACCAGCCCGACGAGGAACACGACAAGGAAATTGAGACTCCTGACGAGGAAAAAGAGAACTTGTTCTCTTTTTTTCTCATCGAGTTCCAGTACAGTTTTCTCGATGAAAAACTAAGGCCTCGTACACACGACCGTTTTCCTCGACAGAATGCATCAAGAAACTTGGTGGCAGAGATTTTTTGCCGAGGAAAACGGTCGTGTGTATGTTTTTCATCGAGAAAACTGTTGTGGAACTCGATGAGAAAAAAAGAGAACAAGTCAGGAGTCTCAATTTACTCGTCGTGTTCCTTGTCGGGCTGGTTTTCGACGAGAAACACCTTCGTGTGTATGCTTAGAAACCCACACATGCTCAGAAGTGTGGCACCAGTGGAATCAAACTTCCCCTTTATAGTGCCGTTGTACGTGTTTTACGTCACCGCGTTTGAGAACGACGAGATTTTGTCTTGACAGTGTGTACGCAAAGAAAGCTTGTCAAGTTTCTCGACAAGCCTAACAAGGAACTCGTCGAGGAAAATGATGTTTCATTTACGACGAGTTCCTCTGTCGTGTGTACGAGGCCTAAGAGGCCATACACATGACCGTTTTCCTTGGCAAAAAAGCTCTGCCACCAAGTTTCTTGATAGATTCTGTCGAGGAAAACGGTTGTGTGTACGAGGCCTTAGTCCGTAGAGTTCAATATTGATTTGGTGCACCCTTTGCATCTATAACAGCTTCAACTCTTCTGGGAAGGCTGTCCACAAGATTTAGTAGTGTGTCTATGGGAATGTTTAACCATTCTTCCAGAAGCCCATTTGTGAGGTCAGGCACTGATGTGGACAAGAAGGCCTGGCTCACAGTCTCCACTCTGATTTATCCCAAAAGTGTTCTATTGGGTTAAGGCTGGGACTCAAGTTCCTCCACCCACAAACACGCTCATCCATGTCTTTATGGACCTTGTTTGTGCACTATTGTGCAGTCATGTTGGAACAGGAAGGGGCCATCCCCAAACTGTTCCCACAAAGTTGTCCAAAACGGCCAAAATGTCTTAGTATGTTGACGCCTTAAGAGTTCCCTTCACTGGAACTAAGGGGCCAAGCCCAACCCCTGAAAAACAACCACACACCATGATTTAGACCAGTGCACAAAGCAAGGTCCATAAAGACATGGTGTGAGTTTGGGGTGGAGGAACTTGTTTGGCCTGCACAGAGTCCTAAACTCACCACGATAGAACACCTTTTGGATATATTAGATCAGATACTGCAAACCAGGCCTTCTCATTCACATCAGTGCCTATGGGCAGCTGGATTTAAATGGGTCTGTGTCCTTTTACACCAGGCTACCACTAATCATTTAGGTCTGCAAAAATGTAAAAGTATGCAGTCCTTTTCCATTTTTTTTCTGGACCTAAATGAACTTTCAGGTAGGTGAATGTATATGAACAATGGAACATGGAACTTCCAATCAGGGCTACCTGAAAAATGAACAGGCCGACCTGACTTGAAAGTCTGAGTGAAAGGGGCCTAAGCCATTCATGTTCTCACTTCACAAGGTGATCAATATGGCTTATGTCTATACGCAAAGGAACACAGGGGGAGATTTACTAAAACTGGAGCATTCAGAATCTGTTTCAGCTGTGCATGGTAGCCAATCAGCTTCTAACTTTGGCTTGTTCAATTAAGCTTTGACAAATGTAGCACTTACCCCCGAAGGAGCTGCTGGTAATTGATTGGGCCTGTACTCTGCTTTTCTACCCCAAATAATTTGTCTCAACCCGCTTGACACAGCTGTGTAACAGTGTGGATGTGAAACCTTCACTAAACGGAACAACCCCACATAACAGTGTGTATATAGTGTACCTTTATCGCTATCTGGGCATCCGTTGTTCCACCTGTTAGAATAATGAACAAGCCTCACACCAATTGTGATCAACCAAAATGTAAGTTTACTGGAACTAGTATAAAGACAGTAGTTATAATAACTGCATCAACATGCAACTTACTATAATAGTGCAACGAGTGTACACAAATTATTAACACTTAAAGGTCCCTTGAGCCTCTACTGCGACGCGTCTCCAAGTGGGACTAGTGCTCAGAGTGACAATGCCTTGACACTGGTCACCTTCCCACTTCCAGTACGGCCGCACCAAACATACCAATGCAAGGATATCAACACAGCACAATACAGTTTCTCAAGAGCTTCCCCTGAGGTATAAGGCAGCCTTTTGTCTTACTGTATCCACAGCACAAACCCTCCCAATGAGAAGTGTAGTCTCTGGTCTTCTTTATCTTCGGCTAGCGATTATACTGCAGTGTTTGTAATCCAATGGTTTAACAAGTAATGAAGTAACATAACTGAAGAGTGATAACAATTCCTGTTATACAGCACACTTGTAGATGCCTTTGGTGTAGGTATAACTTAATCATCAGTCAGCCCTCAATGAAGCATAGGCTTTTAAACCTGATTGAACTCAGTCTATTTGAATGAGACCTCCCCGTAGGACTACAGGTCCCAGCAACACTGTGAAATGAGTCTAAGTGTGTTACGGGTGTTAAATAACTTCTGGGTGACAGCCCTCTCACCACTCCAGGTCTGAAAAGTTGTGAACCTCCGCTCCGGCTGTCTCAGTCCTGCTGCCAGTCAGCACTGTCACACTGCTCCGCTCCGCAAGCAAACCGGACATCCACTTTGCTCCTTCAAGGGTCCTGGGTCCTCAGACCCGATCACACTACCTCTCCAGCACACTGTGGTAAGGCAGAGTCAATGGATGTTGTTCTGCTCTGCACGATGTAGGCCCTCTTCTGAACACTCCTTCACAGATCCTTGCAGGCAGACCATGCATCCAGAAGAGACAGAAAATGGCTGCACTCTGCCTTTTATTACCCACCCAGCATGCAGTTTAGCCATTTAGTGTTCATGGGTAAGTGAGTGAGCATTATGGGTAAGTGAGTATCTTCACAGTCAATAAACATTTTCAGCTCTGCCTGTGTAATTTAATATATCTCTCTCACATTGGCATTTGGCTCCCTCTAGTGGTATGCAATCTTTAGCATTACATGACAAAAATACCAGTGCTACATACTCCCCCTGCTTTAAGTCTTTGGTCCCCAAAGATATTCAAACGCTTAGCTCTATTACACATTTTTGCCTCTAGGCGATTGCACAATACTGACAGAGGAGCCTCCCACCAGTTCTCATGTGATGGGAGACTGTTCTGTGCACTCACAGCTGACACTGTAGTGTCTGGTACAGATGTGTCAAGGGGTGGGTTGGGGTTCTCTCTTTCTGAATTGACAGTAGAGAGACCAGGCATTTCAGAATTTCTTTTGGCAGTAAACCGAGTCTGGTTGGAGCATTCACCCAGCACATCATAAGTTAATCTTTTGGGTGCATGAATCTCTCTTTTAACTCTTTGTCTCTTGGGTGTAGGCACTATCTTCGAGCAGGTACTATCCTCTCCCACTTCAGACTCTTGTACTTCAATGTCATTAAAGGACGAGTGATCCTCAGAATGTCCATTTTGTGGCACAAATTCTGGGGCTTCTGGTCTAAGAATTCCATTGTCCTTTCTTCTTCTGTGGGGTGAACAGTTTGCATCAACTCCTGGCATTTCAGGTGACCACAACCAGCTTATCTCCATCTCCTCCTCCTCACTACCTTCTGTGGCAAGGGATCCAGATTGAGACCTAGTTACAGGTCGAGGTACAGCAGTAGACGTGGACGGTAGTTCCTGTCGTGAAGTTATTCGGACTGCTTCTGTTAGAGGTAGGAGGTGATTCCGGTGCCACATTTTTAATGGTCCTGTACTCCCTTCCGGTTTGATCTGATATACCGGCAGTCCTGGGAGTCGTTTGCATACAATGTACGGCTGTGACTTCCAGCGATCAGCCAGCTTGTGTTTCCCTGGTATGCCCAGGTTTCTCAACAAGACTCGGTCACCAGGTTGTAGATCTTGAATCCGTACCTTGAGGTCAAAGTTCCTCTTGTTTCTACTTCCTCTTGTGTCCGATGTGGCTTGGGCTTTTTCATATGCGGCCTTCAAACTTCTCCGCAATCTGTCTACATACCCTCGGTGAGAAGTCTCTGAGGTGTGGTCCAGAGAAGTGCCAAAAGCCAAATCCACCGGTAGTCTGGCTTCTCGTCCAAACATCAGACGATAAGGCGAATACCCTGTAGCATCACTTACGGTGCTATTGTAGGCATGTACCATGGCTGTGATGTGTTTACTCCACTGTTGTTTTTGTTCAGAGGCCAGAGTCCCCAACATGTTGAGAAGGGTTCGGTTAAACCTCTCTGGTTGAGGGTCCCCTTGTGGATGGTAGGGAGTAGTCCTGGATTTTTTTATGCCTAGTAGATCCAACAGTCGTCTAATAAGGGTACTCTCGAAGTCTCTTCCCTGATCTGAGTGGATCCGTTGAGGCAAGCCATAGTGAATGAAGAATTTTTCCACTAAGGTCTTCGCCACTGTAGATGCCTGCTGATCCCTGGTGGGAAATGCCTGAGCGTATCGGGTGAAGTGATCAGTGACTACCAGGATGTTTCCTTGCCCACTCAGGTCAGATTCCAAACATAGGAAATCTATGCATACTAGATCCATTGGCCCTTGACTCTCTAAATGGCCCATTGGGGCGGCTCTCTGGGGTAAGGTCTTCCTTTGTATGCACCTGAGACAGGAATGACAGTAGCTCTCCACTTCAGTCCTCAAGTATGGCCAATAGAACCTGTCCCTCACCAGTTGGAGAGTCCTTTCTGATCCCAGGTGGCCATGGTGATCATGCAGGGCAATTAATACTTTCTCTCTATGCTTCTCTGGCAAAAACAACTGCCACTTCTCTTCAGAATCTTCAGAGGGGCCCCTTCTGTAGACCACCCCTTGCTGCAGCTGCAACCGATCCCACTCTTTGCGAAGCAGGCGAGCTTCCTTCTGAGCGCTCTGGAGAAGTAGATCAGGGTGTTGGCTCTCCAAAGCCTTCAATACCAGGCCACAAAGGGGATCTTCCTGTTGGTCTCTCCGGAGGTCCTTCCTAGATAGCTTAGGTAGACCCTCCTCCACAATTTGAGTGACATTACAATAGCACTTAGGCACCCCCGCAGCGGACACTCCGACTTCTTCAGCCCTGGCTCCACCTTTCACTTGTTGTTCCGCCCCCTCACAAAGGGCTCTCACACTCTCAGGGGTAAGCTGGGTCCATCCTCCTGAGTGGTCCTGGGAACAGTGGGGCCTTCTGGACAGTGCATCAGCGTCTCGATTCCCAACTCCTGGTCGATATTTCAGGCTGAAAGTAAATGCAGAGAGGGCAGCCAACCATCTATGGCCTGTGGCATCCAATTTTGCTGTAGTGAGCAAGTATGTGAGAGGATTGTTGTCCGTCTTAATCACGAACTCGGCGCCATATAGATAGTCTTTTAATTTGTCTACTACTGCCCACTTCAAGGCCAGAAACTCAAGCTTGTGAGTTGGGTAATTCCTCTCAGCAGGTGTCAGACTCCGGCTCACATAAGCAATAGGTCGTAAATGTCTGTCATACTCCTGATAAAGCACTCCACCTAGTCCATCTCGGCTGGCATCCACGTGCAGTTCGTAGGGTCTGGTAGGGTCTGCATAGGCCAAGACCGGGGCAGTGGTAAGGCTCCACTTCAGCTGTCTAAAGGTCTCTTCGCATTGCGGAGTCCACTGGTCTTCGATGGACTCTTTCTTCTTCCTAGGTCCCTCTTTTGGTTTTCCAGGTTTGTCCGAGTCAAAACCAGCTTCCTCTTGGTTCTTCAACAGCTCAGTGAGTGGATGAGCTATCTTGGCAAACCCTTCTACGAACCTACGGTAGTATGAACAGAACCCTAAAAATGACCTAAGCTCGGTCACATTCGTGGGTCTGGGCCAAGAGGTGACAGCTTCCAGCTTCTGAGGGTCTGTGGCCACTCCTTCGGCGGACACAATGTGGCCCAGGTAACTCACTGAAGGTTGATAGAATTGGCACTTCTCCATGGAGAGCTTCAGGCCTTCATCATGGAGTCTCCTCAAGACTTTCTCCAGGCGCTCTTCGTGCTCCTCCAATGTTCTGCCAAACACTATGACGTCATCCAAATATACCAGCACTTCAATCAGGTTCATGTCACCTACAGTCTTCTCCATCAACCTCTGGAAAGTGGCTGGGGCTCCAGACAGACCTTGTGGCATGCGATTGAATTCAAAGAATCCTACAGGAGTAATGAAAGCGGTCTTCTCCCTATCTTCGGGGTGCATGGGGATCTGGTAGTACCCACTTTTTAAATCCAGCACACTGAACCACTTTGCCCCCGACAGGCTCTGTAAAGCATCTTCTATTCGGGGTGTGGTGTATTGGTCGGGAATGGTCCTTCGGTTCAGTGTCCTATAGTCAATGCACAGACGTAAAGACCCATTCTTCTTCCTCACTACCACTATTGGGGAAGCATACGGACTCCGAGACTCTCGGATGATTCCTGTCTTCTTCAACTCAGCCAGCTGTTCCCGCAGATCTTCCAAGTCTCCCAATGGAATCCGCCTGACCCTCTCTCTGAAGGGTTTATCTTCCTCCAATCTAATCTTGTGTTCAGCACTTTTTGCAAGACCCACATCAAACTCACTTTTTGAAAACGCAGTTCTCCATCTCAGGAGCTGAGTTTTTGCTCTCTCCATCCAATCAGGTGTTAGGGGGGTGTTTTTCGGGTAGAACTCTTCCATAGGAATCTCTCCCTCTTGTCCACCCACGATACCATACGATAAGACTGGGGTTGCTTGATTCACCTGCCCCAGCAACACTCTAGCTGGCATCTTCACAGGTGAGGTTGTGGTGTTCAGGACACTGACTGAGACCTTCCCTCCGCTCCGCTTCAGCGCCTTGGTCGATAACAATTCTGGGATTATTTCCAACTCTTTATCTTCCTTCTCTCTGTCCGTCTCAAGGACGATGAAAGGGCCAGGTTGTCTCCAAGTCAGTTTGATAGAAGCTTTCAAACAGACTACTTCACCTGGTTGCACAATCTTCTCACTTCTGTCTAGGCGCCAGATTTTTCCCACTCCTTCCGCCGGGGCTTTCTGCTCATGCAATAGATTCTGGTACACTTGTGCTAGCATTGGGTGTACCTTCGTGGCTGGAGTGCTCTGTACTTGGACAAGCGGTGTCAAAAGTCTTCGGACCAGGTCGGTATTTGTCCCAATGATGAGAGAACTTCTATCAGCCCCTGGGGGGCGGGGACACACCACTGCCAGGGTATCGAAGGTTTCGGCCTTTCCTGCCACACTCGGGTCGAAGGTGAGCTTAATGGGTAGGTAGCCGTCATAAGGGAAATTCTGGGTCCCTAGGCCCCATATTTCCAATTCCTCCAGCTTCTGCAGTGGCAAGTGTCTGAGATGTTTTTCATAAAAGTCACTGTAAAGTAAAGTCACTTGGGCTCCAGTATCCAACAGGGCTTTAGTATAAATCCCTTCCACTTGGATGGGGACAATTGGAGAAGGTCCCACTAGCTCAGGAGGGAATCCATGGGGAGTGGCAGGTTTAGCCTGTTTGGTAGTTTGCACTTTTACGCCTCGCTTCTGTGGGCTCTTGACCGGATTCGGCCTAAGTGTGTCCCCAGGGACCTGGTATGTATGAGGTTGTTTGGAGCTGGCGGTTGTAACAGGGCGCCCAGCTGGCTCCTTCACAGAGGGCCCTCTGAAGTTTTCCGCCGGCTTTTGACGTTTTGTTTCAGGATTTGCTGGGCTTGGGCATACTTGACGGTAGTGTCCAACTCCCCCGCAGTTGAAACAGGTCTTTGGCTTCGCCGGTTTCTCGGTCTGAGCGGCTGTAGGATCCATCGGGGTCTTAGGTGCCGGGACTTCCTCCCTCTGTGGTCCAACCAGCTTAGCAGTCAATAGGGCCATCATTTCCAACATCTCTTTCTGCATTTGAAACAGTTTTCCTAATTCAGACTGGGGCAGATGTTGTACAGGTAAGGACCAGGGCATTTGATCAGTGTTCACCGTCAGGACACTGGGTTCCTGGGAGCCCTGTAGAATTTCAGATTGATGCCCTTTGGTTCTTACTGTGGTGCTGGACTGAATTTTCCTTTGTTTCTTCTCCCTTTCCATCTCCATATTGGCTGCTTCATTAGTCTCTTCAATGAGCACCTCATCTGTAGTGAAAGGATCGTCCAAGTACTGCCTTAACTGGAACTTGATATAGTCACTTCTCAGTCCTGTAGCCACAGACCTCAGGAATTTCTTTTGGATCAGTTCAGCCCCAAAGTGTTCATCTGAATCTTCTCCTTTCGAGACAGACAACAGGCGGTCTTTCAATTCAATGGCCCTGAATAAGAAATTCTGGGGAGTCTCCTGACTGCTCTGTGCCATATTTATCAGTTGATGATATAGCTCAGCAGCATCTTCCTCTTTGTAGTAGCTCTTTAGTATTCTCCTGAGTTGTACTAAAGTCAGTCCATTTTTCATTTCCAGCATGCCTCTGATACTCAGACCTGGGCTAATGGCGTTGACTACAGCCTCTACAATTTCGGATTCAAGATATCCTCTTTGGAGTCCCAGTTCAATCTGATGCAGAAGATTTGTATAGGACAGGTTGCCTTTCTGTTCCTTCTCTCCTATCTGACCTTCAATCTTGAAATCTTTCCGGATCGTCACCTCTGGCAAGTGGCTATGAGTGCGTCTCTGGATGACTGAAGCAGGTCTTTGCCTTTGCTTACCACCGCTCGAGTCCTTGCACGGGACACTTAACTCTTCAATGTGTCCTGCGATCATGCCGGAGGTCTCCTTGAACCTTTCTTGTATATTGCGGTACTGCCGTTTTAGGTCAGCTAGTTGTCGTTCCGACTGGGAACCTCTCCTGTGCGTGTCAACCACGGCCTCTTCCTTTTCCAAAGGGGGCCTTGTACTGATTTTGGTTGGAGTTGACCCAAAACTAACTCCCAGCATTGTTGGCTTAACATGTCTAGAGTTGGCAGAGCTCCCTCCGAGCCCCTCTGGGTGCATCAGGTAAAACTTGGTTTTGCCAGCTAGCTGCACACTCGAGCCTCTAAAGTTCTCCGGAATTCCCTTTCTCCATTCCAACAGGGCATAAGTGTGAGAGGTCCCACAATCTGGTCTGATGGCAATCACCCAGGCCTTTCTATCTGGGGACAATGCCTTTACAATCTGGCTGACCTGTTCTTCCTCCCAAGCTTCTCCTGGGAGTGCGATTGCCACGCTCGCTTCTGAGCGAGCGCCTTCTGCTTCACACCACCGCTCCACTGTGACGGGGTCCATACTGGTGCCAAGAGGGTGGGCTTAATTTCAGAGTAACAGGATCCCGGACGAGCCCCCACTTGTAGCACTTACCCCCGAAGGAGCTGCTGGTAATTGATTGGGCCTGTACTCTGCTTTTCTACCCCAAATAATTTGTCTCAACCCGCTTGACACAGCTGTGTAACAGTGTGGATGTGAAACCTTCACTAAACGGAACAACCCCACATAACAGTGTGTATATAGTGTACCTTTATCGCTATCTGGGCATCCGTTGTTCCACCTGTTAGAATAATGAACAAGCCTCACACCAATTGTGATCAACCAAAATGTAAGTTTACTGGAACTAGTATAAAGACAGTAGTTATAATAACTGCATCAACATGCAACTTACTATAATAGTGCAACGAGTGTACACAAATTATTAACACTTAAAGGTCCCTTGAGCCTCTACTGCGACGCGTCTCCAAGTGGGACTAGTGCTCAGAGTGACAATGCCTTGACACTGGTCACCTTCCCACTTCCAGTACGGCCGCACCAAACATACCAATGCAAGGATATCAACACAGCACAATACAGTTTCTCAAGAGCTTCCCCTGAGGTATAAGGCAGCCTTTTGTCTTACTGTATCCACAGCACAAACCCTCCCAATGAGAAGTGTAGTCTCTGGTCTTCTTTATCTTCGGCTAGCGATTATACTGCAGTGTTTGTAATCCAATGGTTTAACAAGTAATGAAGTAACATAACTGAAGAGTGATAACAATTCCTGTTATACAGCACACTTGTAGATGCCTTTGGTGTAGGTATAACTTAATCATCAGTCAGCCCTCAATGAAGCATAGGCTTTTAAACCTGATTGAACTCAGTCTATTTGAATGAGACCTCCCCGTAGGACTACAGGTCCCAGCAACACTGTGAAATGAGTCTAAGTGTGTTACGGGTGTTAAATAACTTCTGGGTGACAGCCCTCTCACCACTCCAGGTCTGAAAAGTTGTGAACCTCCGCTCCGGCTGTCTCAGTCCTGCTGCCAGTCAGCACTGTCACACTGCTCCGCTCCGCAAGCAAACCGGACATCCACTTTGCTCCTTCAAGGGTCCTGGGTCCTCAGACCCGATCACACTACCTCTCCAGCACACTGTGGTAAGGCAGAGTCAATGGATGTTGTTCTGCTCTGCACGATGTAGGCCCTCTTCTGAACACTCCTTCACAGATCCTTGCAGGCAGACCATGCATCCAGAAGAGACAGAAAATGGCTGCACTCTGCCTTTTATTACCCACCCAGCATGCAGTTTAGCCATTTAGTGTTCATGGGTAAGTGAGTGAGCATTATGGGTAAGTGAGTATCTTCACAGTCAATAAACATTTTCAGCTCTGCCTGTGTAATTTAATATATCTCTCTCACATTGGCATTTGGCTCCCTCTAGTGGTATGCAATCTTTAGCATTACATGACAAAAATACCAGTGCTACACAAAAAAAAAACAAAAAAAAACAGGAAGCTGATTTGTTTCAATGTACAGTTGCATCAGATTTTGGATTCTTCAGTTTTAGTAACCCCAACAGTGTGTTACCGTATCTTTTGTTTACAAATAAAAAACACATGGTTAGCAACTCAGATAGGGGCCTGGTGACCACCTGACTTTTGATCAGCCATGAACCTTACCTTCCCCTTGGATTCTAATGCATTTTTCCCATTATGATGACATTTTATGGGAATGTTGAACATATCTCAGTTTTAATCAACCCTATTCATAAAGCAAGTTTTTCTTAAAGCGGGGGTTCACCCTAAAAAAAATTTCTAACATTGCATGGAGCCGACCTATGAGACCGACAGTATGCTGTTGTTTTTTTTTTTTTTTTTGCGTACATACCATTTTAGGGCTATTTTCACCCCCGGCTTTCCCGCATACTGTCGGTCTCATAGGTCGGCTCCATGCAATGTTAGAATTTTTTTTTAGGGTGAACCCCCGCTTTAACAAGGCTTTTATGTAATCAGTACTCCCAAAAATGGGCAACAAATATTGAATAGGAAGCAAAACTAATACCTTGTATCTCTGGGTATTTCAGCATAATTATGAATGCATATCTCAGGGTATTGCTTGTAGTCTCTGTACCAGCAAAAAACAAGTCTTGTACTGATCCCACCAAGTTTTTCTCATGAAATTCTGTGTTTGGGTTCTGTTTTTCCTGAAAGAAAAAACCCTACTAGTTGAGGTACAGTCATGTGAAAAATTAAGTACACCTGATGGACTAGGTCAGTTCATAACTCTCTAATTCTTCTTCATGAGCCATTCAATGGTGGATTTGTTAATGTGAATTGTGCCACCATAACTTTTCCACCACAATGCTTTACGGTTGTTAGAAGGTTCTTGTACTGAAATATTGTCCTCGGTTTGCAGCAAACTTGAATAGACTAAATAACTCTATTCATGCACAACTTACTTTTTCAGGGCCCTAAGGTGGCCATAGATGGATCAAATCTTGGCCAGTTCAGCAAGGTGATTTGACTCATCTATGGGCAGGCTGGTTGTACTGCAGTTGATCCATCGAGTGGCGGTAAATTTACGCTTTTCTGCATGAAATTCTGCAAACTGATATACAGTAGGTGTCGCTGATTTTGTGTTTCCAGCGCAATGTTATCACGCTGGAAACCGGCGATACGAGGCTGTGCTTCTCGCGCTCGCCGCCCCCACGAGATGCCGCGCATCTATAGTAATCCATTGGGGGCGGCGAGCGGGAGGAGCGACATAGCTCGGCGCTCGCTCCCGGCGACGGGGATCGCTAGTGTCAATCTCGCCGCTAGCAGAGGCGAGATTAACACAATATCGGCAGCAGGTACTGTATACAATGTGGTATATCATTTACCTAAAACCTTCTTTCTTGGCTTTTTGTGGGTCACTAAGGTTTGTGTCACAGATTTCTCTAAAGCAGTGGTCTCCAAACTGTAGCCCAGGGGCTGGATGTGTTTATCTCTATCCAGCCCTTGGGGTCTTATTACATCCACAACTGACATCAATAATGGGGCACCATTCCTTTGGCTGACACCAGTGATGCGGCACTATTTTTACCACAAACACCAAGGAGTTGAATTACTAAGACTGGAAAATGCTAAATCTGGCACAGCTGGGAATGGTAGACAATCAGCTTCTAACTTCAGCTTGTCCAATTAAGATGGAAGTTGATTGGTTTCTATGCACAGCTGCACCAGATTTTGCACTCTGCAGTTTTAGCAAGTCAACTCCCAATGATGGGGTGCTATTCCTCCCACTGATATCAACAATGGGGCACCATTATTCCCACTAATACCAACAATCGGGCACTATTACTCCCACTAAAAAAATAACGGGGCATGGTTTACTCCCACTGATGCTGGGGCATTTTCTACTCCTACTGGCCACAGTCCAGCCCCCTTAAAGTCTGAAGGACAGTAATCTGGCCCTTTGTTTAGACCAGGGGTGGCCAACCAATGGCTCGGGGGGCCACATGTGGCACGAGGAGCCCTCTAATGTGGCCCGCAACCTCCTGCTCTGAAATGGAGGGTTGGCAAGCCCAGATCGCAGGTTGCCGACCAGCCAAACCACAGCATTAGTGTTGTAAATGAAGCTGGTGGTAGAGGAAGCCGATGCTTCCTGTACAGCACCAGCTTTTGCCACAGGTGGAGTCTATGGCAAAGTTCAGCTAACCCGCAAGAAAGACACAGGTGCACTACGCTGAACCTGCTGTGTGCGTAAACCGCAGCACATCGTGTGATAAGGGCTTAGGACTGTTTTCACACTGATCATCCCGACCCAATCAGACCCTCAATTCACCTCTATAGAGCACTTTTGTCCGCTTAAGCCCACCTAACTCCAATCCGATCCGCTAAAAAAACAAAATTAAGGGAATTTGTCCCCTTCCATCTGGGTGGATCGAATCAGAGGGCCTATAGAATAGCCGTGACCTGTCATCCTCCTGCTCCCCTCATTGTGGCCTATGACTGGTTACCAAGTTGCTTAAGTGGTCCTCGCTCTTCAAAAGGTTGGGCACCCCTGATTTAGACCGTTTGGAGACCCCTGTTCTGAAGCTTCGTACACACGACCAGATTTTCCGCAGACCAAGCAATGGAATTTTGTCCGAAGGGCGTTGGCGGTGAACTTGTTCTGCATGCAAACGACAAAAATTTGGCAGCTAACAAACAGAAACTACGTGTTTTTTCTGCTCTTTAGCACCACCCTTTGGGCAACTTGTGCTAATGTTGGCTTATGGTTAGCATTGCTTCTAATGCCGCGTACAGACGGTCGTTTTTTGTGATGAAAAAAAACGTTGTTTTAAAAAACTTTAATTTAAAATGACCGTGTGTGGGGAAAACGTCGTTTTATGTCTTCTGAAAAACGACAAAAAAAAAATTCGAACATGCTTGAATTTTTTGTGTCGTTTTTCAAAACGTCGTTTTTTGTTTCACAAAAAATGACCGTGTGTGGGCAAAACGATGTTTAAAACGACGTTTTTAAACCCGCGCATGCTCAGAAGCTAGTTATGAAGCAAGCTTCAATGGAAAAGAGTGGTGAACGTAACCTCGCTTTGCTAGAGCATTTTGGAAAAACGATGGTGTGTAGGCAACGTCAGTTTTTGAAAATGAAGTTTCAAAAACGTCGTTTTATTTCATGATTTTAAACGTCGTTTTTTTTTCATCACAAAAAAACGTCCGTCTGTATGCGGCATAAGCATGCGTGTTTGTACTTTGGAATTTTCCTGAGGGATATGTGTACACACGATCGGAAAGTCCAACAAGACAGATTTGTCGCCAGGAAATTTTAAAGCATGCTATCCCACATTTGTTGTCGGAAATTCCGACAACAATTGTCCGTTGGAGAGTACAAATGGTCGGATTCTCCGACAACATCCTGCCATCACACAATTCCCGTCTGAAAATCCGATCGCGTGTACAGGCCCTAAAGCACACTACAATCTTGCAATTCAATCCCCTTTAGATCTACCAACAACTGTGTAGTGCAAGGGCCTGCATGATTGCATACCGATTGATTGAATGCCTAAAAAAAGTTCTCATATTACACAGTTTTGGTAAACATAAAGTTGATTGTACAGTCGCCCGCTCCGTCACCCACTCCCTGGATTGCCCCCCCCCCCTTTTTCTTTGTGTGATAGCTATCCCCTCTATTCTCTGTTAGTCTTTTTCATTTTCCTATCTTTCATCTAGTTGTTGTGAGATTTCTTGAGAAAAAGTGAAAAGAGAGGGGAGGGGTCCCGTGTCTTTGGATGTGCACTCTATGACGGAGACTCTGAGTTATGGGATTAAACACTTATCGAAATACCTTTAATTTGTTCCACTTACAATGTGGTGTGTAGACCTGGCTATTGGAATGTATCGCATGGAGTGTCTGTAACCTGTATAATGTTGTCATGTTGAATGTAGTGTCGGGACTCCTTCCCTTGGTATGGTTCAATAAAAATTATATTTGAAAAAAAAAAGTTGATTGTACAAAGATTAACTGACAGAATTGTAACCTGTATGGTGAGCTTTAAAAAGCTTATGCAACATCGTGAGTTCACACTGAAAGCATTTTTATGTTTTTTACACATTTTATCAAGCTTGTGTAAAATATTTTTATTATTGTTGTTATTATTATTATTATGGGGGGGGGGGCAACTGTTGATGGTCAGCCATAGAAGTGTAAAGATGTTTAATCTGGTCATAGGCTTCTCTGCGGTGTCCACTTGACAGGAAGCTCCACGCTAACGAGTCTGGAATGCGGAAGCGGCAGTGACGTCAACACGGCAGGGCGGGCTTTCAAGCATATTCACGGCAACTCACATTCATACATACATCCGCATCCCAGACTGGTCAGCGTGAAGCTTCCGGTCAATTGGACACCGCAGAGAAGCCTGTGACCAGATTAAACATCTTCACACATCTACGGCCGAGGGAAACGTTACCAGAGCCTGTAGAGCAGCATCAACATATCCCAGGATACCTCCATCCCTGACGGACATCCTCAGCCAGTGAACCTGTAAGTGTAAACACTACACTGACTTTTTAAATAACAGTAGGACTATCTCAGTTGGCGCCCCCCTTCTTATACCTCTAACTGACAGGCCTCGTACACACGGACGGACTGTCCGATGAAAACGGTCCGCTGGACCGTTTCCATCGGACATGTCCGCAGACGGATTTTGGGTCTGATGGTTGTACACACCATCAAACCAAAATCCCCGCGTACAGGATACGCGGTGACGTGGCTGCGCCGTTGCCGCGACGATGACGCGGCGACGTGCGCGACCCTGGAAGGTCAATGCTTCCACGCATGCGTCAAATCACTTTGACGCATGCGAGGGCTTTCGGCCGAGCGGACATGTCCGGTAAGTCATACAGACGACCGAACATGTCTGACGGACAGGCTTCCAGCGGACATGTTTCTTAGCATGCTAAGAAACATTTGCCCGCTGGAAACCTGTCCGATCCGCCGGAAAATTGTCCGGTCGGACGTACAGACGACCGAACATGTCCGCTGAAACTGGTTTGCGGAACCAGTTTCAGCAGACATGTTCGGTCGTGTGTACGAGGCCACAGAGATAATGGACACCCTCTGAGGATGGCTGCCTCCTTTTACTTACAATATACTGACTAATTTAGATGTGCTATCAGAGCCACTATTACATTGTTTACAGGGGCACCACATCACTTGGAGCGCCAGAATCCCCTCCTTTTTATGTAAAATATGTTTGATGTTTGATTTCATATACTAAGATTTGGGTGCTCCCTCTAGCGGCTGTCTGTGTATTAGGGAGGAAGTCAGCAGTCTTGCTGGATAGCTTCTGATCCATAATCAGTTACTAGATAAACCACATTGAAAAAAAGTTGTTTGTGTGAAACTGACCAGCTTAATGTAAAAACTTTATTTTGGTGTAAAGTTTTTCTGACCTATTATGAAAACTATTTATTGATGCTTAAGATATTGCTAACTCCAGTTCTTCTGTAAAAAGCACAAAATAAAAGAAACACGTATTTGTCCAACATTACCAGTTTTAGTCCATTTCTGAACTCACCTCTTCCATCTTTATGAGAAAACAGTCTATGAAGTCCTGTGGACAGTTCTCATCCAGAACTTCTTGGTGGGATTTCACCATCTCCCTTATAAATGCCCTCAGTTTGTCAAAATTGTGAAAAATTTTCTGATGGGGTCCAGGTAACTTGCTCAGCAAATTTGGGAACATGCTCAGAATCTAAAAAAAAAATTGTGTAAGTTGACAACACTTAAACCTTACTTACGATAGGTGTGTATTTATAAGAAATCTGTATAGCCCAGTAAAAGTGTTCTGTGGGAATGGGATAAAAATGTAATGTTTATATTTATTTATTGATTACAGGTACTTATATAGTGCTGTCAATTTATGCACATCTTTACATCTTTAGGGGCAGATCCACAGCGCGAGTACGCCGGCGTATCTACTGATACGCCGGCGTACTTTCAAATTTCCCGCGTCGTATCTTTGTTTTGAATCCTCAAAACAAGATACGACGGCATCTGGGTTAGATCCGACAGGCATACGGCTTCGTACGCCTTCGGATCTAAGATGCAATTCTTTGGCGTCCGCTGGGTGGCGTTCCTGTCGTTTTCCGCGTCGAGTATGCAAATTAGCTATTTCCGACGATCCACGAACGTACGAGCGGCCGTCGCATTCTTTTACGTCGTCTCTAGTCGGCTTTTTCCGGCGTATAGTTAAAGCTGCTGTTTCGTGGCGTATAGTTAGACTTGCTATGTTAAGTATGGCCGTCGTTCCCGCGTTTAATTTGAATTTTGTTTGCGTAAGTCGTCCGTGAATCGCGGGATGGACGTAATTTACGTCCAAGTCTAAACAATGACGTCCTTGCGACGTCATTTTGCGCAATGCATGGCGGGAAATTTAGGGACGGCGCATGCGCAGTTCGTTCGACGCGGGGACGCGCTTCATTTAAATGAAACACGCCCCCTACCCGCCCAACTTGAATTCCACGCCGTTACGCCGCTTGAGATACACTACGCTGCCGTAACTTATGGAGCAAAATCTTTATGGATTCGAACCAAAGCCAGGTAAGGTACGGCGGCGTAGCATATCTCAGATACGATGCGCCGGGGCAGATCTTTGTGGATCTGCCCCATATTGTACATTCATATCAGTCCCTGACCTCAAGGAGCTTACAATCCATGGTTCCTAACTCACATTCATACCTACACATACTAGGGGCCAATTTAGACAGGTGGCAATTAACCTACCAGCATGTCTTTAACATGTAAAGCCTCGTACACGCGATCAGTCCATCCAATGAGAACAGTCTAACTGACCGTTGTCATAGGTTAACCGATGAAGTTGACTGATGGTCCGTCGCGCCTACACACCATCGGTTAAAAAAACGATCGTGTCAGAACGCGGTGATGTAAAACACAACGACGTGCTAAAAAAAACGAAGTTCAATGCTTCCAAGCATGCATCGACTTGATTCTGAGCATGCGTGGATTTTTAACCAATGGTTGTGCCTACTAACGATTTTTTTTTCCCATCGGTTACCAATCCATAGATTACATTTAAAGCAAGTTGGCTTTTTTTTAACCTATGGTTAAATAACCGATGGCGCCCACACACGATCGGTTTGGACCGATGAAAACGGTCCATCAGACCGTTGTCCTCTGGTTAACCTATCGTGTGTACGAGGCCTTAGTGGAAACCAGGGTACTAAGAGAAAACCCGCACAGGCAAAGGAGACCACAACGCAAAAGTCCTTCCACGTAGATAAAGTCGGCAACCAGGTGAGAATTAATAACATTTCTATTTATTTTGTCCAAGGAGTAGACATGTTCCAAACAGAGTCAACACACTACTGTTAATATACGTTCCTGCAACACCTAGTCTCCATATGAGTTCTCTCCCCTGGCGGCCCTGAATGTTATACTTATTTGTTAAAAGGAAGCTGAATGATGAGAGTTACTTGATGATAAAATGGTTATTATATTGTTTTATTTAGGTGAGTCCTAAATAATACTGCTCTCTGCTCACATGTATATTGATGCTGGGACCTTGGAGTTCTGTTCAAAAGGAGATTGCATCTCTCTTTCACCCTCTGAAGCTTTGGCGCACTTTGTGGACGTTTGCCTTCTGCCGCATACACACGATCGTATTTTCCGTCGGAAAAACCTTGGATGCTTTTTCCAACGGAATTCCGCTCAAGCTTGGCTTGCATACACACAGTCACACAAAAGTTCTCTGAGCTTTCGACCGTCAAGAACGCAGTGATGTACAAAATTAAGTTCAATGCTTCCGAGCATGCGTCGAATTGTTTCCGAGCATGCGTCAGAATTTTGCACGCTGGAATTGCTACAGACGATCGGATTTTCCAATAGGAATTTTTTACGTCGTAAAATTTGAGAACCAGCTCTCAATCTTTTATTGGTGGAAATTCCGACAGCAAAAGTCTGATGAGCATACACATGGTCATAACAAATACCTCTGCTAGAGGATTAAGCACTGCTAAGCTGTGTCAAAGAGCCCCACCACCAGCAAACTGCAATTTATTTTTCACTGGCATCTGTCTAGATAGGGCCTAGGTATAGTAGATAGTAGATCTATTAGAAAATTGGATTAACAATATAGCTTATAGCAGGGATCCTCAAACTACGGCCCTCCAGCTGTTGCAGAACTATAGATCCCATGAGGCATTGTAAAACTCTGACATTCACAGACATGACTAGGCATGATGGGAATTGTCGTTCCTGAACAACTGGAGGGCCGTAGTTTGAAAACCCATGGCTTATAGTATCTACTGAAAGTGCACTTGGAAGTGCAGTCGCTTTAAATCTGAGGGGTAGATATGAAATGAGGGGAAGTTCTGCTGATTTTATTATCCAATCATGTGCAAGCTAAAATGCTTTTTTTTTATTTTCCTTGCATGTTCCCCATATACAGCGACTGCACTTCCAAGTGTACTTTCAGTGCAATTTCAAGTGCACTTTGCACTTGATGTGCAAAGTGTATTTGTCTTTAGTAAATTACCCCCATGTGACATGTTACACTAATCACTTCTTACAGCATGCAGGGGTTCTTCTCCCCTGCAGCTGTGGCCAGATTTTAAATTGTTGCAGCTGTGCAAGGCTTCAATTGCACAGATCCATCACTCATAAAGATCTGTGCATGAATAAACTACAAGACCCATTTCCACCACAGGAGACCAATTTGAAGTTTCTCAATGGACATGTTTCTCAATGGAAAAGAGCTGTAATCACTGCACTTGTTGTCCATGTACACTTCCTTCTGCTCTCCAACTACAAGCCCGTACCTCAATATTGAAAGGGATCTGGAGAAAAAGTCTGCAGGACACAGGCATTGTACCAATGATGCACTGATTGCCATTGCAGTGCACTTGTTAAACTATGTGTATATATATATATATATATATATATATATATATATATATATATATATATTATATAAAGAGGTGGACTTAGCCTTTAAGTCCTGGAAATGAAGTCCTGCTGTAAATAAAACTGTGAGCAGGCAGGCTTTGATTGCAGAAGAGACATGCACTGTCTCTTCTGCAGTAAAATCCCCCTACCTGCCCGCTCAATGTCTCTTTCAGCATTATAAACTGAGCTGCACATGCACATCTCAGCTTACACTACTGGGCCAGTCTCAGAGTACTGGGACAATGACCTCCTGCACATGCGCCGGGGGGGGGGGATCATCCTCCCCCGCTGGCCAATGAGGAGGCCCGAAGACCGGCATTTAAAAGAAGATGCTTTAGTTCCGCTATAAGTTGGTGTATCCATTAGTTTGAGCTCAGATGGGGGAACAAGGTCCAATCACATACAGAACTTTTTTCTTTATAAAAACATGCATATAAACACATACATATATATATATATATATATATATATATATATATATATATATATATATATATATATATATATATATATATATATATATATATATATATATATATATATATATATCAATGTACTGTAGGTGAAAGTACAGATGCTCCAATGCTACCATTAGACGCAAAGATTGTTTCTTATTCTGGTCAAAATAAAATGGATCAAGTGAAATTGTTTTCATTTCTATAGTTAAATATCTATTTAAATAATGAACATTTTTACACTTCAGAGGTAAACACAGTAGCTTTTTAAGTATGTACAGGACTACAGGTATGTCTGTTTTGCAGGTATGCATTCACCTGGCCAGATGCAGAATTCATTCCACTTATGATCTCTTTGATGTATTGCAGGAGGGTCATAAACTTCTTGTCCTCATAGTCAAATCTCTTCCCAAACACAACAGAACAGATGACATTGGAGACAACCAGTCCCAGCATATATGTTGGGTCAAATGGGGTGTCTGTAGTCAAAGACAAAAAAGCAAGTCAGCCTTTAAAGCATTGTGTAGAGGGTGATGAAATCAAGTGCAAAATACATGACTAAATGCCTGGGCATTCAGCTCTACCAAACCGTAAGATGACAGGTCTATTAAAGTCAATGTAAACCCGATTCACAAAATGTGTGCAGTGTTTTCTTATCTCTCTTCTAAACCCTGAGTCCCATGGCTTTCTCCTGCTCATTTTTTCTGTTTTCAGCATGATAACATCTGACAAGTTTTTTTTCACACAGGTATTTGCAAATACATGCAACTAAACCTCTGTTTTTAATGCATACAGCTAGACAGATTAATTTGGTTTAGTGCTTTTTTGGTTGGTAACCTTGAGCCTGGCTATTATGGAAAAAAAATGTTATTCCATATATTTATATTTAATCGCATACTGCTAAAAAAGAATCTAATTTAAAGTCCCAAAACCTCCCCCCCTTCTATCCATTTACAGGGATGGAGGCCTGTGGTAGTTCTATCATATGCCTCATGTAAAGTCCCAACCATATCCCCATATCCCCCCTTTTTTTTTCTCCTGCTCAATTTTTCTGTTTTCAGCATGATAACATCTGACAAGTTTTTCATCAACTGAGATAAAACCAGCCTGAAATTTGTGTCGGGGAGGTTGCTATAAATAGATTAGCAGACAGCTAAACTAGTCACAGAACAGCTCTGAAGCCTCGTACACACGACCGAGAAACTCAACGTGCGAAACACATAGTTTTCCTCGTCGAGTTCCTTGTTAGGCTGTCGACGAACTCGACAAGCCAATTTTCTCCATTCCCGTCAAGGAAATAGAGAACTTGCTCTCTTTTTGGCTCGTCGAGTTTCTCGACAGTTTCCTCAACGAAAATGTACACACGACCGGTTTCCTCGGCAAAAAAATATCTGCCAGCAAGTTTCTTGCTGGTTTTTGCCGAGAAACTCGGTCGTGTGTACGAGGCCTGAGATTCTCTGCCTATGTGGAGTGGGGGATGTGTGCCTTTCCTCCAATCAGCTGTCTTGGCTTTATGGCTTTAAGCCAAGACACTGAAATTTGAATTGATGGAGTTCAATGTTTGCTAATACTCCTGATTTAATTGTTATGTGGTGAAAATCTCAAAAAGGTTGTCTCAAACTAACAACATTCACAAAATGTACAGCAAACGTTAAAAAGTAAATCAATCTCCTATTTTTAAATTTTCTACTAGGAAAAACAACCCAGAAGCATGACAGACTGGTCTCATAGCTGTCACCTACCTTTATCTTTCATGAAGCGCTCTGTCAGGTTTTGGGCTTCTTCCTGAATCCTCTCCTCGATACTTCTTTTCCCCATTCCAAAATTTCTCAGTGTTGTTAGACCGAATCGTCTCAATGTCTTCCACCTTTCTCCATTACTCATGACTATCCCTAGAGCATTAAAGGAGAGTGTTTCTTTAGAGGTGGTACTGACAGCACCCTAATAAAAATGAACGCAACATACAATATGGCTAATGCTAATTGAATTAGACAAGTGACCTAACTACAGAAGTATGTGAGATGGAATCTAACAGTGTTGAGCTCAGGAACAAAACACACTGGCCCAGATTCAAGAAGCACTTGCGCCCGCGCAACCATAGATTGCGCGGCGCAAGTGCTTACTTGCTCCGGTGTAACGAGTGCTCCTGATTCAGGAACCTCGTTACACCGAATGCAGCCTAGGATGTGACAAACATAAGCCTCCTTATGCCTTCACATCCCAGGCTGCATTCTTGCGTTGGCCGCTAGGGGGCGCGGCCTTTGTGATCGGCGTGTAGTATGCAAATTGCATACTACCACCGATTCACAAAAGTTGCGTGGGCCCTTCTCACGCAAGGTACGGAGTTTCCGTACGGCGCCTTTAGCATAAGGTTGCTCCTGCTATAGCAGGCGCAGCCAATGCTAAAGTATAGCTGCGCCTCCCGCTCGCGACGTTCAAATTTAACGTCGTTTACGTAAGTGAACCGTGAATGGCGCTGGACGCCATTCACGTTCACTTACAAGCAAATGACGTCCTTGCGACGTCATTTGCCGCAATGCACGTCGGGAAAGTTTCCCGACGGAGCATGCGCTGTTCGCTCGGCGCGGGAGCGCGCCTAATTTAAATGATTCCCGCCCCGGCGGGATCATTTACATTAGGCAGCCTTGCGCCCGGCTGCTTAGCATATTGCCCGCGCAATTTACGGAGCAACTGCTCCGTGAATCGCGGGCAAAGCGCAATATTTGCGTGGGCGCAGAGAAAAAAATTTGCTCTTTGCCCACGCAAATATTGCGCGATTCTACTTGAATCTGGGCCACTAACTTTCTAATTTTTTTTTTTTTTTTTTAGGAAATGCATTTGGTTATTGATGTCAAAATATATACCTTCTATTAAAGCCAACATGCCAGACATATTTATTTTGTTTCAGTTCAATTTTGTTCATTTTTCAAGGTATGGCATAACATGAGTATCATTTGTGCGGGGACAGTCTAACAGCACACAATATATAAGAAAACAGTAATATGAATAAAATATTAGGTGATGGTCCGCACTCACCAGATATTGTTGATCCTCCTTGCCTTATGACAAGAAGGATCAGTAAAGGCTTTAGTGGTCTCCGTGCCATAAGTGTATCCTCCAGCCAGTTTCCAAAGCATCCTCCTTGTGATGGTCAAATATAATTACAATGTGGGATCCTCCAGCTTCTGAAGACATCACAGCGATGCCGAAAAGCGCCAAGCTGGGACACACTTTGCACTACGTTGTACACAGGTGGAACGCCTGCTGATACCAAGCAGGTCCGGCTTCCACTGCTCCCATTGCACAGTGAAAATGTTCACACTGGAGGGATTTTTAACCATTTTTGTATGTACAGCCTACTACGGAGGCTTTTAATAAAACTATCCAAAACTTTTTTACGCTATGAGGAGTTTGTTCTACGTTTTTTCTCTTTCCTTCTGCCATTGACATCCCGCACTGGAATTTTTTGACCACCACGAGGAGGGCGCTTAGGAAACTGGCCATGGAGACCACCAAAGCCTTTACTGATCCTTCTTGCCATAAGGCAAGGAGGGTCAACAACAACATCTAGGTTGACCGTTTATTTTTATTTTATTTTATTTTTGAGTACATATATATATTTCCTTAGTAGCAAGCGCTGTTTTTTTGCATTGAGCACATCACTCAGCAGCTGCAAACACTGAAAATTAAGTAACACATGTTCATATGGTTTTCACTATTAGCGTGAGTGGACTTATATTGCCACTGATGTGGCATAGGGCAGGCTGAGGTAGCATAGGGCAAGTTTCGGTGGCATAGGGCAAGTTTCGGTGGAATATGGCAGGTTGGGGTGGTAGAGGTCAGGCTGAGGTGGTAGAGGGAAGTTTGTGGTGCTATAGGACAGGCTTGGGTGGTATAGGGCAAGTTGCGGTGGCATAGGGCAGATTGGGGTGGTATAGGGCAGGCTGGGGTGGTTGAGGGCAGGCTGAGGTGGTAGATGCCAGGCTGAGGTGGTAGAGGGAAGTTTGTGGTGCTATAGGACAGGCTGGGGTGGTATAGGGCAGGTTGTGGTGGCATAGGGCAGGCTGGGGTGGTATATGGCAGTTTGTGGGGGTATAGGGCAGGTTGGGGTAGTATAGGGCAGGTTGTGGTGGCATAGGGCAGGCTGGGGTGGCATAGGGCAGGGTGAGGTGGTATAGGGAAGTTTGTGGTGGTATAGGGCAGGTTAGGGTAGTATAGGGCAGATTGTGGTGGAATAGTAATAAGAAAAAATATACTGCGCTTGTTTGAAAATTCTAGAGTGAAAAAGCTGCAACCAAAAAGATGTTATACTACATCAAACAATTATATACAGAAAAAAGGTTGCGCTAATATAACCTAATAGGTGCTGTGTGCTGAAAACAGCTAATATGGAAATAAAATAAACAAAATAATAATGACTATACGTGAATAAACTAGTCAGTATTTTAGGTCATGTGATACATTGAATGCAAAAGTGTACATATACATAATCAGTGAACAGTCACGAAATAGACAGTGATCCAATGTAAAATCCACCATGAAAGAAAGTTCATAATGTATGGTCTCCCAAGTGAAAGGATCAACGAAACATCCCAGGAAAAAAGGTGATGAGAAAGGCACTTCCACCAAGATCACTGCTTCTTACCGAATTTAAATCTCTAAATTGTAGAAGATCAAATACAGCATACATGGAACAATCCTTGAAAGGTGTATCCAGCTCAGGATGATCAGAGTGGTGGATGGTCTCAATCGGTATGCCAACACAGGATGTATATAGAAGTTTAATTCGTAGTAAAAGGAATTGCACTTACATCAACTCAGCAGATATAAAGCATCCAGTAAAATAAGCCGGCCGGCTCTCAAAACAAACAGCCCATATCTTCAAAGTCAGATCACAAAACGCGGTGACGTCAGAACGTGGCATAGGGCAGACTGGGGTGGTATAGGGAAGGGTGAGGTGGTATAGGGCAGTTTGTGGTGGTATAGGGCAGGCTCGGTTGGTATAGGGCAGGTTGCAGTGGCATAGGGCAGGTTGCAGTGGCATAGGGCAGGTTGGGGTGATATAGGGCAGACTGATGTGGAATAGGGCAGGCTGAGGTGGCATAGGGCAGGCTGAGGTGGCATAGGGCAAGTTGCAGTGGCATAGGGCAGGTTGGGGTGGTATAGAGCAGGTTGCGGTGGCATAGGGCAGGCTGGGGTGGTATAGGGCAGGTTGCAGTGGCATAGGGCATGCTGGGTTGGTATAGGGCAGATTGTGGTGGCATAGGGCAGGCTGGGATGGTATAGGGCAGGTTGCGGTGGCATAGGCCAGGTTTCGGTGGTATAGAGCAGGCTGGGGTGGTATAGGGCAGTTTGTGGTGGTATAGGGCAGGCTAGGGTGGTATAGGGCAGGCTGGGTGGTTGAGGGCAGGCTGAGGTGGTTGAGGGCAGGCTGAGGTGGTTGAGAGCAGGCTGAGGTGGTAGAGGGTAGGCTGAGGTGGTAGAGGGCAGGCTGAGGTGGTAGAGGGCAGTTTGTGGTGCTATAGGGCAGGCTGGGGTGCTATAGGGCAGGCTGGGGTGCTATAGGGCATGCTGGGGTGGAATAGGGCAAGTTGCAGTGTCATAGGGCAGGCTGAGGTGGCATAGGGCAGGCTGGGGTGGTATGGTGCCAGGTCAGGACTCTATGTAGGGACATGTGCAGCAGTGCAGTAGCTAACTTACAGCATGCCTGGAGATGCTGCTGTGTCCTTGTTTCTTTCTCCTTCAGCTGTGGGATCAGCCAGAGTGAAGGAGTCTGTGGGAGGAGTGGAGGAAGCAGCCACACCCCCAGCTACGCCCACCAACTCAGGCTGCCTCCGGAGACATTGGAGATTCCTGAGGGACAGCATTAGATGGGGGAGTGTTACATAGTTACATCCAGTTCTCCAGTTCAACCACAAAAAAAATAAACAAACAAAATAAAAATCACAGTACAATCCTATACACCCAACTCCATACCCACAGTTGATCCAGAGGAAGGCAAAAAAAAAAACAGCAGAGCATGAGATCCAATTTGCTACAGCAGGGGAAAAAAATTCCTTCCTGATCCCCCGAGAGGCAATCGGATTTACCCTGGATCAACTTTACCTACAAATCTTAGTACTCAGTTATATTCTGTACATTTAGGAAAGAATCCAGGCCTTTCTTAAAGCAATCCACCAACGCAGGCAGCCCCCCCCCGCACGGCTTGCAGGGGGGGGACCAGGACGGACCTGGGAAACAGCGCGGCGGCTGTGAGCTGCGAGAGAGACACCAACAAGGGGGAGGAGGAGGGTGGGGAGCACTCTGGCGCTTGAGCTCCCCCACCTCTGTGGTGCCTGGGTGAACTGCACCCCATCTAGGATCGGCCCTGATGTGACTCACATTCTGTGAGCTGTGTGTGCCGCACGGCTCCCCCTGTTGCCCAGGGCACCCTGGCCGGCCCTGCTCCTGTGTTCTCTGATTGGAGTGACGCCTGGGGCTCAGTACTGAAATCTCACATAAATCCTTGCTATATGCAGTTGTGGTTCACTCCCGTTCGGGGTGGCGCCAGAGTGGTCCGGGCGGAGCCGCTTCTCCCCAGCAGCCAATTAGAGGAGTTTTCCCTTGCGGAGCATGCTGGGGAGGGGTATTTCTGTGGCGGAGGCCATTGCTCGGGGTTCTTCGCGGATTCCTAATTCCAAGTGCGGCACCCACCTTTAGGGTGTGCGCACATCACGGGCCCCGGCGATATGGCCTACCAGGCTGGGGCGCACGTGCTACGCGGAGTTCCTGGCTCTGGGACCTCATGGCCCGGAGCAACTGATGCTGCAAAGGGACTCCAGTGACTTATTGGGTTCCCCATCCCTCATCAAGGAGATCCCAAGCGAGTTGTGCTGTTCGATGGGGAGTCGGTCTGAGGAGAACCCGGAGGCAGGTGATCAAACAGGGCTTGGACAAACCATTGGGGATCTGAGTGGCCGAACACTGACAGGTTGTATGCTGCAAACTGTCAGTCGGTGACTCAAGGACAAGAAGTCTACCTGAGGGAGATACAGGCCAATTATCAACGGGGAGGATTCGCTCTGCTGTTCATGTTCTTGATGTACTAGGCCTGTGGCAGAGGTCTCTTGCAAATCCTAAATTCCAAATAGAGCCAGGTCTGTGGCAGAGACCTGTTCCTCCCCAAAAGTTCTAAGTGACGCTCTGGCTGCCAGGCCTGTGAGAGGGGTCTGTCCACGGGCACTTTACCCACTCTGGCTGGAGTGGCGACGAGACAAGTGTGATCATTGGAGGCTAGACTGCTTCTCTATCCACAGTCTGAATCTGCAAAGTTTATTCTCCTTTTACCAACCTATACTATCTACCTCGAGTTGACTGTTGGTCGTGTTGGACCAGAAATAAAAGCATTGAAAACGTCAACCATCTGTCTGGACATTCCGTCACTGCTCTCATCACCATCACCACCCCTAGACACATCACCGAGGTAACTTAACTATGCCGTCCCAAATCTGACCAGCAGCTCCTTCGAGGGTAGCGCTACATTTGTATTCCCCTGTTAATGACCTCGGATCAGATATCAACTATTCTCTGAACTCTGCCTGCCTTTTGACTACGGGTTGACCCATAATATTCTGAACATTGCCTGCCTTGTACCTGGATTGTCATTGAACCACTCTGCCTGTCTTTTAACTGCAAGTACCTGTTGGCTTTACTCAGTTTGCACCTGCCCCAGTGTGGTGACCAGGCATTGTGTATAAGACCTGGCAGGCCTGCTTGCCTTATGGGAAAGGGGGCTGCTATAGGTGAAGAACACAGTAGGCAGCTCTAGTGTCTAACCACCTGAGTTAGGAGGTAAATGTGACATTTTGCCCTCAAAGGGCCAGCTGTATCTATACGACTAGATGTCCAGAGCACCTCATCCCCCTTATATAAGATGTTAAGCCCCCCCCCCCCCACAACATTAGAGTCCCTCACTCTCCCTTACATCACAGTGCACTCCTCCCCTTACTTTGAGCTGCTGCCTGGAATAAGCTGGGGACAGATCTCAAAAGCAAAAAATACAGGGTTTTGAAGAGGACCAGAGGAGGGCTGGGGTCAGCTGCTGGAGTCTGCTGAATGCTAAGACCAGGGGAGATGGAGATGAGGGAGTACTACAGCTGCACAGAGAGGCACAGGATCTGTAGGAAGAGTATTGTCCTTCTCTCTGCTGCCTAATGCTGATGGGGAGGAGGAAAAGTGGAGCGGCTGCATGAAAAAGTGTAGAATCTGGCTGAGCAGTTCTGTTGTCATCTGTGACGCTGACTGCTGAGATAAGGTGGTGGAGGTGTGTCGCAGCTGCAGGAGAGGGCCACATGATATGGCTTAGGCCCCGTACACACGGTCGGACAAAACCGATGAGAATGGAACGAGGTTCAGTTTCATCGGTCCAAACCGACCGTGTGTATAGCCCATCGGTCTGTTTTCCTTTGGTCCAAAATTTTAAAACATGCTTCAAAACCAAAGCCATGGACCGCTGCTCGATCGTTCCAAACCGATGGTTAGTACAGAAAAGCATCGGTTCAAAACCCGCGCAAGCTCAGAACCAAGTCGACGCATGCTTGGAAGCATTGAACTTCGTTTTATTCAGAACGTCGTGCGTTTGACGTCACCGCGTTCTGACCCAATCGGTTTTTGGAACGATGGTGTGTACGCACATCAGACCATCAGGCCACTTCAGCGGTGAACCGATGAAAACGGTCCGTCTGACCAGCCTCATCGGTTTTGTCCGACCGTGTGTACGGGGCCTTAGAGGGCCAGATTCAGACCTTGTAACACTTGTGCCATATACTGATCTTGGGGCAAATATTACTAAGAATTCTGGTATTTATGCTTACAACATGCATTTCCAACCAGGGGTGTATGAAACTGTGTAGCATACTTGCTGCGATCAAAGCCTACACTTGTTTGCCTTCATGTTGCACAACAGGCGTGCATTGTGATATGTAGTGTATTTTCCTCCTTACCGTAGGTTCCGAATAACACTTTGACCACTTTCAAATTTCCTCTGTTGCTGAACACCTCACTGTGATCAACCAATGCCTCCTTCACCACGTCATATCCAATCAGCACAACCACCGGGATGTTGGCAGAGTAGCAGGTGTACACAGGTCCATAGGTCTCACTTATCTGTATGCCATGATAGGATAGATTAGTGCAGAGAATGAATAAGACTATTAAAACAAGGCTAAAACATAGCAATTACGTTGTATTTTCCTACTTTACTATGCTCATAACAAGAGACTGCTGACACATTTCAAGAGACTACTAAATACCAATGACATGTTATGGAGATGACTAGACCTCCAGCATGATGTAAGGGATGACAAGCAAACAATACTAGGCTACAAGGGTCTCTCAGGTAATCTGTATGTGCATATCAACGTTCTAAAGAAACAAATATATTGAATTATACTGAATTATAAATGTAACTTTTACCTTCAGTAAAGATTTGGGCACTTCTGTGATACTCATCTGCAACACAGTCCCCAGGAGAGGCAGAGGTGTGGGCCCTGGGGGGAGATTACTGTGCTTTATCCTTCTCCACCATGACACAAGGTAAATTAGAAGAGTGACTCCAGTAGCCAGCAGAAGTGTTGTCCCCACTCCCAGCGCCATCCTGACGGTAACTGGTTCCCAGAGATATCTGAGTGTGAGAGACAATACTTTCCTGTTTGTATCTGAGCTTTGCCTTCTGGCTGCGTTTCAAGTTCCAACCAAACATGGCCATAATGAAGGAAGCAGAGGCACTGAAAGGGACTGGTGCTTTGTTTCCTACAAAGAAAGCTGTGCACAGTGTTATATGATAGAACACGAGAGGAAAATGTATCGGTCTAAAAAGAAACATTCCACAGTACTGATACCGAGAGACACTTTGCTGAGTTTTACTAAAACTGGAACACTCAGAATCTGGTGCAACTGTGCATAGTAGCCAATCGGCTTCTATTTTATTTTTATTTTTTCAATTAAGCTTTGGCAATAAAACCTGGAGGCTGTTTGGTTTCTATGCAGAGCTGCACTTGATTTTACACTTTCCAGTTTTAGTATATAACCCTATTTGTGTGTCTCTTCTGCCTCCACCCCCTCAAAAATATCTCCTTTAACCACTTCCCGGTGGTTGCGTTATCCTGACTGGGCATCATATGACGTCCAGCAGGATAATAGTCGCATCTCGCCCATGCAGGTGCACATTGCGGCGATCGGTGGTGCGGTGTGTCAGTCTGACACACCGCTACAACGATCTCGGTAAAGAGCCTCCTTTGGAGGCTCTTTACCACATGATCAGCTGTGTCCAACCACGGCTGATCACGATGTAAACAGGAAGAGCCGTTGATCAAATTTTCCTCACTCGGTTGCTCTCCTGATAGTGGGGGTCTGTGCCTGTGATTATCAGTGCAACCCCCCCCCCTCGGATGCCCGCCCAGGACCACCAGGATGCCGGAATGGACCACCAGGGATGGCCACCCTACTGGACCACCAGGTATGCCACCTAGGCCACCAGGGAAATGACAGTCTGTGCCCAGGCAGCTGCCAATCAATGCCCAGGCAGCTGCCAATCAGTGCCCACCCAAAATGCCTGCCAGTGCCAGAAGGGATACCTATGGGCTTTTTTTCAGAGGGAACTTGGGGGAACTCAGTTCCACCACCTCTGGCTCAGACCCTTTGGTGCCTGCTCACCACAATCACTTATAAACACAGAAGTCTGGTTTCTGTGTTTACAAGTGACAGCTTTGTAACCCCCTGAACTCTGCACGCTGTATGTGATGCAATTCTGGTATTTAATGCCCCTTTAAGATCCTTCTACTGTTTGTGAAATCTGAACGGGTCATGGTTGAGTTCCTGCACCTATTTTCTGAGAAAAAAAAGCTCTGCCTATAGGTACCATCTATCAGTGACGCAAATCAGTGCCCATCAGTGCCACGTATCAGTACTTATCAGTGCCACGTATCAGTGCCCAGCAGTGCCACCTATCAGTGACACTCATAAGTGCCCATTAGTGTCACCTTTCAGTGCCCACCAGTGCCCACCAATGCCACCCATGAGTGTCCATCAGTGCCGCCTATCAATGCCCATCAGTGCTGCATATCAGTGCCACCCATCAGTGCTGTTTTTCAATACCCATCAGTGCCACCTCATTGGTGCCAACTCATCGGTGCCGCCATATCAGTGCCCATCAGTACCGCCTTATCCGTGCCCATCAGTGAAGGAGAAAAAATACTTATTTACAAATTTTTATAACGGAAACAAAAGAAAAACGTATTTTGTTTTCTAAATTGTCAGTCTTTTTTTATTTGTTTAGCAAAAAATAAAAAACGCAAAGGTGATCAAACACCACCACCTGTTTGGGTACAGTGTAGCAATTGTCATTTAAACAGCGACTGCGCTGAAAGATGAAAATTGTCATGGGCAGGAAGGGGGGTAAGTGCCCGGTATTGAAATGGTTAAAGTGTTACTAAACCCACAACAGTAAAATCAGTCTGTATATGCAGAAAAGCATGCTTGTTATACTCACTATGGATCCTAAGGGGTTAATCCTCCACATTGTGTAAAAAGGCTGTTTGATCCTGTATGCACATATCCTCCCTTCCACTGTCCCCTGATAATTTCCTAAAAACACAGGGCCAGATTCATGTACTTTTACGGTGGCGTAACGTATCCCGTTTACGTTACACCGCCGCAAGTTTTCAGCGTAAGTGCTTGATTCACAAAGCACTTGCCTGTAAACTTGCGGCGGCGTAGCGTAAAGCCGTCCGGCGCAAGCCCGCCTAATTCAAATGGGGCGCGTACCATTTAAATTAGGCGCGTTCCCGCGCCGAACGTACTGCGCATGCTCCGTTTTGAAATTTCCCACCGTGCTTTGCGCAAAATTACGTCGCCCCGACGTAATTTTTTGAATGGCGACGTGTGTATCAGTTGTACACCATGCCCACTAGTGTGGTCTTCCCAGCAGTTGTGCACCATTCCCACTAGATGAGTTTACATACTCCAAATAAATGAACAAAATATAACTAACCAAAACAATTACAGTTTCCCTTTAAAAAGACAATGCTATCATTTACAATGTACTAGTGGAGAATTTATTTTTTGTTGATTTTGGCTCGCCTCACCCTGACCTCTCCATTCTATTCTTTTTTTTAAATATTGAATAGTGCTTGACTGCCATCTATTGGCGCAAATCAGAAAAGACAACCACGGGCATGATGGCTGGAATACTGCACACTAATTAAATAAACTAAATAATATTATTGGTTTAGGGCCAAGAGAAAGGGATATGTCTCTTATATTTATCAATTGGTACACCCATGAAAACAGTGTTAAACCAGTACAGTGAAAAGCACTGAAATAAGTATGTAATTAAAGTAAGCCACACACAATAGCATGGTCGTGCAAGCAGTTGAACTCCATATTCACTAATTTAGTTATGCAACACCATACCTACTAGTGTGCTCTTCCTAGCAGTTTTACACTGTGGCCACTAGTGTGGTCTCCCCAGCAGTTGTACACCATGTCCTCAAGTATGGGGTTCCTAGCAGTTTTACACCGTGGCCACTAGTGTGGTCTCCCCAGCAGTTGTACACCATGTCCTCAAGTATGGGGTTCCTAGCAGTTTTACACCGTGGCCACTAGTGTGGTTTCCCCAGTAGTTGTACATCATGCCCACTAGTGTGGTCTCCCCAGCAGTGTACACCATGCCCACTAGTGTGGTCTCCCCAGCAGTTGTACACCATGCCCTCTATTGTGTTCTCTCCAGTAGTTGTGCACCATGCCCACTAGTGAGGTCTCCCCAGCAGTTGTACACCATGCCCACTAGTGTGGTCTCCCCAGCAGTTGTACACCATGCCCACTAGTATGGTCTCCCCAGCAGTTGTGCGCCATGCCCTCTAGTGTGGTTTTCCCAGTAGTTGTGCACCATGCCCACTAGTGGGGTCTTCCCAGCAGTTGTACACTATGTCCACTAGTTTGGTTGCCCCAATAGTTGTGCACCATGCCCACTAGTGTGGTCTCCTCAGCAGTTGTACACCATACCCACTGGTGTAGTCCCCCAGCAGTTGTGCACCATACCCACTACTGTGGTCTCACAAAAAGATGGACATCATACCCACTTGTGTGACCACTAGTGTGTATCCTCAGCAGTTGTACACCATACCCACTAGTGTGTTCTCCCCAGCAGCTGTGCACCATATCCCCAAAGACGGGGTTCCCAGCAGTTGTACATCATGCCCACTAGTGTGGTATCCACAACAATTGTACACCATGCCCACTAGTGTTATCTCGCCAGCAGTTGTACACAATGCCCACTAGTGTGGTCTCCCCAGCAGTTGTGCACCATGTCCTTGTGTATGGGGTTCCCAGCAGTTGTACATCATGCCCACTAGTGTGGTCTCCCCAGCAGTTGTGCACCATGCCCACTAGTGTGTATCAGTTGTACACCATGCCCACTAGTGTGGTCTTCCCAGCAGTTGTGCACCATTCCCACTAGTGTGGTCTTCCCAGCAGTTGTACACCATGCCCACTAGTGTGGTATCCCCAGTAGTTGCGCATCATGCCCACTAGTCTGGCCTCCCCAGCAGTTGTACACCATACCCACTAGTGTAGTCCCCCAGCAGTTGTGCACCATGTCCACTAGTGTGGTCCCACAAAAAGATGGACATCATACCCACCCGTGTGGTAGTGTGGACATGGTGCAAAAGATGGTTAGAGAGTGTGGAGATGATACAATAGATGGTCAGAGAGTGTGCATGTGGTGCAAGAGATGGTCAAAGACTGCAGACATGGTACAAAAGATGGTAAGAGTGCAGGAGACTCTCAGAGCCTGTGAACAATGCTGTAAGAGTTGTAGACTGGGGATATTCTTCGGGAGACAGCCACTGACTGAAGACATATTACATGAGACTGCTATAAATCACTGCAATAAAAGGACAATAGGGAAGCACATGTAGCACCCTGGGGTTTGGTCAGGGAGCTCCTCACCAAATTCCTTGTCAGGAGTAGCTACTGTAGTAAATTTCTAGGGATCCATTGATGTCTTCCTGTCTGGCCTGGTTGTACTTTTCTCTTCTACCACCCAGTGGCCGGGCACTTGGAGGTATTAGATTGAGAAGGACAACTCAAGGTCAGGTTATGTGTATGTGGGTATCTCAGCCAATGGGTAGGGGTTTTGTTGAATCCCTTGGCCTGCTGGGAGAGCCTATATACTCGGGTGAGGTCAGGTGATCGGGGTTCTTGTGTGCCACCCGGACCACTGTCTAGGAGGATGTGTGTTGTTTGCCCCAGGCTGCTTGGCCCGAGATTGGGCCTATCCCAGGGCATCAGGCTGCCAGGCTTTGTGAGGGCCTATCCATAAGTCAGAAGGCAGCGTAGGGTTGGGACTGCGGCTTGCAACCCAACCAAAAGTGACGGTTCTGCCGGCCGGAGAACCTGTCGTGGTCAGATGTAGAAGGGAAGTGGTTCGCCACAAAGGGACCAATCGCCTTTACCAGGGACCACAGTGAGTAACTGAAGCAAGTACTGGAGCAGCATTCTGACCAAACAGGCACGGTGGAGAATTGGGAAACTTCAGGCAGTGATCAAGTCAGGGTCCAAACCAGCGGAGGTGATGCTTGCAGAACAGCCTTGTGAGTCAAGCCAGGGACTAGCCGGTCAGCAGGGAGGAAGTTTGAAGGTATCCGGAGTGCCGAGCTAGGGACCCAGCAGGGAATCGTGGGTGACGCTTGAGGGAAATACTGATGCAAAAGCCTTGAGGTGCTCAGGGATTCAGAGTAGTGAATCAGAGGATCCAGTGAGAGACCAGGAGCTTAAAGGCCGAGGAACTACAAGGAGAAGTTGTAGTACAGCTGAGAGAACTGTTACATTGAGTTAGGAACTGTTTAAGTACTGTTTCCATAGGAGATAGCAATTCCGCACATACAGAAGTTAACTTTACCTGCATGGCTGTCCTCCTGTTGAAGTCTCAGAGTCTGCCATTTGAAATCGCAACTACTTAAGGGTTTCCTGGCCCTAACCCTCTTTCCCCAACAAAATATAAACAGGACTATCAAAGAAATAAAACCACTTTTACACCCAAGAAGTGTCTGGCACCCAATGAACTACCATCTTTGCACCCACTATGCCTCACAACCCACCACATTTTAAAGAATGTCAGTTGTCTTTGGACTTCAAAGTTCCTATTAGACTGTAAGAGGTCAGAGATTCTGCTACACGCAGGATAGTGTCTGCGGGCACCCTAAGGGCTGCACAAAAAGTGCCAATGGGCCGCAGTTGGACACCAAGGATCTAAAGCCACTACTCAGGTCAACTAAATATTTACGTTTTACATGTCCAACAAAAATAAATCTAAATCTTATCACTTAGTTTAGCTCATTAAAAATAAACACATTACTCTATAGAATAAAGGGTATTGCCCCAATTGGATAGTTAAATAGATAGGGGCGGATACCATCATCCTTAAATTAGACCGTGGAAAAGGGGGAGGATTGTCAGGGGCTACTACAAAATGCTGCCCCATGACACCAATTAAGTGTTATGGACTATCTCGGTACCCAGGGATTAGGACAAGGTAAGTATAAAAATATGTATTTATTAAGTCAAAATTTCAATAAAAGACATTAAGTCCAACAATACATGAAAATTGTTGTTGTATAGAATTCTATTTAGTTCACACTTTGAGAACGTACAAACCCCACTGGTATATGGGGAAAAAGAGATGTAGGTCCAGACGTGATCCTCTACATATTTCGCAACATACGTTGCTTCTTCAGGAGGAGTCGACTTTAAACATCTATAGAAAGATACAATCTCATAATTTCAGAATCAAAGTATTTGGAAGCAATATTAAGGCAAACTTTTAGTAAAACAATTAATTTTGAAGTATTAAAGTCAGGCAAGACTCACCAATGAAGGCCCAGAGGGGGCATCAGACGGCATAAATAGAGGCACCCTTAACGAGTAATCCCCCCCCGCGGCGAACACAGGGGGCCAGATTCAGATAGAGATACGACGGCGTATCTCCTAAAACGCCGTTGTATCTCTGAGTTCCGTCGGTCGGATCTATGCACCTGATTCATAGAATCAGGTTCCGCATAGATCCCCCTAAAATCCGACAGGTGTAAGGGACTTACACAGTCGGATCTTAGGCTGCAATTCCAGGCCGGCCGCTAGGTGGCGCTTCGGTTTTTTATGCGACGAATATGCAAATGACGATTTCCGCCGATTCAGAAACGAACGACCGCCTGGCGCATTTTTTTTACATCGCTTGCGTTCGGCTTTTTCCGGCGTATAGTTACCCCTGCTATGTGAGGGGTATCCTATGTTAAGTATGGCTGTCGTTCCCACGCCGAGTTTTTAATTTTTACGTCGTTTGCGTAAGTTGATTCAGAAAAGAGCTGGACGTAAGTTACGCTCACGTCGAAACCAATGACGTCCTTGCGGCGGAAATTCGAGCATGCGCACTGGGAAAATTTGTGGGCGGCGCATGTGCTGTTCGATCGACGCGGGGACGCGCCTGATTTAAATTGTACACGCCCCCTAGCCGCGGAATTTGAATTCTGCCGGGGGATTTACGATACGCCGCTGCAAGTTTAGAGGCAAGTGCTTTCTGAATTAAGAACTTGCCTCAAAAACTTGCGGCGGCGGATCGTAACTCAGATAGGTTATTCGGATCTAAAGATCCGCTGACCTATCTGAATCTGGCCCAGGAGGCGCTACATGATACACGGACTGGAAAGATACAAAATATACAACAATCTGCTAATATGGGATAAAGAATACGGAGCAAAATATATGAATTATTCATAAAAAGTGCTTACATGAATGTGTTTAATTGAGGCCAGGAGGTATGAGGGCGTTGAGTTGCTCGATCCAGATGGTTTCCTGTTTAAGGATCTTGCGGTCCCAATCGCCCACCCCTCCCTCTGTGGGTGTTCTGGGATGACTGCCAGAACTAGGAATTTAACAGATTCAGGTTGGAATCTATAATGAATCCCTATATGGCGGCCCACCGCGGTAAGCTTGCCATTTGTTGAATTATATAAATGGTCTCCCATTCGTTGTCGTAATTCCCTAATGGTCTTGCCTACATAGAACGCATTGCAGGCAGAGATCATTAGATAGATGACTCCCCTCATGCCGCAATTAGCATGTTGAGGGGGGGAGAAAATGCAGGCATCATCCCGGTATCGTTTTTTAGAGTGGGCAATCGGCTTTCCAGGGTTAACGCCGGGTTAAAGCCGGAAAAGGGGACATCGCCTTCCGCCGCTCTTACTGGGACTTCCGGTGCCTAGAGACAGACTGGAACAAAGCCGGAAACAGTTTCGTTCCAGTCTCCTGAATGTAAACACGGAAACGGCGTCACAAAGTCAGTTCCGGTTTACTCGGCTGCCAATGGTGCCGGATTTAAAAATATTTACTGTTATCTTTGAAGTGAAAAGGAGGGATTGGAGGTCTTTTAGACCCCCGATCACTCCATAAAGAGTACCTGTCACCACCTATTACTGTCACAAGGGATGTTTACATTCCTTGTGACAGCAATAAAAGTGATCAATTTTTTTTTTAAACGCAATTTAATAATATAAAAATAAATACGATTTTTTTTTAAAGTGCCCCCATGAACTCATGCCGCGTACACACCATCACTTTATGTGATGAAAAAAAAAAACATTTTTTGTGAAGTAAAAAAATACGTTTTTGAAACTTCAATTTTCAAAAACAACGTTGCCTACACACCATCGTTTTTTCACAATGCTCTAGCAAAGCGAGGTTACGTTCACCACGTTTTTCCAGTGAAGCTCGCTTCATAACTAGCTTCTGGGCATTGCGCGGGTTTAAAAACGTTGTTTTAAACGTCGTTTTTGCTACACACAGTGATTTTTTGTGAAACAAAAAACGGTGGGCCTGATTCCCAAAAGAGATACGCAGGCGGAACTGCTGTTCAGTCTGTGCCTAACTTTGGAAACGATCCTCAAAAGGCTTTTTCCAAAGTTAGGCAGAAAATCTGACATGTGTAAGACACTTACACGGTCAGATCTTAGGATGCAGTACCGCATCCGCCGCTGGGGGCATTTCTCATTGAAATGCAGCTTTGAGTATGCAAATGAGGACTTAAGCAGATCCACAACGCTTTTCAGCACTGTGATTTCTGCGTAAGTTCCGATTTGCTTGCGCAAAACTAGGGCTGGTTTTACAATGTGGAAAATTAGTCACACCTTGTAAAGGCCCATTCAAGCGAATGGTGAATGGGTAGGGGTACGATGTACCCCATATCCATTCACTTAGGGTGGGGGGCCGGTATCTGGGGGCCCCCTTATTTGAGGGGACTCCCAGATTCCGATAAGCCCCCGCCCGCAGACCCCGACAACCAACGGCAAGGGTTGTCGGGAAGAGGTCCTGTCCTCATCAACATGGGGACGGGGTGCTCTGGGGTGGGGGGGCCCGCAGTGCGCCCCCCTGCCCCAGAGCACCCAACCCCCCATGTTGAGGGCATGCGGCCTGGCACGGCTCAGGAGGGGGGGGGCGCTCGCTCGTCCCCACTCCCTTTCCTGACCGGCCGGGTAGCGTGCTTTGGATACGGGTCTGGTATGGATTGTAGGGGGACCCCCTACGTCGATTTTTCGGCGTAGGGGGGGTCTGGTATGGGCCTGAGGGGCCTAAGGGCCTGGTATGCTCCTGGGGGGGGAACCCATGCCGTTTTTTTCTTTGAAAATTGGCATGGAGTTCTCCCTCTCTGGAATGCATGCCGAGCGACGCTGTCATTTATTTTTATAATTATTTGTTTTCCCGGCGCGTATATTTTTTTTCACCCGTCGCAACTTTAGTGTCCCGTCGCAATCCACAAAGCCCGGCGTCAATTACGTTCGCGTGCTGCACGTCGGGAAAATTACGTCACACGCATGCGCAGTACGGCTGGCGCGGGAGCGCGCCTCATTTAAATTTTAAACGCCCCCCGGAGAGGAGGACCGCCTTGCGACGGAGGCACTTAAGTTACACGGCCTGAAATTTTTAGGTAAGTGCTTTGTGGATCAGGCACTTAGGGCCATATTCTCGTAGATCGGCGCATATTTACTCAGGTGTAGCGCATCATAATTGCGCTACGCCGGCTTAACTTGGAGAGAGCTCTCCCATATTCCCGTACCACATGCGTCCTACGTTGCGCTCGCGGAGCTGAAATGTGTCGGCGTAAGTAGGCGCAAGTGACGGTAGGAGGGATGTGGGCGTGAAGAATGCTAATGAACCGTGACCCCATGCAAATGATGTCCAGACCGAACGGAGCATGCGCCGGACGTGCCCCGCCCTCTGCGCATGCGCAAAACAACAGTAGTCGTAAATCCCTGCTAAGTTGGGCCGGCCCAGTGCATAAAAGCGTCACCACATGCGCCCAACGAGTGCAAAGTGACTCCATTTATTCTGTTGGTGGTGTCCGTGAGATTTTGCTCTTTAGCTTTGCAATGCCTGGACCCAGGAAGGAAAGGAGAAAAAAAAATTTCAGCCAAGATGAGAGGGCCATCATAGTCTCTGCCATGGAGAGATACGATTCAAGACTCCATGGTGCTGACAGTGGCAGCACAAGTAAAACAAAAAAGGAGGAGATCCTTAGGAAAGTGACTGCCCAGGTCAATGCCTTAGGCCATGAGGCAAGGACCCCCCAGGACATTCTTAAAAAAATGAATGACCTGCGTGGTGTGGTCAGGAACAAGATGGCCATCATTGCAAAGCATGCCAGGGGCACAGGAGGGGGGCCACCCTGTTCTACCCGGCTCACTCAAGAGGAGGAAGTGATTGCCCACTGCCTTCGGAGGGAGCAGGTGGAGGGCCTGGAGGGCCATGACTCAAGTGAGTCACCCATGAGGACAGGTAAGTGTGTTTTATCTTCTATCTGGTGTGTTGCATGTGTGGTGGGGGTGGTGGGTTATGTGACAAATGTGTGGGTCCACCAACATGTGAATGTTTTGTGTCATCCACAGGTGAGCAGGATGAAGCAGGGCCATCCAATGCTGCCAGTGGCCGTCACAGACCATCATCCACTGAGCAGTCTGCTTCTGTGACTGACCTCCTGGGAAGCCAACAGGCCTTGGTGGAGGGGAGTGGTCAGTCCTCCGCGCAGGAGGTTGTTGAGGAGGAGGTCCAGGAAGAGGTGGTCCAGGAAGAGGTGGTCCAGGAAGAGGTGGTCCAGGAAGAGGTGGTCCACAGCGAGCAGGAGGTCTTCCTTTTTTTGGAGGAGTCGCATGTGGTGGCAGGACCATCACAAAGCCCCCGCATCTCCAGCCCCTCAGGGTCCTCCAACACCCTCTCCAGTCCCTCCCGTCCCATCCCCCTCATCTCCAGCCCCTCAAGGTCCTCACTCTATGCAAGGGGCCCAGCCACTCCTGTCCCCAGGAGGGCTACCCACAGGACAAGGGGTGCGGCAGAAATGCTGCATGAGAATCTGGCCAGGCAGCAGGACCAGCAAAGCCGTCATATGGGGGAAATCTTGGTGGAGTTGAGGCGCCTGTCCGACAGCTTGGCCTCCTCGGGAGCAGTACCAGATGCTCTCCAAGATGTGGCTGGAAACAGCGCAGCCACAATCACCAGCCTGGGTGAGCTGCAGACTACAACTGCCGAACTTGTGGGGGAGGTCAGGTGCCTGCGAAGGGCTGTTCAGGCCCAGACAGCTACCCAGGAGTCATTGCTCACCCGCATAGCACTAGCTTTGGAGGGCAGACAGGCAGGCAGGGAGGCACCTGGGGATGTTCCTCCACCTGGAGATGTTCCTCCACCTGATGCCCCAGCTCCCCCCAGGCAAGTGAGGGCCAGGAACCTGGGCACCAGGCGTAGCCCGCGCCGGGGCAAGTGATTATTTATTCTTCATTTGCTCTGGTTAAGAGCTTATTTTATTATTTGCTCTGGTTAAGAGCTTATTTTATTATTTGCTCTGGTTAAGAGCTTATTTTATTATTTGCTCTGGTTAAGAGCTTTTTTTTTAATTTTGGGTGCTGCACACAGGCAGTGTTGCAGAGTACAGTGTGAATGGTGTGTGAATGTGGGGTGGTGACATTCCTGCCAGTAAGGGGTGTCACCCTCGGGCGCTGGTGATAAGTTCTCCCCAGGTCCGTATGAATGACGTATGAATGGACAGCAACATCATTGGGGCCTTGACGCGGCGTTGCTGCTCCTTAGTATCGTGCGGTGTACTTCGGTCTAATCCAATGTTCTGTGCATGTTGGGTGTGTGTTAGGGACCACAGTGGTGTGCATGCGTGCATTTTCTGTGTGCCATGTTTAATGTTTGTGTTTAACGTTCAAAGATTCGCTCCACGAGACATCTCCTGACTGCTGTACCATCAGCAGACGGGGTAGCCTCGGTTAGGGGGGGACATGGTGGTTGGGGGGTCAGGTCATCACGTAGGTCAATCTGCAGGCCCTTTCTCACTGCGAAGTTGTGCAGCACGCAACATGCAGCGATGATTTGGCACACGAAGTTGGGGGAATACAGCAGGGTACCCCCAGTCTTATCCAGGCATCGAAAGCGTGACTTAAGGAGGCCAAATGTTCGCTCAACCACTGCACGGGGGCGTGCGTGTGCTTCGTTATATCTTCTCTCTCCTGGTGTTTGCGGATTGCGGAATGGAGTCATGAGATGAGGTCCCAGGGCATATGCAGAGTCACCTGGAAGGGAAAAGACAGGAGGATGTTAGTCATGCATGTGCCCCTCGTGATGTCTGCATCATGGGGGGGGACAGTCATACCTGACACCCATGTCACTCACCAACCAGCCAACTGTCCCCATACACATTCTGCTCAAATTGTCTTGGGATGTCACTTTGCCTGAATATAAAGCTGTCATGGCTGGATCCGGGGTGTTTTGCACGGACGTGCCATATGAGGCCATGTGCATCCACGATCACTTGGACATTGATGGAATGCCAATGTTTTCTGTTGCGGTATATGTGCTCGGTCTCGTGGGGGGGCTGTATTGCCACATGGGTACAATCAATTGCACCCACAGTGCGTGGGAAACCATCAATTAGGCAGAAATCTGTCATTGCCTTCAGCCGCATGTCCTCCTGGGTGGGTCTGATTATGTGGTGCGACATGCGTCGGAGTATTGCGGGGACAACTTGGTGCACGCATCCACTCATGCTGGTTTGGGATATCCCAACCACGTCTCCACTGGTTCTTTGAAAAGAGCCTGTGGCAAGAAAATGCAATGTTGCCAGGACCTTCACCAGTATCTGCACTGCATGGGATCGTTGTGTTGGGCTGCTGATGTCATTCTGCAGGGCTCTGGTAATTTCAAGGATGGCATCAGGGCTGAATTTATAACGGTGATACACATCCACATCAGCCATGCCAAAGAGGCTAATGCGCTGTGGGTAGATCCTCTCACGTGCCCTCCTCCGTGCCCTCCTCCTTCTAAGTGCCTCTTCCTCCTCACACACTAGCAGTGCTAAGACCACGCCTGCCCCTGGCATGTTGGCATACGAATGTGTTGTCTGAAAAATTTGGTTGCTCAGCTCGTCCGGGATGGTGCTGCTGTATTTGCTTTTTTCAAGCTAACTTACTCAGGTCTGGAGCAAAGTTAACCGAGCTTTATAAGGGGTAACTTTCAGCCGGACAATCGTCTTACGCGCACAGCGCGTAGCCTAAGCCGATCGCGCGTAGGTTCGGGAATCAGCGCATCTACATCATTTGCATATTTGAATACTAATTCTATGGCAGCCTAGGATGCCATCAGCTGAAATATACGCCTACGCTGCGTAAACTTAAACTAGTTAAGACGGACAGGAGTAGCCTGATTTCTGGCGGATCTGGTTCTGTGACTACGGCACATAGATAGGACGGCGCATCTTTACACTTACGCCGCGCATCTCCATATACGCCGGTGTAACTTGTTTGAGAATATGGCCCACTGGTAGAAATTTTAAGTCAGTGTAACTTAACTGCTGAAAGTTAAGTTAGGCAGCTTTTTTGGGAATCAGGCCCGATGTTTTGAAAAACGACACGAAAAATTGAAGCATGCTTCAATTTTTTTTTGTCGTTTTTCACAAGACATAAAACAAAGTTTTCCCCCACACACGGTCATTTAAATTGACGTTTTTAAAAACGTTGTTTTTTTTTCATCACATAAAGTGATGGTGTTGTTGTGCTTTTTTAAGGTCATATTTACCCGCACAGTAATTTACTTTGAATTCTTTTATAACAAAGATGTTTTTAAATACAAGACAATCTATATGATATAGTCTGTAATATGAAACGTATTCACGGAGACGTATGATCATACAAAATAGCTAATTTATTGGTAGACAACTTATGAATATTTACATGAAATTAAAATACCAGTTGCGTTACATTAACGACTTGAAAATCAATAAAATACCCCCAAAATGGGCATGCAGTACCTTTGATCTGTGTCATGGTAAGTTCTCAAGATAACTTCATTTTTCTCGGCTTGTTGTTTTTTTTACGTCACTGCGTTTTGGACGGTCAGAATTTGGAATGACGGGGTGTATGCAAGACAGCTTGAACGGAATTCTTAGGAAAAATTCCATCGGATTTTAGGCCATCGGAAATTCCGATCGTGTGTACGGGGCATTATTGAGAGATTTTTTTAATCATACTGCTTTGATCTCTGTACAGTACATCTCCTCATACAAGCGCTGAGTTCATTTTCTGTCTGTTTGTATCCAAGGACTGGTAAGCTTTTGCCTTGACACAAAAATATTATGTATCTGGTAGAGCATGGCATGAAACAAGTCTAAGCAAATCTATAGCATTAATTGATATACTCTGTTACACACCACACCTAGGATTGTCATAATAATTTATCACAGTGAGGGAAGATTTGTAATTTATGTGTGTAAGCGACTACAGCCCTGTACAAATAGTACAATTATCTTATAAAGCAAAAGCCAAACATTATCCCACATGCCTCCTCTTGGCTATTAGAAGATGAAGTATTTTATATATTAATTACAGTACATTTGCTTGATCACTCTGGTGGATAATCCACAAAGAAATGTTTATCACTATGGCTTCTGGAATTTACAAGAAGACAAAGGTTCCCTTCATATCCATTTTGACGTATTCAGCTGTGTGTATAATCTGAGCTTCAAGAGAAAGTAAACCCTGATGGGTTTTACTTCCTCTTTTGCTCCCTGCAAAGCCTGCAAATTAAAAGCATAATGGGCTAGTATGCATCGCATACTAGCCCAATATGTGACACTTACCTGCAAAAGAATCCAGTGATGTCCCCTCTGTAGGCTGCGTCAATCTTCTCGTCCCTCTTCCTTCCGGGCCGCGGACTCCAGCTCTGTGATTCGCCGGAGCCGCGTGACATCACTCCCACGCATTGTGCGCGATAATGGCACAAGCTAGGGAAGAAATGGCACAGAGTTTCGTTTCTTCCCAGCGCATGCGCCGCATGCGCCGTGAACATTTTCGGCGGACAACAAGTGAAAAATCTCCTAAACGGCGCACGTTTAGGAGATATTTGTGTAGCTCTACCCCCGAAGGAGCCACTGGTTGATTTGGGATCTACTCTCTTTTGGCTCAGCTCACCCCTATTAACTAGCTCGAACCCTCCCTTGACACATCAGAAGCCTGGTGGTTGAGGTATTGTGACCTCTGTTGGGCTGGGGTCACAATAGCAGTAACAGTATAACAATAGAATTACCTGCTGTTAAGGACGGTTCCTCCAGGCAAGAAAATACACTCTACGCAGTGAATATATGTTCAAATGAAAAGGGTAAGTTTACTTTATGGAAACTTTAAGGGAACAAGCATAGGTTTGAATTATGAACACAATGGTAAGCAATGACTCACTATGATTCGCATGGGCCCTTGCAGGAAGCAGTAATTTATGACAGTAAGGAAACTTAACTAGGGATGGTATTGCTCATTTAAACTAGGTTAGACAGTCTATGCTCGCGAGCGCCCTCTAGCAGGCAGTCCTACAGAACAGTTAATGATCACGATGCGGCCGGTTGGTGCACATAAGAAATTGTAATCCAAGGCGGCAGTTAATGAGGGAACTTAAACAACCAGATGTCTGGAACAGCGAACGTTGGTGATCCGACACTCGTCAGTGTCAGTCACTTCCACAAACACTCAAACAGTTAACTGGGCCTCTAAGTTTCGGGCCGAGGCCGAGAACGGGTCTCCGTCCTGTGAGGTGGCCCTAGATGTCTGTGTAAACAGAGAGTCAGAAGTTGAGCAAGTGCTCTCTCACCCGACAGGCCGATCCACCTGAATTCTCCTCAGGAGGCGCGCTGGTGAGTCACCGCTTCACAGTACAGAGATCACAGATGAGGGTGCTCCACTGGTTCGACTGACAGCTGGATTTTCTCTACGATCTCCGGGTACACGGGCTGGAGGCTGGAGTCTTGCTTCCTTCCAGACAGCTGGTCTCTCAGTAGATTTAGGCCCAAGCTTCTGGCCTAAACGTACGGCTGTGCTCTGTCAGCAGCTCCACAGAGGGGAGAAGTGCAGGTCTCGAAAGAGCGAAATCAGCCGCGCCCTTTCTTTAAGTAACCTCCCCCATAAGTCTGTGCGGAGGTGTCACGTGTTCAAAACGCAGGGCATTGTGGGAAGTGTAGTTTGTTTCTCCTAAGAGTCAATGGAGTCCATATCTCCTGCTACTTTCAATCCCACAATGCACAATTCCTTAAAGGTAACTTGCATATTTACAATGGTGTGGATAAAGTTCCAGCGGGATAGCCTGCCTGTCATAAGGTTCTGACAGGATGACCCGGCTACATTTGCACTACCTATAGTTAAGCTTTATTCTAGGCTTACCTATAGGTAGAAGTAGCAAAAAAGGGTTTACAACCACTTTCAATTCAATTCTGTAAAAAAGTCCTTACTACAGTGACATTTTATTACTGCTAGTGCCCAAAATAGCCCCATTCCTTTATCGGTTCCTTTTGGCAGTTGTTTATGATACACATTGATTCAGCATACTAAATCATCCAGTTAAAGGAATACACAAGTTTCAGTACGATAGGCAGTGCAAAATCCAGTCACTATGGGCCAGATCCACAAAAACCTGACGTAACTTAAAAAATCCAATTTAAGTTACACTGCCTTAAAGTTTCTACCTAAGTGCCTGATCCACAAAGCACTTATCTAGAAATTTCAGGCTGTGTAACTAAAATTCCGCCGGCGCAAGGCGTTCCTATTCAAATGGGGCGAGTCCCATTTAAATGAGGCGCGCATGCGCGCCGGCCGTACTGCGCATGCGCGAAGTTACGTTACGCCGAGTTTTGAGGATCGCGACGGCTTAAAGTTGCGTCGGGGAAAAAAAAAAATGACAGCGGCATGCATTCCTGAGGGAGAACTCCATGCCAATTTTCAAAGTAAAAACCGGCATGGGTTCCCCCCCCAGGAGCATACCAGGCCCTTAGGTCTGGCATGGGTTGTAAGGAGACCCCCCCACGCCGAAAAATTGACGTAGGGGGTCCCCCTACAATCCATACCAGACCCGTATCCAAAGCACGCTACCCGGCCGGCCAGGAAAGGAGTGGGGACGAGCGAGCGCCCCCCCCCCCCTCCTGAGCCGTGCCAGGCCGCGTGCCCTCAACATGGGGGGGTTGGGTGCTCTGGGGCAGGGGGGCGCACTGCGGGCCCCCCCACCCCAGAGCATCCTGTCCCCATGTTGATGAGGACAGGACCTCTTCCCGACAACCCTTGCCATTGGTTGTCGGGGTCTGCGGGCGGAGGCTTATCGGAATCTGGGAGTCCCCTTTAATAAGGGGGTCCCCAGATACCGGCCCCCCACCCTAAGTGAATTGATATGGGGTACATCGTACCCCTATCCATTCACCTGTAGGCAAAAAGTAAAATGTAGTAAACACACAACACAAGACTTTTTAAAATATTTTATTATTCTGCTCCGGACGCCCCCCCTGTCTTCGTTATTAGCTCAATTAGCAGGGGGGGCTTCTTCTTCCGCTCTCCGGGGGGGCTTCTCCGGACTCCGGGGGGGCTTCTCCGGACTCCGGGGGGCTTCTTCCATCTTCTCCCCTCTTCCGCTCTTGACTCGGCGAACCCCGGTTCTTCTGCAGCTCTCCGGTGCCTTCTTCTTCAGCGCTGGCTGCCTGCTATGTTTGTGTGTTAGCTCGATTTCAAACAGGCAGCCGGCGCGGTCTTCTGTGACGTCATCTTCTTCTCTTCTGTTCTTCCGATCTTGCCTCGTCGCCTGTTGTCGCTGTAATGATGGAAGCGCGCCTTGCATCACATTTATATAGGCATCACCGTCCCATCATGCTCCGGTAGGTACCCACGTGGTGGGTGCACGTGGGTAGGCACCCACCACGTGGGTACCTGCCGGAGCATGATGGGACGGTGATGCCTATATAAATGGGATGCACGGCGCGCTTCCATCATTACAGCGACAACAGGCGACGAGGCAACATCGGAAGAACAGAAGACCAGAAGACCCTGACGCCACAGAAGACCGCGCCGGCTGCCTGTTTGAAATCGAGCTAACACACAAACATAGCAGGCAGCCAGCGCTGAAGAAGAAGGCACCGGAGAGCTGCAGAAGAACCGGGGTTCGCCGAGTCAAGAGCGGAAGAGGGGAGAAGATGGAAGAAGCCCCCCGGAGTCCGGAGAAGCCCCCCCGGAGTCCGGAGAAGCCCCCCCGGAGAGCGGAAGACCCCCGGAGAGCGGAAGAAGAAGCCCCCCTGGTAATTGAGCTAATAACGAAGACAGGGGGGGCCTCCGGAGCAGAATAATAAAATATTTTAAAAAGTCTTGTGTTGTGTGTTTACTACATTTTACTTTTTGCCTACAGGTGAATGGATAGGGGTACGATGTACCCCATATCCATTCACTTAGGGTGGGGGCCGGTATCTGGGGGCCCCCTTATTAAAGGGGACTCCCAGATTCCGATAAGCCTCCGCCCGCAGACCCCGACAACCAACGGCAAGGGTTGTCGGGAAGAGGTCCTGTCCTCATCAACATGGGGACAGGATGCTCTGGGGTGGGGGGGGCCCGCAGTGCGCCCCCCTGCCCCAGAGCACCCAACCCCCCCATGTTGAGGGCACGCGGCCTGGCACGGCTCAGGAGGGGGGGGGCGCTCGCTCGTCCCCACTCCCTTCCTGGCTGGCCGGGTAGCGTGCTTTGGATACGGGTCTGGTATGGATTGTAGGGGACCCCCTACGTCGATTTTTCGGCGTAGGGGGGGTCCCCTTACAACCCATACCAGACCTAAGGGCCTGGTATGCTCCTGGGGGGGAACCCATGCCGGTTTTGTTTTTTACAAATTGACGTGGAGTTCTCCCTCGGGAAAGCATACCAAATGCCGTGGCTGGAATGGGCCTTTACAAGGTGTGACTAGTTTACACTTTGTAAAACGAGCCCTAATTTTACACTTGCAAAATAACACTTACGGCGCAAAAAGGAAGCTAGAAAGCTTTGTGGATCGCCTTAAGTGCTAATTTGCATACTAGCAACGGCATTTCGACTCGAAATGCCCCCAGCGGCGGATGCGGTACTGCATCCTAAAATTAGGCAGTGTAATTCAATTACACATGCCGGATCTTCTGTCTAACTTTGGAAAAAGCCTTTTGAGGATCGTTTCCAAAGTTACACACAGACTGAACAGCAGTTAAGTCGGAGTATCTCTTTTGAGGATCTGGCCCTATGTGATTCAAAAGCCTCATAAAGTAAACAAAAAACTTTTTTTATCTGATTATAGATGTGTAAGACCTCGGGCATCCTATACCTAAACATTAACAGGTAATACAGTATATCTTTTTTTCTTTATAGACCACACAGAGGGAAGGTTTGGCTGCTACCACCCAAATTTCCGCCCACCAAGCTGGAGAAATAGTAAATTGCAGTGTTTTTCCCATTTTGCCAAATATTGATGGTGTTCGAAGGGGTGTCAAAGAAAATTCCTGTAGGATCAACTGGGTTTTTGGTAGGTCCTTAACTACTTCAGCCCCGGACAATTTGGCTGCCCAAAGACCAGAGCACTTTTTGCCATTCGGCACTGCGTCGCTTTAACTGACAATTGCGAGTCGTGCTCCCAAACAAAATTGGCGTCCTTTTTTCCCCACAAATAGAGATTACTTTTGGTGGTATTTGATCACCTCTGCATTTTTTTTTTTTTGCGCTGTAAACAAAAATAGAGCGACGATTTCTTACTTTTTGCTACAATAAATATCCCCGAAAATATATAAAAAACTTTTTTTTCCCTTAGTTTGGGCTGATACGTATTCTTCTACATATTTTTGGTTAAAAAAAATCTAAATAAGCGTTTATTGATTGGTTTGGGCAAAAGTTATAGCGTCTACAAAATATCAGATAGTTTTATGTCATTTTTATAAAAAAATATATTTTTTACTAGTAATGGCAGTAATCAGCAATTTTTATCATGACCGGTCTCGGAGCATGATGGGACCGTGACGTCATAAGAGGCCTATATGAATCGGTGCGAGCCGCGTACCCGGCATTACAGCGGGAGGAAGCGACGCGTCAACATCTGAAGAAAAGAAGGCGGCGGAAGACGGCAAAGAAAAGCGGGATTGCGCCGCCGCTAGTAATTGAGCTAAAATGAAGATAGCGGTGGCCAGCCCATGAAGAAGAAGGCACTGGAGAGCAAGCGGGAGAATTACCGGGGAGAGCCGAGATGACAGCGGAGAGCGAAGAAGATGGAAGAAGACTCCCCGGAGAGTGGAGAAGACCCCCCCGGAGAGTGGAGAAGACCCCCGGAGAGCGGAGAAGACCCCCGGAGCTGACTAATAAATTATTTTAAAATCCTGTGTTGTGTGTTTATTTTCTTGACATTTTTCTTCCAGGTGAATGGGTAGGGGTACGATGTACTCCATATTTATTCACCTAGGGTGGGGGGCCGGTATCTGGGGGCCCCCTTATTAAAGGGGGCTCCCAGATTCCGATAAGCCGCCTGCAGACCCCGACAACCAACGGCCAGGGTTGTCGGGAAGAGGCCCTGTCCTTATCAACATAGGGACAGGGTGCTTTGGGGTGGGGGGGGCCGCAGGGCGCCCCAGAGCACCCAACCCCCCCATGTTGAGGGCATGCGGCCTGGTACGGCTCAGGAGGGGGGGGCGCTCGCTCGTCCCCACTCCTTTCCTGACTGGCCGGGCAGCGTGCTTGGATACGGGTCTGGTATGGATTGTGGGGGACCCCCCACGCCTTTTTTCGGCGTAGGGGGGGTCTCCTTGCAATCCATATCAGACCTAAGGGCCTGGTATGCCCCTGGGGGGGAACCCATGGAAGGGGCAGCTAAGGCGAATAGCTTAATCGCCTTACTGCAGCCCCTCCCTGTAGGCGATCGCCTGGGACACGTCACAGGTCCCAGGCGATCGCCTGTCCAATTGGATAGCGCAGCGCCGCTCGCGCATGCGCAGTGACGCTCGCGCATGCCTGGCCGTGAAGCCGAAAGCTGTCCCACCCTGGTGCCCACACTTGGAATGAAGACGCCGGCCGGAGAGGGTGGGAGAGGAGCGGAGCCCCGGCCGGCGCGTCGCTGGAACCGTGGAGCAGGTAAGTTCCTGTTTATTAAAAGCCAGCAGCTACACTTTTTGTAGCTGCTGACTTTTAATAAACATAAAAAAAGTCTGGAACTCCCCTTTAATCTCTGTGCTGGGAATGGGCAGTGGGTTACATGATTTAGGCTGGGATCACACTAGTGGGAATTGGATGTGGGATTCCTTGCAACCAATTCACATGACAGGAGATTGTGACTGGCTCTCAATGGAGCCGGTTAACACATCTCCGGAGCAGCTGGACTTTAACTACTTAGACCACTTTCACACTGGGGGCACGGCCGCATTTGTGGTAAAGCGCCGCTCATTTTGGTGGCACTGTACATGTTTAACGTCTTTTCGGCCGCAAGCAGGGTGCTTTTAACCCCAAAGAAGGGTTAAAAACTCCCGTGTTGCAGTGCTCCCAACCCACCCCAAAGATGCTGCTTGCGGGACTTTTTTGAACATCCCGCAAGTGCACCGCCCGGATGGAAAAGCACTCGTTGCAGAGAATGGGAGGCAGTTTTCAGGCACTTCACAGGCGCTATTTCTATTTCTGCTGAAATGCCTGAAAACTGCCTCAGTGTGAAAGGGGTCTTAAGGACCAATCCTATTTCTGATATTAGTTATTTACAAATTAGAATCAGTATTTTTTGCTAAAAAATTACTAAGAACACCAAAACATTATAGATTTTTTTTGCAGAGACCCTAGAGAATAAAATGGAGATTGTTGCAATACTTTATGTCACACCGTATTTGTGCAGCAGTATTACAAATTAGGGCTGCGGAAATTAACGATTAATTGGTCGATTAATCGTTAATTTCTTTGGTCGATTAAAATTATTTTGATCAAGGACGATCCGTGGAGTGAGCTCCGCGGTCTCGCCCATAGGAAAGGCCGCGGCTTCGGCCTAGCTCCGGAGCCGTGGCCATCTTGGTCCACCCGGCGGCAGCCGAGTAGCGGCGCGCTGACGTCATCATCACCTGCCCGCCTGCTTGTATCTTCTTCCCTTGCGCACGTGTGTCCATCAGCTACTCTGCAGATGGGTCTGCCTGCCTGATAGTCAGGTATGAAAGGACAACCATCTGTGTGTGGTAACATTATGGGGCAGATGTATATATTCCTGGAGTATGGGGACAGATGTGTATATTAAAGCATGGGGGCAGATGTGTATATTACAGCATGGGGGCAGATGCTGTAGTGTACACATCTGCCCCCATGCTGTAATGTACACATCTGCCCCCATGCTGAAATGTACACATCTGCCCCATGCTGTAATGTACACATCTGCCCCCATGCTGTAATGTACACATCTGCCCCCATGCTGTAATGTACACATCTGCCCCCATGCTGTAATGTACACATCTGCCCCCATACTGCAAGAATATACACATCTGCCCCCATGCTGTAATGTACACATGGGGGCAGATGTGTATATTCTTGCAGTATGGGAGGCAGATGTGTATATTAAAGCATGGGGGCAGATGTGTACATTACAGCATGGGGGCAGATGCATGGGGGCAGATGCTGTAATATACACATCTGCCCCCAAACTGCAAGAATATACACATCTGCCCCATGCTGTAATGTACACATCTGCCACACAACTACTTTTAGCTGATCTCCTTGCATTGCAACTCTGCATTAGCCACTGGTAAATGTGGTGGGGCAGTATGGGGGGCAGATGTGTATATTCTTGCAGTATGGGGGCAGATGTGTATATTCTTGCAGTATGGGGGCAGATGTGTATATTACAGCATCTGCCCCAATGCTGTAATATACACATCTGCCCCATGCTGTAATGTACACATCTGACCCCATGCTGTAATATACACATCTGCCCCCATACTGCAAGAATATACACATCTGCCCCCATACTGCAAGAATATACACATCTGCCCCCATGCTGTAATGTACACATGGGGGCAGATGTGTATATTCTTGCAGTATGGGAGGCAGATGTGTATATTACAGCATGGGGGCAGATGTGTATATTACAGCATGGGGGCAGATGCTGTAATATACACATCTGCCCCCATACTGCAAAAATATACACATCTGCCCCCATACTGCCCCCACCACATTTACCAGTGGCTAATGCAGAGTTGCAATGCAAGGAGATCAGCTAAAAGTAGTTGTATCTGTATGTGCGTTAATTAATCAAAATTAGTCGATTAATCGATTAAAAAAAAAAACGATTAATCGAAAACAAAAATTTTAATCAGTCACAGCCCTATTACAAATGCAATTTTTTGGGGATTTTTTTTTTAATACAAAAATAAGAAAAGAGCAAAGTTAGCAATTTTTTTGTATAATGTGAAAGATAATGTAACGCTGATTAATATGATAAGTAACATCTCATGCTTTAAAATTGCACACACTCATGGAATGGCAACAAACTATGGTACTTAAAAATCTCCATAGATGATGCTTTAAAATATTTTACAGGTTATCTGCTTATGCCTTGTACACTCGGTCGGACTTTCCGAGAAAAAAAGTCAGACAGGTTTTTTTTCTCAGAAAGTCCGGCCGTGTGTAGCCTCAATCTGCCGCTTACACACGACCGTTTTTGATGACGAGAAAACTGCCATTTTTTAGATTGGTCGTGAAAAACGAGAAAACTGCCCACAAAAAAAGTAGAATCTGCTCTATTTTTTCTCATCGTTTTTTTCATCGTTCTTTTTCTCGTCGCGAAAAACGGTTGTGTGTATGCTTTTCCGAGGGGAAAAAAAACATGCATGCTCAGAATCAAGTATGCAGCCCAAAAGCAGCCCAAAGGGTGGTGCCATTTGAAAGGAACTTCCCCCTTTAGTGCCGTCGTACGTGTTGTACATCACTGCGCTTTACTCAAGCGTTTTTTTTTCATGAACGTGTGTATGCAAGGCAGGCTTGAGAGGAATCACGACGAATCACGTTGAGAAAAACATTTTTTTGCAGGACAGGAAAAACGGTCGTGTGGTAGTGGCATAAGATAGAGAACCTGTTCTCTTTCTTTCTGTTGGACTTCCGACGGACTTACGGCGGACTTTTGCACGGTCAAAAGTCCGACCGAGCCATTAGAGTTACGTTTGCTCCAACGAACGTGGCGATAACTCACATGAGTAAAAAATAATTCTGGTTGGCCGCACATGCAGTAAAATCACCTTTATTTCAGCAAGTCCATGAAAACATGTCCAAAACCACACAAATAGTGGGGAACAGCATCACTAGTAACCTCACATGTGTGGTTTGAACACCATTTACATATGTGGGCGTGACTTGCGTTCTTTTCTGCGTGCAAGCTGGGAGGGACAGGGTGCTTTACATTTTTTATTTTGTTTACTTTCTATTTTTTATTTCTACACTGTCCCTTTAAAAAAAAAATTGAACACTTTAATTCCTATAACAAGAAATGTAAACATCCCTTGTAATAGAAATAAGCAGGACAGGGCCTCTTTAATGTGAGATCTGCAGTCAAAAATACCTCAGGATGTCACATTTACACTTAAAAGCAAAACAAATTAAAAATAAATTTTACTATTACAACAAAAAAGGGGACTCCATCTTACCAAGGGACATCTTCCCAGGGGACCAGCACCCCACCTCCCCTAAGAACAGGAACACCATCTACAGACCATGCTGGCTGGCAGGGCTGGTGGCAGCCACCCAAGGGTGCCAGGATGGAGGAAGGGGCAGAACACACAGAGCAAATCTGAATCCCCAGCCATTTGGGGGTGTACCAGCAGGGGTCACTGCACACCGGGGGGGGGGGGTACAGCAGTACCAGCGTGGGGAGGTTGGAGGACAGAAAGGGCATACCTCCCAACTTTTCAACTTCAGAATGAGGGACAAATGAGCATACCCCCCAAACGAAGTTGTTGAGCGGGGGTGGATCAAAGTTGTTGAGCGGGGCCGGGGAATTTCGTGGATCAGAGTTGTTGAGCGGGGGGTTCCGCGGGTCAAAGTTGTTGAGCGGGGGGGCGCGGATCAAAGTTGTTAAGCAGGGGGGGCGTGGATCAAAGTTGTGGGGGGGGATTCCGTGGTTCGGACTTGTTGAGCGGGGGGGGGGTTGTCGCCATTCGCAGGACCGTGGGATTTATTGCGAATCACGGGGGTTTAGCAGTACCGGTGTGTGGTGGCTGGTGGAGGATGGGGGGGGTACAGCAGTACCAGCGTGGGGTCACTGGAGATAGGGGTTGGTACAGTAGTACCAGCAAAGTGGGCTCTTTCCCGGACCTCCTCGACGGCTCTGGTAGGTTCCCCCATCTCCTCTCCTGCTGGTTGCTGCTGGGGATCTGTCAGGATGGAGACTGGGAAATGGACTGGTAAATGTGTGATCTGTACAAATCATTGACTCTGTCCATTCATAAATGTGGCATATACTCAACTGCGTCTACTATGCTTCAGTTTATGAATGTACAGAGCTATTCATGTCTATTCATTCTATGTAGCTGAGGCTGCAGAGACTGAGATTTTGGGCTGTTTCCTTAGTCTTCCTCTTTGTTTCAAAGATGGAACATCATAGGTCTGTTTAGACCCCCAATAGCTCACCAAAGCCCCAAACGAGGCTCCTATAAATGGGTAAAAAATTATAAAAAAACTACTGATACCAGTGGCAGAACTACAGGGCTCACAAAGATCGTACCTATGACCAGGCCCTGGCATGCCATCACCGGACTCTGAGGGAAGAGCCCCGGCTGGGGTTCAGATGGGCCCTTCATGTTTTTTTACACCGGGGCCCTAAAGGTTCTAGTTACGCCACTGGGTCTACATATTTTGTGGAACAGGTCTGCTTCTTCCATATGGGTTCTATATGGGTTTCACAAGTCTTATGCCCCGTACACACCATCACTTTATGTGATGAAAAAAAATGACGTTTTTAAAAACGTCACTTTAATTGACCGTGTGTGGAGGAAAACGTCGTTTTATGTCTTCTAAAAAAACGACCAAAAAAAATTGAAGCATGCTTCAATTTTATGTGTCGTTTTTCAAAACGTCAACTTTTACTTCACAGAAATTGACCGCGCATGCCCAGAAGCTACTTATGAAGCGAGCTTCAATGGAAAAACGTGGTGAACGTAACCTCGCTTTGCTAGAGCATTGTGAAAAAACGATGGTGTGTAGGCAACTTCGTCTTTGAAAATTGAAGTTTCAAAAACGTCGTTTTTTACTTCACAGAAAATGTCGTTTTTTTTCATCACATAAAGTGATGGTGTGTATGCGGCATTAGTGCTGCCACTAGCTGGCTTCATTTTTTAAAAGTGCATAGATATTACTGAACAGTAATGAAAGTGTGCTAGAGTAGTACTTCCTATGCATTTGTCAAGCTTGGAGGAAAGAGACGCAATGTTCCAAAAACTTTGACAGTCTTTTGCCAAAAAGGATACTCCCTCTTGTATGTTAAAAGATTTGTCTTTACTTAACATGCTGACCAACCATGAATAAATTGTCTATGTTCTCTGCTTTGCTTCTCATGAACTTGACAACACATATTAACCATGGGATTTAGGTTCTGTAAGGCCCCGTACACACGACAGAGTTTCTCGGCAGAATTCACCGAGAAACTCGGTCAAAACCCGGATTCTGCCGAGAAACTCTGTCGTCTGTACAGTTTTGGCTCGATGGAGCCGCCGAGGAACTCGACGAGAAAATAGAGAACATGTTCTCTATTTTCTCGTTGTTCTATGGGAGAAGGCGGCCCGCCGAGCTCCTCGGCGGCTTCATCCCAAAACTCGACGAGGAACTCGACGTGCCAAGCACGTCGAGTTCCTCTGTCGTGTGTACGGGGCCTAACTGTCACAGAGAATGTGTTTCCAGCACGACAGCATTGCGCTGATTCTCGGCGACAGGGTGCCGACATCTCGCACTCGCTGGAATAGAAAAAGCACATTCCAGCGAGCGCGTCATAGAAGCGACGAGAATCCGACTTGGATTCCCGCCAATTCTACCCGCGGCAAAAGGTATGAATCATGAGGGGGAACTCCATGGCAAATTTTAAATAAAAAAATGGCATGGGTTCCTCCCCAGGTGCATACCAGGCCCTTAGGTCTTAGGATTGTAAGGAGAACCCCCCTACGCCGAAAAAACGGTGTGGGTGTCCCCCCACAATCCATACCAGACCCGTATCCAAAGCACGCCGCCCGGCCGGTCAAGAAAAGTGTGGGGACGAGCGAGCACCCCCCCTCCTGAGCCGTACCAGGCCGCATGCCCTCAACATGGGGGGGTTGAGTGCTCTGGGGCAGGGGGGCACACTGCGGCCCCCCACCCCAGAGCACCCTGTCCCCATGTTGATAAGGACAGGGCCTCTTCCCGACATCCCTGGCCGTTGGTTGTCGGGGACGGGGGGCTTATCGGAATCTGGGAGCCCCCTTTAATAAGGGGGCCCCCAGATACCGGCCCCCCACCCTAGGTGAATGAATATGGGGTACATCGTACCCCTACCCATTCACCTGGAGGCAAAGTGTAAAAGAAAAAAAAACACGGAACAGGGTTTTTAAAGTAATTTATTAGTCAGCTCCGGGGCCCCCCCTCTCTTCTTTAGCTCTTTTACGAGGGGGGGTTTCTTCAACGTCTTCGGCGGGGGGGGGGTGTCGGTTTTCACCGCCGTCTGGTTCTCTTCCGCTTCTTCTTCTCCCGCTCGCTCTCCGGTGCCTTCTCCTTCAGGGCTGGCCGCCGCTATCTTCGTGTTAGCTCAATTACTAGCAGCTGTTGGTTTTGTTTTTTGGTTTACTAGGGGATGAACTTGGATAGGTGATGGAAGATATGGGAATGGGATACCCAGAACTATAACTTGAAAGCAACTTGAGAACTTGAAACTGTCTCTGGGTCAGTTCAACTGGTAGAGAAAGGATTCCCAACACTGAATATAGGTGCCTCCTCTCCGTAGAAAATGCCAAGGCACCAGGCTGCTCCCTAGATTTCTCAAACAAGAGGTATAGGGTAGCTGTACTGGCTTTGAATGGCTGTAAGATGTCCCTTTGTGGAAAGCTAGCTGAGTATTGCATGTTGCTGCTTCTCCTCTATCAGGCTCTGGGGTGTAGTAGTTGAAGCTACTTACTCAGTCCCTTAGGTGAATCCTAATGCACATGTGACTGCTGAACAGGCCTCCTGATGGAAAGGTTGCCTATGGTTCCCAGGATGGCTCAGCTAAGCCTAGCTGAGGCTGAAAGGGTGTAAGGCTTCTGCGGCTGTTCTTTCTCTCTTTTGGCCCCTTCCTTCTGCCCAGTGGCAGAAACATCCCAGCATAGCGTCCCCCTCCAGGTGACTGGACCCTAGACTCTGCTCCCACATGGCCAGGCTCCAGAATATTTACAGGTCATCTCTCCACCTTCTGGCCCATCCCCAACCAAGGATTGGAGGAGACTCCCTAAATATTTAGGCATCATCTCTGCTTCTCTACCCTCTAAGTTCTAGAACTCTCCAGCAATTCTAGAAGCCTGGGGGAGGCAAAAGAGACTCAGCCCTTGACTCAGCCCCGGATCGGGTGAACACGGAACATACGGTCTGTGTTCATCCGATCCCCCCATAGGGGAGAGCGGAGAAAAGACAGGGCGGTCCCTGCACATTGTGCGGGGACCGCCCTGTCAGCCGACGGCTCAGCGGGGATTTTACGGAGGATCCCCGCTGAGCTTGACAGACACACGTAGGCGGATCATTACTGAATCGCCCCGTGTGAAAGGGCCCTTATTCTCTGGTCAAACACGACCAACATGTCAACTTGAGGTAAACAGTATAGGTTGATGAAAGAAGAATAACTTCGCAGAATCAGGCTATGGATAAAGAAAGCAGTCCTGCCTCCTATAATTGCATTCTTCTCGTCGCCACTCTAGCCAGAGTGGGTAAAGTGCCCCAGACAGACCTCTCTCACAGGCCTGGCAGCCAGAGCGTCACTTAAAGCTTCTGGGAAGGAACAAGTCTCTGCCACCGACTTGGCTCTAATTGAATTAAGGTGTGAGGTGAGACCTCTACCACAGGCCTAGCGCTTGAAAGTTTGAGTGATAGAGCAAATCCTCCCAGTATGTCTTTGGAGTCACCGACTGACAGTCTGAATGCAACCTGACAGTGTTCAGTCACCCAGATCCCCAGTGGTTCGTTTAAGCCCTATTGGATCACCTGCCTCTGGGTTCTCCTCAGACCGATCCCCCACCGAACAGCACCCAGCTTGGGATCTTCTCAATAGAAGTGGGAACCCAGTAAGTGACTGGGGTCCCCTGGCAGCATCAGTTGCTCCGGGCTATGAGAGCCCAGAGACAGGAACTCTGCGTAGCATGTGACCCTGGCCTGGTAGGCCATAGTGGTGGGGCCCGTGATGTGCGCACACCCTAAAGGTGGGTGCCGCACCTGGAACCAGGAACCCGCGAAGAACCCCGAACTACGGCCTCCGCCACATAAATACCCCTCCCCAGCATGCCCTGCTAGGGAAAACTCCTCCAATTGGCTGCTGGGAAGAAGCGGCTCCGCCTGCACCCCTCTGGCGCCACCTGCCGTCCAGAGATGAAACAGCATCTCTGGAGTACAGACTGACCCACAGGACAATTCCAGAATTGGCAACAGCCAAATTTAACATAACTCTCTCATTCCCCCACTAAATTTAATATAGCACCTGTACGAAAAAGTACACAGGCGCTACATATCATTTTCCTTTCACTTCACAATTATGTGCCACTTTGTGTTGGTCCATCACATAAAATCCCATTAAAATACATTTACGTTTTTGGTTGTAACATGACACAATGTGAACATTTTTAAGGGGTATGAATACTTTTTCAAGGCACTGTATACGTGATTTGGCACAGAATTACCAGCCTGTAGCAGTAAAACTGCTATAGGGTGGACCCTGAGCGGTTAAAGGGGTGGTTCACCCTAAAAACTACTTTTTCTTATTACACTGGCCCCCCACATTACAATACGATTAAGGCTATTATTTTTTTTTTTTATGCTGTACATACCTTTGTACAGCATATTCACCCGTGGCTTCCGGCTTGCGAGTCCCGCGGGAGTGGGCGTTCCTAACATGTCTGTGATTGACGTTTTGACCAAAAACGAGCTCCCCCCGTCGCGTAAGCCGCGTCACGATTGGCGAAAGGAGCCGAACGGTGATGCGCATGCGCAGTATAGCGCCGACTCGCCGTTCGGCTCCTTTCGCCAACCGTGACACGGCTTACGCGACGGGGGGAGCTCGTTTTTGGTCAAAACGTCAATCACAGACATGTTAGGAACGCCCACTCCCGCGGGACTCGCAACCCGAAGCCACGGGTGAATATGCTGTACAAAGGTATGTACAGCATCAAAAAAATAATAATAGCCTTAATCGTATTGTAATGTGGGGGGCCAGTGTAATAAAAAAAAGTAGTTTTTAGGGTGAACCACCCCTTTAACCTCCCTGGCGGTATGATTCTGTCAGAAAAAACATGCTAAAAGCGGTACCATTATTTGCAAGGAAATTTGGCGTTTTATATTGTAGGTCTGTAATTTTTAGAAATAACTCACTTAAATCTGACCAAACAAGATTCTAATAGGCATCCCAGGTATGACATTTTTTTAAAAACAAAATTATAAATTATAATATAATAAATAATTATAAATAATTATAACAAATAATAATATAATTATAATAAAAATTATTCAATAATGTAATCAAATCAAAATCACTGAAATTTGCTCAGTTGCAGAATTGTCGCTGTCATTATTTTTTTTTTTTATGACGAATTTCCCCACAAATCGCTATCGCACAATTCTGCAAGTGATTATAATTTATTATCGCTGTTTTTTAGCTGATCTAAAACTATTTTTGACATAAAGGGACACTTTTGGTTGCTATGGACAATCTACAGTTTGCAGGGAGAAAGAAACGTTTTTATTATATAAAATGACATGCATGACACAGGACAGACCACTAGGGACAAGGGGGGTGTGTTTTTTTTACATACAGTACTGTAATCTATAAGATTACAGTATACTGTATGTAAGGTGTTTGTTTACTTTTTTGAATTTGGCGCCGATCTCCGTCCCCGTGCGTCGTAACGTCGCAGGGAACGGAGATCGGCGTCACACGGAGGCACTGTGTGAATCGTGCGAGGTCCCGATCGCTCACACAGCGCGGTGACATCGCTGGATCCAGGACAAGGTAAGTAACTTGTGCCTGTGGATCTAGCGAGGCAAGCCCGAGTCTGACTCGGGGTTTCCGCTCGCAGCAGGAAAATCTAACCCCGAGTCAGACTCGGGAAGACCGCCAGGCAGGTTAAGCTAAGACAGTGAATAAGGATAGAATTAGATCATAGGGTTAGTAAGTGCGATGAGTAGGTTCAGAATGGCTATTGGTTTCCCATATATTGACTAGCAACATGCTGAATGAAGGAACATTTTTGCAACCGTGTGTAGCTTTTTTTATGCAATTCATCATGTGCTGAAACGTACCCTCAGTGTAATAATAAAAGTATGCATATTTACTTGTACATGCTAAATGTATCTTTCCTACAAGATATTCCAATACTTAAATCAATCTCTTTGCAAGATGTTGGGTTTGACAAGGACAAACACCATGGGGTTGATTTACTAAAGGCAAATAGCCTGTGTGCTTTGCAGAGTGCCGTTGAACTCTGCAAATACAGCTGTTCCAGAGCTTAGTAAATGAGCAGAAGCTCTGCTGACTTCCATCATCCAATCATGTGCAAGCAAAAGGTATTTTTTTTTAATTCTCCTTGCACGTAATTGGATATTCTTTGAAAAGTGAAGCTTTACCTCATTTACTAAACTCTGGAGCAATAGCACTTTGCAACATGCTATTTACCTTTACAAATCATTATTACTAAATTATTAAAACACGCATGCATGCACTCCTTTCATACATGCATGACCTACTTTTTGATACCTACAATACAGACACTATTTTTTTGGGGTGATATTTTGTCATTCCAGCCATGTAGCAACATGTCCAAAATGTTTGCGCAACCTTTAATATGATGTGATCTGTATAATTGGATAAAGCTGACTACAATTATAGATCTGGAACGCATCAGACATGCAAAGAACTCTCTGACTTTTCAAAACCGACATGGATTTAGCAGCTGATAGAACGCTGATTTTGGCTTTCCTGCTCTCCATTCTCTTCTTGTATTTAGGTGTAAAGACATTTTGGAGACGTGGGCACCTTCCACCTGGACCAACACCTCTTCCATTACTTGGGAATGTTTTGGATATTAAAGGAGGCAATATTGTCAACTTTCTGATGAAAGTAAGTTTCTTCAAACTTTTAATAACAAAGGATACATTTGACTTGTAATAAGTGATGCAATTAATGGCAGAGGTGTACAAACAAGAAGGAAAATGCGCCAAACTAAGTGCAGTAAGTAGGAATTTAATTCAAATAATTTTGTACACAGTAAAATGGTTACTCACAAAACCAGTGGTAACATGGGCATGATAGGGAAAACGGCTGGTCCGGTGTCACAGCGTGTCATCAACAGCTACAGGGGCTCACAACAGGCTGGTCTCATATCCTGGTCCCATGGAAGATGGAATTAGAGGTCAGAGGTGTTAGGGAGCCTTTGGGGGATCACAGGGAATCCAGGAGCCGTGGATGCTGTTTCAAAGCGGCGTGCGTTCCAGCGTGGAACGCAGCGTATCGCCGTACGACCGGAAGTGACGTGGGGACTCCGGGCAGCCACTGGTTTTGTGAGTAACCATTTTACTGTGTACAAAATTATTTGAATTAAATTCCTACTTACTGCACTTAGTTTGGCGCATTTTCCTTCTTGTTTGTACATATCTTTCAGAGTCTGCTTCTGCTTCAGGAATTTGCTGCCGCTAGTGTATATTGGACTTTTATTGGACTTTTTATTCATTCATTTTAATGTTATTGACATGGACCTTATGATGTGTTTTTTATTATTGACTGTGCTCTTTTAATCTTGCGCCATCTACCTATATGTATTAAATTAATGGCAGAGGGCCTTTGTTCGATATAGTCCAAAGGAAAATCAGCACATCGGTGATGTCTTAGCTGATTGATTACATTTTTTCCCAGTGGAGTGGAGACATAATCAGACATATCTGTGGGGTGCTGTGTAATGTAAAAGGGTCCAGTGATGCAGGGTGCTGTGTAATGTAAAGGGGGCCAGTGATGCAGGGTGCTGTGTAATGTAAAGGGGTCCAGTGGTGCAGGGTGCTGTGTAATGTAAAGGGGTCCAGTGATGCAGGGTGCTGTGTAATGTTAAGGGGTCCAGAGGTGCAGGGTGCTGTGTAATGTAAAGGGGTCCAGAGGTGCAGGGTGCTGTGTAATGTAAAGGGGTCCAGAGGTGCAGGGTGCTGTGTAATGTAAAGGGGTCCAGTGGTGCAGGATGCTGTGTAATGTAAAGGGGTCCAGTGATGCAGGGTGCTGTGTAATGTAAAGGGGTCCAGAGGTGCAGGGTGCTGTGTAATGTAAAGGGGTCCAGAGGTGCAGGGTGCTGTGTAATGTAAAGGGGTCCAGTGATGCAGGGTGCTGTGTAATGTAAAGGGGTCCAGTGATGTAGGGTGCTGTGTAATGTAAAGGGGGCCAGTGATGCAGGGTGCTTTGTAATGTAAAGAGGTCCAGATATGTGGGGTGCTGTTTAATGTAAAGGGGTCCAGTGGTGCAGGGTGCTGTGTAATGTAAAGGGGTCCAGTGATGCAGGGTGATGTGTAATGTAAAGGGGGCCAGTGATGCAGGGTGCTGTGTAATGTTAAGAGGTCCAGATCTGTGGGGTGCTGTGTAATGTAAAGGGGTCCAGTGGTGCAGGGTGCTGTGTAATGTAAAGGGGGCCAGTGATGCAGGGTGCTGTGTAATGTAAAGAGGTCCAGATCTGTGGGGTGCTGTGCAATGTAAAGGGGTCCAGTGGTGCAGGGTGCTGTGTAATGTAAAGGGGGCCAGTGATGCAGGGTGCTGTGTAATGTAAAGGGGGCCAGTGATGCAGGGTGCTGTGTAATGTAAAGGGGTCCAGATCTGTGGGGTGCTGTGCAATGTAAAGGGGTCCAGTGGTGCAGGGTGCTGTGTAATGTAAAGGGGGCCAGTGATGCAGGGTGCTGTGTAATGTAAAGGGGTCCAGATCTGTGGGGTGCTGTGCAATGTAAAGGGGTCCAGTGGTGCAGGGTGCTGTGTAATGTAAAGGGGTCCAGAGGTGCAGTTGTGGAGAGGGGGTACACAGTAGTGACAAAGAGATATAAAAGATGCAGTGGGGTGTTTTTACATTTTAACCCCCGCTAGCAGTCGAACAAAGGGTTAAATGTGACTGTGTATCGCCGCTGCCGCAGCGCCCCCCCCCCTGAAAAAATTTCAGCGGACGCCCATGGCAGGTCGGCTCACGTAATATAACGTGATTTAGCTTTGCGGCCACTAGGGTTGCGAGCGCGCCCCCTTCTCGCTCCTGGTGCTGATGCGAGTGCCCAGCGGGCGCGATCCCCGCCGGGCACCTGCGATCGCTCATGACAGAATGGAACCGGGAGCTGTGTGTGTAAACACACAGCTCCCGATTCTTTCAGGGGGAGAAATGACTGATCGTATGTTCATACAATGTATGAACAGCGATCTGTCATTTCCCCTAGTCAGTCCCATCCCCCCTTCAGTTAGAACACAATGAGCCCTAAATAACACCCCAGGCGGAAAGAGCCCGGGGCCGGACGGGTTCTCCAACCTGTACTACAAGAGATATAGCAACATTTTGATACCGAGGCTGTGTAAATACTTCAATGGGCTGGGGTCTGAATTTGAAACTAGCAGGGAAGCTATAGCGGCGGTGGTTACAATAATCTTGAAAGAAGGCAAAGATAGCTCTCTCTGTTCGGGATACAGACCTATCTCTCTGTTAAATACAGACATTAAGCTTTTTGCGAAAATTCTTGCGGGGCGCCTAAAAGGGGTCATGCACTCCTTGGTACACCCCGATCAGGTAGGTTTTGTGCCCAACAGAGAGGGCAAAGATAATAGTCTTAGGGCAATCCTTCTGCTACAGACCGTAAGGCAGAATGAGCCCCCAGGACTATTCCTGTCAGTTGATGCTGAAAAAGCTTTTGACAGGGTAGACTGGGGGCTCATGATGGAGACGCTTAATGCCATGGGATTAGGAAACAGGATGGCCCGGTGGATTAAAACACTTTACTATCATCCCACTGCAAAAATTAAAATTAATGCTACGCTATCTGAGCCCTTCGAGATGAAAAATGGGACAAGACAAGGGTGCCCCTTGTCTCCCCTCCTCTTCATTTTGTCTTTAGAGCCTCTATTGGCCACTATTCGTAACGACCCCGACATAAATGGAGTGAGAGTGGAAGGGGAGGAACATAAATTATCGGCTTTTGCCGACGATATTTTGTTCTATTTAACCAACCCGGCCAAGTCGATCCCCAAGCTCACTAGAGTTTTGCAACAATATGGCGCCATTTCAAACTTTAAAATCAACGTAACCAAATCAGAAATTTTGAATATTAATTTAAATAAAAAGGAGGTATGCCGTGTTAAGGAAATCTGCGCGTTCCCATGGACCAAAGAACTAAAGTACCTAGGTATTAAATTGGCTAACACAGAGCAGAAGATGTATAAAATAAATTATGTCCCCCTTTTAAATGAGATCAAGAGCGAATTAAAAAGAACGGTTAATAAACCTATATCATGGATCGGACGCATCAATATGCTGAAGATGGTGGTAGTCCCAAAAATTCTTTATAAATTTTCATTAGTTCCTATAGTCCTCCCCCAGCAATTTTTGAGAATCCTTAATGCCTTGTTATTAAACTATGTCTGGAAAAATAAGAAGCATAGAATATCTCTTTCCACCCTAAAGCAGGGTAAGTCATTTGGCGGCCTGGCAGTTCCGGATATCAAAAGCTATTATAAGGCGGCGGTACTATCACGGGCAGTTGAATGGGCACGGGATAGGACTGACAAAAGGTGGGTGCAAATTGAGAAAGCACTAACAAGCAAACATTTGAAAAATATTATTTGGATTCCCGCACAACATAGAGCACTAGATCACAAAATACACGATTTAACACGGGACACTTTAAAAATGTGGGATAGGACCCAGACACAATTAGAAGGGAAATTTAACTCCCCACTAATGAATTTAAAAGAAAATCCTTATTTTGCACCAGGGGAAAATAAAATTGGAGGGAATTGGATTAAGGATGACACTGTTCACTTAGGAGATATCATTAAAGATGGAGAGATAAGGACCTATGAAGATCTGAGATCCAAAACGGATTATTGGAATCTGGATAGGTGGCATTATTCCCAGCTGCACCACTTTGTTCGGCACCTCCCCCGCCCATTACGGACGGAGGCGGAGCTAACTCCACTTGAAAAGATTTGCAAAACACAGAACTCAAAGGGCACTATCACTAAATTATACGGGATATTGGTAAAGATAGGCTCTCGGAGCGAAGCACCCTTCATAGATAAATGGGAAAGAGAGTTAGGAATCACAAGAGGGACAAATACTTATAAAAGGATCATGCACCTAACACATTCATCTGCAATCGACACACGAACTGCCGAAACAAATTATAAGTGTATTTCAGGGTGGTACATCACCCCGGATAAAGCTAACAAATTTAAAGCAGATCAGACCGCAGAGTGTTGGCGGGGCTGCTTAGAAAGAGGCACAATGGCCCATCTTTGGTGGTTATGCCCAAAAATTCAAACCTATTGGGACATAATTCTGAGTCAAATTAAAGCTATTACGGGCGAAGAGTTAAAGAAGGACCCCTGGGTCGTGCTCTTTCATTGCAGCCAAGAGGGGGTAAAAAAATATAAGCAGTCTCTACTCCCACATCTTCTAAATGCAGCTAAGAGACTCATACCCAAAAAGTGGCAGGAGACGGAAAGCCCACACGTCTGGAATTGGATAGACGAAGTGGAGGAAACGTATAGGCTTGAAGAGTTAAAGGATGGACATCTAGAGACAACAGGCGAATATAAGGAAAAATGGGAAAAATGGAAGGAATACAAAAAAACATGGAGTTATGCTGAGAGAGTCAGGATGAACTTTTGAGTTTTCCCCTCTATTTGGGGGAAAAGTTAGGAGATTCCTGGGAGCCATGAGGGGGAGGGGGGGTGTTAGTAAAAAAGGGGAAAAAAAAAAAAAAAATCGAAAGCTGGCCATATGGCAATCGGCTCGACCACTCAAGCTGGGAGGAGGGGGGACGGAAAGGGGTCATGACCTCACTGTCCCAGTGGGTGGCCGCTATAGAAATGGTTAGGTTTATGAACAATTTAAAGAGTACAAAACAACAAAAAAAAAAAAAGGGGGAGCACAGAAATTATACCACACATGATGCAAACCACAAACCGAGACGTAAGAAGCATCAAATCATGAGCTGGTCTCTAGAATTTGGTAAAAGCTGAGGTGGTCAAAAAAAAAAAAAAAAAAGAACACAATGAGGGAACATAATTAACCCCTTGATCGCCCCCTAGTGTTAACCCCCTCCCTGCCAGTGACATTTTTACAGTAATCAATGCATTTTTATAGCACTGATCGCTATAAAAATGCCAATGGTTCCAAAATTGTGTCAAAAGTGTCCGAAGTGTCCGCCATAATGTCGCAGTACCGATAAAAATGGCAGATCGCCGTCATTACTAGTAAAAAAAATATTAATAAAAATGTCTTAAAACTATCCCCTATTTTGTAGACGCTATAACTTTTGCGCAAACCAATCAATAAATGTAATTGCTTTTTTTTTTACGAAAAATATGTCGAAGAATACGTATCGGCCTAAACTGAGGAAAAAAAAACTTTTTATATATTTTTGGGGGATATTTATTATAGCAAAAAGTTAATAATATTCATTTTTTTTCAAAATTGACGCTCTATTTTTGTTTATAACGCAAAAAATAAAAACCACAGAGATGATCAAATACCACCAAAATAATATAACACTGTCTATAAGTGCCAGTGCTGCTTATCAGTGCCAACCAATGCTGCATTGCTGCCTATTAGTGCCAACCAGTGCCAATCAGTGCTGCATATCAGTGCCAACCAATGCTGCCTATCAGTGCTGCTTATCAGTGCCAACAAATGCTGCATTGCTGTCTATCAGTGCCAGCCAGGGCCAATCAATGCTGCCTATCAGTGCTGCTTATCAGTGCCAACCAATTCTGCCTATCAGTGTCAATCAATGCCCATCAGTGCTGGCAATCACTGCCAATCAGTGCTGCCTAGTAGTACCAACCAATGCTACCAATCAGTGCCAACCAATGCTGCCTATCAGTGCCAATCAATACTGCCAATGCCCATCAGTGCTGCCAATCAATGCCCAACAGTGCTGCCAATCAATGCCCATCAGTGCTGCCTATCAGTGCCCATCAGTGCTGCCTATCAGTGCTGCCAATCAGAGCCCATTAGTGCTGCCAATCAGAGCCCATCAGTGCTGCATATCAGTGACCATCAGTGCTGCATATCAGTGACCATCAGTGCTGCATATCAGTGCCGCTTATCAGTGCTGACCATCAGTGCTGCCAGTCAGTGCCCATCAATGCTGCCTATCAGTGCCAGTGTCCATCAGTGCTGCCAATTAGTGTCCATCAGTGCTGCCTATCAGTGCCTATAAGTACTACCAATCAGAGCCCATCAGTGCTGCATATCAGTGCCCATCAGTGCCGCCTAACCGTGTCTATCAGTGCCATCTATCAGTGTCAATCAGTGCTGCCTATCAGTGCCCATCAATGCTGCCTTTGCAGGGATGGCGGAAACCCTTTTACAGATAATTGCAATACAAATTACCTTCTAGTGCAACAACTTTTTAGTTGGGAGATTCACATTATTATATCACTTTGGGATTTTTATTTTTTAGATTGTTACACTTAATTATATTTGTTTTAGCTATGATTATAATGTATAATTATTGCACTTGAAGTAAATTTTCCACCACCCTTGCTAAGTCCATGTCTTTATGGACCTTGATTTGTGCACTGGTGCGCAGTCATGTTGGAACTAAGGGGCCAGGCCCAACCCCTGAAAAACAACCCCACACCATAATCCCCCCTCCACCAAATGATTTGGACCAGTGCACAAAGCACGGTTTATAAAGACATGGATGAGCAAGTTTGGGGTGGAGGAACTTGACTGGCCTGCACAGAGTCCTGACCTCAACCCGATAGAACACCTTTGGGATGAATTAGAGCGGAGACTGCGAGGCAGGCCTTCTCGTCCAACATCAGGGCCTGACCTCACAAATGCTCTTCTGGAAGAATGGTCAAACATTCCCATAGACACACTCCTAAACCTTGTGGACGGCCTTCCCAGAAGAGTTGAAGCTGTTATAGCTGCAGAGGGTGGGCCAACTCAATATTGAACCTTACAGACTAAGACTGGGATGCCATTATAGTTCATGTGTGTGTAAAGGCAGGCGTCCCAATACTTTTGGTAATATAGTGTATACACACACACACAAATCAATGTTTTGCCTTGCATTTCTATTTTAAATTAAATGGGCTATTTTACAAGGTGAAGGTTTACATCCATCTTAATTTATGACAATAATATATTCTATTTTCACATAGATAAGGGAGAAATATGGAGATGTGTTCACCATCTATCTGGGGTCTCGTCCAGTTGTGGTGGTTAATGGATACAATGCGGTCAAAGAAGTCTATGTGGATAGAGCTGATGATTTCTTAGCCAGAGGAGATATAGCAACATTTGACACAACCTACCAGAATTATGGTGAGTAAATTGCACATAAATAGCAAATGAAAAAAAAAGTTGTCCTTGCCTTCTGTATCCTTATTAGGGGTATTTACCACCACGATTGGGTCCACCAGTCTCTTGATTGTTGGAATTAATACAGACCTGGTAAGTCAACTATTAATCCCCCGTGCTCTGACAGTGACCCTGCATTGGAGGATGTGCATCCAATGGAGAAGTCAGTGTACCAACGTTTGGTTCAAGAGCAGAAGGCCCCAGCAGGAGTTGAACAGTTGTGGTAGGTAGAAAAGATAGAAGGGGTTCTGTGGCCAGGAGAGGTGACTTGTCTCAGAACGTCAGCAAAGCCAACTTGGGACCAGCTGGCAGTGGCGGCTGGTGCTCAAAATTGTTGGGGGGGCGCAAACAAACTGAAAAAAAAAAACATAAATTGCAGCTACTGTGCCCATCAAATGCAGCCACTGTGTCCCTCAAACACCGCTAGATTGCCCCCTCAAATGCAGCCAGTTTGCCCATCAAATGCAGCCAGTTTCCCCTAAAATGCAGACAGCTTGCCCATCAAATGCAGCCAGTTTCCCATCAAATGCAGCCAGTTTCCCCATTTAATGCAGCCAGTTTGCCCCCTCCAATGCAACCAGTTTGCCCCCTCAAATGCAGCCAGTTTCCCCTCAAACGCAGCCAGTTTGCCCATCAAATGCAGCAAATTTCCCCATCAAATGCAGCCAGTTTGCCCCCTCAAATGCAGCCAGTTTCCCATCAAATGCAGCCAGTTTCCCCATTTAATGCAGCCAGTTTGCCCCCTCCAATGCAGCCAGTTTGCCCCCTCAAATGCAGCCAGTTTCCCCTCAAACGCAGCCAGTTTGCCCATCAAATGCAGCAAATTTCCCCATGAAATGCAGCCAGCTTGCCTTAAAATGCAGCCAGTTTCCCATCAAATGCAGCCAGTTTCCCCATTTAATGCAGCCAGTTTGCCAACTCCAATGCAGCCAGTTTGCCCCCTCAAATGCAGCCAGTTTCCCCTCAAACGCAGCCAGTTTGCCCATCAAATGCAGCAAATTTCCCCATCAAATGCAGCCAGTTTGCCCCCTCAAATGCAGCCAGTTTCCTCTCAAACGCAGCCAGTTTGCCCATCAAATGCAGCCAGTTTCCCCATCAAATGCAGCCAGTTTTCCCATCAAATGCAGCAAATTTCCCCATCAAATGCAGCCAGTTTGCCCCATCAAATGCAGCCAGTTTGCCCCATCAAATGCAGCCAGTTTCCCCATCAAATGCAGCCAGTTTCCCCTTCAAATGCAGCCAGTCTGCCCCCTCAATTGCAGCCAGTTTCCCCATCAAATGCAGCCAGTTTCCCCATCAAATGCAGCCAGTTTCCCCATCAAATCCAGCCAATTTTCCCATCAAATGCAGCCAGTTGCCCCATCAAATGCAGCCAGTGCGCCCCCTCAAATGCAGCCAGTGCGCCCCCTCAAATGCAGCCAGTGCGCCCCCTCAAATTCAGCCAGTGCACCCCCTCAAATGCAGCCAGTGCGCCCCCTCAAATGCAGCCAGTGCACCCCCTCAAATGCAGCCAGTGCACCCCCTCAAATGCAGCCAGTGCGCCCCCTCAAATGCAGCCAGTTTCCCCATCAAATGCAACCAGTTTGCCCTCACGCCCGGCACTTACCTTTCTCGGGTCAGCGCCGTCCTCCTCCGAGGCTCTAATCAGGAAGCCTATTAGAGCCTCTGGCTCTAATCAGGCACTTCCAAAACTCACCCACCGCTGTAATTCAGATGGACGGCGCTCAACAGCGGGCTGGACACCTGAATAGTGGGTGTCAAGGGCGACAATAGATAGATTCACTGCGGCAGACTGCACTATTTGGTATGTTATCATAGTAACAGATTTTCTGCATCTCTACAATCGCACCCATAAATCAATATTTAAAAGGAAATAGAAACCTATTTAAAGAAACCTATTTAAAGAAACCTATTTAGAAGGAAAGATTTTTGTTTTTTTATCACTTGTTGCCTTTAGTAATCCAGTTCTGTCCAGCAATGCTCAGATTCGTCCCATTACCAGTGAATACTGTAGACTAGTGAATACCTAATGACCTGTACACACGATCGGTTTTTCCATCAGTATAAACTCTGAACTGAATTACGTTCAAGCTGTCTTGCATACACACGTCAAAAACGCAATGACGTACAACACATACGCCGAGACGAGAAAAATTAAAGCGGAGGTTCACCCTAATAACATGTATATCTGACCAACTTCCTTATACTTGTAACAAGTACAGTTCGCAATTTGTTTTGTTTTTTATGCTGTACGTACCTTGTAATCCATCTTCTACTTCTCCCCGCGGGAGTAGGCGTTTCTATGCCTAGGGGGATTGTCTTCTGGGAGGTCGCCCAGATGATTGACGTCTATTCCCCCCGGCGGATAAGGCCCCGCCCCCCGTATTGCGTAGGCGCGCGCGAGTTACGGGGTTTCCAAAAGAAGCCGAACATGGAGAGATGCGAGTCGGCTCTATACAGCGCCTGCGCTCTCCATGTTTGGCTTCTTTCGGAAACCCCGTAACTTGTGCACGCCTATGCAATACGGGGGCGGGGCCTTATCCACTGGGGAGAACAGACGTCAGTCATCTGGGCGACCTCCCAGATGACAATCCCCCATGGCATAGAAACGCCTACTCCCGCAGGGAGAAGTAGATTGAAAAGATGGATTACAAGGTACGTACAGCATAAAAAACAAAACAAATTGTGGACTGTACTTGTTACAAGTATAAGGAAGTTGGTCAGCTATACATGTTATTAGGATGAACCTCCGCTTTAAGTTCAATGCTTCCGAGCTTTTTCATCGTAAATTCCGATCGTGTGTACGAGGCATTAGTACATTTCTGCAGGTACTGAATTACTTTCTAGTTTATACTTGCAACTACCGACATGATGAGAAAACATGTAAATAATGCATTGTGCTTAATTTATGAACCAGGGGTCGCTTTTACTAGTGATGTGGACAGATGGAGAGAGCTTCGTAGATTTTCTCTGTCAACAATGCGAGATTTTGGTTTGGGGAAGAAGGATATAGAAGACTGTATAGTAGAGGAATCACAATGTCTAGTGACTGAATTAAAAAAGACCAAAGGTAAGGAAACATATGTACCCACCTCAAACTTTCCTTAAACTCCCTAATAAAACATTTCAAATAGTCTGGGCCAGATCCACGTAGCGTGGCGCATTGTTCCGTCCGGCGTAGTGTATCTCAGATACACTACGCCGCCGTAACTTACAGCGTATTTCCCGTATTCTCGAAGAATTTGCGCCGTTAGTTACGGCGGCGTAGTGTATCTGTGTCGGCGTAAGGGCGCGCAATTCAAATGGATGAGATGGGGGCGTGTTTTATGCTAATATGTCTTGACCCGACGTAAATTACATTTTTTCTGAATGGTGCATGCGCCCAGTGGCATCTTAAGAGCATTATAGGCCCCCGGGCAATACAGTGCACTGGGGCCCTGTCTACACAATCGTGCACAAGAATTTACTGACAAAAATCATGAAATTTACTGGCAGAACCACATTTTTTTTACTGGCACTGCAAAAAAAGTACCTAAAATTACAGTTTTACAAATGTCTTCATTGACATGAAGGTTAGGTTACTATAACCCAGCCTGCTCAGAGTTTCCTCTTACATCAGAGTCTGCAGGATTCCCCCTTACAGTGAAAGGGAACTCTTATGTAAAGGGGAACGCTGCAGATCATGATGTAAGGGGGAACTCTGATGTGGAGGGGGACTCTGGTGACCAGAGACCACCTTATATCAGAGTTCACTGCTTTCTCTTAACATCAGAGTTCCCACTTATATCAGGGTACTTGCACTGTAAGGGGGAATCCTTCTCCAACATGGACACTGGATGCAGGGAGGAGCTACCAGCGCCACCAGGGGACCTCAAATGTCAAGGATCAGGGCCACTCTGCACAGTGGAACTACACAGTGGAGGTATGTATGACATGTTTGTTATTTAATTTTTTTTAACCACTTCAGCCCCGGAAGAATTTACCCCCTTCCTTACCAGAACACTTTTTGCGATTCAGCACTGCAGCGCTTTAACTGACAATTGCGCGTTCTTCCGACATGGCTCCCAAACAAAATTGACGTCCTTTTCTTCCACAAATAGAGCTTTCTTTTGGTGGTATTTGATCACCTCTGCGGTTTTTATTTTTTTGCGCTATAAACAAAAATAGAGCAACAATTTTCGAAAAAAATGCAGTAAAAATTCAATTTTTTTAATATTTTGCTATAATAAATATCCCTAAAAAATCTATGTAGCGCCTGCCTATTTTTAGAGCCGGTGCTATTGAAAATTTAAGGGAAGTTCAGAGAAGTAGTTTTTAACCTTTTTAATTGTTTAAATTTAGGGCCTCTGCTCTAGCTTAGCTGTACTGTCTGTGCATGCTCTCATTGCCTGGGGAGTAAGTTCCGCCCCGGGCCGACAGGTGGCAGCAGTGGGGTCAAATGCAGTTGGATATTCCCTCCCAGCAGCCAATCAGAGAAGGTGGCTACCTCGCTGTGCATGCTGGGAGGGGTATTTAAATGGCAGACGCCATTGGTTTGGCGTCGTCTTGTTCCCGCCCTTGAGCTGGGCAGTTGTCCCACCACCCCGTGTGGCCCTCCTGGCCGGGGTTCCTGGTCCCGGGACCGCGTTGGTCCGGAGCAATTAATCTGCCGCGTGGGCCCAGTAGTCGACTGGGTCTCCAATCTGAAAGTGGTCCTGAGCTGTCCGTCCAATTGGAGGAAGCTGATTGATGAGAAGTCTGTCCGAAGGATACCAAGCATGAGGCTGGTGTTTCAGGAGAGGCCTGTCCGTTCACCGGAGGACACTTTGGTTCTGGGAGGCTAGACGTTGGTCCCCTGTCAGTGCTATTTCGGCTAAAACGAATTGAAGGAGATCCGGGTGCTAAATCCAGTCAAGAAGGATTTTGGAGCACAATTGTCTCCAATCTTCGGGAAGGTCTGTGGCAAAGACTTAATCCTATTCATCCGAGTGACACTCTGGCTGCCAGGCTGGTGAGAGGGGCCAGTCCGGGTGCGCTGTACCCACTCTGGCTAGAGTGGCAACGTGTGTTCCTCTGTACTGGGAACACACATCGGTCTTCTCACCTGACATGACCATGGAATCTGTGTGTTTACACACGCAGATCAACAGTCCTGCCGTGATTGCAGGCAATCGTGGGTCCCCTGGCAGACATCGCAGCCGCCGGGCACGCGCACCAGGTCCCGAGCGATAATTACCTCCCTCCCCAAGCCTAAATCCCCCTCCCCAATACAGCTTTCCCCCTTCAATACAGATCTCCCAAGTAAAGCGCTTCCCCCCTTAGTACAGCTCTGCCCCCTCAGTACAGCTCTGTCCCTTCAGTACAGCTCCACCCCAGTATAGCTCTGAACCTCAGCACAGCTCTTTCCCCCCCACCATAAAACACACTTACTAGACCAGGGCAGTTCAGGGTCGAGTGCCCAGTCCAACTGTCAGTACTAGCTGCTGTGCTATGCCATGGATGCTCTGAGGAGGGGTGGGCCCCCCTATCCCATCCATATTTACGCCCTGATGGATTTTCCACATTTTCCCTTTAAATCCTTTCCAAAACAACATGATGTGTTACAGTTTGGTGTTTTTATGAGTTGTGTTGCTTTATCTCCCATATTTTAGGGTCATTCCTTAATCCTAAACAGTTCTTCCACAAAGTTTCTGGCAATATAATATTTTCCATTATATTTGGGCATCGCCATGATTATGAGAATGCTGAGCTTCTTGATGTTGTAAACACCATTTCTGAAACCTTCTATGTCGTCTGTTCAGTCTGGGGACAGGTACAGTAAGAGCCAATGACAAGCGTGCTGAAATTTCAGCAACAATCAATAATAACTGGTAATACATTCTCTCAGATGTAATTGCTGTAAAAAAAAATCTCTCTCCCCCTCTCTCTCTCCCCCTCTCTCTCCCCCCTCTCTCTCTCTCTCTCTCTCTCCCCCTCTCTCTCCCCCTCTCTCTCTCCCCCTCTCTCTCTCCCCCTCTCTCCCCCTCTCTCTCTCCCCCTCTCTCTCTCCCCCTCTCTCTCCCCCTCTCTCTCTCCCCCTCTCTCTCCCCCTCTCTCTCTCCCCCTCTCTCTCTCCCCCTCTCTCTCCCCCTCTCTCTCTCCCCCTCTCTCTCTCTCTCCAGGTGTTTGAAATGTTTCCCAGAATCATGACATTCATCCCAGGAAAGCATCAAACTATTTTATCCAACATGCAGAAGCTCATGCAGTATGTCAGAAAGAGAGTGGAGAAGAACAAGGAGACTCTGGATCTGAATAACCCCAGAGATTATGTGGATGCTTTCCTCATTAAAATGGAGAAGGTCAGCATAAAGTTACTAATAAGACTGTGGTCACATAGCAACCCAGCCATGTCTACAGAATACAATATTAATTACCTACCCTCTTTGCAACACTTGAGGCTTTAAAGTGGAGGTTCAACCAAAAACTAAATTTTTAACATTAGATTGAGGCTCATTTTGTCAAGGGGAATCGGGTGTTTTTTTTTAAATCGAAGCAGTACTTACCGTTTTAGAGATAGATCTTCTCCGCCGCTTCCGGGTATGGGCTGCGGGACTGGGCGTTCCTATTTGATTGACAGGCTTCCGACAGTCTTCCGACGGTCGCATACATCGCGTCACGGTTTTCCGAAAGTAGCCGAACGTCGGTGCGCAGGCGCCGTATAGAGCCGCACCGACGTTCGGCTTCTTTCATCTACTCAATCAATCTAATGTTAAAAATTGTTTTTCGGGTGAACTCCCGCTTTAAGCAGTACTATTCCAGAAACACCATGAACCGTTAATGTATGTTAGTTATCCAACATAAAGCCTAATCCCCCCAACCCCTTTTTTTTCTTTTTGAGGTGCAGCAGCATCTAGACCAGGGGTGTCAAACTTCATTTCATTGCAGACCACATTAATATTATGGTTGCCCTCAAAGGTCCAGTTGTACCTCTAATGCCTTGTACACACAAGCAGAATTTCCGACGGAAAAAGTCAGACGGAAGCTTTTCATTGGATATTCCATCCGTGTGTATGCCCCGACGGAATTAGAAATTTCAGATGAAAAAAATTTCTATTTAAATTTCCGTTCGTCTGGATGCAATTCTAAAAACCACGCATGCTCAGAATCAAGTCGCATGCTCGGAAGCATTGAACTTCATTTTTCTCGGCTCGTCGTAGTGTTGTACTTCACCGTGTTCTTGGCGGTTGGAATTTGGTGTGACCGTGTGTATGCAAGACAGGTTGAGCAGAATTCCGTCGGAAAAACCGATGGAGTTTATTCCAACGGGAAAACCGGTCGCGTGCACAGGGCATAAGACTATATACAATTAGCCAGATTCAGGTACGGCGGCGCATCTTTCCGGCGGCGTAGCGTAACGTATTTACGCTACGCCGCCGTAAATCAGAGAGGCAAGTGCTGTATTCACAAAGCACTTGCCTCCTAAGTTACGGCGGCGTAGCGTAAATGGGGCCGGCGTAAGCGCGCCCAATTCAAATGAGGTGAGGGGCGTGTTTTATGTAAATGGATGGTGACCCGACGTGATTGACGTTTTTTACGAACGGCTCATGCGCCGTCCGTGTACATATCCCAGTGTGCATTGCTCCAAAGTACGCCGCAAGGACGTATTGGTTTCGACGTGAACGTAAATTACGTCCAGCCCCATTCACGGACGACTTACGCAAACGACGTAAAATTTTCAAATTTCGACGCGGGAACGACGGCCATACTTAACATTGACTAGGCCAGCTATTTGTTCGACTAACTTTACGCCGGAAAAAGCCATACGTAAACGACGTAAAAAATGCGCCGGGCGCACGTACGTTCGTGAATTTTAGTGTGGAAATGGTAAAAACAAAAAAACAAAAAAAAACATACTACATACAGTACTCATGGTGAACAAAGCCCACTGACGGCTGATTCTGGGTCACGGGGGGGCACAAGTTGATACCCTCCTGTGACCCACAAGAGAACAATGGGCAAAAGAACATTGGCCATACATCTCCAGACGATGTCATTACGATGAAACCGGTCGAGCGGACGCACGCTGTTACAACACTTCCACGGATATATACAAACGCCTGATTTGTTTGAATGAAATTTCTCTTTGGACAAAAGGGCCATATCCAGGGGAACAAGCAAAGATTTGCCAGAGCGCAGCATAGGGCGTACACTGTGGATGCCTACTACCCCAGGAGGGGATTTTAATCTGGTGAGTGCGGGAAATACCTGAGCACAGAGGAAGGGTGCACAGAGTGAATCACCGGAATACTCTATTAAGAGTGGCATGCAGCACCTTTTGCATGGATTAATCAGCACTTTATATTACAGCAATATATCTTTAGAAAATTAATTATTCAGCACGTTAATTACTATATGGACTTTATGCAATTATTATATGGACTTTATGCAATTATTATATGGACTTTATGCATATATTGAGCATTACCAGATCTATATGTGACACATTTATTTACTAATATATATATATATATATATATATATATATATATATATATATATTTTATATTTTTATTTTTATTTATTTTTCTCACTTAATTTAATTTTAAGAAGTATTTACATATTTCACTTTATATTTTACTTTATTAGCATCAGCACAATTATGGTATGATCTACACAGTAGGCGCCACCACCTACTAATCCCCTTTTTCTCATATTTATATTCCACCTCGGTGGGATACTTTTGTAGGGGCAGCCACTGTAACCAATATTCTTTTATACACATTTGCATTTATTTGCATTCATTCTATTGACCTCCCTGCAAACCTATATACATATATTTTTTCCATGGCGCGGATTCATACTACCTTTTCATATACATCTCCATTAAAGGACTGTTTTCTTTTCCATGTTGCCCATAATGTCACATTAAAAAGAACCCTCTGCCCAATGTACAGTATTTTTTTAAAATGATTTGTTTTGCTTTGTTAAATGTTCCCCATGGTAGTGTCCAGCTCCCAATAGCTTGCCTATTAGCTATGAAAAAAGGCAGAATTTAGTATCAAGATTTATCCCCATAGACTTCAGTGGGGTTCTCTGCTAAATTCTGGATTTGTGGATTTCAAACACTATAAAACTGTAATGCCGCGTACACACGATCTGTTCGTCTGATGAAAACGGTCCATTTTCATCAGACGAAACGATCGTGTGTGGGCCCCATCAGTTTTTTTCCCACTTAAAACTTAGAACCTGTTTTAAAATTATCTGATGGTTAAAAATCCGATAGAAAAAAACGATCGTCTGTGGGGAAATCCGTCGGTTAAAAATCAACGCATGCTCGAATCAAGTCGACGCATGCTCGGAAGCATTGAACTTAATTTTTCTCAGCACGTCGTTGTGTTCTACGTCACCGCGTTCTGACACGATCGTTTTTTTAACTGTGGTGTGTAGGCAAGACTGATGAAAGTCAGCTTCATCGGATATCTGATGAAAAAATCCATCGGACCGTTTTCAACTAATGAACCGATCGTGTGTACAGGACATAAGGAGGAGAACCTCTCTGCAGTCTGTCAGTTGCTACATTTCTGCTGATTAATGAAGATGAAGATTTTGTGATTAGCGATTCTATCTAAGAGTACATTCTCTATACTGTTGATCCTTCCTACAATTATACCAGATTCTCTTCCTGACTACCCCCTCAGAGTTTATGGGTCTAATTGCAATTTTTTCTCTCCTTATGAAGTGTTCTTCTTCCCTTGAACTAATTAGTCTGTATTTTGGACCCATCATCTACCTGGTCCTTTGGGACCTCAATTGTTGTTGCCAATTTTTTTAGATTGCATATGTGTCCTTGAATTAAATCTATTGTCTTAGCATAAAATATCTTATAACATCAGCACTGTAATAACAATACAAACAATAGTTATTTTTAACAATCCCCTTTCATGTTTGATTGCTGCCTGTTTGCTGGTCATTTACACCTCTGTAGTTTAAAAGGCAGGCTTAGTGAAATGTGTGACACAGCAGTGCATAAATTAACATGACTTAGTGAGTATGTGTCACATAATTCAAGTAAGTAGACCTCTGATGTTTCACCCGTCCTCTAATGAAAGTTAATGGAGCACAGATCACACTCCCATCTTAGACAGTTTTCACTCATATAGATGTCCTGGAAGATTTTCTCCTGTCTATTGTCCTGGTGGAAGCTATAAAAAAATTCTTATTCACCTGCTGAATGGCAGGAGGCTGCATGAGTGTGCTAGAAAGGTGTGTGCATAACCCCTTAGGGAATACTGTTTGCAGAGACAATGTCACTTTGCTCTGCATGGACAGGGTGACAATGCCTTCCGTTAACCATACTGGATATTTCAGTTTATAGTAGATGCTAGTGAGCTCACTTAATGTGATCAGATGGATCTCTTCTCTGACTATTAATTGATATGTTTTCTTGGATTCTTCCTCTAGGACAAGAATAACCCCAAGACTGAATATAACCTCAAAAACCTGGTGACCAGCACTCTGCAGATCGTCTTTGCTGGCCTGGAGACCACAAGCACAACTATGATCTATAGTCTTCTTATTTTTATGAAAAGCCCAGATGTCCTTGGTGTGTGTGATATTGTATCAATTCTCTTCTTCATAACGTTAGCTTATGTAATGTATAGGATTACAGCAGTAGCAGTATAAAAAAGAGGAACAGAGAAAGCCATACAGAAAAAAATAAAATACATTTACTAAAATAGTTACATATGGTAAGAGAACAGTAATGTGTAAAGACGCCACTAAGGGGTGAATGTATGCGGATATTGCACAGGTGCCATGAATGATCTGTGTATTGTTTTCAATTTGATTATCTCCTATAAACGTCAGTTCCATCTAATGGTTATAATTCAGTATTTTTTTTTTTATTGAGGTTGTAACAGTAACACCGTTTACGATATTCCATTCCACCAACCCAAGACAGCTTATCCGACACTCCACAATCCCGCAGACAGTACCCATTGGATTTCCCCCAGAAACGAGACACACACAGCTCTATCTCTGGTTCCAAATGAACAAATCTTTAATGGTACACTCTCAGGTTTTTATACAGTTACAAGCATGCTACAGTAGTTACAGGGACAATTAAACTCTCCACCCAAAACATCACACAATGGGTGGTTAACGAGTTCCTCCTCCAATCCACCTTCCAGACAGACATTCTGGCACCGCATTTAGAGGGGGTAATTACTACAGCCGACAAGTCACATTCCACACCTTATCATCAATAGACGTTTCACTCAAAACAGTGTCATTAGCATCCACAATGAAAAGGTCTGTAGAAGCAGACCTAGTTAGCACAAAGGACACAGAATGCAATCACAGCAATCACAGCAAGCCCCAACTACAGCCAGGGGGACTTAATTAGCATCTCAACAGTCTATGTTAAGCATTGAAGGAGACACTCTCTCATTGACCTGTTGTGGACAGAATTAACCAAACTGTAATATTCCAAGGTCTCCTGCAATACATGACTTATCATTAATGTCCCATCTCATGCAATCCGAGATATCAGTTCTCAGTCATCCTATGCCCAAAAAAGACTCCCGTTACAGAGGTATTTTAGGTATGCTGCATTATAGCCACTAGACTGAGCTGAAGATCATAGAAGAGTATTAAAAATATTATAATCAATTAACCACTTGCTGACCAGTAGCAGTAACATATACTGTGGCAGCTCGCCCCAGGGATAGCTTCACAGAGAGGCAGAATGGGGATCTGCCTATGTGAACAAGGCAGATCCCCGTTCTTTCAGGGATGGACACAGAGATCTTCTGTTCCTGCTATGCAGGAGTCCATCCCCCACACAGTTAGCAAGCACCCCCTAGGGACCCTTTGATCGCCCGTGGTGTTAACCCCTTCCTTGCCAGTGCCATTAGTACAGTAACAGTGCATATTTTTAGCACTGTTAACTGTAATAATGTCACTGGTTCCCAAAAAGATTTCAAAAGGGTCAGTTAGATGCCCGATTTTGTCCACCGCAATGTCACAGTCCTGCTAAAAAAATCACTGATCGTCGCCATAACTTGTAATAAATAAATAAATCTAAATGCCATAACTTTATCCCATCGTTGGTAGACGCAATACATTTTGCGCAAACCAATAAATATGCAATTTTTTTTACCAAAAATATGTAGCAAAATACATATTGGCCTAAATTCATAAAGAAATTGTATTTTTTTTATTTTGTTTTATTGGATATGGTTTATAGCAGAAAGTAAAAAATATTTATTTATTTAAAAAAAAAATGTCGGTCTAATTTTGTTTATAGTGCAAAAAAAAAAAGCAGAGGTGATCAAACCACCAAAAAAAGCTCTATGTGTGGGGAAAAAAATGACATAAATTCTATTTGAGTACAGGGTTGCACAAGCAATTGTCAGTTAAAGTAACGCAGTGCAGTACCGCAAAAAATGGCCTGGTCATTAAAACCTTCCAGGGGATGAATTGGTTAAAAACAAATACAATATTTCAAACAATAAGGTTATCATTCATGGCATCTGCAAATTTATTGAAAAATGGACCCAGTAAAGAAGGGGTGTCCAACTTTTTGACCTTTCTGAGCCACATTGGAAAACAATGGATTTTCTTGGGCCACACATAAAATGCTACAATAAGGATAGTTAATGATAAGTAAAACATCTTCTCAGATCACTGATATAGATAATGTACCTATCTAAGTAATAAAACTTTTTTTTCTTTTTTATATTTTTTATTATTAAAGTAAAAGAGGGCAACATAAAACTAGTGTGATATATGACAATGTTTCTGATAACCTAATGCCCCGTACACACGATCGGATTTTCCGTCTGAAAAATCTTGGATGTTTTTTCTGACAGAAGCTTGGCTTGCATACACACGGTCACACAAAAGTTCTCTGAACTTATGACCGTCAAGAATGCGGTGACGTACAACACTACGACGAGCCGAGAAAATTAAGTTCAATGCTTCTGAGCATGTTTTAAATTGTTTTCGAGCATGCGTCGGAATTTTGCGCATCGGAATTGCTACAGATGATCGGATTTTCCGTCAGAAAATTTGAGAACCAGGTCTCTCAATCTTTTGCTGGCAGAATTGTTTCCGAGCATGTGTCAGAATTTTGCATGTCGGAATTGCTATAGATGATTTTTTTCCATTTGAAAATTTGAGAACCAGCTCTCAATCTTTTGTTGGTGGAAATTCCGACAGCAAAAGTCAGATGGAGCATACACACGGTCAGAATTTCCATTCAAAAGCTCACATCGGACTTTTGCTGTTGGAATTTCCGATTGTGTGTACGGGGCATAACACATCAATTTCTGGTTTCGATGGATGTAGTACCAATTTTCAATAAATTCTCAAGGTGTTCATCAGATATTTTGGTTCTAATTTTGCCCTTCGTGTGCTTTATCCTTGAAAAAAGTTGCTCACAAATACAGGTGCTGCCGTAGGTTGGACACCCCTGCAATAAAGTGTATCCAAATTCAAAAACAAACATTTTATTTATTACAGTCTTTAGATGAGATTGCTTAATAAGTTTTCTTTTTAGCCCTTTTTCCTTTTTTTTTTCTTTTGACTGGTAATCCTGCTTATACCACACTTTCTGGCAGAGGAGAAGGATCAGCAGTACTTTCACTTTTTAGCAAAAGGTCTATTTTGGTGTAGGGTAAAACTGTATTAACAGCCTCCCAATAATAAGTGGCCCTTTGCGAGCAACCTTCTGGTCTTTGACCCTATCTCAACTACCTTAAAACCTTAAAATGTCAAGCAATGAGATTTCCATGCAGTGTTCTCCGACAGCAGCTCTCCCAAGCTTTTTGGAAATTTCAGACAGCCAAGGAAGCCCTGGTGCCTATTTCATATACTGCATTGGTGACCTTTATATTCCCAAGATGACAAGTGGAGAAATAAATTACTGTCCTCAACTTTAATGGGATTTATCAAGTTACATTTTGTGACTCATGTGTCAAAGTTTTGGGGGTTGTAATGGGTGTTATTATGGCCAGTCTTTCTGACCTTTTTATGCAGATGGATGAGGATCCTTAAAATGTAGCACAATTGTCATTATTAACTCTCTTCATTAGGCAAGGTCTGTGAGGAGATTGATCGCATCATTGGTCGAGATCGAAGCCCCAAAATGCAAGACAGAAGTCAAATGCCATTTACAGATGCTGTGATCCATGAAATGCAAAGATTCATTGACCTAATTCCAATGGGTGTGGCTCGAAAAACTACAAGGGACGTTGAGTTTAGAGGATACTATCTACCCAAGGTAAATGTCCGATACTAAAATGGGCATGTTTAGTTTATCAGTCAAGTATTGACTTACATTTTGGTAAGAGCTATTCTTCCTGCCCAAGAAACTGTATATTTGGATAAATCTTTACGTAGTTCCAAAATTTTAGTAAGTAAGGCAGGGTAATTAGTAGACATGTGCACACTGAAATATTTTGTTTCGTAATTTAGTTTTCATCCGAAAAATACATTTATTTAGTTACTCCAGAAATTCGTTTTTATTTATTTTGTTTTTCGTAAAAAAAATGCATTCATCCGAAAATCAAAATTAAGGTCGAATCTGTCATTGAAGGCTTATGGTGTCTGTCGAATGTTCTAAGAAAAAAAAAAAAGAAGATTTGTTAGAATCTTTAAAAAAAAAAAATTATTTGACTCTTCATGTCTCTCTATGTCGAATCTTCATGTCTCTCTATGTCGAATCTTTTCTCTCTATGGCCCCGTACACACGATAGAATCCATCCGCTGAAAAATCCCAGCAAATGGGTTTCAGCGGATAGATCCTATGGTGTGTACACTCCAGCGGATCTGTTTCCGCGGATATTTATCCCCTGGGATGGATTCCAGCAGAATATTTGCTGACATGCCAAGCAAATCCATCTGCTAGAATCCATCCCAACGGATGGATCCGCTGGTCTGTATAGACTCACCGGATCCATCCGTCCGAAGGGATCCCCCGCATGCGTCGTAATGATTCGACGCATGCGTGGAATTCCTTATATGACAGCGTCGCGCACGTCACCGCGTCATGATCGCGGCGACGTGCGACACATCATCGCCAGAGGATTTCGGCGTGGATTTCAATGCGATGGTGTGTACACTCCATCCCATGAAAATCCGCCGAAATCCTCGAGAGGATTTATCCGCGGAAACGGTCCGCTGGACCGTATCCGCGGATAAATTCTCCCGTGTGTATGGGGCCTAAGTCAAATCTTTTCTCTCTATGACAAATCTTCTTCATGTCTCTCTATGTCGAATCTTTTCTCTTTATGTAGAATAATATTGGACTAATGGAGTTAAGGTTAGGCACAATTAAGGTCGAATCTGTCATTGAAGGCTTATGGTGAAAAAAAAGAAGATTCGACAGAATCTTTAAAAAAAGAAAAAAAATCAACTCTTCATGTCTCTTTATGTCAAATCTTCATGTCTCTCTATGTCAAATTATTTCTCTCTATGTCAAATCTTCATGTCTCTCTATGTCAAATTATTTCTCTCTATGTCAAATCTTCATGTCTCTCTATGTCGAATTATTTCTTTCTATGTCAAATCTTTTCTCTCTATGTCAAATCTTTTCTCTTTATGTAGAATAATATTGGAATAATAAAGTTAAGGTTAGGCACATTCGACCGCAACGAAAATGAAAATAAAGCATTTGTTTATGTCGGATCTTTCGGTTTTCGTTTTCTGTGCTTTCGTTATCGTTTGTTAAAACGATAACAAAAATACCTGAAATTCGGACAAAAATGCATTCGGACGAAAACGAATGCACATGTCTAATAATTAGTCTTGAAAATGTCAGTGATTGAAGAAGTCAATTGTATGCCAATAAGGTATTTTAGAGGAGTGTGCACAGGAGAAAGAGGAGATCCAATATTTTTTTTTGTAATGATGACGAACGCTGCATAGGAAGCATAAATGATTTAGATTTGTTTATTTTATATAAGGAAAGAGAGCCAAAGTTTGTGAAGATTGTATGTAAGATGAGTAATGAATTTAGGAATTGTATTTTGTGCTCCACAGCGCCTACAATGAGGTCTTTGAGATTAGGATGCAAGGAATAGCTTTGGCTAATGGTTCGATAACCAAGACAAAAAAAGGGGCGGAAGGCGACACCCTTGTCTTTTGCCATTGGTTATGGGACATAGTTTGTTCGGGTCAGCTGGGTAAATTTTGTGGAAAGATGGAGTTTTTCTTTAAGGTACCCCAGTGTACAGTACTCTGTCAAATGCCTTCTCTGCATCTAGGGTTAGAGAGAGGCATTAGATAAGAAAGGCATTTGGTGATGGTACATCTCCTGGTGCAATCAGGTGCCTGACGACCATTGATAAATGCGACCTGATCTAGATGTATTAATTGGTATATATGGGGCTGCGGCCTTTTGTCCAGGAGTTTAGTGCATATTTTTATACAGTATCTGTATTTAACAGAGAGAATAATCAGAAATTACCTGGGCCAGTAGGTGGTTTTCCCTTGTTTGGTAATAGTAATAATAATTCTAGAGATTCTCTGGGGATAGACCTTGTAGTGGCTGCTTGATTTGCTATTGCACAAGGGGAAAGAACATTCGCAAATATTTTTTAGTATTTATTAGTATTGCCAGGGAGGTTGTGGAGTACTAGAAAGATGTTATGGTTCTTCTAGGGATTATATACAATTTCTAATATTACTCAAAAAAATACTCAAATAAATATGTAGCACTCTCCCTGAAGGAGCTGCTGGTTTAATTTTGGGCTTGCCACTAACTTACTGTTCACCACACTCAATCTAGGGGTCCCTCCTGAAGAGTTATTCAAAAGAATGTCCGCACCAACACTTTGGTTTCTTTTTCTTCAAGAGTTTTATTAAACAGGTTCTCCAACAGAGGGGTAGAGGGATAGGGAGGATTCAGGTACCTTGCTTTTCAGATCACGGGTACAGTCTTAGATCCAGAGGACAAATCGGCTCCACGTTGGATTTAGCAACCACTGAATAGGCCCACTCTCACTGACCTAGCAGCCAGTGCGAAGCTTGTTCAAAGTCTCTGCCACAGACTTGATGAGTGTCGTTGAGCCGTTACACAACCCTCTGCCACAAGATAGTGTAACCACAAACACACTTAGTGAAATTTCAAAGAAAGTACACAGCTCATGGTGCCAGGATCTTTCAGCCAGGACGGCAGCACAGTGAGGCAAGTTGGTCCAGATGCGTCCTTCAATTGAGTCCCCAATTTCTCCACTTCTTCCCACAGGCAAGACAGCACAGGACCATCCCTGGACCGGTAGGCCACAGAAACTCCTGGGCCTACTCTGAGTTGCGGAGCCTTGGCCAGCAGGTCCCGAGACCAGAAAAAACACTGTCAGCGCATCCCTAAGGCCAGGAGGGCCATCAGGTCGGGATCGGAAGACCCCGCCAGAATGGTGTCTGTCCCTTAAGTACCTGCCCCCAGAATGCACAGCGGGTTGACCACGCCCACTGGGCTGCTTCTGGGAAGAAGGCACCCAATGCACCCAATGCACCCAGCCTATTGCATTTCCAACCTTGACTCCCGGTGACAGCGACACCTGCCGGCAAGGGGAACATGTGCAACACAGCTGGACTGGAACAGAAACCAACAATTTGGTATAATCCTCTGAGCTAAACTACAGCTCAGGTAACTAAATTTACAAAATAGCGCCTACTCAACAGGAGCAGGGCGCTACAAATATATGAATACATAATCTAGTGAATTGCTCACACCTTCCACACTCTCATAGTTATTTGATCCAATCTTAAAATAAATTAATATTAGTGCCACGCTTCATCTTAAAATCCAAACACAGTGTGTAGATAATACCATGTTCAAAAATATATAAAGGTGCACATCCTGCCACTGTATTGCTTAAACACCCTATAACAGTTCTCTATAAGTGTATATACCACAAATTATATTAAAAGCCCACCAAAACAAAAGACCATAAATAAGAAATGTTAGAGCGTCGTGACGTCAAAGCCCCTCCCCTACACGTTGCACCACAGGAACACATGGTACCCTCAGAGGGTTAGAATTTTTAATCCCCTGAGGCATACAATGCTCTAACAGTGGATGCCGAGGAGCACCAATTTGTGGTAATTTAACATCTTGGAATTTCATACTGGTGTACAAAGATGATGTAACATGCAATTTACTGTCTGGTACACTGGAAGCACCTTTTCAATGCGAGTGCAATTCCGACAAAAAAACATTGTTTTTATTTGCATACACACGGTCACACAAAATTCCGACATCAAGAACGCGGTGACGTACAACACTATGATGAGCAGAAAAAAAATGAAGTTCAATGATTCCGAGCATGCGTAGGATTTTTGCGTGTCGGAATTGCATACAGACGATGGGAATTTCCGACCGTCGGAAAATTTGAGAACCAGCTCTCAAAATTTTTGCTGTCGAAAATTCCAACAGAAAAAGTCCGATGGGGCCTACACACGGTCGGAATTTCCAACCAAAAGCTCACATCACACTTTTCTTGTCGGAAATTCCGATCGTGTGTACGCGGCATAACACTGGGGGTGGATGAACTATTTTCATATTACTGGGTTTAGTAACACTTTAAGGTTGTGGAGTACTATTCCTCGTAGTACTAATAGCAAAAGGCTCAGAAAGAATAGCTTATTGTTAAGGGGAAATCTTGGGAAGAATAATTTAATCTAGGAAGCCATTATTTGTGTGTCGATAGGAGGGAGAAAATCAGAGGAATCGTTGAGGTTATAAGAGAGGCATACAATTTGCTAAATAAATTAGCTATGTCTAGGGTTTTCTCTTCTAGGATCGAATAAAAATTTAATTTTGGATTTAATTTGTTTAAAAAGTTTTTTCTAAAAATGTCCTTACCTTGTTAGCTTAGGTACAAAAGGCAATTTTGGATTTAATTTGTTTAAATTAGGTGTAAAAGGTGAGCTTCAATCTTTTTAGCAAATGTTCATGTTTACTGATTAGACATAGCCTTAGTTTGTGATTTAAATATAAGGGGGCAGATCCACAGACAGAGTACGCCAGCGTATCTACTGATACGCTGGCGTACTTTCAAATTACCCGCGTCGTATCTTTAGTTTGAATCCTCAAACCAAGATACGACGGCATCTGGGTTAGATCCGACAGGTGTACGTCCTTGTACGCCTTCGGATCTAAGATGCAATACTTCGGCATCCGCTGGGTGGCATTACGTTTTTATCAATGCGTTGTGACATTTTTCCAGATCCTGAATTTGGTTATCCTGCTAAGGGCAGATGGATTTCAGGAAGTAAATGCTACACACATCTGCCCTTACTCAAGATGGCTGCAGCTAGAAATGCTAGGGGGTGTTTTTCAAAGTGATTTAACAAAATAAAGCATGGAGACATGGATGGATGAGGGAGTTTACTTTGATTATTAAAAATAAAATAAATTGTATTTTAAGTTCGTGATACTCAGATGTAGTGTAGTTCCTCCTAAATTTAAGCAGGGTAAACATCACAATTGTGTACTGGGTATTTTGCTCAGCTTTTTCGCTTTGCTTTTACAGCACACTAACATTTTTCCGATGATTACCACGGTGTTAAAAGACCCCGCCTGTTTTCCATACCCTAATGAATTCAACCCCAAGAATTTTCTTGATGACAATGGAAAATTTAAAAAGAACGATGGCTTCATGGCTCTTGCTGCAGGTAAGAAAGTATAAATAAGCAAAGGGATAGTCGGCACTCAGGATAACATCCAAAATGGTACTGCTTTATTAAATACATGTACAAAGCTGTTTCACAGCATTTTACATGTATTTAAAGAGAAATACAATTTTGGATGTCATCCTGAGTGCTGACCATCTCTTTCCTTATTCCGGTGCATTAGAGGTGTCAGCAGCCTCAAGGTCTGAGCACCGGCCGGAGCTTTTATGTAGGAAGGTTGTAGTGCCTACATTTTAAGTTTAAGATTAAGTATTTGAACACCTGTCTATCAGCTAGAATTCTGACCCTCAAAGACCTGTTAGTCTGCCTTTAAAATGTCCACCTCCACTCCATTTATTATCCTAAATTAGATGCACCTGTTTGAGGTCATTAGCTGCATAAAGACACCTGTCCACCCCATACAATCAGTAAGAATCCAACTACTAACATGGCCAAGACCAAAGAGCTGTCCAAAGACACTAGAGACAAAATTGTACACCTCCACAAGGCTGGAAAGGGCTACAGGGAAATTGCCAAGCAGCTTGGTGAAAAAAGGTCCACTGTTGGAGCAATCATTAGAAAATGGAAGAAGCTAAACATGACTGTCAATCTCCCTCGGACTGGGGCTCCATGCAAAATCTCACCTCGTGGGGTCTCAATGATCCTAAGAAAGGTGAGAAATCAGCCCAGGACTACACGGGAGGAGCTGGTCAATGACCTGAAAAGAGCTGGGACCACCGTTTCCAAGGTTACTGTTGGTAATACACTAAGACGTCATGGTTTGAAATCATGCATGGCACGGAAGGTTCCCCTGCTTAAACCAGCACATGTCAAGGCCCGTCTTAAGTTTGCCAATGACCATTTGGATGATCCAGAGGAGTCACGGGAGAAAGTCATGTGGTCAGATGAGACCAAAATAGAACTTTTTGGTCATAATTCCACTAACCGTGTTTGGAGGAAGAAGAATGATGAGTACCATCCCAAGAACACCATCCCTACTGTGAAGCATGGGGGTGGTAGCATCATGCTTTGGGGGTGTTTTTCTGCACATGGGACAGGGCGACTGCACTGTATTAAGGAGAGGATGACCGGGGCCATGTATTGCGAGATTTTGGGCAACAACCTCCTTCCCTCAGTTAGAGCTTTGAAGATGGGTCGAGGCTGGGTCTTCCAACATGACAATGACCCGAAGCACACAGCCAGGATAACCAAGGAGTGGCTCTGTAAGAAGCATATCAAGGTTCTGGCGTGGCCTAGCCAGTCTCCAGACCTAAACCCAATAGAGAATCTTTGGAGGGAGCTCAAACTCCGTGTTTCTCAGCGACAGCCCAGAAACCTGACTGATCTAGAGAAGATCTGTGTGGAGGAGTGGGCCAAAATCCCTCCTCCAGTGTGTGCAAACCTGGTGAAAAACTACAAGAAACGTTTGACCTCTGTAATTGCAAACAAAGGCTACTGTACCAAATATTAACATTGATTTTCTTAGGTGTTCAAATACTTATTTGCAGCTGTATCATACAAATAAATAGTTAAAAAAATCATACATTGTGATTTCTGGATTTTTTTTTTGATTATGTCTCTCACAGTGGACATGCACCTACGATAACAATTTCAGACCCCTCCATGATTTCCAAGTGGGAGAACTTGCAAAATAGCAGGGTGTTCAAATACTTATTTTCCTCACTGTATATATATATATATATATATATATATATATATATATATATATATATATATATATATATATATATATATATATATATACACATACATATGTATATATACTATATGAGTTTTCTGCTTTTGTTTAACATATGCGTATTTTGTACAACTATTTCAATGTTAAAAGAATGGAAAAATAAGCACTGACTCAAGTTATTATAAATTATTATTATACAAGATTTATATAGCGCCAATGGTTTGTGCAGAAATTAGGGCAGATAGTAAGGTTGTAATTAGGGTTGTCCCGATACCAGTATCGGTATCGGGAAAGATACCGAGTATTTGCGGGAGTACTTGTACTCCCGCAAATACCCCCGATGCCTAAATAGAATACTTGCACCCCCCCCCCGCCGCCGTATATCGCAAATCCGCCGCTGCCACGTTAATCACCGTGCGGCGAACATTACAGGCACCTTTAGTTTGAATAGCTGTTTTGCCCGCCACACCGTGTATAGACACTCCCCCTTGGACGGATCTGTCCAATTCCGAGCAAGGGGGAGTGTCCTTTACACGGTGTGGCAGGGAAAACAGCTATTCAAACGAAAGCTGCCTGTAATGTTCGCCGCACGGTGATTAACGCGGCGGCGGCATCATCATTAGGTATGGGGGACACGGCTGCATATGTTTGGGGACATGGCTGGATATATGTGGGGGGACATGGCTGCATATATGTGGGGAACATGGCTGCATATATGTGGGGGGACATGGCTGCATATATGTGGGGGGACATGGCTGCAATATGTGGGGGAACATGGCTGCATATATGTGGGGGGACATGGCTGCATATATGTGGGGGGACATGGCTGCATATATGTGGGGGGACATGGCTGCATATATGTGGGGGACATGGCTGCATATATGTGGGGGGACACGGCTGCATATATGTGGGGGGACATGGCTGCATATATGTGGGGGACATGGCTGCATATATGTGGGGGATATGGCTGCATATATGTGGGGGACATGGCTGCATATATGTGGGGGACATGGCTGCATATATGTGGGGGATATGGCTGCATATATGTGGGGGACATGGCTGCATATGTTTGGGGACATGGCTGCATATGTTGGGGGACATGGCTGCATATGTGGGGGACATGGCTGCATATGGGGGGGACATGGCTGCATATGGGGGGGACATGGCTGCATATGGGGGGGACATGGCTGCATTTGTGGGGGGGACATGGCTGCATTTTTGGGGGGACATGGCTGCATTCGGGGACACATTTAAAAAAAAGTATCTGTATTCGGTATCGGCGAGTACATAAAAAAAAGAATCGGTACTTGTACTCGGTCCTAAAAAGTGCTATCGGGACAACCCTAGTTGTAATACAATTCAATATAAGAGGAATCAGACGACCTTCAATATAAGAGGGTCACATTTTATCAAGGGGTCACGGCACTAGCAAGGTTGAGAACCACTGTTCTAGACAGTATAAGATGGTACCTAGTTTTAGAAACATATTGATTCACTTTGCTTATACTGAGCTTTACCAATACAAGAGTTTAAAGCAGGGTTCTGCTGAGATTTTCCTTTTTTTAAGTCAGCAGCTACAAATACTGCAGCTGCTGACTTAATATATGAACACTTACCTGTCTGAAGATGTAAAGGCGCCGCCATCTTCGGTAAGGGAATCAGGAAGTGAAGCCTTGCGGCTTAGCAGCCAAGTTCCCTACTGCGCATGGCATAGATCACTGCTAACTATGCCTGGAAGTGGGAGAAAATACCTGGATTAGACAGATATCTGCTCCACCCTCCCCCAGAAAGGTACCAAATGTGACACTGGAGGGAGGGAGGATTCCAAAAAGTGGAAGTTCCATTTTTGGGTGGAACTCTACTTTAACCACTTAAGCTTCGGACCATTTTGCTGGTCAATGACCGGGCCACTTTTTGCAATTCGGCACTGCGTCGCTTTAACTGACAATTGCGCGGTTGTGCGATGTGGCTCCCAAACAAAATGTATGTCCTTTTTTTCCTACAAATAGAGCTTTCTTTTGGTGGTATTTGATCAATTCTGTGGTTTTTATTTTTTGTGCTATAAACAAAAACAGAGCAACAATTTTGAAATAAAATGCAATATTTTTTACTTTTTGCTATAATAAATATTCCCAAAGAATATATAAAAAAAACACTTTTTTTCCTCAGTTTAGGCCGATACGTATTCTTCTACTAATTTTTGGTAAAAAAAAAATCGCAATAAGCATTTATTAAATCGGTTTGCGCAAAAACCTCTACAAAATAGGGGATAGTTTTATGGCATTTTTTATTACTAATTTATTTTTTTACCAGTAATGGCGGCGATCAGCGATTTTTATTATGACTGCGACATTATGGCGGATACATGGGACACTTTTAACACATTTTTACAGCGATCAGTGCTATAAAAATGCACTGATTACTGTGAAAATGACACTAGGTGGAGCTGAAGTGGTTAAGTGTGCCTAGGGATGTGTTCTAACTGTAGGGGGGCTGGGCTGTGTTTGACACGACAGTGATCACAGCTTCCGATTACAGGAAGCTGTGTACACTGTCCTGTCACTAGGAGGACTGGGAAAATGCTTGTTTACATAAGCATTTCCCCCTTCTTCCTCACCGTGACACGATCGCGGGTATGCCCGGGGACATCGAGTCCACGAAACCCGCGGTCAGAGTCACGGAGCTCCCGGCGGGTGCGTGTCCACAATGCAGCTTCTTAAAGGGGACGTATATATACATCCTTCTGCCTGTCCGTGCCATGCTGTCGACGTATATAGTCTTGCTCTCGTCAACAAGCAGTTAAGGACACACCAAGCGATGGTGTTCAAGTGAAACATTATCCCTCCCTGATGCCTAATACTCTCCAAAGGATCTGAGTACTACAAAGTTTGTAATAATTAGTTATCTTGTGAGTTTGCATTTCTCCTACATGAGACATGGTGGACCACGGATAACTAAAATCACCCGACGATGACGCGGCGACGTGCGTGGCCCTGGAAGTTCAATGCTTCCACGCATGCGTCGAATCAGTACGACGCATGCGAGGGATGGCGGTCGGTCGCACGTGTCTGGTGAGTCTGTACAGACTACCAAACACGTCCGACGGACAGGTTTCCAGCGGACAGATTTCTTAGCAAGCTAAGAAATTTTTGTCCACTGGAAACTGTCCGATCCACCGGACAATTGGCCGCTCGGGCCCACACACGACCGGATCTGTCCGCTGGAACTGGTCCGTCGGACCAGTTTCAGCGGATAGATCCGGTCGTGTGTACGGGGCCTTAGTGTATGCTCAAACTGAGATACACTTAAACCTAGCTAAGATACGACGCCGTCGTATCTTAAGGTGCAATTTTTCCTGCTGGCCGCTAGGTGGCGCTTTCGTTGATTTTGGCGTAGAATATGTAAATTACTAGATACGTCGATTCACGAACGTACGCTTGCCCGTCGCAGTAAAGATACGCCGTTTCCATAAGAGGTACGCTGCGTAAAGATAAAGCTGCCCCCTAGGTGGCGTAGCCAATGTTAAGTATGGCTGTCTTTCCCGCGTCGAAATTTGAAAATTTTACGTTGTTTGCGCAAGTTGTCTGTGAATGGGGCTGGACGTAATTTACGTTCACGTCGAAACCAATACGTCCTTGCGGCGTACTTTGGAGCAATGCACAATGGGATATGTACAAGGACGGCGCATGCGCCGTTCGTAAAAAACGTCAATCACGTCGGGTCACCAATCATTTACATAAAACACGCCCCCCTTATCCTCATTTGAATTAGGCGTGCTTACGCCGACCCCATTTACGCTACGCCGCCATAAGTTAGGAGGCAAGTGCTTTGTGAATTCCTTGGTCGAGCAGAAACAAATAGAGGCATTGGCAAAAAGGGGTGGCAGACACTGAATGGTTGGTAAGGTGGATGAGCCTGGCAGCATTATTCATAATACAATACAATACCTATATACAGTAGGTGAACCCGATTTTGTGTCAATCTCGCTCTCTTTCTCGGCGAGATTGAGCACCTACGAGCCCCATCGCGGGAGCCAGCGCCGAGCTGGCTTGCCGCGATGGAGACAGAGCCGTCATAGAAGCGACGGGAGATCCGACTTGGATTCCCGCCAATTCTACACGTGTGCGGCGTTTGTTATGAATCCTGAGGGGGAAGTCCCCGCCGGTTTTAAATAAAAATCCGGCATGGGTCCCCCCTCAGGAGCATACCGGGCCCCACGTGGTAGGTATCACATGGGTAGGTACAGAGCATGATGGGACTGTGAGGCCTATATAGGTCCGATGCAAGGCGCGCATCCGTCATTTCAGCGAGGAGGACCGGCGAGTCAACATCGGGAGAAGAAGAGAAGTGAAGAACATGACGTCACAGCGCGGAAGAAGAACTCATCACAGCACGGAAGGAGAAGACGTACAGCACGGAAGAAGACACCGGACAGCGAGACGAAGAACCGGGGTGCGCCGAGTCAAGAGCGGAGAGCGGCGAAGACAGAAGGAGACCCCCGGAGAGTTGAGAAGACCCGTCGGGATAGCGGAAGAAGAAGAGCCCCGCCGAAGACGCCGGAGGAAACCCGCCGGGGGGTGGGGGCTTTTTTAAAAGCGACCCCCCCCCGGCGGTGGAAGAGAACCAGACGGCGGCCCCCACCCACCCGAAGACGTCAAAGAAGAAGCCTCCCCTGGTAAAAGAGCTAATAAAGAAGACAGGGGAGGCCTCCGGAGCAGAAAAATAAAATATTTTAATACCCTGTGTGGTTTATTTGTGTTTTTACCACTTTTCTTGCAGGTGAATGGGTAGGGGTACGATGTACCCCATACTCATTCACTTAGGGTGGGGGGCCGGTATCTGGGGGCCCCCTTATTAAAGGGGGCTCCCAGATTCCGATAAGCCTCCCGCCCGCATACCCCGACAACCAACGGCCAGGGTTGTCGGGAAGGGGCCCTGTCCTCATCAACATGGGGACAGGGTGCTCTGAGGTGGGGGGGCCGCAGTGCGCCCCCCTGCCCCAGAGCACCCAACCCCCCCCATGTTGAGGGCATGCAGCCTGGTACGGCTCAGGAGGGGGGGGCGCTCGCTCGTCCCCACTCCCTTCCTGGCTGGCCGGGTAGCGTGCTTTGGATACGGGTCTGGTATGGATTGTAGGGGGACCCCCTACGCCGTTTTTTTCGGCGTAGGGGGGCTCTCCTTGCAACCCATGACAGACCTAAGGGCCCGGTATGCTCCTGAGGGGGGAACCCATGCCGGATTTTTATTTAAAATCCGGCGGGGACTTCCCCCTCAGGATTCATAACAAACGCCGCACACGTGTAGAATTGGCGGGAATCCAAGTCGGATCTCCCGTCGCTTCTATGACGCGCTTGCTGGGATGTGCTGTCACTATTCCAGTGAGTGCGAGATCTCGGCACCACGTCGCCGAGAATCAGCGCGATGCTGTCGTGCTAAAAACACAATATCACAAACACCTACTGTATATTGACTAATTTTTAGCTGTGCCCTTTCTAACTCGGGTCATGCCTTGAGTGGCGGCTCCCGCGCGCATGTGACTCTGGCCACTGACAGAGCAAGAATTCGTGGCCCCAGAAGGAAGAGGGGTAAAGAACGGACGCTCGCTAATCGCGAGGAAAATGGGTACATCCTGCAGGTAAGTGTCACATAATGGGCTACTATGCGATGCATAATAGCCCATTATGCTTTACCTTTGCAGGGAAACAAAGAGGAAGTAACACCCATCAGGATTTACTTCCTCTTTAAGATTCTTGTATGGAGCTGTAATATTCTTAGCCTGAGTCTTAATTAAATACTTTTATTTGCTGATATGGATGTGAAAGTTTCCCAGCATTGTTTTACTTTGCTGAATGGTTACACAAATCTGAGACCTAATTTGCAATATTTAAATTTGGTCAATATAGTTTGTGGAGAACCGGTTTCTCAGGGTTTTTTCCTCATTCAGCTAATTGAAGTATCTCGCTTTATTTAGTCTTGTCCAGGACTGTTCCTGTCTCTTGAAAGTGAGAAGTTTTCTCAAAATGTTCCAATGGTCATGTATTTCTTTATGATTTATCATTTTTTATGTATCAATGCCATGGCAGGTATCACGTAAATAATAACAGCTGTCCTTACTCTTTCTTTTAATGTTTACTTTTTTGACTGGGGCAGGGCCAGATTAAGAACATCATGGGCCTGGTGCTGAGGATTTTGGTGGGGCCTTTTAGGCTGCATTCACACCTCCGCGACAAGTAACGCCGCGTACGCAGCGTATTTTGCCGCGAATAGTGTAACTTTTTTTTTACAAATCCTTCCTATTGCTTTGTATGGCTGAACGCCAATGCCGCCTGAAAAAAAGGGTCCGGGACATTTTTTCATGCCGCAGGTGTACGGCGTCTATGAGATGTGAACCATCTCATAGACAGCAATGGGAATTCTCCCCTCCAGCAGCACGAGCGGCCGGTGTCGGGCGTTTTGCCGCGGAGGTGTGAATGGGGTGTAATAAATAATAAATAAATGCGTGGGAATGACATGAACGCAGCCCAGCCAAGGCAAGTGACCAAAGGCACAGAACCCAGAAGGAAGACCGGGTGAAGATGGAAGTGCCCGGGCCCCGCCTGATTCATCGCAGCACTGGAGGGCTCAGTCTGAAAATTGAAGTGTACACTAATGTGCTAATATGCTGTGCATACTTGTACGTTGTGGCATAACCTACCCCAGGGCCTCTAAAAAGTAGTAATGTCAGGAAAGTTTACTACCGCTTTATTATCACAGGATCCCAGGAGCCTCTCATGGGGCCCCCTACTGACCCGGTGGACGGTGGCCCTTGGGCAGTGCCTAAGTGCACAGTTGCCAACATTTAAAAAATATTTTCAGGGCCACTTTTTTATATAAGTGCTATATTTAGAGTAGCTGAGATCCCCGATGTTCCTCTATACATCATAGTAGTAATCACAAAATTAAATGAGTACTAATAATGGGGCAGAACAAATATGAGAACTGATATTTCCTTTAGTTGAACTAACAAAAGTGTCTATTCTAGAGCTGGTAACATTGAGGGTATTCAGTATAATTTTAAAGAACTGTTTTTGTGGGTAAGCGACATAGGGGAGGAGTATGGACGGTATATAAGTGGGAAGTATGTGCAGGTGAGGGAGAGGAATGTGGAGGGTCTAACAGTGGGCACTATGTACAGGAGAGGAGTACAAAGGGTACGGAAAAAAGCACTATATACAGGAGAGGAGTGTGAAGGGTATGACAGTGGGCAGTATGTACAGGAAGAGTGAGGGGGTATGACAGAGGGTAGTACTTACCAGAGAGAAGTGTGGAGGGTATGATGGGGCAGTATGTACAGGAGAGGAGTGTGGAGGGTATGACAGTGGGCAGTATGTACAGGAGAGGAATGTAGACGGTATGATAGTGGGCTCTATGTATAGGAGAGGAGTGTGGAGGGTATGACAGTGAACACTATGTATAGGAGAGGAGTGTGGAGGGTATGACAGTGGGCACTATGTATAGGAGAGGAGTGTGGAGGGTATGACAGTGAGCAGTATGTACAGGAGAGGAGTGTGGAGGGTGCGACAGTGGGCACCAAGTACAGGAGAGAAGTATATGACAGCAGGCACTATGTACAGGAGAGGAGTGTGGAGGGTATGACAGTGGGCACTATGTACAGGAGAGGAGTGTGAAGGGTATGACAGTGGGCGCTATGTATAGGAGAGGAGTGTGGAGGGTATGACAGTGGGCACTATGTACAGGAGAGGAGTGTGTAGGGTATGACAGTGGGTACTATGTATAGGAGAGAAGTGTGGAGAGTATGACAGTGGGCACTATGTACAGGAGAGGAGTGTGGAGAGTATGGGCTAGCTGGTTTTACACAAGTCAATCTATTAATCAACTTGAGTACAACCAGCCTGTTTTTTTTTTTTCTTAAAACAATCAGTGCTGCCAGCTATAGTTTGCAACACTGATCATTGTACGCACTGGCAGAACACAATAACACTGCAGAAGTGATTCCCCCATCCACAGGTCAGCAGGTGAGAGGGTGTGTGGGGACAGGCTGGGGAGAGATACTAGTCAGTGGCTGGGTAGGCACTGGTAGTATCAGAGCCAGATACACACAGGTTACATACGCCACGATCGTTAGAGCGAGAAAAATAATTCTAGTACTAGACCTCCTCTGTAACTCTAAACATGTAACCTAAAAAAATGTAAAGCATCGCTTAGGATACCAAAAAAAATTGTGCTAACTTAACTAACTAACTGTTTTTTTAATGAATGAAACGTTTTTTTCCAAAAAAACATGTTTGAAAAATTGCTGCGCAAATACCGTGCTAGAGCTGCACAATTAATCATTAAAAAAATCGTGATCTCGATTCAACCCCCCTGACGATCTTCAATGCAGAGTTTGACGATTCTTTCATATAACAAGTGGAGAGACTTTCAGCTGTCAAAAGAAAATATCTGGGCAGTCTGCCAAGTTTTTAACAGGAAACATTGTAACTAACGCTTCCTTCTTAGACCAAAGGGATACACTTCTGTGTGTAAAGAACAAATCTGGGCAGTCTGCGAAGTTTGTAAACAAAATGAAACATTGTAACTAACTAACATTGTAACTAAATTTAACCATTTAAAGTCCAACACTTGTTTCTTAAGTAAGAAAGCAATATTATTTGCTAGAAAATTACTTGGAACCGCCAAACATTATATATATTTTAGCAGAGACTCTAGGGAATACAATGGCTATTGCTGCAATATGTTATGTCACACTGCATTTTCCCACTTCAATGAATAATAAAAACCATAAAAACAAAACAGTGAAGTTAGCCCATTTTTTTTTTTTTGTTTGTTTTAATGTGAAAGATGATGTTACGCCGCAACAATCGTGAGAGAATTGTGATCTATCTTCTAAGCAAAAAAATTGCAATTCTCATTTTAGCCAGAATCGTGCAGCTCTGTACCCTGCAACATAAAAAGTGCAAAGACCACCCTAGAGTAATTTTCTAGCAAAAAACAAATGATGATTTTTACATGTAGTAGAGAAGTGTCAGAATTGGCCTGGGTGGCAAGGGGTTAATTACCATGAGTAATATACAAATAATTATTATAAGCACTGTGATCCTATCAGTCTGCTGTAGTGTGTCAGCTTGTATTTATATTGGCCGCTCTGAATGTAGCTTCTGACAGGCTGTGCAAGCAGGCCCGTATCTCCGGAACCATAAATGATAGCCGTCCCATATTTTAACCAGTTGTGGGGTAGCTCTTCCCATGCCTACCCCCAAATGTGGGGTTTCTGTGACCTCTGGTCATCGAGCTACAACCCCCCAAATTCGATCTTAAAAAAAAAATTCTTAAAAAAAAATTTTTTTTTTTTTTTTTTTTTTTTTTTGGGCAAATGGGCCTATCTTGAGAAAGGGGCCTGGAGCTGCAGCTCCATCAGCCCCATTGTTAATCCGGCCCTGGACTGGGGTACCACTTTAATATCAACTGTCCTTACTCTGCCACAGGAAAGAGGAACTGTATGGGAGAAGCTCTGGCCCGAATGGAGATTTTCCTTCTAGTAGTTACAATCTTACAGAATTTCATATTGAAGCCTGAACTTCCCATAGAGGATCTGGATCTCCGTCCTGAGGTATCTGGACTTGGGAGCCTACCAAAGCCATACAAGATGGCCTTCATTCCTCGCTAGTGATTAACCTTCTCTACCATGCCCTGAACATGAAGAAGTCCTTATATCTGCTGCTAAACATTTAAAGCAGATGAAATGACAGAATTTTACTTTTTAGTACTCTAATTGTGTTTGGACAGATCAAGTTGGCTCCTGAAAATTTACTTTTTTTTTTCTTTTTTTCTATTGTACATGTAATGTTTGAGCGTGGGATTGTAATGAGCTTCATCCTGGTAACAGCTACAAAGTACAGAATTGTATTATATTAACTGATATATCATAAGTTTTCCCACCATACCTAAAACTCATGACTGATGAAAAAAATCAAGTAAACTTATATAGCTACAAAGAACGTTCACAAATCTATAATTAATAAAATTCCTGTGTTGCAGCTTTGATTGATATTGGAGGTGAACATTTTGTGGAAATCAGTTGAGTGCATTAAATAAATGAATATGATATCTCAGACTATTATTATCTTTCATAGCTTCTGAGTTTTTATACATTTTCAGTACAGCTTATACTGTGGTATAACGGGCTGGTATTTTTCCCAAAAAAAGAACATTCAAACATTCTCATTAGTTCCTCCTCAGGGTTGAGTGCACTGATTTCAGCAAAAAAATTATTATGTCACAAAATTACCCATATATTAACACTAATCTACCAAATTGCAAAGTCTCAGTTTCACTTAGTTTATCTTGGCATATTTTTATCATTTATGTGTGCTGTGGCTATTGTTTTCTAATTTTACCTTAACAAATGGATTTTTTTGGCACAAGGAGATTGTTATCAAACCATGAAACCAGTACTGCAGTAAGGTAAAGGAAGCTATTTAGCTAAAAAAATAAAATTCCTTTAGTGATCCTTTAAAGTACTGTATAACTAAATACAATTAGACATGTGCACTGCCGAAAAATTATTTTTTCTTGTTTTTGTTTCATTTGTTTTTTTGCTTTTTTCGGAAATTTAGGAAATTCGAACTTCCGAATTTCGAACTTTCGAATTTTAGATTTTCGAATTTTGCAATTTCGAATTTTCGAAATTTTCAAATTTTTGGAATTTTCTAATTTCCGAAATTTGGAAATTCGAAAATCCAAATTAGCGAATTTCGGAAATTCGGAAATTCGAAAATTTCGGAATTCGGAAATTTGCAAATTAGAAATTTCGAAAATCCGAAAATGGAAAAATTCGGAAATTTTGGAATGAACAAATTTGACAAAATTCGTTAAAAAACGAATTCGGAACTAAACGAATTGCACATGTATAAAATACATAACTTTTTTAAAGTTTAGGATAGAGTAGAGAGGGGTTAGAACATCAGTACATTTTTATTGCTGTCTGTGCCTCCGTTAAGGAGACTCACCCTGTCCATTTGTCCTGTTTACCATTATCATTGAAAGTGAAAGTAAAAGACAATCTCAAATTTTGGGTTGTCCCCAGAAAAGTAATAGAGGGGAAATCTTCCAATGGGGGCACTAGTTCTGGTGCCCAAGAAATTCTCTTAATTTGCAAGGATTTCCTCTCACTTCCTGTTTGGTTATGGAACAGGAAGTGAAGGGAAATCTCTGCAATGGGACACAGATGAGGAAAATAATTCTAACAGCGGTTATAACCCTCCCCTGCTGTATCCAAAATGAAAAAAAAAAAGTTTTGCCTATAGTTCTACTTTAATTTCTTGCACTAAGGTAAAAAATGTTTAGGCATCGGTTTTGGTCCTTCACACCCCCCTTGTACTTACCCGATTCCTCATTCAATTCAGCGCTGTGCACGTCTGCAGCTCTTCTCTCCCCTCACTTCCATGTCTCACTGCCCTTGCTGGGGCACAGGAGCTGTTGGCTCCTGCTGCTGTCAATCAAAGCCAGTGACAAGGGAGCAGGGGAGGTGGGCTGAGCTCTGCTGTCTGTGTCAATGGATGCAACAGCAGTGCGCAGGTGCGAGGGGCTAGCGGGGGACCCGCGAAGAGGAGGATGCTCTGTGCATATCTATTGCAGTGGCTGAACTCCTGTATGCACCAGTGTTGCCAACCGTCATTATTTTTACTGGCAATCAGTAAAAAACAGGCAAATTTCTCCTGACAGTAAATGCCAGTAAAAGTAAAAGGTTGCCAGTAAAAAATATGGCTGTGACGCTCGGCTTGGTCCGGAGCTGGCTGAAACTATCCGAGTCCCTGCTACAGTGTGATCAGGCGGCTCTGGTGGAGGTGGTGCCTGAGCACAGTGTGCAATGGAGCCAAGCCATAGCGGCCAGAGCCTCGTGTGCGGGTCTGCAGGATGGGAGCAAGGCAGGCTGGGACCGGGACTATCAGTGCTGTTTAGAATGGAGTGGACTGGAGGGACCACTTGGCTTGGAGAGAGACTGTCCCTGGGTCGTGATGTGTCAGTTAGGTCTCATCATTTGTGCTGCTGCACACTGCCATCAGTGTTACTAGGAGAGTCAATTGTATGTGTGTGTGCCGCCCATTCTAGTTTCTTGCCCTCCATTCACCTGTCCCTGAGCTACTTACTTACTATATCGAAAATAAAATAAAGAAATATGTTTTTTGCCATAATATCTACCTTAAATCATATTGATAATTGCATATTGTGTTTGTTTATAGCCTAAATACTCTAATTTGCACTTAAAACTGTAATTTTGTAACTTTTGGAAATGCCAGTAAAAACGTGGCTGTGCCAGTAGATTTTGGGTGTTGTGTCAGTAAATTTCAACCTGGTAGGTTGGCAACACTGCCCTGCAGGACCAATTGAGCAGCTGTTCATGGCAACCAATCAGCTTCTAGCTCTCATTTTTAATACTTAACTGAACAATCTCAAGAGAGAAGCAGGTTGGTTACTTTGCACAGCTGCTCCAGTTTTGACAAATTCCTCAAAACAACACATATTTGTAAAGCTGGCCTAATAGACGTAATAACTAAATACAGAGAGCAAAAAGTGGCAATGGTGACTCCTGTTGTGCCAGTGATATCTTTGTGGCAAACAGCCAGACAGTACAAACCCAGAAGGAATATGGGATGAAGATTACTCCACTTGAGAGCTCCACGTGAAAGATAAACTTTGCCATAATGTGCTAGTATGCGGTGCAAATGACAACATTTTGGCATAACACCGCAGGGAGGCCATTTAAAATGTAAAATGTTTTAGCAAAGTTTAGTCCCGTCTTAAAGCGGGAGTTCACCCAATTATGTTTTTTTTTATGTTTTCCCCTTAGATGGATGCTCGTTTTGTCTAGGGGAATCGGCTAGTTGTTTTAAAATATGAGCCGTACTTACCGTTTTCGAGATGCATCTCCTCCGTCGCTTCCGGGGTATGGGTCTTCGGGAGCAGGCGTTCCTTCTTGATTGACAGTCTTCCGAGAGGCTTCCGACGGTCGCATCCATCGCGTCATTAGTAGCCGAAAGAAGCCGAACGTCGGTGCGGCTCTATACTGCGCCTGCACACCGACGTTCGGCTTCTTTGGGAGAATCGTGACGCGATGGATGCGACCGTCGGAAGCCTCTCGGAAGACTGTCAATCAAAATAGGAACGCCCAGTCCCGCAGCCCATACCCGGAAGCGGCGGAGAAGATGCATCTCGTAAACGGTAAGTACGGGTCATATTTTAAAACAACTAGCCGATTCCCCTAGACAAAACGAGCATCCATCTAAGGGGAAAAAGTGTCATGTGCGGGTGAACCTCCGCTTTAAGTACAATGCCATTTAGCAGGCATTTTGACATGTTGGGAGCAGCACTCTTTATTTTCTATGTTGACAACCAGAGTTAAAGGCTAAACATTCTGCAGGGGTTGTCAACCGTGGCCTGTGGGCCGCATCCGACCTCAGTGCACAGTGATAAATGCATGCACCCGGCCTCGCGGACAAGTGGTTGTCTGTTTAATCATGTTCCCCCACAGTGTCTGTGGTTTGAAATAACGATGCAGCTAAATTCCTCATTAAGTGCTCCGCTTGGCGCTCAGGTGACTCACCGCCTCTCTCCTCCACCCTCCTCTCTGACGTCAATGAGAGATTCTAGGCCCCGCCTGCTGCAGTTATCAGACGACGAGGAGGGAGCAAGTGGGTCACGTGAGCCCAGAGTGGGCACTCCTAATGAGGTATAGCTGCATCTTTATTATAAAACACACATTTTTGCAGATTACACAATTAAACAAAGAATACAGTTAAGGGCCTGCATCAGACAAATATAATTAAAGAGGACCTGTCATTTAGAAAATAGAAAATAATAATTCTGTAAAGACAAGAAGTTTTTTACTTTATAATGAAAATGTATTTTTAACAATGTAGTAAGAAGTGTTATATTTACCTATCCTCCTGCTGAAAAGTACAGGTAAACCTCAGATTGCGAGTAACGGGGTTTAGCTCATGATAATGTAAAAGCTTCCTGACAATATGCATTTTCAGTTATTGACCATGCTTATTCTGAAGCATATTATGTATATATTAACACGCATATTATATATATATTATATATATATTGTTCTTCCAAGAGCTGGATCAATGTTCTCCTGATTTTCAGGTGTCATTTTATTGATAAATGAAGGTATTGTGTATTTTTGGGAATCTGTGGTTTGTAGAACTTCCTTACCTAAAGATGCTGCTGGTGATTAAACGCATTTGTGATGATCCAGAAGCAGCAGAAAGAGTGTTTTTGGATGGAGAACTTTGGAGGGAAAAGCTATTTGCACTTTTATTATGGGCTTCATCATTTCATTCTGTAAAGTATTTGTTATTGTCTTTAGGGCACCTCTGGCATGCAAGAATGTGTTTTGTCCTCTTTGTAGCATTTGGAAAGTAATATTTATTCTCACAATATTTGCAAATTACAGCTTTGCTCTCGGCAGAAATTGCACTTTGTAAATGTTTCCAAACTCTAGATGTTGGTCTCACCATCTTACTGAGGAGGAAAAAAATATTTACTGAACAGACTATAGGTGAACATTATGTTATGATGGTGGAGAACATTAATAGGAATCATTTAAACGTTATATAAGATAAACTAATTTGTCAGACTAATGCACTTTCTTACCTGTCAGTTAAAGCCCAAGAGGACAGAAGCTACCATCTACTGTATCCCAACAACCACCCAAATGTAGAAGATAAAAGATGGAGCCCACAAGCAAACTAAACTGGAGCCTTTCTCTTGCAACCCCCCCTAGTGGCAGAAATGCATATTTCTCTTGTTTGCGTATTGCAGTAAGAAGTACAGTGTTCCAGGATGTGCTTGTCTTCAGCTGAGAGAACTTGCAAAAATCTAAGATGAGGAAAATTCTATGTCTAAACTGCCCTGGAAGGGGACCATCCTGCGTCTGTGCAGGAATGGGTTAAAGAGTGCATGTGTTCCCCCACCACTTGCCTCCCAATATACAACTACACTGTTACATATACAGAATTAAAAAAAGTACATTTTTAGAAGCGCAGCTAGAGCACTGAGGAAAAAGTACATTTATTTTATTCCATCTGCTTTGGATGTTTATGTCTCAGATGGATAGACTTCTTCATGTTCAGCACGTGATAGACAAAGTTAATTGTTAGGAATGAAAGCCAACCTATACGACTTTGGTAGATTCCCAAATCCAGATACACCTGGACGGAGATCCAGATCCCTCATAGAAAGTTCAGGCTTCAATACAAAGTTCTGCAGGATTGTAACTATTAGAATGAAAATTTCCATTCGGGCCAGAGCTTTTCCCATACAGTTCCTCTTTCCTGTGAGGGAATAAAGGCAGTTTGTATTAAATGATACAAAGGCAAAGAGTCAACGGCAAAATGAAAGCTTGAAATGCATATAATAAAATCAGTCAGTCTGCTCAAGGCTTCTTTTTTTCACTTAAGTATAGTTATAGAATACATGCATTATATAAAATGTGTTGGGTAGCCTTGCTGACCAAAGAGGAGAGTCCGACTAAGTTCTAGTGCTGACGCTCTTTCTCTCTGTTTCCGTTTTGCTGTGTGGGGAGTTAAAGCGTAGTAGTGTATGGTAATAGAGATGGGCTGAACACCCCCGTATAATTTGCAGCAAAACGACTAAAAAGGAGAAAAGTTCTGCCCCGAAAAGCAAACTCCATTGAAGTCAATGGGAATAGAGCATGATAAATCAAAATTGCCCATTTTGAAGACAAGTAATTGGCTATAAAAAGGGTATGGGGTCCAGGTACTGCCATGGCTGACATGTATCAATGCAAAAACATATTTTAAAAAGAATCGTTTTTTCAGGAGCAGTGATTTTAATGTGCTTAAAGTGCAACAATAATTAGGAAAAATTCCTCTAACCACTTCAGCCCCGGAAGGATTTAACCACTTCCTGGCAAGGCCATTTATTGTGATACGGCACTGCGTCGCTTTAACTGACAATTGCATGGTTGTGCGACGTTGTCCCCAAACAAAATTGATGCCCTTTTTTTCTCACAAATAGAGCTTTCTTTTGGTGGTATTTGATTACCTCTGCGATTTTTTTTTTTTTAATTAACAAAAAAAAAAACACAATTTTGAAAAATATAATAAATATCCAAAGAATAAAATAAAAAATGTTTTCATCAGTTTAGGCCATCAGTTTAGGCCAATATGTATTCTTTTACATAATTAGGCGTATATTGATTGGTTTGTGCAAAAGTCATAGCGTCTACAAAATAGGGGATATATTTATGGCATTTTTATTATTATTATTTTTTTACTAGTAATGGCAGTGATTACAGATTTTTCGCGAGACTGCGACATTGCGGTGGACAGATTGGACACTTTTTACACTTTTTTGAGACCATTGACATTTATACAGTGATCAGAGCTAAACTAATTACTGTATAAATGTCACTGGCAGGGAAGGGGTTAACAATAGGGGGTGATGAAGGGGTTAAGTGTTCCCTAGGAAGGTGTTTTTTTAACTGTGAGGGTAGTGGACTGACTGGAAGTAGAGAGAGATCAACGTTCTTGATCACTAGGAACAGCAGATCTCTCTCTACTTCCCTGACAGAATGGGGATCTGTCTGTTTACATTGACAGAGCCCTGTTCTGGCTCTCTGAGGGGCGTGGGTCGCCAGTGTACATTGCAGACGTCAGTCACTTGCATCATCTCCGGCGTCGCGCCACCGGCACCCCCTATAGCTCTTAATTCTTAACCACCTACGGTGGTGTGCGCAGCAGTGCCAACCTGCTGCAGTTTAATGATGGTGGTCGGCAAGCAGTTAAATATAGTGCATGGGGGTCCCCTTAGTCTGCCTATAAAGTGGCACATATGTAACATGTACAGTACATGCTGCAGCGAAAGTGAAATTTCTAAAGAAAAAAAAATGAGTCAAACACATTTGCCGGCACCCTTCGGGTCTGGTATGGATTTTAAGAGGAATCCCTTGCCAAAATAAATAATAAATTAATAAATAAAAAAATAAAACGGCGTGGGGTTCCCCCATAATCCATACCAGACCCTCATCCAAGCACGCAGAGCCCCCCTGCCCCAAATCACCCACCCCCCATGTTGAGGGCATGTAGCCTGGTAGGGTTCAGGGGGGGTGCTCACTCGTCCCCCAATTTCCTGTCCGGCCAGGCTGCATGCATGGATAAGGGCCTAGTATTGATTTTGGGGGGATCCCATGCTGGTTTGTTTTGTTTTTTTTACATTTTAGCATGGGGTTCCCCTTAAAATCTATACTAGGCCCAAAAGGGGAAATCCCCAAGCAGTTTTTTTTTTTTTACTATTTTTGTCATTGAGGACATCGCGGCCAGCTTCCCAGCCGGGTTCTGTAATAACTAGCATTTACTGCACCTTGATTGGGCAAAGCTGCACAGTGCATTCATTGTAGGGCATTTGATGGGGCGAACACCTGCCGAACATCCTGCAAATTTGGGGGTTCCTTGAACTGGGAAAACAGCCAATGCTCGGCCCGAACTCAAGCTTAGGCTGAACCATTCACATAACACAATTTGGTAACAGAGAATAGTGTAATCAGGTGATAGGTTCCTTTTAGCTAGAGCCCTCTTGTAGTGATGTCATGAGGGAGTCAGTGGACATACCCTATATTGCCAAAAGTATTGGGACACCTGCCTTTACACACACATGACCTTTAATGGCATCCCAGTCTTAGTTTGTAAGGTTCAATATTGAGTTGGCCCACCCTATGCAGCTATAACAGCTTCAACTTTTCTGGGAAGGCTGTCCACAAGGTTTAGAAGTGCTTAACTATTCCTCCAGAAGCTCATTTGTGAGGTCAGACACTGATGTTGGACAAGAAGGCCTGACTCATTATATCCCAAAAGGTGTTGGGGTTATGGGTTTGAGGTCAGGACTCTTTACACCGTATTTTGAAGAGAAAGATGCACTAATTGCACAGCTGTGTGTTCAGCTATTTACTTCTGACCTGACTATGGCTCAGAGCCCCACCCCACAGACAGGAAGTCTGTGCTGGGAGTCAGGTGGACTCTCATCACTCTGAGAGGAGTCAGAGACGCTGCATGGGTGCAGCTAGAGTATGCATGTCTGCAGGAGGCAGATGTCATTGGTGATTGAGCAGCAAGGCGCTCCACCAGGAGTAAGCGAGGAGTGAGCTTATCTCTAGGAAACTCTGTTTGTTTTGAGGAACAGAACTTATGCCTAAGCTAATGGCCTGAAACAGCCGGATGGCAACAATGAAAGCCAGGGAGGCTAAAGTGTTGAGTATGCAAGATACAGTAATGGTGGAACCCCCTGCGAGGGCTACTGATGTATTTGTGAACTTTTTGTTCTTTTAAATAAAAGTGGGCTACCAGGCCCTTAAAAATTCAGTTCTGGACTGGCATACTCACTAAAAACGCACCTACCACTGGAGTCTGATCACCCCAATCTTACAATATATATATATATATATACTGTATATACTGTATATATACGGTATTCTCACCTGCAGCAAGAGGCATAAAGCCATCGTTCTTTCTAAATTCTCCATTTTCGTCAAGAAAATTCTTGGGGTTGAATTCATTAGAATACGGAAAACAGGCGGGGTCTTTTAACACTGTGGTAATCATCGGATAAATGTTGGTGTGCTGTAAAAGCAAAGATAAAAACTGAGATACTGTACAACAGATTACAGGGTTCAACTTAAAGTGGAGGTTCACCCAAAAAAAATCTATTTTTAACATTAGATTGAGGCTCATTTTGGGCAGCAGAATCGGGTGTTTTTTTTTAAATCGAAGCAGTACTTACTGTTTTAGAGAGCGATGTTCTCCGCCGCTTCCGGGTATGGGCTGCGGGACTGGGCGTTCCTATTTGATTGACAGGCTTCCGATGGTCGTATACAGCGCGTCACGATTTCCCGAAAGTAGCCGAACGTCGGTGCGCAGGCGCCGTATAGAGCCGCACCGACGTTCAGCTTCTTTCGGCTATCAGTGACGCGATAGATGTGACCGTCGGAAGCCTGTCAATCAAATAGGAACGCCCAGTCCCGCAGCCCATACCCGGAAGCGGCGGAGAAGATCTCTCTCTAAAATGGTAAGTACTGCTTCGATTTAAAAAAAAAACACCCAATTATGCTGCCCAAAATGAGCCTCGATCTAATGTTAAATTTTTTTTTCGTAAATGAAGGATCACCAATGATACAATAACATTTTTTTTTTGGTTGCCAGTTTCACTCATAGTTCAAAACAGAAAGCACATAAATATTGCATGGTCATTTCTTGAGTAAAAAAACAAACAAAAGTGAACTTATAACATCTTTAGGCTGATTTACTGTTTATTCACACCATTGCACTACATTGGCGTACATGCGTTAATCATAGCTCCCAAATGTCACTGATTTTGAGGAACTGTCCCACGTTCAGAAGAAAGTCCCTCTGTCCCTCTTTCCTCCTCATTTGTCCCTCATTTTGCTCTAATCTATATAGTTGTACTGTATATAAAATGCACTACTTATCTATCATAACATATTTTACAGTGCTAAACGTAAATTCTAAAAGCCAATATAAAGAAATAGAAGTGGTAAAAAAAAAGCACTGGTAGATTTAACCGATCATTTGTTTTTGTACAATTCTCCTTTAACCACTTAAGCCCTGTAAGATTTTGCTGCCGGGGGCGTGGCTACCGCGCGGCTGTATGGACGTGTGAGTGAGTTGCTCCGTCCAAGGGAACCTTCCGCCTAGCTACAGCGGCGACTATTCCGCCCATCACTCGCTCTACTCCCGCCTGGAGGTCCGGAGACACCCGCGGCATGACCCGCAAGAGAAAAGAGGGGTCCCAACCCCGGAAATTGGAGGAGTTTTATCCTCCAAAAGGCCGCGGCCTAATACAAGATGGCGCTGGCGCCGGCCTGGGAGACGCGTCTCCCTCCTCACCCTGCAGCTCCCGATCAACCGCCTCGAGTCCACGGATGCATCCTGGCACTACACAGCAGTCTCCAGGAGGATCGACCCCGTTTGATAGGAGCCCTGCTAAGTCCAAACCTCGCCTGGAGGCGAACACCAGCCAGGTGAGCGGGGGGGGCGAGGCCCTGGAGGACACTAGAGAGCTGATTGACCCCTTCACTGCCTTCCCCACTTCAGGAAAGGCAGTGTCTGACACGACTCTGAAAGACATGCTGGTCTCCCTCAGGAGTTCCATGCATGCTGACATGCTTCAGTGCATGAGGAACTTTAAGGCAGATGTGGGTGAGCTGGGGGACAGAGTTACACACGTGGAAGAAAAAATGGGGGAATTTGCATCCTCCCACAATTCATTGATCGATGCCCACTCTGAACACGATACTGAGATAGCCTGGCTGAGGGCAAAGGTCGCTGACCTTGAGGACAGGTCAAGGCGCAACAATGTTAAGCTAAGGGGGGTCCCGGAAACGGTGCTCCCCGCCCAACTACAGAAATTTGCCAGAGACCTGTTGCAGCAGATTCTCCCAGATGCCTCTGAGTCAGAGCTGCAGATTGATAGAATCCACAGGCTGCCCAAGCCTGGTTTCCTGCCTGATAATGTACCCCGAGACGTCCTGTTGAGAATACATTTCTACCAAATTAAGGAGCAGCTCATGACTTCATTCAGAAAAGCTCAACAACTTCCGGAGCAGTTCGCTGGGCTCCAGCTGTTCACAGACTTATCACAGTTCACTATGCAGAAGCGACGGTCACTGGTGACAATTACCAAAGCTCTGCGCAATCACAACGTTCCCTATAGGTGGGGTTTTCCGGTGAAGCTTACTGTCACTCATGATGGGAAGGACACAACAATTGTTAGCCTGGAGGAAGGCCTTACATTACTCAGATCCCTAGATATCCTCCCGGCTCAGGCGCCTACAGGTCCCATGCCATCTGCCAAAATTGACCAGCGCTACCAATGGCAAACAGTGTCCAGAAAGAAAAGCGGCAAAAAACGTGCTGCGTGATCCTTTCGGGATGTAGTGTCTCATTGCTCACTTGAAGGTTCCCACTCCATGCGGAGTATCCACTTTGTTCCGTTCCTTGATCCCCCTTGATTATGGGCAGAATGTCTGCCCTCTGGTTCTTGCTTCTTCAAGCTTTTTTAGCTGACTCCATGTTTTTTTTTTCTTCCCTTTGACTCTGACTTTTTTATTTCCTTTCCTCCTTCCTGGTCGATGGACCCAAGTCTACGCTGGAAAGCTCTGTCTGCACCCCCTACTCTCCCTGCCGCCCCGGGAAGGCTGTATCCAATAGGCATTGAAGGCTGTCTACACCGCAAGATGCACCGCTCTCCACAGATGAATACAAGGTACTCTTTCCAACCTCACTCACTGTTCCCAAATGGCGATTAAGATTGTCTCCTTTAACGTGAATGGCCTCAACCACCCCGCCAAACGGGCATCGGTCTGGAGGGAGGCTCTGGACCTCCAGGCTGATGTCCTCTGTCTTCAGGAGACCCATTTCTCCACTGATAACCCGCCCCGCTTCTCACACAAGCGTTTCCCACACATTTTTATGGCTTCTGCTCCAACCAAGTCCAAGGGTGTTTTGGTAGCTATAAAGGACTCGGTGGCTTTCAGCTTACAACAAACCCTCGCTGATCCAGAGGGGAGGTACCTGGTCGTGGTGGGAGAAGTAAACAACAAACCCTTCACTATTGCCAATGTGTACGCACCTAACTCCCACCAGCTCCGTTTTTTGAAGAGGACTTATGCTAAAATCGCCTCGGTAAGACAGGGGTCCCTGATAATCTGTGGGGATCACAACCTGACAGTTGACCATGCCCTAGATTCCTCCTCCACGACGAAGAGATCCCTTCCCCAACTCCAACAGCTGTTGCATTCGGAGGACATCTTTGATGTTTGGAGGTGCCACCATCCAACAGAACGTGACTATTCTTTCCATTCAGCCAGGCACAATTCCTATTCAAGAATTGACCTTATACTTGTTGATAAGATGCTTTTGCAGGCAGTGTCCTCCTCCGCCATCCATAATATAACGTGGTCTGACCATGCTCCGGTCTCTATAACGGTGGCGGAGGGGCACACTCCCAGTCCTGCGTATATTTGGAGGGCTAATTCAAGGATTTTCCAAATTCCTACTCATGCTACTACGATTGCCAAATGTCTGTCGGAATTCTTTGTAAATAATGTGGGGTCTGTCTCTGACCCAACTACTCTGTGGTGTGCCCATAAGGCAGTGGTTAGGGGGGTGATCCTTCAGATCTGTGCGAGGGAAAAAAGGCAGAGGACACTGAAAATTAATCAACTCCTAGGTGACATCAAACAATTAGAAGCCCAAAACAAATCCAATACAAATACGACACTGGGGAAAACTCTCTCTCAGTGTCGGGCAGAGCTCAGGTCCCTTCTTATCGAGCAGTATGATAAACATCTACAGCGGTTGAAACTCAACCACTACTCGTCTGGTAATCGAGCGGGGAAATTTCTAGCCCAGAGGCTCCGAGCAGCCCAAACTAAAGCTAAGATCCCTTTCCTGTTCCATCCGACCAACAAACACAAAATTGTTAACCCTAAAGACATAGCAAACTCCTTTGCTGATTACTATTCATCCCTGTATAATCTAAGAGACGACCCTGACACTCCACAACCCTCTGATGACAAGATCCGGGGGTTTCTCGCTAGTGTGAACCTCCCGGCTCTGTCTCAATCACAACTAGACTCTCTAAATGCCCCTATCTTGGAACCTGAAATTAGGAAAATTATTAACTCACTCCCTCTAGGCAAATCTCCAGGACCTGATGGTCTTCCAAATGATTACTATAGAACGTTCCAAGACGATTTGGTTCCTGCTTTACAGACCCTATATGCCAAAGCGGTGTCCTCTGCCTCCTTCCCTCCTGAGATGCTCAAAGCGTATGTGGTTACTATCCCAAAGCCTGGTAAAGATCCCACCACCCCTTCCAACTTCAGACCAATCTCATTATTGAACTCTGATGTAAAATTATATGCAAAGATATTAGCTCATAGAATCCTATCTGTCCTTCCCTTTCTTGTTAAATCTGACCAATCGGGCTTCACCCCAGGAAGACAGGCATCGGATGCCACGAGAAGAGTGTTGGGAGTTGTGCAGCATGCTAGATCCTGTCGGACGCCTTCTCTGCTACTCTCTTTGGATGCGGAGAAGGCGTTCGACAGGATACATTGGGGATATATGAAAGATACCCTAGGGAAGTTTGGGTTCTCTGGACCGATTCTCTCGGCGGTGCTCGCCCTCTACTCCTTTCCGTGTGCCCAGGTGTACACCTCAAATCTATTGTCAGACACATTCTCAATATCAAATGGCACCCGCCAGGGGTGCCCTCTGTCCCCCTCGATCTTCAACCTCTTAATGGAGCCGTTGGCGGAGAGGATCAGGTCCCATCCAGCCATTGAAGGGTTTCGGATTCACAATAGGTCGCATGTTATCAACTTATTTGCGGATGACATCATCCTCTTTTTGACCTCTCCCCTGGTGTCCTTGCCCCATGCTCACGATACCTTACGGATGTTTAGTGAGATCTCATTCTATAAAATTAATTTTACCAAATCGATTATCCTTGGTCTGAGTGTTCCCTCCCCCTTAAAATCAAGACTTCAACTTAATTTTCCCTACTCCTGGGCCACATCCCATATCTCCTATTTGGGCCTAAAGCTGACCCCTGACCCATGTGCTTTAGCAAATGCCAATTACCCTCCCCTAATCGACAAATTAACTAAAGAAGTCACCAGGCTTGCCAATGTGGAACTATCCTGGTCTGGAAGACTGTCGGCATTTAAAATGCTGCTTCTTCCGCAGATACTATATGTGTTCAGAACCCTCCCCGTCCCTCTACCGGCCCCTTATCTTAAAGCCTTGAACACACTCCTCTCCAGATTTATTTGGCGATCCAGACGTCCCAGATGCTCTAAGCCCCTGTTGACCAAGCATAGAAGAGCCGGAGGTATGGGTCTGGTGGACATTAGGGACTACTACAGAGCGTCCATCTTGACGCAACTTAAGACCTGGATGACCCCCCAGGATGATTCAGTCTGGGGATCAATCGAACGGGCCCTGGGACCTTCCACCCACCTTGATCTTCTTCTCCTTGCGGATGTCTGGAGGCCATTTAGTCTGCGAGAACTCCCGATTACTATTCGGGCCTCCCTTGAGGCCTGGAGGGCTTTGAGGGAGATTCATTTTCCCCCTTCTGAATTAATAGAGGTCCCCATCCCACTGGAGACATTCTCCCTGGTCATTCCGGACCTTCCCATGCCCAGGTGGAGGGCAAGGGGGATTGCCGTCGTTCAGGACTTGTTCCTGGGCGGGGCTCTCCTCACCTTTCCAGCCCTGGTGAAAAAGTTCAACTTAGGCCCCCCAGATCATTATGCCTATGTTCGCATCTCCCACTTCCTGAACTCAATTGGACCGCATAGTATACTCATGGCCAGAGAAGTGTGGAATTTTTATCATACCGTCCCGACACCCCGTAAGGGTATTTCTTTTTTCTACAACCTCTTCCAAAACAAACTGCGCTTTGTTAAGTCCCAACCCTTCAGGAAGTGGGAGTCTGACTTGGGAATAACAATCACGGAAGCACAGTGGAGTAAAGCGTTTAGCTCAATCTACTCTTCTTCCAGATGCATCAATCACTGGGAGCTATCCCAGAAAATAGCACTTCGGTGGTACCTCACTCCATATAGAATTTCTAAATTTGGAAACCAGGGGTCCCCGCTATGCTGGAGGAATTGTGGTGGAATAGGCAATCTGTTCCATATGCTATGGTCCTGCAAGAACTTAACTAGTTTTTGGCACTCTGTTTTCCAATACATATCCAGGATCACTGGTATTCTAACTAGGCCCAATCCTAGCTTGGCAATTCTACATGTGGGGATAGAAATCTTCCCGGTAGACTGCAGAGTAGTGGTGACTCATGTCCTCTTGGCGGCTAGACTATTGCTTGCACAGCAATGGAAGGCTGATAGGGCCCCCAATGCCTCTGAGGTTCTCCTTATGACACAGACGCATTATGTTCATGAGTCTCTTTTGGCTAGAAGAAGAGGGGTAGGGTGTAAATTTGATGCCCTGTGGAAGATATGGACCACCTGGTATATGGTTAAAAACTGAAATTCTCTTATATATTTGATGTCTCCCGTAAAAGCGGAATCAGCCTTCTTAGTACTGCTACCCTACTCCTCCTCATCTCAGCCTTCCCTTCCCTCCCTCCCTCCCTCCCTCCCTTTCCTCCTCTTCCTTCTCACCTTCTGTCTCCTCTCTGTCCCCTCTTCTCATCTTGTTTTAGTTCCTATACTTTTGACACCTTCCTTCTTATTGTTCTTCTCTTACTTTGAAAGAGGACTGACACATTGAAGGTTTTATAATTTATTTTGATTTATCTTTATCATTTTCTTTGTTGTCTTTTTACACTGGATCCATGGATGCGATAGTAGATTTATGTTATGCTGTATAGCTGTAAGATGAAAATCTAGCTCTGGTCGCGCTGTGCGCAACGACCTCTTGAAGTACTATGTATGTATCTGTGCTTCCTAGGTACCAAGTGTATGTTTGATGTTTGACGAAAAAAAAAAAAAAAAATTCTTCTCAATAAAAACAATTAAAAAAAAAAAAAAAAAGATTTTGCTGCCCAATGACCAGGCCATTTTTTCCTGTATCCCTGTTTCTATCTATGCGACTGATTCATAGAATCAGTTACGCATAGATATCCCTAAGATCCGACAGGTGTAATTGTTCTACACTGTCGGATCTTAGGATGCAGTACCACGGCCGCCGCTGGGGGGAGTTTGCGTCGTAAACCAGCGTCGGGTATGCAAATTAGCAGTTAGGGCGATCCACTAAACTTTTTCCCGTCGTTACGTCGCCGCAAGTGTTAGTTTGCCGTCGCAAAGATAGGGCACCTTTTACAAAGTGTAAAATTAGTACACCATGCAGAGGCGTTGCTAGGGGGGTGCGGGGGTGCGGCCCGCACCGGGTGACACCCACTAGAGGGGTGACACCATCCCGATTTATATATTTTTTTTTAGCTGACATGTGGGGGGGGGGTGGCCCCCCCCGCGACTGCAGCGATGAGCGCCGCGGAATCGGAGCGCCGCTGTACAAGAGGAGGGGGGGTTGCGGGGTGACACCGCAGCACCATCCATCCCCTCCTCTCACAGCCACGGGCTGTTAGCGGTGCTCGGCAGTCGGCACACAGGCACAGCCCCCTCCTCTCTGTTTGTGTGTACAGAGGAGGAGGGGCCGAGGGGACCTTCTGTCCATGTGCCGTGGCGCTGCCTGCGATAATCTGAGGTACTGAATGGGAAGGGGGGCTGTTTGCACCTGGGGGGATTTCACTGAAGGGGGGGTGTTTGCACTGAGGGTGGGGGGGTTGTACTAAGGGGGTGTTTGCACTGAGGGGGTTTTACTAAGGGGGTTTGCACTGGGGGGTTGTACTAGTGCCCATTCACACCTAGGCGTTTTGTCGCCTGTAGTGTGACGCCCGCTGCCGCCCCGACACGCCAGAGGGATGAGTTAACATTGCCCTCTATGGAGATGGTTCACATCTCCACGCCGAACGCCTGTCGCCTGCCGCCTGAAAAAAAGTCCCGGACCTTTTTTTCAGGCGTCTTTCGGCGTTCGGCATAGGTGATGGGAACCATCTCCATAGTAGGGGCACATCTAGGCGGACAATCGCGGCGTTTTGTCGCCGCAAATCGCGGTACAAAACGCCGCTATTTGTCGCCGCAATTCACGGGACAAAACGCAGCGATTTTGTCCGCCTAGATGTGAATGCAGCCTTAGTGTCGTTGCATCAAGGCACTCATGCTAACATCTAGATAGTGCAGCATTTCCTCTATAAATATTGCATTCTTACGGTCGTATGGGACGTGATCAGTGCTAGCAGCTGTCCTGATAGGAGGTGCTACATATTTATAGATTTTGGGTAGCTCGCAAGATTTCTTGGCTTTACAATATGTTGGTGCCAGGCAAAAATCCAACAAGGATAACAGATTCCAGGGAGGAGTTCCAGGTACAAGAATTTTTTATTTACTTTTTCATGACAAATTCCTTAGCAATTTTAACTCTGACACCAATTAAGATTTGCTGTTTTCATTGATGGTTTACCAGACTAAAAAAATGTCAAAAGAATGCCAAGACAACTTATTGTTGTTGCTCTTGTTGTAGCCTGTAAAACCTGATCAGATAATATCAGAGAAAAAAAACGCACAGCCATAAAGTAGTAGGGTCTATAGCTGCTCAAATCTAAAATAATTGACTGATAATGTAAATATGCTAAAGCAAAGGATATTTACCTTGGGTAGATGGTACCCTCTAAACTCAACATCCCTTGTAGTTTTCCGAGGCACACCCATTGGAATTAGGTCAATGAATCTTTGTATTTCATGGATCACAGCATCTGTAAATGGCATCTGATTTCTGTCTTCCATTCTGGGGCTCCGGTCTTGACCAATGAAGCGATCAATCTCTTCGCAAACTTTGCCTAATGAGGAGAATTATTAATGACACTTGTGCTACATTTTAAGGACTTTTTTATTTTATTTTTAAGAACCCCGTTGGTTTTTTTTTTGTGAAATGTCAGGGGTCTAAACCCCTGATGTCTCCCTTTTGAGACTTATGAATCTGCCATGCATGCTCATGTCTGTTTTGGGATGATGTTTATACTATCTCAATACATTTTGAGACCATATACATTTATACATCTTGCTTTCTTGCTTTGATCATCATGATCACCTCATTTAAAGTCCCATGGGCTATTGTTTTTATTTTTTTATTTTATGTATTATGGGGATGGAGGTGTATCATGTTAGGGGGCAGCTTTCAGACCGTCTCTTTTTCTCTGATGACAGAGATTCCACAGTCCCTTTCTCTGCAGCCATTGCTGCACTGGACAGTGAACGAACCTGTGCTGAGCAGCTTCCTGTTCATTAACAAACTGAAGCATTCTAAACATAGTTTACTATGCTTCTGTTAAAAATGAACACAGGAGCGATCTGTACAGATTACTCACTATGTTCATTCAGAAAAGGAAGGTGTCCTTGTATTAAATATTTACTGGCCCCTGCCCCTACTCTCCATACTGAAACATCCCCTGCAGCAGCCAACAGTAGAGGAGGAAAGCTGGAAGAACTGCAGAGGGCACCTAAAAGCAGGCGGAATCTGCACCACACGGGATGATTAGGGTGTGCCCAGGCACATTCGGCACACCCTGTGCGTCTGCCTATGTTCTCACTTTAGGAAGTTTTAATTATTGTACATGCTGTTGCAACATCTTTAAGCCACATATTTTTTGGTAGAAGAAATCCCAATAAGTGTATATTGATTGGTTTGCGCAAAAGTTATAGCATCTACAAATTATGGCATAGATTTAGGGACTTTTTTTATTATTTTTTATATTTTTTTACTCGTAATGGCAGCAGTGACACTTTTTGGGGACCAGTGACACCAATACATTGATCAGTGCTAAAAAAATGCACTGTCACTGTATAAACGACACTGGCAGAAAAGGGGCTAACATCAGGGGCGACCAAAGGGTTAAGTGTGCCCCTAGGGAGTGATTTCTAATTGTGTGGGGGATGTCCTGATGATTGGGTCCCGCTGTGCCCAATCACAGTGGAAGTGCGGCTCCAGAGGTGCACGCAGGCGCCCCAGAGCTGGCAACAGATACAGGTACGTGATTTTGCGCTTAAAGCGGGGGTTCACCCTATTAATAAAAAAAAAATAAAAAAATTTCTTCTAGCATAAAATGAGGCATAGTAGCGCGAGCTACAGTATGCCTGTCTTTATTTTTTTAGTCCGGTACTCACTGTGTAATCGTAGCGACAAGATTCCGACCCCCCTCGGGGAATGGGCGTTCCTATGGAGAGGCAGCATGATTGACGGCCGGCTCTGGCACGTCACGCTTCTCCGGAAATACCCGAAATAGGACTTGGCGCTTCACGGCGCCTGCGCATAGTCTGTGCGCAGGCGCCGTATAGCGCCGTGAAGAGCCGAGACCTGTTCCGGCTGTCTTCGGGGAGCGTGACGTGCCAGAGCCGGCCGTCAATCACCTTCCCTCTCCATAGGAACGCCCATTCCCCGCGGGGAGTCGAAATCTTGTGTCTACGATTACACTGTGAGTACGGGACTAAAAAAATAAAGACAGGCATACTGTAGCTCGCGCTACTATGCCGAATTTTATGCTAAAAACATGTTAATAAGGGTGAACCACCGCTTTAAGGGCCGCCCTGCCGCAGTACATGTACGTGTGGTGGTCCTAAAGTGGGTAATGGTGTAGGGTGTCCAATAAAAATATAAACCAAATTTCTTGATGAGTGTCTGGTATGAATATCAAGAGACCCCAATCAAAAAAAAATAGTTTGCCCTCCCTAAATTATAGCATTACATTTTAAGGGGGGACCCCATGCGAAAAGACACTGGGAAAAAAGCCCATCACGGTACAAAGGGAGAGGCATTCATGAATATTGGGTTATGCTGCAGCCTTTTGCAGATTGGACAAACAAACAAGGGCTGTAAGTTTTGTGGCAAGCAATAATAGAGTGGATTATAAGAAATAGAGAAGAGGAACCCATGTCTCGTAAAGTACTCCCAGAAAAGGATTTTAATGGTAAGACACCTTTTTTTGTAATAGCATAGCAAATCATTTTTGACCATCCAATATAGCCTTACTTAAAACATCTTCTTTCATATTGTGAGTGCTGCCTTTCTGCTGACACTCTTTTCCAGAAAAGTTTAAAATGTGTGAGCTAAAGTTTGGCTTCAATTTGTTGGTGTATCTAAATCTGCATCTAAAGTACATCGAACGCTCTCTTGTCCACAGATTAATAATGCTGTTATAAGGTATCTCTGTGCTCATTCATCCCGAGTGTAGGCTCTGCAGGTCACGTCACAGTCCCATCATGCCTCGGGAATGGGACGTCATAAGGGGTGGGGGTCACCTGATGACATCACCCGGTGACCCCGCTCAATGCCTATATAAGTCATGGCACTACAGCGGGAGAGAGCGGTGTGTCAACATCAGAAGAAGAGAAGAGGAAAGAAGACAATGGAAAAGACCGGGAAACCACGGGCAAAAGAGCAGAAGATAGCGTAGGAGCCCGGCAGAGACAGCGGCAGAAGAACCGGAGAGAGCGGAGAAGAGGCCAGATGTACCCCATACTCGTTTACATAAGGTGGGGGCCCAGGATCTGGGGGTTCCCTTATTAAAGGGGGCTCCCAGATTCCGATAAGCTGGTAAGCCCCCCCGCCCTCAACGGCCAGGGTTGTCGGGAAGAGGCCCTTGCTCGGATAAGGGTCTGGTATGGATCTTGGGGGGACCCCCAAGCATTTTTTTTTGGTGTGGATTCCCCTTAAGATCCATATCAGACCGAAGGGTCTGGTATCATCTTGAGGGGGAACCTCACGCAAATTTTTGTGCAGGGTTCCCCTCTCAAGATTCTCAGTACACAAGTCGCACCACAAGTCGGATCCTCTTGATCCGACTTCTGGTGCGACTTCTATTCAAATCAATGGGCTCCCATAGAGAACCATTGATTTTGAATAGAGACAGAGAAATGCGCATGAGAAACGCAGTGCGGATTAACGTGCATTGAATTCAATGCAAAACGCGAATAAAATCGTGTTTTCGACACCGTTTTTTTCCTGGCGTCTGTACTGGCTTTACAGCCCGTCTTTTTAATAGTCCGTGGGCATGAGGTCTAATACAGGAGGGGGCTTAACCACTTAAGCCCCGGACCATATTGCTGCCTAAAGACCCAAGGGGTTTTTACAGTTCGGTTTAACAGACAATTGCGCGGTCGTGCGACGTGGCTCCCAAACAAAAGTGGCGTCCTTTTTTCCCACAAATAGAGCTTTCTTTTGGTGGTATTTGATCACCTCTGCGGTTTTTATTTTTTGCGCTATAAACAAAAATAGAGCGACAATTTTGAAAAAAATGCAATATTTTTTACTTTTTGCTGTAATAAATATCCCCCAAAAACATATATAATTTTTTTTTCCTCAGTTTAGGCCGATACGTATTCTTCTACCAATTTTTGGTTAAAAAAAACGCAATAATCGTTTATCGGTTGGTTTGCGCAAAATTTATAGCGTTTACAAAATAGGGGATAGTTTTTTTGCATTTTTATTTTTTTTATTTTTTTTTACTACTAATGGCGGCGATCAGCGATTTTTTTCGTGACTGCGACATTATGGCGGACACTTCGGACAATTTTGACACATTTTTGGGACAATTGTCATTTTCACAGCAAAAAATGCATTTAAATTGCATTCTTTATTGTGAAAATGACAGTTGCAGTTTGGGAGTTAAACACAGGGGGCGCTGTAGTATTTAGGGATCACTGTGTGTGTGTTTACTAGTGTAGGGGGGTGTGGCTGTAGGATTGACAACATCGATCGAGTCTTCCCTATATAAGGGATCACTCGATCGATGCGCCGCCACAGTGAAGCACGGGGAAGCCGTGTTTACACACGGCTCTCCCCGTTCTTCAGCTCCGGGGAGCGATCGCGACGGAGCGGCTAAAAACAAATAGCCGCGCCGTCGTCCCGGATCGCTCCCCGAGCGGACCCGACCTCCGCAGGTACCGGGGGGGGGGTCCCGATCGGACCCCCCACCCACGTCTAGCAGAGGACGTACAGGTACGTACATGTGCCTGTCCGTGCCATTCTGCTGACGTATATGTACATGAGGAGGTCGGGAAGTGGTTAAACACCAGGTTCAAACATAGGGAAAAAAGCCTAAAAAAGGAAAATAATGCAGCAACCTTATTTATAGAAGAGAACAATGGGAATACTATCATACACACCGAGGACATCTGGGTTTTTCATAAAAATAAGAAGAGCATAGGTTAGTGTTGAGCCTGTGGTCTCTACGCCAGCAAAGAAGATATGCAGAGTGCTGTTCACCAGGTCTTCCATGTTATATACAGAGTTGGGGTTATTCTTGTCCTAGAAAAAATCCAAGGAAATATATCAATTTATATTTTCTAATCATACATTTGAAATTTCACAGTGAATAAGTAATAACCAGACTCAATATAAGTGACATATATATATATATATATATATATATATATATATATATATATATATGTAAATGTCCGTGAAGGTGAAAAAGATTCAAAACGGGGTGTTAATTCTTGTAGAATCAATATGGAAATTTTTCTTCCAAGGAAAGGTGATCCCTCCAAAGTCAAATAATAGGGTACCCTTACCGGATAAGGTGGACCCAAACTACACCATACGGTGGTGGGTCATACTTGCATAGGGGGTCGATTGTCCAATCTGGTCATTGCTGTGGTAATGCTCCTCATTCCCACTGGATTGGTGGTCTCCTCGGCAGGATGTTGTATAAATCAACTCTCAGGTGACTCCTTCCGCTCCAATTCTGGATATGGAAAATGGGTGATCCAAAACCAGCTAAATGGACTCAGTGGGCTCCAAACATGGGGGAAAACAGAAAAAACAACGACTTCTCATAGCGTGAAAAGTTTAAAAATGTAATTCTTAAAATCCACAAAAGGGCAGACATTTAAACCCAAAAAAATTCAAAATAAAAGTTAAAAGTAATCACCACAGCAACCATATCAAAAAAAGTGTGAAGGTCATCAATACACAGTTTGCGCAGTATGGAAGTTGTGTGGACCAAGGCTTGTGCCCGACCGGTTTCGTCTAAGAAGGCTTCAACAGGGGCATACCTGTAGCCGCCACTAACACTGCGCTTAAATAGAGGTGCCAATAAACGTACTTACATGGGACCCCGCTCCGTGCTGCACATGTGAGGCTGCGTGCGTTCTACCGCGGTTGCCTACTTCCGGATTGGCGTCAAACAACGTGCACTCCAATGCGCGGAAACAGCCATGTGAATATGGCGTCTAGGCATGCGTTCCAATATCCGGAAGTGGCATTCCGATGGTGAACGCGGATGCAAACCGGGCCAAATTATGTGATCTGATCAAATCAAGTGCGCTCCATATTCATTATTCTATTCACCAAAAACGATGGAGGAAAAGGAGAAAAATAGGGCGCCGACATCCGTATCAGGAAGTGTGCGCTCCAAAAGGACAGCGTGACCAATCACGTCGGATCTGACGTGGGGGAGGAGACTCATACCCACGTCCATGGGGGCCAAGTTTGCCCCCAGCCTAGCCAATATTTTTATGGCTAAATGGGAGGAGGATGTCGTCTATGCTTTAAACCGACCAGAGATTGTTCTCTGGGCTAGGTATATAGACTACATCCTCCTCTTATGGAAAGGTGATTTACCATCTCTTGATGACTTTATGTCCATTTTGAATCATAATCAGGTTGGAATTAACTTGTCATATGAGGCAAGTAATTCTAGTATACATTTTCTAGACTTAGAGATAAGAGTGGAAAATGATCAGCCGTTGACTAAAACCTACTTTAATGAGACGGACCGTAATGGCTACATCCCGGTAGACAGCTGTCACCACTCTTCATGGTTGAAATCTGTGCTCCGAAGCCAACTTTTAAGGATAAGGCGTAATTTCTCTGACCTTTCCGATTTTTACAATCAGGCTGAACTATTAAAAACCCGATTTGTTGATAAAGGTTATTCGGGCCATTCGGTTGATCAAGAGATCGACAGGATCGATACCTTAGATAGGAGGGAATTAACATTGGAACATCCTAAACCCATCCAGGAGCCCAAATATAAGAATTAATTTATCACCACTTTCTCCACCCAACACAAACAAATCAAGGAAATTATAAGAAAGCACTGGAAGATTCTAAAGAATGACCAGGTGCTGGGTCATACATTGCCTGTAAATGGAGGAGTTATTTATAGAGGTGCTATGTCCTTAAAAGGACAAATTGCACCTAACGTCACAGACCCCCCCCACTCACGCAAGTTTCTTTCCCCTCTCAAAGGGTTATCATTCTTGCCGTAAATGTAGAGTATGTGCACACAATACGTGCCGAAGGAAGAAAACTACATGTTTCCGGTCTACTACCACTTCTCTTGAATATTCCATGAAACATTTTTCCACTTGTGCGACTCAGCACATAGTGTATCTTATCACCTGCCCTTGTGGAAAACAGTACGTTGGTCGTACCATACAGACATTTTCCATAAGGGTAGGTGAACACATTACCAGTATCCAAAAAGGTCACACCAACCACAGGGTGCCTAGACACTACCTCGAACAACATAATAAGAAGGTAGAGGGTACTAGTTTTCAAATTATCGATAAATTTGTCCCTCATTGGAGAGGGGAATCGAAGGTGAGGGGTGTATCGAAGTTAGAGACTTTCTGGATATACCAGCTCAAATTTTACGTGCCGTCCGGCTTGAATGTTGATTGGGACATCAATGCTTTTATCAATCAGTCTTGATTTGTCCGGCACATTCATCTGTACATTTAAAAACGTATATATATTTTTTGTTCTCTTATTATGATTCCTCATTGTGATTTCTTTGGAGTTATACATGTTCTGACATTTAGGTGCTAGCTTCCTTGGGACCTCTCCCGTGTGTAGCACATTCCCTATTTTTATTTTTTGCCCTCTTATGCAATTGTTTCCTTCGATGGTCTAATGGGGAGGCACCTAGATGAGCCTATGATCGTTGGTGGAGGTAAGGTTGGGGGTGATCTTTTCCCACCCCTTCCCGATATGTGAGGTGTCGCTCGGTTCTAGGTTTTTCATAATGATTTTTCACAGTCTCAAGTACCTTTCTTTTATATATAATCTAGGGACGTGGGAGGTATTTAGGCTCCAGATGGGGCCCAGGACGTGGGTATGAGTCTCCTCCCCCACGTCAGATCCGACGTGATTGGTCACGCTGTCCTTTTGGAGCGCACACTTCCTAATACGGATGGTGGCGCCCTATTTTCTCCTTTTCCTCCATCGTTTTTGGTGAATAGGATAATGAATATGGAGAGCACTTGATTTGATCGGATCACATAATTTGGCCCGGTTTGCCTCCGCGTTCACCATCAGAATGCCACTTCCGGATATTGGAACGCACGCCTGGACGCCATAGTCACATGGCTGTTTTCGGGCATTGGAGTGCACGTTGTGTGACGCCAATCCGGAAGTAGGCAACCGCGGTGGAACACACGCAGCCTCACATGTGCAGCACGGAGCGGGGTCCCATGTAAGTATGTTTATTGTCACCTCTTTTTAAGCGCAGTGTTAGTGGGGGCTAGAGGTATGCCCCTGTTGAAGTCTTCTTAGACGAAACCGGTCGGGCACATGCCTTGGTCCACACCACTTCCATACTGCGCAAACTGTGTATTGATGACCTTCACACTTTTTTTGATATGGTTGCTGTGGTGATTACTTTCAACTTTTATTTTGAAATTTTTTGGGTTTAAATGTCTGCCCTTTTGTGGATTTTAAGAATTACATTTTTAAACTTTTTTTACGCTATGATGAGTCGTTTTCCTTGTTTTTTTCTGTTTTCCCCCATGGTTGGAGCCCACTGAGTCCATTTAGCTGGTTTTGGTTCACCCATTATCCATATCCTGAATTGGAGTGGAAGGAGTCACCTGAGAGTTGATTTATACAACATCCTGCCGAGGAGACCACCAATCCAGTGGGAACGAGGAGCATTACCACAGCAATGACCAGATTGGGCAATCGGGCCCCGTATGGTGTAGTTTGGGTCCACCTTATCCGGTAAGGGTACCCTATTATTTGGCTTTGGAGGGATCACCTTTCCTTGGAAGAAAAATTTCCATATTGATTCTACAAGAATGAACTCCCCTGTTTTGGATCTATTTCACCATTACGGACATTTACATATATATATGTCACTTATATTGAGTCTGGTTATTACTTATTCACGGTGATACGTTTGAATTTGTTTTTTTGCTACACTTCAATATTTAGAACTCTGGTTATTAGAGTTCCTGTTATTGGCGCTGCACTTTTATTTATTTAGTTTGTCACAATTATCCTTTTGTTGTGTTGGCTGCCCACCACAGATATTTTCAGGGAAGCGCAGTATTTACCTTTTTACTTTATTCAATACACTCACTAGTCCCCTACTAAAAACCAAAATATCAGCTGTGGGTTAACTGAACTTAAATAGACACCCATGTAGGACATTTCGCTAGCATTCCCTTCTATCTTCTTGCTATTCAGCAGATGAATAGTAAATCCAACAATGTTATAGTTGCTACCAGGATAGAAAATGAGGAAAAACATTTTTCTTAACTGGGACACCTGCATGGGTGACACATATTTGGGTTGGAAAAGTCTATAGGTACACTTTATAAGGCTGCTTATTGTTTCTTTTGCCTGGACATCATATTTCAGGGCCTCTTCCCTTTCACAGTATGGGGCAGATTCAGAAAGATCTGCGTAATTTTCGGCGGGCATAGCGCATCTCATATGCGCTACGCCGCCGTAACTTAGAGAGGTGAGTACCGTATTCAGAAAGAACTTGCGCCCTAAGTTACGGCGGCGTAGCGTAAATGGGCCGGCGTAAGCCCGCGTAAATCAAATTATCAAGGCAGTGGGCGTGTTGTATTACAATGAGCCGTGACCCCATGTAAATGAGTGGTCGATCGAACAGCGCATGCTCGCGCATGCTCAGAGTCACGTCGCAAATACTGCCTAAGATACGTCGGCTCAATGCTTTGTCGACGTGAACGTAACATATGCCCAGCCCTATTCACATACGACTTACGCAAACGACATAAAATACGACGCTGTTCCAATGTTTCCGACATCCATACCTTAACATGACTTACCCCTGCTTTATGAGGGGTAAAGTTACGCCGGACCGACGCCTTACGTAAACGGCGTAGCTAAATCCGATGGGCACAAGTACGTTTCTAAATCAGTGTATCTAGCTCATTTGCATATTGTACGCGTAAAACTACGGAAGCGCCCCTAGCGGCCAGCGTAAATATGCACCCAAGATACGACGGCATAAGAGACTTACGTCAGTCGTATCTTGGACAAATTCTGGCGTATCTGATTCTTTGAATCAGGCGCCGAGATACGACGCCTCACATTCGGACTTACGACGGCGTATCTGGAGATACGCCGTCGTAAATCCTTTGTGAATCTGGCCCTAAAGCTTTAGACTAATATTGAGAACACTAAATTTTGCTTCATTTGTTGGTAGCCCACAGGAAGGCTAGAACCACTGTTAGCTTTTTATTTCTGTATCCCTGTTGCAGATTTCCTCTCACTTCCTATCTGGTGAAACAAGTGTCTCCATGGCAGTAAGTGAGGGTAAAACTCTACAATATAGCCCAGCAAGCTAATATAACTAATATCATGCCTGATCAATAAAAGGTTATCCATAACTATGGGAAAATATTATTTTATAATAAATATATAATTTTTTGCTGAATTTAGTACTCCTTATTCACCTTCTCCATTTTAATTAGAAATGCATCCACATAATCTCTGGGGTTATCCGGATCCAGAGTCTCTTTGTTCTTCTCCACTCTCTTCCTGACATACTGCAGGAGCTTCTGCATGTTGGATAAAAATTGTTGGTGCTTTCCTGGGATGAACGTCATGATTCTGGGGAACATTTCAAACACCTGAAAGAAGCAAATTGTATATCCCATAGTAAATTACATATAAAGAGTAGCCAGCATGATTAAAATGCATATTCAGTGTTTTTGTATCTGTTTTCCTAGCTATAAAAATATAATATATTACATATGAATAGGCAATGTTCGAGTCGAACATGAGTTCGACTCAAACTCGAAGCTCAGTCATCCCTACTCTCAGACATGCACATACTGTACATGTAAATACATGGATGTATCTTCCTGCTAAAAATAAAGCTACTAAAATGGCTCAGCCAATCATCTGACTTGAATCCAATAGAAAATTTATGGAAAGAACTAAAGATCAGAGTTCATAGAAGAGGCCTACGAAACCTTCAAGATTTAAAGACTGTCTGTGTGGAAGAATGGGCCAAAAATCACACCAGAGCAATGCATGCGACTAGTTTCTTCATACAGGAGGCGTCTGGAAGCGGTCATTACCAACAAAGGATTTTGTATTAAATACATTCAATATTTTTTCCCTGTGCCATTCCATTTTATTACATATAGCTTAATTTCTGTACATATTTGTTTTGGTTTCTTTGTATGTATGGATTGCATGAGTTGTTACCAACATGTAGTGAAAATTTAACCACTTAACCCCCGGACCATATTGCTGCCCAAAGACCAGAGCACTTTTTGCGATTCGGGACTGCGCCGCTTTAACTGACAATTGGGCGGTCGTGCGACGTGGCTCCCAAACAAAATTGGCGTCCTTTTTTTCCCACAAATAGAGCTTTCTTTTGGTGGTATTTGATCACCTCTGCGGTTTTTATTTTTTGCGCTATAAACAAAAATAGAGCGACAATTTTGAAAAAAAATAATATTTTTTACTTTTTGCTGTAATAAATATCCCCCAAAAATATATAAAAAAACATTTTTTTTCCTCAGTTTAGGCCGATACGTATTCTTCTACATATTTTTCGTAAAAAAAAAAAAATCGCAATAAGCGTTTATTGATTGGTTTGCGCAAAAGTTATAGCATTTACAAAATAGGGGGTATTTTTATGGCATTTTTATTAATATATTTTTTTTACTAGTAATGGCGGCGATCAGCGATTTTTTTCCGGTACTGCGACATTATGGCGGACACTTTGGACACTTTTGACAAATTTTTGGGACCATTGGCATTTTTATAGCGATCAGTGCTATAAAAATGCATTGGATTACTATAAAAATTCCACTGGCAGTGAAGGGGTTAACACTAGGGGGCAGGGAAGGGGTTAAGTATGTCCCTGTGTGTTATCTTACTGTGGGGGGGGGTGGCCTCACTAGGGGAAACACTGATCCTCTGTTCATACATTGTATGAACAGAAGATCAGCATTTCCCCCGCGGACAGGACCGAGAGCTGTGTGTTTACACACACAGCTCCCGGTCCCCGCTCTGTAACGAGCAATCGCGGGTGCCCGGCGGCGATCGAGCCCGCCGGGCACACGCACGGGAGTCGGGGGCGAGCGGGGGGCGCGCGCGCACACGCCCCTAGTGGTCGCTCGAAAAGCGGACGTATAGCCACGGGCTCTCGCCCAGGAGAGCCGACCTGCCGCCGTATAATGACGGTGGCTGGTCGGCTAGTAGTTAATGTCAAAAGCACCTTTAAAATGATATATACCTGGAAAAAAAGGTGACGTGTTCAATATTTATTTTAGCAGCTGTATGTAGGCTGTATGTAGACTGAGATGAATTGTTGGTCATTCACTACTTTGGCTCTGATGAAGAGGGTTTGCCCTTGAAACGCGTCAGCCACCACCTTTGTCCCACACTATTGGTAGATTACAGCAGACCTGAAGGCGATTGGTTCCGCTTGCTATGATATGCATACACATGTTATGCATTTGTGAGTATAACAATTGTTTTTATTTTCAAATAAAATGTATTGTGGTAATGTGCTAGGTCGGTGCACCCTTCTCTATCTAGAGGCTTCTACGGGGGTAACGCTACAGTAAAATCTCAGTATGCTTGTCATTGGCTCTTCTTACCTGCCCCCAGCGTGAACTGATGATGTAGAAAGTTTCACCTATGGTTTTTACGACATCAAGAAGATCAGTATCCTCATAATCATGGCGATGCCCAAACACGATGGAAAAGATTACATTGCAAGCAACTTTGTTGAAGAATTGTTTAGGATCAAGAAATGATCCTAGAATATGAGAGATAAGAAAAATATGAGCAAGCACACAAATTACAACATGGCCCTATACATATCATGATGTTTTGGAAAGGATTTAAAGGGAAAATCTAGAATATAAATAAAGTAAAACCATGGTCACTTTAAGGGTCTGTGTCAATAGGTCTTTATTTTCAAACTGAAGCCATCGACACAATTCCAAAGCCTGTTGACACAAGGCTTATATGTCCACAAAGAGCAGGATTCAGCAAGTGTCATTCATTTCTTCCTTTTTTACGCTTATATCATGAATCATTTAATTGGATTATATTAGTCGCATTATATGGACATCCACTGCCTGGTCTTTGCGAAAGCTGACATATGTGCAACCTATACTATTACAACAACTTCCCAATTTCATGTACTAATGCCGCGTACAGATGGACGTTTTTTGTGATGAAAAAAAAAACAACGTTTTAAATCATGAAATAAAACGTCGTTTTTGAAACTTCATTTTCAAAAACGACGTTGCCTACACACCATCGTTTTTTCAAAATGCTCTAGCAAAGCGCGGTTACGTTCAGCGCGTACAACGGCACTCTGTTCCATTGAAGCTCGCTTCATAACTTGCTTCTGAGCATGCGCGGGTTTAAAAACGTTGTTTTAAACGTCGTTTTGCCCACACACTATTATTTTAAATGACACGAAAAATGACGTTTTGAAAAACGACACAAAAAATTCAAGCATGTTCGTTTTTCAGAAGACATAAAACGACGTTTTCCCCCACACACGGTCATTTTAAATGACGTTTTCAAAAACAAAGTTTTTTTCATCACAAAAAACGACCGTCTGTACGCGGCATAAGTGTATTTATTAGGGCTGTTACTGATCAAAATGCTTGTGTTCGATTAATCGTTTTTTTTTTAATCGACTAATTTCGATTAATTATAACACACATACAGATCCAACTACTTTTAGCTGATCTCCTTGCAGGCTGATTCCCAATGCAGCTACCAACCACTGGAAAAATGAATAGCAGGGTACACAAAATACACAAAGGCAACGCTCGATGGGAATAGCATTAAAACTTTTATAGTATTCAAGTAGGTAACAAAATAAATATTGCAGAAATTTGTGAAAAGGGGGTACCCTTCGGGTTTGGTATGTATTTGGAGGGGAACCCCACACCAAAAAAAAAAAAAAAAATCAATACCAGACCCTTATTTGAGCATGCAGCATGACAGGTCAGGAAAGGGAGTGCCCCCCCTCCCCCTCCTGAACAATACCAGGCCTGCATGCCCTCAACGTGGGTTGGTGCTTTGGGGCAAGGCCTCAACATGGGTTGGTGCTTTGGTGCAAGGGGGCCACCCCAAAGCACCTTGTCCCCATGTTGATGAGGACAAAAACCTGTTCCCCGAAACTCTGAGCTGTGGTTGTAGGGGTCTGTGGGCAGGGGTTTTTTCGAAATCTGTAAGTTCCCTTTAATAAGGGGGCTCCCAGATCCCCCTCCCCCATGTGAATGAGTATGGGGACAGGAGCCAGTTTTTGACAATTTTTTTATTAAAAAAATGGCCCCAGATGTGACATCATCAAACTATGCATGCTGGGTAGCCATCATCACAATGGGGTGGTGCCACCAGGTAAAGTTGCCAGGTGGCCCCGCCCCTTAGCTATTTAAGAACTGTCACATAGCAGGGCAGGCAAACCTCTGGAACATTCATCGCGAATGGAGCTTTTTTGGTTATTCTTTTTTTTTTTTCGTTTCCGTGGTGTGGCGGGCGTCGTTATTGGCGATGGATCTACATCAGGAGGACATTTTTTTTATAAATTAATTGTCAAAAAATAGCTTCTACCTTTATTCACTTGTTGAATTTTTTTATTGAAGGGGTAGGGGTACTATGTATGCCTGGTATGGATCTGGGGGGGGGGGGCTCCATTTTTTCACAATTTTTTTCACCGGCAATTTTTTTTTTGTACATTCAGCTGTCAGCGGGCAACCCCGTTGACAGCTGATGACTTACAGACTTTCTAAATAAATCACAGTTGTGTCTCCCCAATGTCTTGCTGTGCCTTTTTCAACCATGCTGTGACTCATTCAGGGGGTCATGCACTACACGCTACTGAGCGAATTCCTCACAATATAGACCGGTATTAACAACATTTATATATATATATTTTTTACAATATTTTGTACAGAGCTTGCTCTAAAGCCTTCTTTGTTTATCCCATGGTACAGCTATAAAATCCTGACAAGGGTTCCAACCCCTTACTACTGGCTTTAGATGTGTTTTTAATAGTGATGTTTCCTTACCTTTGGTCTGTTTTAATTTGGTCACCAAACATTGAGACTCCTCTATAATACAGCTTTCTATACTCTTCTTTCCCATGCCAAAATCTCGCATTGCTGACAGAGAAAATCGACGAAGCTCTCTCCACCTGTCTATGTCACTCGTAAAGGCCACTCCTGATCAAAAAAATAAGGACAAGTTATTATATAACGACAGGTCTATAATGAAGTTTTATAAATCCATAGGTTATAAATGCAGCTAAAGGTCCATGTCCAAAATTATACATAAAGAAAATAATGCAGTTATGCCGCGTACACACGGTCGTTTTTTGTGATGAAATAAAACAACGTTTTTTATCATGAAAAAAAACAACGTTTTTCAAACTTCATTTTAAAAAACGACGTTGCCTACACACCATCGTTTTTCAAAATGCTCTAGCAAAGCGCGGTTACGTACAACACGTACGATGGCACTCTGTTCCATTCAAGCTCCCGTCTCATAACTTGCTTCTGAGCATGCGCGGCTTTAAAACGTTGTTTAAAACGTCGTTTTAGCCCACACACGATCATTTTTTATGACACAAAAATTGAAGCATGTTCAAATTTTTTTTGGTAGTTTTTTTGAAGACAAAAAACGATGTGAAGCCCACACACAATCATTTTAAATGACGTTTTTAAAAACGTTGTTTTATTTCATCACAAAAAACGACCGTGTGTACGCGGCATAACAGCTAGTTTACACTTGGTTCAAAACATGGCTAGCAATTCCTAAAGCACAGGCGGATAACAAGAGAGCTTTTGACAAGAAGAGAAGAGGAGAACTGAATCTCTAGGTGGGTGACCGAGGGTGGCTGTCTACAGCAAATCTACAATTGGCTTGTCCTTCGAGGAAACTTGCACCCAGGTTCGTGGGGCCGTTTCCGGTGAAGAAGAAACTTAAAGGGTCACTAAAGGAATTTTTTTTTTTTTAGCTAAATAGCTTCCTTTACCTTACTGCAGTCCTGGTTTCATGTCCTCATTGTTCGTTTTTGCTCTAATCCTTCTCTGTTCTGAACACTTCCTGGTTGTCTGTTTCCTGATGAAAAAAGTCATGGGAGCTTTCTCTCTGTGGTCACTAATCAAGGAGGTGTGATTACTGTGTGTCTAAAACCCCTCAACACCAATCAGTTTTTCATTTTCCAAACCATCGCTGCCCTGTATTGGCTCTGTGCAGCAGAGAAGCAGGAAACAACATGCAAAAACGAAACAGAAACTGTAGGTACATTATATGATTGATTTTTATCTATTTTTAATACTTTTTAAAAGGAATCGGTTAATTATGTCTATATACCCTGTAAACAGTCATTTCAGCAAAAAAAAATGTTTTTCTTTACAACTCCTTTAACGTGGCATTGTATGAATAATTACCAGACTCATTTGGAATTCACCCAGTATTCCATGTTTCACTTTTAAAACCTGCAGTGCCAGATTCCTTCCCAGAAAGAGGTTCCAGGCCACCTGAACCTGTACTTGTAAATGGGGATGAGGAATATGAAATAGAAGCTATTTTGTATTGTAGGAAAAGAAGGAATCAGCTACATTTCTTAATTAAATGGAAAGGTTATGGGGGAGCAATTTCAGGGGCATGCTGGCCATAGTACAGCCAAAGTTCCAAGGCAAAGGCAGATACGCTTGCGCAAAAATATTAGCACGCACAGGTGAACGCATATGCGCATGTGCGTGCGTTAACCATTAATGCTGGCGTCAAATGGCCTATATAAGGGCAGCAGCTGCACTAGTGCTTTGCTGTTTGACCTGCAATGTTACCTGTATACCCGTTCCTGTAATCTATGCTTGATTCCTGTGTTTGACCCGTCTTATTCTGACCACGCCTGCTCTCCACCTATCCTGACCTCAGCTTGCCTTTAAGACTTTGTTATAGCTCTCAGCTGCCTGATATCCTGCTGCCATTCGCTGCTTCAGCCATCCACCCCAGCTCTGGTGACGCACCTACCACACACCTCTGCGACCAACGGAAGATCTTGCAGGCACTCTTACCTCACCGAGCTCTCCAGGCCACTGTCGCAACTCTGTGGCCCTTGAGCCGGCGCCGTACGAGATGTCTCCCGCTACACGTCAGGCTCTGCCACAAGGTATGTGACACTCAGTATTCTGTATAGAACTGAACGCTAATTCAGGTCTCATTTATGGTCATTTTATGATGTGACCTTTGGAGAACTTTATTTGGGCTTCTGGAATTCTCTTTAGGGAAGGGATATGGATGATTTCCTTTTTTTCTTAGATGTAATAGTTTTTATGGTTCATGATCCAAGCACAAAAATCTTAATCTAGGCATCTTGGCAATATCTTATGCCGCTTACACACGATCATTTTTCGGCATGAAAAAAAAACGTTGTTTTTCAGCATGTCCAAAAAACAAAGTTTTTCCAACTTCATCATTAAAAACGACGTTGCCCACACACCATTGTTTTTTAAAAATGATGAACAAAGCACGGTGACGTACAACACGTACGACGGCACCCTAAAGGGGAAGTTCTATTCGCCTTTGGGCTGCTTTAGCTGATTCCTTGTTAGTAAAAGACTGTAACTGTCACCACCATTTACGATCTTCCATTCCTCCAACCCACGACAGCTTATCCGACAGTCCGACAAGCCAGCAGACACGATCCATAAGAATTCCCTCAGAAAGACGAGACATACGCTCTGTGTTCCGAGTCAAATGAATGAGCCCATGCTTTAATGGTTAGCTCTCTTATATACAGTACAGGCGTGTTACAGTTAATCAAAGGAACAAAGAAAACTCTCCACCCACACATCACACAATGGGGCTTCAATCACATTCTTTTAGATAATGACATTTAGAGGAGTTAATTATCCCCCAGACGTTCCGTCTCTGCCAATAAGTGATTCACCTGCATAATACACATTCCTATGTCAGACGTTTTGGCACCGATCTGACATAATTAACATGACAAGTACATTCCACACACAAAACAGTATTAGCATACATAATGAAAGGTCTTAGGAACCAGGCTGAATTAACACCTAAAAGCTAGACATCTGACCTTTACAGACTTAATTAGCATCTCACAATGGAATGTCCAGGAGCAGACGCAATTAACACCTCAAAAGCATGTCCCCCCCCATTGAATGAAAACACTCCATTTGGAGTCAGACTTTAACAACTTGTAATATTCCAAGATATCCTGCAAAACATGAATTATCAGTTATCAGTCACCCTATGCCCAAAAAGGGGCACAGGGTGACCCTAGACCCAAGAGTCATTAGTGACGCTGGCACAGGAGTACCCCCCATCCTTCAAATGTCTCTGGGTGTCATGGGTCATTCCGTTACAAAGACGATTCGCGCTTTTATGTCTGTTACAGCGTGATGAATGTGCTTACTCCATTATGAACGGTAGTTTTACCAGAACGAGCGCTCCCATCTCATAACTTGCTTCTGAGCATGCGCGGGTTTAAAACGTCGTTTTAGCCCACACACGATAATTTTTTACTACCCAAAAAAACGACATTGTTTAAGGCTCCATTCACATTGTAACGCCGCGTACGCGGCGTATTTTGCCGCGATTAGTTAACTTTTTTTTTCACAAAGAATTTACATTGATGTCTATGGCCGAACGCCAATGCCGCCTGAAAAAAAGGGTCCGGGACTTGTTTTCAGGCGGCAGGCGTACGGCGTCTATGAGATGTGAACCATCTCATAGACATCAATGGAAATTCTCCCCTCCAGTGGCACGGGCGTCGCGCTTCAGGCGTTTTGTCGCTTAGGTGTGAATGAGGGCTAAAACGATGTTAAAAAATGCAGCATGTTCGAATTTTTTTTTTTTGTCGTTTTTCAGAAGATGAAAAACGATGTGCAGCCCACACACAATCATTTTAAATGACGTTTTTAAAAGACCTGCCACCAAGATGGGGTAAGTGCCGGTCAGACAACGAGCGGGCAGGGGGGGTGCTAGTTAAAAAAAACATCAAATGCAGCCACTGTGCCCATCAAGTGCAGCCACTGTGCCCCATTTAACTAGCACCCCCCCTGCCCGCTCGTTGTCTGACCGGCACTTACCCCATCTTGGTGGCAGGTCAGGCAGCGGGTGACGGCGGCGAGCTGTGTCCTCCATGCTTCCACCGTGCGCCTCTTATTTCCTCCTGCTAGGCGTCCAATAGGTTTTACTGTGCTTTCAGACAATCAGGTAATGGGTATCAGACCTGTGCTTCCTGATTGGCAGAGAGGCAGAGAGGCAGGTCAGTAGGCATGTGCAATTTTTTAAGTTACGAATACGTTTTCCGTCAATTTTCGTTATTTTAGTTGATTCGTTAACATACGAATGAACGAATGGTTTAGCGCAATTGATAACGAATAACGATATTTTCAAAATAACGAATATGAAAAACAACGAAGATACGAAAGATGAAAGAAACGAAAACATAGAAACAACGAAAATACCGAACCCAAAAAAAAAAATAATTACGAAAAACAAAATGAACGAAAATGCAAACTTACTAATATTCGAAGACCGAAAAGAAAACGAAATGCCGAACAAAGACTAAAAAACGAAAATCAAAACTAACGAAAAATAAATTACGAATCTTCGGAAAACTGAAATGAAAACAACGAAAATACAAAATAATGTAAATTAGCTTTCGTTAGTACTGAAATATTTCTGGACATTGACCAATAGCCACTGAGCGCTGTCCCTTTCCTCTGAAGAGGTTTGTTCCTTCCCCCAATGAGCTTCTTTCTCATTACCTCCTGGCTCCTTGTGTCTTTTTCTGTGTTAGACTGCAGTGCATCTAATTTCTAGATTTGTATTTGTAATATCTGACATATTTTAGTTTTCTTCTACGTCAGACTTCATTCTAGACAGGGTGTGTGTGCTAACTAAGACAGTCAAGTCAATCACAGTAAAATCCGAATTACAAAATTACGACGAGTAGTGTGTCGAATAAACGTAAAATGTATTCTAACAGAATTACGAATGCAATAAAATCTACAAAAGTACGTTTTTACAATCAAAGGAAATTAGACATGAAAATACGAATGATCATAAAGCAACGAAAATATATTTCTTTACGAAAATACGAATGCGGCATGATGGAAAATATAATGTAAATACGAATAACAAAACAACGAAAATTAAACTAACGTAAAAACGAAGGAACGAATAAAATCATTTTAAAAATACGAACGCGGCAGAATACAAAATATAACGAAAATACGAATCTCGATTCAACGAACAATAAACTAACAGAAAAAAACGGAAACGGAAAAAAGAGTGTTACGAAAATACTAAAGAGTACGAATACGATAACTAACGCCTTACGAAATTACGACTCGTTACGAATCACGATAAACGAACAGAAACGAAACAGAAATAAACGAAAATTTTTGCTGTGCACATGTCTACAGGTCAGTGTTAAAAAATAAATATTCACTTACTTTTACATATGGGTGGGCTCCGAGTGCAATGTTCTGCACTCCGAGTGCACCCTATGTTGAAGCCTGTTAGAGCCTATGAGCCCATGCAATGTCTGTGAGATGCAAGTTCAGCATTACAGTTGTATGGCTGAACTTGCATTAGATTTACAGGAAAAAAAAGCGCAGGGACTTTTTTCCCTGCACTGGAATCAGATCGCATGGATGTTCTCACCTATGCGATCCAATTCTTGTGTGAGTTCACAGTTCGCACTGCAATCTGTGAACTGATCTGCAGGTGTCATTAACAATGTATTGACACCCCCAGCGGTTCGCAGAAGGCAGTGTGAACTGCCTGTGGGAGAGATGCGGTGCAGGAACCAGCGCTGTAATCGCGCTGGTTCCTGCATCACATCAGTGTGAACCCAGGCTAATGGATGGGCTGCCACTGCAAGAGATGGTCACAGATAAGGATGAGCTCTGGCGTGTTTGCATGCTACACGTTCAGAGCCCGCCAGGAAGTGTGCACGGCGCTGCGCTAATCACAGCCAGGGAGACATTTCCCAATCTCTGCAGCCGAGCATCGGACAATGTCTCCCTGGCTGTGATTAGCACAGCGCCGTGCAGACTTCCTGGCGGGCTCTGCACGTGTAGCATGCGAACACGCCAGAGCTCATCCTTAGTCACAGACTGCAGACATGGATGGGCTGAAATTACACTGCACTCGGGTCACGTGTGACTTTGCTCCACTAACTTGCCTAGTGGGGGGCACTAGTTTGGGCAGTGGGAGCATTTATCCACATCTCTTGTGGGGTGCCTAGAGCCATCCCTTTTGTGGCAGACAGCATCTGTTTGATTGGGGGGGATATGTGCTAGGGGGGCTTTGGAAGGGGAGAAGACATGTGCTGGTGGGGTGGATTTAATATCCAAACCCCCTTAACCTGCCACAATGGATGGACCAGGGATGGGATTGCGCTGGGATAGAGCTGGAACGGGATCAGGGGATGGATAGAGCTGGGATGGTGTCGGGGTGGTAGATGAGCTGGGATAGGATTGGGGGAATGGATAGAGCCGGGATGGGATCGGGGGAATAGATGAAGCTGGGATTAGATCAGGGGACATGGATGAAGCCGGGATGGGATCGGGGACATGGATGAAGCCAGGATGGGATCGGTGAGAATGGATGAAGCCGGGATGGGATCGGTGAGAATAGATGAAGCCAGTGTGGGATCAGGGGGGAAGGGATGGAGCCGGGATGGTTTGGGCAGATGGATGGAGCCGGGATGGGATCAGGGGGAATAGATGAAGCCGGGATGGGATCAGGGGGGGAAGGGATGGGATCGGGGGAATGGATGGAGTCGGGATGGGATTGGGGGGAATGGAGTCGGTATGGGATGGGGGGCATGGAGTTGGGATGGTATGGGGGGGATGGATGGAGTCGGGATGGGAGTTGGGTGGGGTGGATGGAGCTGGAATGTTATTGGGGATGGATGGAGCAGGGATGAGATTGGGGTGGATGGATGGAGCTGGTATTGTATGGGGGCATGGATGAAACAGGGATTGGATCGGGGGGTGGATGGTATGGAGGGGATGAGTGGATATCCTCTCCCCCAAATCACTCCAAGTGGACTCTTTGCTTGTCCCCCTTCCCTCACCCTCTTCTTCGTGCCCCCCTCCCCTCCAAGACTCACTTTTAGTTTACACCGATAACAGACCTCAGACCAGCGCGCTCTCGATACAGGTGCCCCCTTCCCTCCTCCTCCTCTGACCTCTGTGCACAGGAAAAACATTACAGCACAGGAGGAGGAGGGGCGAGTTCAGTTTGACACTGCACAGTGTGTGTGTGTGTCAGGCGGCAGCTGGGAAAAGAAGAGCTGCCGGCTGGGCTGCAATTCACAGTGGAGTGGACCGGAGCTTGCGGCGTGCGGGAAAGGAGACACCCCGCACAAGCCGCAGGCATTGCGGCACTGACTCCGTTTGAGAATGGAACATATTGTTTGCAGCATGGTCCCGGCGAATCATGGTATAGGCAAATTAGGCGGCCGCGAGGCCCCTGTGGGGGCGAGGCCTAAGGTGACCGCCTAATGTGCCTAATTGGAGAGCCGCCTCTGAGGCACTATAGCAAGCTCTGTGTTCTTCAGCTATAGTAGCCCCCTTTACCATAAGGTAAGCAGGCCTACAGCTACTTGGTTGCCCCCAAAACTTATACACAATGCTACAGTGCCTGGCTACCATGCCGTAGCAGGAATGAGATAAGCACAGCAAACAAGTACTTGCGGCTGGCAGACAGGCAGAGTGGTTTAATGGTGGTCCGGGATAGTGGCAGGTCATTTTCAGAGAGTAGTCTGGGTCAAGTTCGTAATCTAAAGGCAAGCAGAGTTTAGAGAGTACTTAAAAGTCCAATCTGAGGGCAATATCAAGGATATTCAAACTAGCTGGCAGCTGGCTGGGGATCGGGCGAAGGTAAAGGCACAGGAACAAGCAGGTAAACAGGGAGCTGAAAGCATGTGTTGCTAACAATATCACAAGTATGAAACTTGGGCTTAAAACTGGTTTGCGCTCCACCTAGAGGCTGTTTCTACTGGCAGTCAGACAGGGAGAGTGCAGCTCAACCAAAACCAGGGTTCTGGAATAAGACCAGCAACTGCCATGGAACTAGAGCATTACTCGCTCCTGACAGCAATAAGATTGTCCACCCCCATCTGCTGCAATTACAGAGAACTTGAGGGCACAGCCACACAATGCAATCTCACATAGATTAATAAATAATTTAAGACTGAACACCAACTAAACTTCTTAGTTTAGTACCAGAGTCCACTTACTAATTTTATTAATTTGAATATCCATAGGTAGGCAGTGCATAGAAATAATGTACAAAGTAAAAAAAAAAAAAAAAAACATTACACAATTATAAAAAAAAACAAAGAATTTGGGGAAGCGCAAGTTCGATAACTACTGAATAACTGCTCAATTTATTGGGGTCTGAATGTGGGCTGGACTCTAACCCTTGGCCAAACACTACTTGTGGTGTCACCTCACCTGCTGAGAGGTGGGGTTCTGGCCTTTTAAAGTAGCCATAGTCTGTATGGACCTGATGACTAGGTCAGCAATAGAATTTATAAAATCAACGCATGACTGAACAAGGGTCTCGCCCTGTTGATTCATTATGGAAGTTGTTTAGTTTATACATTTTCTAATGAACTCCAAATTTTCTGAATGATTTAAATTTGGTTCGGATGCGATTTTTTTTATTGCTGTCATTCTTTTGTTTAGATTTCAGCTCTCAGTGGTGAAGCCCGCTGACAGCTGATGAGTCATCGGTTGTTAAGGACAAGGCGGTCGGGTTCCCGGCCCACTCCTTAGCAACCAGCTATTCTTCACACAGAATTCAAATTGGTCAATCATTTTTTCAACAATCCAAATTCGAATCATTCTAAAAATGTGGAATTCCTTAAAACGAATAAAATGAAACTAAACTAATTTCAAACAAACAAAATTCATTACTATTGAATTCAGAGATTCAGCTACATCCCAATCTCTGAATAACCCAAAATTCTATAAAAATCCTGGAACATTTTTTACCTTATTGCAGGGAATGCATTATGCAAAAAACAAAAAAACAAAAAAACCCTGTTAACCCATAGGTAACCCATATCAATAAATTTCCTCCCCAATTTTTTAAGCTGATTTCTTTTTTTTTTTTTTTAACTATTCATAAGTAAAATTGATATGCGCTTTCATTCGGTGAAATTGTTATGCATTTTTTTCCTATAAATACATCCCTAACTTAACTGTCTTCACTACTGTGAGAATTTCCATCCACAGCGTAATCTCACACTCAAGCACCTTTCATTTAAAATGTAACTAAAGGCCCAACTTATGATCTTGCTCAAAGGCCTTCAGAAAACATCCCTTCTCCAAGTGTAGCACCCCTGTTGAATGGTAGATATATGTATTCTATTTATGGCTGAGCTGTAACCATCTGAGTTGGAATCTATTTATCAGGATTCTGCAGGTTCTCCCCTTTAATCTGGTGGTTGATTACTCTTGCCTATTGGTGTAAGAATGTTCCAGCAAACAACCTTTGGAGTTAGGAATGTTTATCCAGCCCAGTCAATGTCTGAGGGGCTAGTTCAGAAGGTAGGTCTTAGAAGCATTTGGGGAGAGCTAGTCAGAGTCTGCGGATGTCCTTCTGGGAGGGTGCAATATCTGAGAAGCTGCTACTATGTGTTGGGTCACAACTAGGGTGACCACATTTCCAAACTGCCTTTCAGGGACACACCCCTTCTCTCACCTTCCCCCAAAAAAAGATGAGGGGGGGTGGGGGGAAATGTAGTCTTGGGGTTGATGGGGAATTTGGCGGCGGTTTGTCAGGTGAATGTGCCACTTGCCACCAGATGCAGTGCCGCTTGCCACCCATCGTCTGCCACCAGATGTCACTACCTCTGCATGAGCCACGTGCGTAGAAGGAAAGGAGTGGCATCACTATCTGGAGAATAAGGATCACACCAGTCCCTGCTGCTTGCCGCTGGGTGCCGGAAATGGAGGAGGAGCCGAGGTGGGTGGGGACAGCAGTGCTGCACTAGGCACAGGCCTCGCTCCCGTTCTCACTGTCTGAGAGTAAATTGTCACTGGTTGTAAGATGCCAGGCAGCGTCGGCCCTAGCAACTAGTTCCGGAAATGTAGTTATTAGTTAGTAGGGGGTGGCTGTGTCCTCTTTTTCATTCCGGGACATTGTATTGTCCCGGAATGAAGGTGCCCGGGACCCGGGACAGACATGTTTATTGTGGGACAGTCCTGGGCAATCCGGGATACGTGGGCACCCTAGTCACAACATGTGCTGTGGGCTGGGGGCCATAGGAAGAGACATCTGGTAAAGCTCACTTAAGAGTATTGCTAAGGGGCTGGGGAGAAGCTGCAGCCTGGACATTGTGAAGGACCAAATGCCTATATCTTGAGGTATTGTGGGACATGTCTTGATAAAGGGACAAATGGCTTGTGGTGCTATAGCTGCACTTTGAATGCTCTTTCAGAATCACAGGATTTTGAGCCATCACTGACAGTGTTCCTTCTGTACAATGACACTGGTCCTTGGGACAAATAGTGAGGGTGACTCTTCCCGGCAGCGAAACAAAGAATTATATTTTTGCTACATATGTACAAATTACTCACCATGGTTTTTGCAGGTTGTGTCAAATGTTGCTGTATCTCCTCTGCCTAAGAAATCATCAGCTCTATCCACATAGACTTCTTTGACTGCATCGTATCCATTAACCACCACAACTGGACGAGACCCCAGATAGATGGTAAACACGTCCCCGTATTTTTCTCTCATCTATGTGGAAATAGAATATATTAATGTTATAGATTCATGGATTCAGTCAATTGTATCTGACTATACACCTCAATGTTTTATTATTTTAAAGTTTGCTTAGCCTTAGGCCGGGTACTAACGAGCAAACATGTACGGTGAAACCGGTCCGTCGGACCGTTTTCACCGTACATGCCTGCCAGAGGGCTTCTGTACGATGGTTGTACTAACCATCGTACAGAAGTCCGCGCGTAAACATTACGCGGGGCGTGTCCGCGTCGTCGCCGCGATGATGACGCGGCGATGACGCTGCGACGTGGGCGGGCCTGCCATTTAAAGGCTTCCACGCATGCGCTCGGACATGTACGGTAGGTCTGTACTGACGACCGTACATGTCCGAGCGGGCAGGATTCCAGCGGACGGTTTTAAAACACGTCCAGGAATATTTGTCTGCTGGGAAAAGGCCCGGCAGGCAAATGTTTGCTGGAATTCGGCCCGCTCGCGCCTACACACGACCGAACATGTATGCTGAAACTGGCCCGCAGACCAGTTTCAGCATACATGTTTGGTCGTGTGTACGGGGCCTTAGATATACAGTATTTTTCATGTTTCATATTTTTTCGAGTGTATGTATAAAAGACGTGAATGTAGGCAGTTGCAGGTTTTCCTCTATCCAGTAGGTGCTACTATGCCATTATACAGTTTAAGTGGAGTCTTTAGAGAGAATTGTTTCCTCTTGGACTCTGGAAGTGTCGCAGATGTAGCAGCCGACTTATTGAAGACTGGATTATTGAGCAACTTCTGGTAGTCATCTTGGTGTGGGAGTAGGACCCATGTCTTTCGGGCATACCTGGAGTGAGTGGTAGGGCAGGGATAAAGATCCTGATGGTTAGGGAGATTGAATAGTGCAGGGAGAGGTTCCAGGTGAATAGGGTCAGATCATGCACAACTTCTGTGCAGAGGAAACATTCTGGTATCCGGACTAGTGAAGTGGAGCTCTTCCCAGTAGTGCACAAGGCACTGGCTGAGAAGGCACAATAACCTGGCAAAGAGAAAGTGCTGAGACAAGGCTTTTATAGGAAGTTCATGGGAGGAGCAAGGAGTTCAAGGTTCAACAGCAATCAAGACACAAGGCAGGGTTGTCCAATGGATATGATAGGATTGTCAAATAGATCAGGCAGAGCACGGTCCAGCATCCCAAATAGCCCAGTGGGAAGAGTAAACGCTGGACACAGAAGAGGTCCCAGGTTCAAGCCCAAGTCCTGACACCTACTTTGAGGAAAGAGGCACCTTTTCATTCACATCCAGATTTTATCCTTGGGCCTGCTAGGCTTCTAATACCTGTAAAAGGGCTGGCGTTGCTATTCTCTTTAAACTTGACTCCCCATTCACATACTCAGAGTCCTACATCGACCCACGGGGTAATTTTATTATCCTGTGTGATTCCTGGCAGATGCAGGCAGTTGCTTTTTGTGTCCTATATGCCCCAAATGTCCGACAACTCAGCTTCCTTTCCCACCGCTTTTGTTCTAATCACGAATATTTGATCGTACATGGTGATTTAAATCTAACTAATTCTGTTACTTTTGATCGCCATGTGGTAGAACCCAGTGGCGGGGCATCCATATAGGGCCCCTCTCGCTCCCGCACCGCCACTGAATACAATACATAGATTCATGCATTGCATGAATCTATGTATTGCCACTGCCGCCGACTATTCAGATGGCCGGCCCCCTGGTGAGCGCCGGCCATCTGAATACCGGCAGCTGGTTGACTGTGGAAGTTCCTATCAGAGCCAGCGGCTCTTATAGGCTTTCCGATTACAGCCCTCAGGCTGTAATAGGCTTCCAAATACTTATCCAGGGACGCAGGGGGGGTGCGTTCCTTGGATAAGACTGACAGGCGTCTCAGCCAATCATGTTCACCAGTTATGAGAAGACATTGAGGGACCGTGAAAGGAGGATGGCCGGCCCCAGAAAGGTAAGTGCCGGGCGGGGCGGGCAGCATTTTACAGGGTATAGTGGCGACAATTACAGGGCACAGTGGTGACAATTGGCACAGTGGTGACAATTAAAGGGCACAGTGGTGACAATTGGCACAGTGGCGACAATTACAGGGCACAGTGGTGACAATTACAGGGCACAGTGGCGACAATTACAGGGCGCAGTGATGACAATTACAGGGCACAGTGGTGACAATTGTAACAGTGGCAACAATTAAAGGGCACAGTGGCGACAATTGGCACAGTGGCGACAATTACAGGGCACAGTGGCGACAATTGGCACAGTGGCGACAATTGGCACAGTGGCGACAATTACAGGGCACAGTGGCGACAATTGGCACAGTGGCGACAATTGGCACAGTGGCGACAATTAAAGGACACAAAAAGCGACAATTAAAGGGCACAGCAATTGGCACAGTGGCGACAATTACAGGGCACAGTGGTGACAATTACAGGGCACAGTGGCAACAATTACAGGGCGCAGTGGCCACAATTAAAGGGCAGCCACAATTAAAGGGCACAGTGGCGACAATTACAGGGCACAGTGGCGACAATTACAGGGCACAGTGGGGACAATTACAGGGCACAGTGGCGACAATTAAAGGGCACAGTGGCTGCGTTTGATGGCATGGCACAGTGGCTGCGTTTGATGGCATGGCACAGTGGTGACAATTGATAGTACAGTGGCTGCGTTTGATGGGCCCAGCGGCTGCATTTGATGGGCCCCCCCAAAAAATGTGAGCACCAGCCACCACTGTTTCAATGTAATACTTCCTTCCCTGATACATAAGGACCAGCTGGGGACAATACTAGGAGAGTTATAGATCTGATTAATGTGGCAAATCGAGATGGCTTTGTGTCCTTGATACTCAGCCTAGATGTGGAAAAAACTTTTGACCGCCTTGGTTGGCCGTTTCTGTTTGCTACATTGCATCGCGCGCATGCTCAGAATCACGTCCTTAAGATACGTCGGCTCAATGCTTTCGACGTGAACGTAACCTACGCACAGCCCCATTCACGTACGGCTTACGCCAACTATGTAAAATCTGACGGCTGTTCCGTCGTCCATACCTTGCACAGGCTGCGCCGCCTATAGAGGTGTTTTATCTTTACGCCGGCGTATGTCTTACGTAAACGGCATAGCTTACTGCGACGGGCATATGTACGTTCGTGAATCGGCGTATCTTGCTCATTTACATATTCTACGCGTAAATCAACGTAAGCGCCCCTAGCAGCCAGCGTAAATATGCACCCAAGATACGACGGCGTAGGAGACTTACGTCGGTCGTATCTTGGCCAAATTCAGGTGTATCTGGTTTCCAGAATACGCTTAAAGATACGACGGCGCACATTCGGACTTACGACGGCGTATCTACTGATACGTCGGCGTAAATCTTTATGAATCCGGCTAATTGTGCTTATATTTCTGTGTGTTCATTTATTTTGTCTTTATTTTTGATGACAATCAGAAAAATTGTTATTTACAAAAAAAAAAAACTAGAAAGTATTACACACCCTCTAGATTTCACAATATGTTAGATGATTGATGATCCTTCTGATGATTCTTCAGAAAACTGTTTTAGAGGTTAGCTAAGGCTAAGGGCTCTTATCTTCATGTTTTTTGGAGCTGTGAGAAAATACAACCAATATGGCAGAGAATATCTTAACTAGCCTCACAAATCACATCTGGTTCTATCACCCTTTCTCCTTCAATGTGTTTACTGTTTGAATTTTGTGAACGGCTTCTTCAGTACAATTTTTTTTTTTTTAAACCATAGATTTTTATTAAATTTCACAGTGTACATTTAAAGTAAAAAGCAGTTCTTACAGTATAAGAAAAATAGTGGGTACCAACAAGGGAACTTACTGTGGAAACGTTACTACATTTGCTTGGGCTTCTTATGCGGACTATAACCTCAAGAGAAGGTATGGCCTGTCACCCCAACTGAGTACACACTGTGAGAAGGCTGTCGGTTAGCCTTTCAGGAAATAGCCCACCTTGGATCTTATTGAGGGTCTCTGGAGATATGAATTGTAGTAAATTCTTAAAGGAACAGTCCATCCTGAGCTTTTTAGGCTGGGTTTCTCCTCTGGATCACAGGAGTGCAATTTGTTTTTTCACTCCTGTGACCCGTTTTCAGAGGAGAGCTGTCTGATGTCCACTCTCCGCGGACATCACTGCCATCAGTCGAAGCAGCGCGACATCACGACTTCCAAGTCTGGATCCGCCAGCTGCCTTGATTGATAGCAGTCTCGGCATCTCCCTGCCCCTCCACGGCTCAGCGCTCCAGTGAACGCAGAAAAGAAGAGCAGAAGCGATGCTCGGGGAGGAGTGAGAACCGAGCCATCGCTGCTGTCTAGCGGCTTAGTGCAGAGATGCTGGGGGACAGATGCAGCATCAGTCTGATGCTCCATCCACCTAGGCAAGTATGACTAAGGCCCCGTACACACCATAGAATCTATCCGCAGATAAATCCCATCGAATGGGTTTCAGCGGATAGATTCTATGGTGTGTACACTCCGGCGGATATTTATCCGCGGATAAATCTCCCCTGGGATGGATTTCCAGCAGATGAATATTTGCTGACATGCTCAACAAATCCATCTGCTGAAGTCCATCCCAACGGATGGATCCGCTCGTCTGTACAGACTCACCGGATCCATCCGTCCAAAGGGATTCCCCGCACGCGTCATAATGATTTGACACATGCGTGGAATTCCTTATATGACAGTGTCGCGCCCGTCGCCGCGTCATAATCGCGGCGACGGCGCGACACGTCATCGCCAGAGGATTTCGGCGCGGATTTCAATGCGATGGTGTGTACACGCCATCGCATAGAAATCTGCTGAAATCCTCGAGAGGATTTATCCGCGGATACGGTCCGCTGGACCGTATCCGCGGATAAATCCTCTCGTGTGTATGGGGCCTTACAAAAAAAAAAACTTCTCTTTTAAGTGCAATATAATCAACCAATAAACAAACAGTAAACTTCTCTTCTAATACAAAGTAGTACACAAATGCTGGAAATTACCACAGCTAATATTAGGTCTACCACTAGATTGTTTGTAATTACTATGCATGTATCATAAGTCAGTATTTATAGGAGAGACTAGTCATAGATCATACATGTGAAGAGGCTTTCTGAGATGTCCTACAGACCTCCCAGTGTTTATGAAATATTGGGGCTCTTCTTTCTTTATAAGCCTGCATTTTTTCCATGGTATATTGTGCATTCATTCTAGATATTACTTTTCAATTTTTGGAGGTGCTTTTGAGCGCCATTCCTTTGCTAGGGTAAGGTGTGCTGCAAATAAGATATGGATAACAATTTTTCTTGAAAGCGGGGGGAAGTATTCAATTCCAAGACTCAGGACAGTGAATGCAGGGGTTAAAGTGATTGTAAAGCTTCACTTTTTTTAAATAACAAACATGTCATACTTACCTCCACTGTGCCGCTTGTTTTGCAGAGTGGCCCCGATCCACGTGTCTTGTGGGGTCCCTCGGCGGCTTTCTCGGCTCCTCCCCGCATCTGCTAACCCCTTCTGGGAAGCGCTCTCCCAAAGGGGTTACCTTGCGGGTGTGCTCCTAAGTCCTGTATCCGGTGTCCATAGACGCCGACTACAGGACTCATTCCCGCCCCCCGGCACTCGCGTCATTGAAGTTTATTGACAGCAGGGCGATCCAATAACTTCACTGCTATCAATCTATCCAATGAAGAGCCGAAAAGACCAGGCCGACATCAAGCGCGTTCTCGATGCGGGACTTTCGAGGGCTCAGGTAAGTAAACGGGGGGCTGGGGGGCCTGCAATCGCCAAATGTTTTTTCACCTTAATGCATAGGATGCATTAAGGTGAAAAAACATGAAACTTTACAACCCCTTTAAAGCATATATGATTCCTGTAATTTCTTGGATAAGCGACAAGACATCTGTCCGGAAAGAACATATTACATCACAGCTTGTGTAGGAGACTGCCAATTGAATGACAATCTCCCCAGCATGAAGTGATGAAATACTTGGGTTCAGTTTATTTTTGAGTAGAGGTGTGAAATACCATCTATGCAGTATCTTTTGTGTGTAATTCCAGTGATCTACACATGCTGAGGATCTGCCATTGTGTTTTATAGCTAAATGTCATTGTTGTAAAGATAATTATTTTTGTAATTCTTGTACCCGTTTTACCATGTTGGGTAGTTTAGTTTGCATATATAGGGGGGTAGAGAATTTATAAAATGGGAATATCCCCTTATGTTTAGCTGGGTATTCTTTTATTCATGTAGTTCCAAAGTATTAGAGATAGCTCTATTGGGCTGGTTTGTTTAGATGCTGAGTAATGCTTTATTTGGAATATTTTATATCTGTCTATCGCGTCTGGTTCAGTTAGGTCAGACGTGGAAAAGTGTGTTCCTTTCTTCCTCCAAGATTGGGTTGATAGTCCTGGGATAAAGTATTCATAGGTCGCTAGTGGGATTTTTAGTCTGCAAATTGGTTTATTAGCAAAGTACTGCATTACTTTTTTTTTGTAGGCTTTCTTTCTTCTATTTTCATCTGCTGATACATTCACAACAGACATACTGGCTTTATCAGTTACAGGAGATGAGACAACCTATTTAACACTAGCAGGGGTGCTTACAATACTTTTAGTTATTTATAAAACCTTTATCCCAAAAGAAAAAAAATGCTGCTGTAACTGTTGTGAGTTGGAGTTTGGCTTGAATTAATTACTAGTGTACCTAGCATTCTCCCAGATTGACAATGCTGCCATCCAAAGGTGCCCCTGGACTCTTTCATCCATAGTGGGGGCACGCTAATACAGGAGGTGTGTTACTGGCAGAATCACCAGGTGAAAACAGAGAGAAAAAAAAGCCTAAAATGGAAAACAAATGCAGCCACCACATCCTAGTGATTGGTGAACTGCAATATAAAATACATTTTTGGTTTTGTGTTTAAAACCACAATCATTTTAAAATTAAATCTGAGGGATGAAGTTCCCTTTTGAGGTTTTAAAACATTTTATGATGGATACATTCTTGTATTTACTAATTATATTTACAATTTTTCTTCTAACAACTAAAGAAAAGCTGTTACATTTGTATCTAGTAAATATAACAGAACATGTCTGGTCCATTTGCTAATCCTTATCTTGAATGTTTTTATAGAAAATTCTGTGTTGTGACCAGTGGCGGCTGGTGCTCAAAATTTTTGGGGGGGCGCAAAGGAAAAAAAAATTGCAGTCTCACTGTGCCCAAACGCAGCCACTGTTACATGCCATCAAACGCAGCCACTGAGCCATCAATTTGCACCACTGTGCCATGCCATCAAATGCAGCCACTGTGCCATCAATTCGCACCACTGTGCCATGCCATTAAACGCAGTCACTGTGCCATGCCGTCAAATGCAGTCACTGTGCCATCAATTCGCACCACTGTGCCATGCCATTAAACGCAGTCACTGTGCCATCCATTGTCACCACTGTGCCATGCCATTAAACGCAGCCACTGTGCCATACATTGTCACCACTGTGCCATGCCATTAAACGCAGTCACTGTGCCATGCCATTAAACGCAGCTACTGTGCCATCCATTGTCACCACTGTGCCATGCATTGTCACCACTGTGCCATGCCATTAAATGCAGCCACTGTGCCATACATTGTCACCACTGTGCCATGCCATTAAACGCAGTCACTGTGCCATCCATTGCACCACTGTGCCATGCCATTAAACGCAGCTACTGTGCCATCCATTGTCACCACTGTGCCATGCATTGTCACCACTGTGCCATGCCATTAAACGCAGCCACTGTGCCATACATTGTCACCACTGTGCCCTTTAATGGTCACCACTGTGCCAATTGTCCCCACTGTGCCCTGTAAATTGCTTTCTTCCCCCTCCGCCCGGCACTTACCTTACTGGTTTTAGGCATCCACGTCCCACGATGTCTTCTCCCGCCCTCGATGACTGACAGGCGTCTCAGCCAATCAGGTTACTGGTAGCCAGAACCGGCCAACCTGATTGGCTGAGACGCCTGTCATCTTATTCAAGGGGCGTACAGTCTGTGCGCTCTGAGAATAAGCTTCGGGCTGTATTGGGAAAGCCTATCAGAGCCGCTGGCTTTGATAGACATTTCCCTACAGCCAACCAGCTGGCGTTATTCAGATGGCCGGAAATTGAGCGCCGACCATCTGAATAACAGCTGCAGCGGCGAAAATAACATAGATTCGTGCAATGCATGAATCTATGTTATTTGACTCAGTGGCGGTGAGAGCCAGAGGGGGCGGCGCTCCAGCACCCTCTATGGACGAACCGCCACTGGTTGTGACTATTTTGTTGGCCTTTAGATAGATGCACAGATATTTTAGGCTACTTAGAGGAAAACGTTAACTTACTTTTCCCAGAAGAGTCACAATGTCTCCCCCACCTAGCTGTAGAATGTTCCCCAGTAGAGGCAGGGGGGTCGGACCTGGTGGAAGTTTTCCTCTTCTCCTAAGCAGACTTAAGCTCACGAAACAGAGAAGTCCGGTGACCCCTGGTGCAAGGAAGAGAGTGATATCCTCCGAGAAATACATGGCCAGTTCTGAGATCATCCAGAATTACCAGCCTAGAAGATCTGCAGATCCTTTTATATACAGACTAACTGAATATAAAATGGGAGGGACTATCGTGTGATATTGCAAATAACATATTGGATTACACTGGCAAGGGAAGTCAAAAGTCTTTCATTCTGTCTAACGAAGGCAAACTACTGAAAACTAAAAGCCCAGAATAAAACATTTGTTAGTTGCAGCTTACCATTTCTTTTTCTTTTTTTACAAGTAGAAACTTATCAATTCCTAAATGTGGTGGCTGTAATAGTTTTCTTTTTTAGTCTTTCTTTTATTTTCACCTGGTGATCTTGCCAGTAAAAATGTTGTTTTTCAAAAGAACACATGTAACTGCTGCAAATGTTCACAATGCTCAGCTTTTATTTGTCTCTGTTAATTTTTCATTCCAAAGGAACAACTGTTTGCTGTAACTGCTCAAAAAGCATTAGCTGGAGTTTGGGTTCAATTTGTTAGCGCATCTAAATCTGCAAGTGCATCTAACAATCCCATCCTCCAGGCTGGCAGTGCTGCTGGCTGCTGTCCTAAGGTGCCCCTTGTGTGCCTTCATCGAGAGTGGGGGCACTCTAATACAGGAGGTGTGTAAGGCCCCATGCACACGAGAAGCAAATGCAAACACATGTAAACTCAAGTTTTCAAAGGCAAAAAACGCCGTTTAAAACGCCCGTTTTTGCAGCGAATTGTGCAGCGTTTTGCCGCGTTTAGCAGCGTTTTACCGCGTTTGCGGCTATCAGCGTCCATAACAAAGACATTGTAGACCCTCCAAAAGCTTTGAAACGCAAAAACATTTGTGTCTGAACCCAAAATTTTGCATCTGAAAAAACGAGCCTAAACCCACCTGCTTTAAAACGCAAAAAAACGTGAATGTGTGCATGGACACATAGGATAACATTAAATGTGTTCAGGGGCAGTTGAAAAAAATGCCCAAATGCCTCTGAACTCGAGTTTACCAGCGTCTCGTGTGCATGGGGCCTAACAGGCCAGGTTTGCAAGATAACTGGAATACTTCACAGGTGATATCATTTGCTGCTCAGTGTTCTTGTCTGCATCTCCCCAAGGTAATACTTAAAATTACCTTGAGAACCACTGTTTTAAAGGCTCAAGTTTTTTTTTTTTTTACCTCAATGCATTCTATGCATGAAGATAGAAAACCTTTTTTGTGCAGCAGCCCCTTTATTACTTACCTGAGCCCCACCTGATCCAGCGTTGTGCATGAGTGACTCGAATTAAACTGTAGATGGATGAAGGTGTGTGGGAAATCTCTTTCCCACACACCTGCTTGGTTCCAGACCCTCCTCTCCTCTTTCTCCTCACCAGCCTGCAGACACACTTCCCCTTGCTATGTTGCATCAGCCAATCACTGTTCTCCCGTCTATTCAGACCCAGCCAAGATGGCTGCCCCCTACACTGGAGACACCCCAAAGATGAACATTGCAAACAGTTCTCCTTAAAAATGGCTGCTGCACTTCGAGATTTTCCTAGCTTGTGACGGAAAATATTGATTATATGAAGACAGGAGGCGAGTATCTTATGCATTAATCCTTCTTTATTAATGCTCACAGCAGAAGTGTAAAACCTTTAACGAATGTAATAAAAGAAAAAACTGGTAGAACCACACCTCCCAGCAGTCCCATGGCCTAAACCACTCCCATTCTAGTCTCTATAAATGGACTGCTCTCACTAGAATCTTCCTCTTTCTTTGCGTGAGTACGAGGTGTCGTTTCCTAAACTCCGATTACCGACTCTTCGGCCAGCCGGCCCACGATTTGTAACCGAAGACTTTCAAAGGAGGAAGGTCGTAGGCCCCGACTGTGTCGACCCACAGCACTTGTTGATTGAACCGAACAGGGGAACATCACCCTAACCATAGGTCAACCGAACGAACGACTCCAGGTAAACGAAAAATCAGTAGCCTGAAATAGAAGACCCAAAACATGAAAGGGTTGGGAAGGGAGGGAAGATACTCGCCTCCTGTCTTCATATAATCAATATTTTCCGTCACAAGCTAGGAAAATCTCGAATTATACATCAGACAGGAGGCTCATATCTTATGCAAGTTCAAAGCTAACACAGCATAAATGTATATACCAAGAAAAGGTCAAAACATTACATAGCAATCAAACATCATAAAACAGACATGGCAACATGATCCTCCGGTCTGAAATAGAAAAAACGGAAGACTGATTCAGAAGACCAATCAGCCGCCATTAATAGCTCAGAGAGTGAGCCTCCGGTCGCCATCACCTTGGTAGCCATGGCCCCTCTGGCCGAGTGTGCTCCAAACAGCGTGATGTCTATACCCGCCAACGCCATGGTGGACCTAACCCAGCGCGCTAGAGTGGCGGTTGTGACCGGATGATGAGGTCTGATGTAAGAAACGAATAGTTGGGAGGAGTCCGGACTACGTAGATCCGCGGTGCTAGCTTCGTATGCTTGTAGGCATCTAACCACACAGAGTCGTGGGTGTGTAGGGAAAAAGGGATAAAAAACCGAGTGCAGGCCGGTCTTCGTCCTGCGGACTATCGTGAACTTGACGCCTTGAGGTGAAAATTGTCGCCTAGAGATGTCCAAGGCTCTAACGTCGGAAACGCGCTTTATAGAAATCAGACAAAGCAGGATAGTAAGTTTGAATGACAGCATCTTAAGAGACAGCGACTCGTTGTCTTCCCAGCTCGAGAGCATGGCAAGGACCCTGGAAACGTCCCAAGTGGACTGATACTTAGGCCGCGGGGGTCGTTTGAACCTGATACCTCGCAGGAGTCTGCAGATCAGGGGGTGTTTGCCGACAGGCCTGGAATCCACTGGATAGTGATAGGCCGATATGGCCGACCTGTAAACATTGATGGAACTGTAAGCCTTGCCAGAGGAAAAAGACTCCGCCAAGTAGTTCGCAATGATGGTTATAGGGGCACGCAAGGGATCAGCTTGCCGTTGGTCACACCAACGTACCCAAAGTAGCCAGGCTGATCGGTATGCCGACCGAGTCCCCGGGGCCCAGGCCATGGTGAGGAGGTCTCTAGCCGAGCTTGAAAGGCCGTCACCCGGGTCTGGCATCCAGAGACCAGCTATGCTAGGAGCATCAGATTGCCTTCTTCCACTAAGGGGTGAATGCCCTTGGTCGGGTGTAACAGGATACGAGGGAACTGGGGAAGGACTCTGGGGTGGTCGATGATCGAGTCCAGCAGCAGAGGGAACCAAGGTTGAGCTGGCCACCACGGTGTGATCAGAACCACCGTTGCTCCCTGATTGGCGATTTGCCGAAGGACCCTGGGGATCATTGAGAACGGGGGAAACGCATAATGTGTACCCCCTGTCCAGGAGTGGCGGAAAGCGTCCACTGCCGAGGACCCTGGGTCCGGTCTCCAACTGAAGAAGTGGGGCAGTTGGTGGTTGAGGCGAGAGGCGAAAAGGTCTATGCCCAAAGGTCCCCAAAGTAAATTTATCTGGGTGAAAACCGAACGGTCCAAGCCCCAGTCGCTGGAGTCTACCAGATATCGAGAGTTCCAGTCTGCTACTGTGTTGGAGACCCCCGGGATGTATTCTGCTAGCAGAGAGATGTCTCGAGACAGACAGAAATGCCAGATCTCCGCGGAGATGTCCGCTAGAATCTTGGATCTGGTACCTCCCAGGCGGTTGATGTATTGAACCGCTGAAATATTGTCCATGCGTAATAATACGCAACAGTTGGTCCGTGTTGCCAGGAAACTCTGAATGGCGAAGAGAGCCGCTGAGAGTTCCAAAGCGTTGATATGTAACAGGGATTCCTCCCTGGACCAGATCCCTCCTGTGGACAGTAGCCCCAAGCGGGCGCCCCAGCCATGTCGGCTCGCGTCCGACTCGATGACAACATCTGGTTGTGCATTGAAAATTGTCCGGCCGTTCCACTCGGTGGCGTGGCGGAGCCACCAGCGTAACTCGACCTGAGCTTCTGGGGATATGGACACTTCGTCCGCGTAGCGGAGGCCCCGTCGCAGGTGTAAGATTTTTAACCTCTGGAGGGCCCGGTAATGTAAGGGGGCCGGGAAAATGGCCTGGATGGATGCAGCTAGTAGGCCGACTATGCGTGCTAGAATGCGTAGGGATAGGAAACCCTTGCGCAGAACCGCCCTGATCTCTTTTCGGATTAGAGCCAATTTCTCGCTGGGAAGTCGCAGGATAGCGAGTTGGGTGTCTATTGAGAAACCCAGAAATTCCATCTCCTGTGCAGGGACGAGAACCGATTTTTCTCGGTTGATTACGAAGCCCAGGCTTTGTAACAGGTCGATGGTCCAGTTCATGTGACGATACGCCAGATTCCTGGAGTAAGTCATTATGAGGAGATCGTCCAGGTAAATGATCAGACGAACTCCCCTGCTCCTCAGCGCTGCCACGACCGGTTTCAGGAGCTTGGTAAAGCACCACGGGGCTGAGGACAGGCCGAACGGTAGGCACGTAAATTGCCAGATGCGACCCCACCATCTGAAGCGGAGGAGATGTTGAGACTCTGGATGCATGGGAACCGTGAGGTAGGCGTCCTTTAGGTCTACCTTCACTAACCAGTCCCCTGGGGTGAGTAGGTCCCGGAGGCAGTGAATGCCTTCCATCTTGAAATGCCGATAGGCGACATGTTGGTTCAAGTCCCGGAGATTTATGACCGGGCGATAACCCCCCCCCTTCTTCTTGACCAGGAAGAGGTTGCTGAGGAAGCCCGGGGATGGGGTGACGACTTCGGTGACCGCATGTTTGGCTAACAATTCCCGAAGTTCGGTGTCTATAAGGGTCACATTTTGTTCTGAAAAATGGATAGGAGGTGGTATTATCCCCAGAGTCGGTGGGGAAACCAGGTCTATTTGGAAACCCGTTACCGTGTTCAGAACCCAGGGATCTGCCGTAATCGCAGACCAGGCGTGCGTAAAAAACATTAGGCGGCCTCCCACCGGTATGAGGGGAAAGGGAAAGAGAGTGGTACTCACCGGAATACGGGCGTGAACGAGGGTATCCTCTTTGGCCGCGTCCTCTCCAGGGTCTTCCACGGGGGGGGAAGAATGGTGCCGGTTGCGCGGTGGTGGTATAGTGGGCGGGAGCCTGGTTATAGTGTGTTTGGGCAGAAGACCTCTGAAAGGGTCTGCCCGTGTTGTATCGGCCGGCAGAACGGCCCCTGTTTCTGCCGGCCCGGGGAAAAACTCTGGCATTGTTGGTTTTCTTCAGGGATGTTTGTGCCTTGTCCAGGCTGTTGAACATGCCAACAAATTTATTAATGTCCTTTATTAAGGACTCGCCAAAAAGCATGCCCTCTGCTGAGGGGCCTGGCTCGGACTCTGCTAAATGGGCTAGTTGCGGGTCGAGGCGCATGAGAATTGAGCGCCTGTGCTCGACTGAACAGGCGGTGTTGGCGTTGCCCGTAAGGCATATGGCTCTTTGGGCCCAACCGCGCAGTTGAGTTAGGTCAACCCCTTGGCCAGTTGTTGCGGATTGTTCCGCCAGATTCAGAATCTTGGTCAGAGGCCCGAACAGGTCCAGGATACGATCCTGGATATTATTGAAGGACCGATCGATCCCTTTCTTAGGCATCTTTCCTGTTTTAAGCAGGTATTTCATTAGTATAGGGTCCACTGTAGGTGTGACAACCGCTTTCATAGGGATATGCGGGCGGGGGCACTCCGCTCTAAGTTTGTTGCGATTGGATTTATCCAATGGTCTCCGTGCCCAGAGCTCTACATACTGGGACACATGGGGCAGGGGAGACCAGTCCCCCGAGCGGGGATGTGAGATAGTGTCAGGGTTGAAAAGGGGTTCCCCCATGGCGTCTAATACGTCTTTGCCCTGGTTGTCAGGGTTGGCATCCGGGAGGATTGCCGAAGCCCCCGCATCCTCTTCCTCATAACAATCAGACCCTGAGACCTCTGATTTATCCGACTCGGCGGATGAATCGTCGTCTGACTCTATGATGTAAGAGTCTGGTTTGGCTCTCTTAGCGGAACCATGCCTTTTTGTTGACTCTCTGAGGCTCAGAGGTTGAAAAGGGTCTGTAGGATGCGTGGGGTGGCAGTCCGTGGAAGGATCTGCTCGCAGCATATTGTTAGCTTCCCCTGCCGGGGAGTCATAAACCGTCACCACGTTCTTCCTTTTAAAGGAGGATTTTCCCTTCTTTGTGGCCGGTTCTGTGCCGAGTGGTACGGGCACAGGGGGATAGTTGGATTGGGAAGCTCCAGAAGCGGCAGTTACTGCTAGTGCTGCTTGGACAGACTGGTTAATAAGGTCCTGTAATTGGGAAGTACTGAGAAGGTGAGTAGGTTCCAGGACCAATTCCTGCCCTGTGGGGGAGGGGGAGCCCTCTTCAGTCATGGTAATGAAAGAGAGAGGCAGCGGTGCAAGGGTTAATAGTGCACAGAAAGTTTTGCAGATATCTGTGAAAATAATATATATATATGGCAGGCAAGCACACCTAAAGGTTCTGTGAGGATTTTGGGGTAATAGAATGTGGGCACAGGGTAAGGATGGGAATTAAATTCCCAGGAGAAGATGCGGTGAACAGACTATACCAGGCTCTCCCTCCGGTCACCAGCGCCGACTGGCACGCGACGGGAGGAGAGCCTGTGAGCGAATGCGCTCTGGGGGCGAAGTCTCGCGAGACTACGGCCCCCAGGCGTCTATTGGTTGGAAGGTGTGAGAGAGCACGTCTCCCGGGTCCAGCGCGCGAAGCGATAGGACGGCGGGGGCGGCTCTGCAGGAGTGGAGCGAGGGGAGGCTCCGCCTACTTGGCGACGCGCGTTCGTCCTATGGAGGGGAGAGAAGGGGGATTGCCCAAGATGGCGCGCCGCATAGGAGAAGGAAGAGGGATGGAGGGGTGCGTAGATCGCTGACAGATCTGACAATAGCAGCGGTGCTAGCGGAACGGAGGTAAGGAAAGATATAGAGAGGCACAGAAAAGTGCTAAGGATAAAGAGGTGTAAGGTACAGTACACTAAAGGTAAAAAGAGCTTGGAAAAAAGCTTAGGTATCAAGGAGATATGGGATTTCTTCAAAATCGCACCACAATAGACATAGAAATATATATAATATATATAATAATAATATCAATATCTAATAATCCGTGTATACTTATCTATGCTCCGCCGTGAGCAGAAAGAAAGAGGAAGATTCTAGTGAGAGCAGTCCATTTATAGAGACTAGAATGGGAGTGGTTTAGGCCATGGGACTGCTGGGAGGTGTGGTTCTACCAGTTTTTTCTTTTATTACATTCGTTAAAGGTTTTACACTTCTGCTGTGAGCATTAATAAAGAAGGATTAATGCATAAGATATGAGCCTCCTGTCTGATGTATAATTCTGAATTATATGCATATTCAGTTTAACCTTGTCTAAAATTCAGAAGGATTATACAGCAGCAGCAAATGAAGAAAAAGTTCCACAGCAGTGATCCCGTGATTGGCGAAAGGAGCCGAACGGCGATGCGCATGCGCAGTATAGCGCCGACTCGCCGTTCGGCTCCTTTCGCCAACCGTGACGCGGCTTACGCGACGGGGGGGAGCTCGTTTTTGGGCAAAACGTCAATCACAGACATGTTAGGAACGCCCACTCCCGCGGGACTCGCAACCCGGATGCCACGGGTGAATATGCTGTACAAAGGTATGTACAGCATCAAAAAAATAATAATAGCCTTAATCGTATTGTAATGTGGGGGCCATTCTAATAAAAAAAAGTTGTTTTTAGGGTAAACCACCCCTTTAAGGTGGTAATTAGACTCATTTGGTGCCTTACCTGCATAAAATTAGCCTCAGAACCTGTGTAATTCATATGTGTTCTGTTTTAAAGGGATGAGGTGGCAACCCTAACAGGCAGAGAGTCGCTGATTGCCGCCATTACTAGTAAAAAAAAAGTCCCCAGATTTCATTTTAAAAATCTGGTCACCTTAGCTTAGGGGATCACTGCTGTGGAACTTTTTCTTCATTTGCTGCTGCTGTATAATCCTTCTGCATTTTAGACAAGGTTAAACTGAATATGCATATAATTCAGAAGTGCAGCAGACATTTTTAAGGAGAACTGTTTGCAATGTTCATCTTTGGGGTGTCTCCAGTGTAGGGGGCAGCCATCTTGGCTGGGTCTGAATAGACGGGAGAACAGTGATTGGCTGATGCAACATAGCAAGGGGAAGTGTGTCTGCAGGCTGGTGAGGAGAAAGAGGAGAGGAGGGTCTGGAACCAAGCAGGTGTGTGGGAAAGAGATTTCCCACACACCTTCATCCATCTACAGTTTAATTCAATCTACTCCTAACTCTGTCAACATGCCTTACATTTTAAAAGTATGTGGTATTATACACCCTCTAGATTTCATGTTTGCTGATTCTTCAGAAAACAGTTTTAGGGGTTGTGCGGCTAAGGGCTTTTTTCTTCATATGTTTTGGAGCTGTGAAAAAAATAAAACCAATATTGCAGAAACTATCTTTACTAACCTCACAAATCACATCTGGCTCTATTATTCTTTCTCCTTCAATGTGTTTACTGTTTGTTCCAATTTTAGGAATGTCTTCTTTAGTACAGTTAATTAATATGTTCTGTATTGCAACACTATGGGCCATTGCATTTAATTGGAATAATCTTTTTCACAAATTAAGGACAGAATCATTTTTCTGACAGAAAAAATATTTCATATAATATAATTATAGAATCATATTCTATTTTTCATATACCGGTAGGTTTTATTTTACTTAAATTTTCTTGGTTTCTGGGCCAGATTCTCAAAAAAGTTACGCCGGCGTATATGGAGATGCGCGGCGTAAGTGTAAAGATGTGCCGTCGTATCTATGCGCCGTAGTCACAGAACCAGATACGCCAGAAACAAGGCTTCTCCCGTCCGTCTGAACTGGTTTAAGTTTACGCAGCGTAGGCGCATATTTCCGCTGATGGCATCCTGCGCTTCCATAGAATTAGTATTCAAATATGCAAATGATGTAAATGCGCAGATTCCCGAACCTACGCGCGATCGGCGTAGGCTACGCGCTGTGCGCGTAAGACGAATGGCCGGCCTAAAGTTACCCCTCATAAAGCAGGGGTAACTTTGCCCCAGACCTGAGTAAGTCAGCTTGAAAGCAAATACAGCAGCACCATCCCGGACGAGCTGAGCAACCACACTTATAGGACAACACATTTGTATGCCAACATGCCAGGGGCAGGTGTGGTCTTAGCACTAGTAGTGTGTGCAGAGGCCGAGGCGCATAGAAGGAGGAGGAGGAGGGCACGGGAGAGGATATACCCACCGCGCATTAGCCTCTTTGGCATGGGTGATTTGGAGGTGTATCACCGTTTCAGATTCAGCCCTGCTGCCATCTTGGAAATTACCAGAGCCGGATGACATCACCAGCACAACACACCGCTCACATGCAGTGCAGCCACTGGTGAAGGTCCTGGCAACAATGCATTTCCTTGCCACTGGTTCTTTTCAGCGCACAAGTGGAGCCGTGGCTGGGATATCACAAACCAGCATGAGCAGATGTGTGCACCAGGTTGTCCCCGCAATCCTCACATGCATGGCCAACCAAATTATCAAACCCACCCAGGAGGACCTGCGGCTGAAGGCAATGCGTGATTTCTGCCTAATTGACGGATTCCCACGCACTGTGGGGGCCATTGATTGCACCCATGTGGCACTACAGCCCCCCCATGACACAGAGCACATTTATCGCAATCGGAAGCATTGGCATTCCATAAATGTACAGGTGATAGCCGATGCCAAATACCTCATATGGCACGTCCGTGCCAAACACCCCGGATCCAGCCATGACAGCTTCATATACCGTCAAAGCAACATCCCAACAGAATTTGACCAGAACGTGTATGGGGACAGCTGGCTGGTTGGTGAGTGACATGGGTGTCAGGCATGTCTGTCCCCCCCATGATGCAGACATCACGAGGGGCACATGCACGGCTAACATCCTCCTGTCTTTTCCCTTACAGGTGACTCTGCATATGCACTGGGACCCCATCTCATGACTCCACTCCGGAATCCACAAACCAGAGGAGAAAGATACAATGAAGCCCACGCACGTACCCGTGGAGTGGTGGAATGCACATTTGGCCTCCTGAAGTCCCGTTTCCGATGCCTGGATAAGACTGGGGGGACCCTGTTGTATTCCCCAAACTTTGTGTGCCAGATCATCGCTGCATGTTGCATTCTACACAACTTCGCAGTGAGAAAGGGCCTGGAGATTGACATACGTGATGACCTGACCCCCCAACCAGATAATCCCCCCCTGACCGAGGGTACCCTGTCTGCTGATGGTACAGCACTCAGGAGATGTCTCGTGGAACGAATCTTTGAACGTTAAACACACACATTAAACATGGCACAATGAGAATGCACGCATGCACATCACTGTGGTCCCTAGCTCACACACCCCACATCCACATCACATTGGATTAGACCGAAGTACCCCGCATGGTACTAGGGAGCAGCAACGCCGCGTCAAGGCCCCAATGATGTTGCTGTCCATTCATACGTCATTCATACGGACCTGGGGAGAACTTATCCCCAGCAACCGACCCCCCCAAGTTCAGCTGTGGTAGTCTGAAGCTCCCCGAGGCAGGTGACTGTTGCTGCACTGTCTACAGCGACATCCTGGATGACATCAGGAACTGCTCCCGAGGAGGCCAGGCTGTCGGATAGGCGCCTCAATTCCACCACAAGTTCCCCCATATGGCGGCTCTGTTGGTCCTGCTGCCTGGCAAGATTTTGTTGCAGCATTCCTGCCGCACCCCTTGTCTTATGGGTCGCCTTCCTGGGCACAGGAGTGGCTGGGGCCCTTGCATAGGGGGAGGACCTTGAGGGGCTGGAGATGAGGGGGATGGGACGGGAGGGACTGGAGAGGGTGTTGGAGGACCCTGAGGGGCTGGAGATGTGGCGGGTAGTTGTTTGGGATGGTCCTGCCACCACATGCGAATCCTCCAAAAAGAGGAACACCTCCTGATCTGTATGGACCACCTCCTCATGGACGACCTCCTCCTCAACCACCTCCTGCACGGAGGACTGCCCACTCCCCTCCACCAAGGCCTGTTGGCTTCCCAGGGGGTCAGCCACAGAATCAGGATGCTCAGGGGATGATCTCGGACGGCCACTGGCAGCATCGGATGGCCCCGCTCCCTCCTGCACACCTGTGGATGACACAAAACATTCACATGTTGGTGGACCCACACACTTGGCACATGTCCCCCCCCCCAAACATGCTACACACCAGATAGGAGATAAAACACACTTACCTGTCCTCATGGCGGGCTCACCTGAGTCGTGGCCCTCCACCTGCTCCCTCTGAAGGCAGCGGGAAATCACTAGCTCCTCTTCAGTGAGCCGGATAGTACAGGGTGGCCCCCCTCCAGTGCCCCTGGAATGCTTGGTGATCTGGGCAAACTTGTTTCTCACCACACCACGCAGGTCATTCATTTTTTTTTATGTCCTGGGGGGTCCTGACCTCATGACCTAAGGCATTCACCTGGCCAGCAATCCTCATAAGGATCTCATCCTTTTTTGACTTGCTGGTGCTGGCACTATCTGCACCATGGAGGCGAGCGTCATATCTCTCCATGGCAGAGACAATGATGGCCCTCTCATCTGGGGTGAAGTTTTTTTTGCGTCTCTCCTTCCTGGGTCCAGGCATTGCAAAGCAAAATTTCAAAATATCACAAAAAACTAGCTCCCCCCCGTCGCGTAAGCCGCGTCACGATTGGCGAAAGGAGCCGAACGGCGAGTCGGCGCTATACTGCGCCTGCGCATCGCCGTTCAACACCTTTCGCCAATCGTGACGCGGCTTACGCGACGGGGGGGAGCTCGTTTTTTGTCAAAACGTCAATCACCAGCATGTTAGGAACGCCCACTCCCACGGGACTCACAACCCTGAAGCCACGGGTGAATTAGCTGTACGAAGGTATGTACAGCATCAAAAAAAAACTAATAGGCATAATCGTATTGTAATGTGGGGGGCCAGTGTAATAAGAGAAAGTCGTTTTTAGGGTGAACCTCCCCTTTAAGAACTGAAAGCCCAACAGAAATAATTTGTTTGTTGCAGCTTACCATTTTTTTTTTTACAAGTAGAAGCTTATCAGTTCTTAGATGTGGTGGCTGCAATAGTTTTATTATTTAGGCTTTCCTTCTTTTATTTTTACCTGGTGATCCTGCCAGTAAATATGTTGTTTTTTAAAAAATAAAAATGTAACAGCTGAAAATGTAGCAGTTAGAAGGTTGAGATAAACCATTTACCACTGACAGGGGGGTTACAATGATCAGCATTTATTTGTTTGTGTTCATTTTTTATTCCAAAGAATCAACTGTTTGCTGTAACTGCTTAACCGCTTCCATACCGGGCACTTACGCACCTTCCTGCCCAAGCCAATTTTCAGCTTTCAGCACTGTCGTACTTTGACTGACAATTGCACGGTCGTGCTACACTGTACCCAAACAATTTTTTTATCATTTTGTTCCCACAAATAGAGCTTTCTTTTGGTGGTATTTGATCACCTCTGCGGTTTTTATTTTTTGCGCTATAAACAAAAGAGCGACAATTTAAAAAAAACACACAATATTTTTTACTTTTTTATTTAATAAATATCACAATTTTTTTTAAAAAACTTTTTTTTTCCTCATTTTAGGCCGAGGCGTATTCTTCTACATATTTTTGGTAAAAGAAATCGCAATAATCATATATTGATTGGTTTGCGCAAAAGTTATAGCGTCTACAAAATAGGTGATAGATTTATGGCATTTTTATTTTATTAATTTTTTTACTAGTATTGGCGGCGATTCGTGATTTTTTTACTGTCACCGTGACATTGCGGCGAACACATCGGACACTTTTGACACGTTTTTGGGACCATTCACATTTATACAGCGATTAATGCTATAAATATGCATTGATTACTGTGTAAATGTGACTGGCAGGGAAGGGGTTAACCACTAGGGGGCGTTGAAGGGGTTAATATGTGTCCCTAAGGTGTGTTATAACTGTAGGGGGGAGGGGACTCTCAAGGGGAGGAGACCGATGTGTGTTCCTCTGTACTGGGAACACATATTGGTCTCCTCACCGCTGACAGGAGGTGGATCTGTGTGTTTACACACACAGATCCACACTCCTGCCGTGATTACCGACAATCGCGGAAACGCCGGTCACGAGCATCGTCGCGCACCATAGATCGCCGGGAACGCAGGACGTCTTATGACGTCCACCCGGATCGAGGAGGGGTTCCTGCCGCCGTCATTTCACAATGAGGCGGTAGGGAAGTGGTTAAACAGCATTAGCTGGAGTTTGGATTAGATTTGTTAGTGTATCTAAAGTGCATCTAACAGGCCCCTCCTTCAGGCTGGCAATGATGCTGTCCAAAGGTGCCCCTTGTGTTCCCTTATCCAGAGGGGGGCACTCTAATACAGGAGGTGTGTTACTGACCAGATCGCCAGATGAAAACAGGGGTAAAAAGCATTAAAAAAAGAAAGGAAAAACGAGTGCAGCCAGTACAAATAAAGGAGAAGTACAGCTAAAGCTCATTTGGCTATACTTCTGTGAATCACAGGAGTGCAGTTTGTCCTGCACTCCTGTGACCCATTTTCAGCAGACAACGGGTTGAATTACACTGTCTGCTGATGTCACAGAACTCAGTCTAGACATCACAACAATGGAAGTCGAGATCCCCCAGGTGCCTGGACCGACACCCGGCTCAGCCTCTCAGCAAGACCCTAAGAGCCTGATCGGGCCGCCCCCACCCCCTCCTAAGCTCAGCGTTCCAGTGAGCGAGAAGGAAGCAGAGCAGAGAGCTGACAGTCACCATCTCTCTGCTCAGGGAGCTGCGGGAACTGAGTGAATTTCTTGGTTCTCAGTGTAGAGCAGGGGTGTCAAACTGGCCGCCCTCCAGCTGTTCCGAAACTACAAGTCCCATCATGCCTCTGCCTGTGGGAGTCATGCTTGTAACTGTTAGCCTTGCAATGCCTCATGGGACTTGTAGTTTTGCAACAGCTGGAGGGCCGCCAGTTTGACACCCCTGGTGAAGATGCCCCGGGGGACAGATGCAGCATCAGACCCATGCTGCATTCAGTTTGGGGTTTCTTTTAGTAAGGACTGGTAATCTGAAATATATAACTTTTTGGGTTTTGGGTTTGATACCACTTTAAAGTATATGCAAACCTAATGACCAAAATATTTTTTAAAGCTTCAACATGTTAAGGTAAGTCCAACTGAACTTTCAGTTTAAAAGAGAAGTATGGGTTTCATTTTTAGCATCATCCTGTTCCCTGTGAGCTGCAAATACATAAAAATATTTATAGCCCTCTGAGAAGTGCACACTTTTAGCTAGATTCAGAGAGAGTTAGGCCGGCGTATCAGTAGATACGCCGGCGTAACTCTGAATCTGCGCTGTCGTAAGTTTAAGTGTATTCTCAAACTGAGATACACTTAAACCTAGCTAAGATACGACCGCCTGCGCCGTCGTATCTTAGGGTGCAATATTTAGGCTGGCCGCTAGGTGGCGCTTCCGTTGAGTTCGGCGTAGAATATGTAAATGCCTAGATACGCCGATTCACGAACGTACGTGCGCCCGTCGCAGTAAAGATACGCCGTTTACGTAAGGCGTTTTCCGGCGTAAAGTTATTCCATCAAATAGCTGGCCTAGTCAATGTTAAGTATGGCCGTCGTTGCTGCCAAAAGCCTGATAGCCAGTCACTGGCAAGATAGGGAAAGTCCTCCCATTAAAGAATGGTGCAATAAAATAAATTCCATTCAAAACTTAGGCCCCGTACACACGAGAGGATTTATCCGCGGATACGGTCCACCGGACCGTTTCCGCGGATAAATCCTCTCGAGGATTTGCGAGGATTTTGATCCGATGGAGTGTACTCACCATCGGATCGAAATCCGCGCCGAAATCCCATCGCGATAACGTGTTGCGCCGTCGCCGCGATGATGACGCGGCGACATGCGCGACGCTGTCATATAAGGAATTCCACGCATGCGTTGAATCATTACGACGCATGCGGGGGATTCATTCGGACGGATTGATCCGGTGAGCCTGTACAGACCAGCGGATCAATCCGTTGGGATGGATTCAAGCGGATAGATTTGAAAGCATGTCTTCAAATTTTTATCCGCTTGAAATCCATCCCAGGGGATAAAAATCCGCGGAAACAGATCCGCTGGATTGTACACACCAGGGGATCTATCCGCTGGAGCCGGTCCGCGGATCAATTCCAGCGGATGGATCCTCTCGTGTGTACAGGGCCTTAGAATTTTTAAGGCTAAGTGACATAAGTGACATAGATGAAAAGACCTGTTCTAAGTGGTTGGAGTTCAAACATTCCATGACATTTGCGGAGCTAATGGGTGCATAGGGCATAGGACCTTGTTAGATTCTTTGAACTTTAAGGTTAGATATAACATAAGAAAGGTAATAATATAGAAAATAAGAATAATCAGAAGATACAGAAAGGCAACTGGAGGTCCAGGGGGAGGGAAGAGGGGGGGGGGGAGGGAAGTGGGGGGGCGGAAGGGTCACAATAATAAAGATAGAGAATTAAAAAAAAAATGTGTTAAAGTAAACAAAATACATACTTGTTTCTCTTGGATTAAAAAAATAATTTCCACATACAAAACATCCACATATGATGCGAAACCATGAAGGAGATATGGCGGGCAAATGAATGGCGGGCAAGGCTCGCTACCTTCTCTCGGTAATGGTTAAAGTCTGAAGTGGAAAAAAAAAAAGAAAAAAAAAAAGTATGGCCGTCGTTCCCGCGTCGAAATTTGAAAATTTTACGTTGTTTGCGTAAGTCGTCCGTGAATAGGGCTGGACGTAATTTACGTTCACGTCGAAACCAATGACGTCAATCACGTCGGGGTCACCCTCCATTAACATAAAACACGCCCCCTCATTTGAATTAGGCGCGCTTACGCCGGCCCCATTTACGCTACGCCGCCGTAAGTTAGGAGGCAAGTACTTTGTGAATACAGTACTTGCCTCTCTGACTTAAAGTGGAGGTTCACCCGCAATTTTTTTTTTAAGATTAGATTCATGCTCATTTTGTCTAGGGAAATCGGCTAGTTTTTTTAAAAACAAAGCAGTACTTACCGTTTTAGAGAGCGATCTTCTCCGCCGCTTCCGGGTATGGTCTTCGGGTCTGGGCGTTCCTTCTTGATTGACAGGCTTCCGACAGGCTTCCGACTGTCGCATCTATCGCGTCATGATTTTCCGAAAGTAGCCGAACGTCGGTGCGCAGGCGCAGTATAGAGCCGCACCGACGTTCGGCTTCTTTCGGCTACTCGTGACGCAATAGATGCGACCGTCGGAAGCCTGTCGGAAGCCTGTCAATCAAGAAGGAACGCCCAGACCCGAAAACCATACCCGGAAGCGGCGGAGAAGATGCATCTCTAAAACGGTAAGTACTGCTTCATTTTTAAAAAAACTAGCCGATTCCCCTAGACAAAATGAGCATGAATCGAATCTTAAATTTTTTTTTGCGGGTGAACTCCCGCTTTAAGGCGGGGTAGCGTAAATACGATATGCTACGCCGCCTTAAAGATGCGGCGCCCTACTTGAATCTGGCTATTTCTGTTCAAATCAAGGAAAAGTACCAGTGGGAGGGGCTACGGCCTTATTTGAATTCCTATGCCGACAGTCTTGTCAGGATCCACCCTTCCTTATCCTCTGTTTGATTGATGTTGTTGGCCCCCTCCTCCTCTCACAGGCCGCACAGCACAGATTGAATCTCTTACAGACAGCCTCTTTCTGCACACTGTGTGCACACTGCCTGCTATGCTGCAGTTCTCACCTGTGAAGTTCCCAGATAAAAATGGTTGTGCAGCATAGCAGGCAGCTACACAGTTTGCAGATAGAGTCTGTCTATAAGAGAATTTATGCGACCTGTGTACTATGTGAGGGGAGGAAGGTAGGGGGTAGGGGAGAGGAGCTGCGCTGCCTGTGCTCACACTGTGTAATTAAGGAAAAAGGGGTGGAAATAGGGCCCAAAGGTGTCCTTGCCTCCAATTATGTAAAAAAGAACTGGCAGCGGTTTAACCTAATAACATTTTTATTCAAAAAGTATTTAGAAAAGTTATTTAAATTCAAAAAGGCATAAACAATAGTAACTTGCACACAATAAAAGTGACAACGTTGTCAATTAAAAACGCATGCCCATGAGCTCGGCCATGCCAACATTAAAGTGGAGTTCCACCCATAAATATAACATTACATCAGTAGTTTTAAAAAAATGTCATTAGTCCTTTACGGAAAAAAAAATTTTTTTTAGATGCCTTCAAAGTGTTGTTGCTAGGCAGAATAGTTAATCTTCCCACTTCCTGCACCTAGGTGCTTAATGCTTCCTAACCTACACCGCACAGACTTCTGGGAATGTAGTGGGTGTAACTTTCCAGGAGTCTGTGCACTCCCCAGTCTCAAAGAATCATGTGACTTGGACAGCACAGGTGCTGAAACCTTATCTGACACTGCTTGTGCAGCACTGAGCATGTGCGAGATCTGCAAGGCTGAAATCCAGGAAGTCATACAGTCTGGCTTCATGATGCCCACACTTAAGATGGCCCCAGTCAATTTCTATTTTATAAAGTGTCTAAATGCTGTAACAACCTAACAAACAGACCTTAGTTTACAGACTAACTTTACTAGAATACATTAAGCTTGTGTATTACAGGGGTATTTATATTTAAAAAGTGAAATTGTGGCCGGAACTCCGCTTTAACCGTGCATGTCAATCAAATCAACCTAGCAAGCGTTGTGATATCTTGTAATGATGTATAGAAGTAGGACAAGGTGAGTCCTGGGAAAACTCAGTGGCACGCAAAGATTGAAATGACTACACTAACTCAAAGGATCAAGGCACCCACATCCCAAATTGGAGAATTTATAAGGAAGTAGAAAGGGGGATTTTAATCGTGCCACAGGTATAAAAAAAACTATATATATATTTTTGATACAAATGATTTTCTTGATATCAAAATATTAAAAAGAGTGAACAAGGTTCACTCTCAAGAATGCAGAAATACATAAATAACCTTTTATCAAGAAATACTGGAAATATTGAATAATAATGTGCATATGAAACTATAATAGCTGTATAAATGCCTGTTGGGCTCTACATGTTTCGCCGTAGTGCTTCTTCAGGAACTGTAAAGCATATATTGGCTACAAAGAATGCAAAAAATAAATATAAGATACATAACATATACGACAATCAAATACAGTATGATAATGTATAGGTGAACATCATAAAGTGAACATAAATCTAGAAAAATGCAACAACAAAAAATAACCCACAGTAATTGAGGACCTAGGGTCTCTTCTCTTTTCTGTTCTTTCTGCTTTCTTTTATTTCTCTTCTTTGTCTTTTCTTTATCGTATTTATATCTTTCTCGCATGACTAATGCCGCGTACACACGATCGGAATTCCGACAAGAAAACCGTGGATTTTTTTCTGACAGAATGTTGGCTCAAACTTGTGTTGCACACACAAATCTTGTTGGAAATTCCGACCATCAAGAACGCGGTGACGTATAAAACGTACGATGAGTCGAGATCAATGAAGTTCAATAGGCAGTTCGGCTCTTCTGCTTGATTCTGAGCATGCGTTTTTTTTTTGCGTGTCGGAATTGCATACAGACGAGTAGATTTTCGATAGGAACTTTTTCTGTCTGAAAAATAGAGAATCTGCTCTCAATCTTTTGTTGGCGGAAATTTCGACAGCAAAAGTCCAATGGAGCATACACACGGTCGGAATTTTTCCACAAAAAACTCACATCGTACTTTTCTTGTCTGAATTTCCAATCGTGTCTGTGCGGCATAAGGTGTTCCTGACTGCCTGAAGTTTTTTATTCTTTGTTTGGTGTTTCATGTTTGTTCTGTTTTTGGGTATTAACCCTGCGTCCTATGAGGCTTTGGAGTCTTGGTATTGTGCACCTATACAGTATGTTTGGGATCCATGGTCCTAGAGAGCTATACGTTTTAGCACATTATATTTCATACTGTTATGTGGAAGGTATAACTCACGCCTGTATGTCATGGGATCATAGGTTTCCATTTTTATTTTGCTGTACCCAATACCTTATTTATGTATGTCACAAGGTATCTGTGTCATTTCTCTTTTCTATGTTTTTGCTTCAATAAAAAAGATTGAAAGTAAAGTGGAACGAAAATCTGCTGTGTGGTGGGTGGACTTTTACAGTGAGTATATGCGGCTTCTAAAATTCCAGCCAATGAGGCTGTAGCAATGTTCCTGCATGATATTAGCCCTCCCACTTCTCTTGTTCACACGTTTTTGTGCGTGTTTGCAAATTGAAAGTGGGCCAGTCGGGATGAAGTCCAGGGCCAAATTTTTGTCCCAGTCCAACCCTACCCGTATGTGTACCGCGGGAGGTGTGAGCTTGTTAGCTTCACACTTGATGTCCCGCAAAGCACACACAGGAGAGAAGGGGGGAGATGGAGCAGATTGGCTGTGTCATCCCATGCGAGAGAGGATGGAGGGAGGGAGGGAGAACTGTCGGCTCTGAGTTGTATGAGAGACACGCTCTCCGATCAGAGCTGTGGGACTAGCAATCCTGCTGCCCCCCCCCGACAGTGGTGGAATGCCAAGGCCCGGTCGCAAGTGCGACTGCTGCGACCTGGTAGTTCCGCCACTGGCAAGAGTCCTAACACCACAGGCACCTTCAAGAGCCTCTATACCACAGGTCTCAAACTGACGGCCCTCCAGCTGCTGCGAAACTACAAGTACCATCATGCTTCTGCCTGTGGGAGTCGTGCTTGTAGCTGTCAGCCTTGCAATGCCTCATGGGACTTGTAGTTTCGCAACAGCTGGAGGGCCACCAGTTTGTGACTCTTGCTCTATAGAGTACATAGTTTCTTTGATTTCTATCAGAACTCCAGGAAAGGTTGTTTTTTTTGGGAGAGACTGGGGAACCACAAGATAATAAAATTATGTTTACATTCTTTGTTGCGTTTACATTACTTAAAATATCAGTTTCGCAATGAACATACATCAATTCGTAGAATTACACAATTAGGTCATCCAATTGCTCTCCAGAGTACAGGTCACAATGTCTTCAGTAGATCATTAGCTCTGGCTCACCTCTGGCTGGCCCCAGGTATATTGGGAAAGCAGGCATTTCTAACCTTTAAAATATATTACATTACAAAAGGTTAGAAACATGCCCGAAAAAACTAACATATATACCTTTAACAACATAGGTAAATATGTTTACTCTTAAAAAAAGGATGTCATTATATAGCGCACCCCACGTAGGAGCTGCCAGGCACACCAAATTTTTACAGGCACACTTAGGGCCGGTTCACATTGCAGCGTGGTGTAAAATTGAACGTGATTCGCACCGCACTGCAAATATCATGCGTGCGATGCGATTTCAACCATACGGATAGTATGGCTGAAATTGCATCGCATTCGGACTAAACTCGCACAGGACCCTTTTTTTGGTCCACAGCACAATCGGATCGCATGGGTGTTCACACCTATGCGATCTGATTCACGTCCGAAATGACAGTTCGCAGTGCGATATGCGAGCTGAAATGGGGGTGTCATTAACAATGTATTAACACTCACCAGAAGTTCGCATATGGCAGTGCGAACTGCGGTGCGATGCGGGAACCCGCAGTGGATTCACAGGATTCCCGCATCGCACTAGTGAGAACCCAGAGTTACAGTAAACAGTCCAGCACTTTTTTTTTGTATTTATTGAGTGGATAAAATTTGGATAGGGATTAGAGAAGTTATGGGATGTCAACTTGACCTCGGATACTTCAGGGACAACCGTTCATATGTACAGCTATATACACCCCTCTTCCTCCAGCACTGACTTGCTTGCAGAAAAGAGACTCCGATGGGACACTTTAATAGATTTAACCAGATTAGCAAAAGCCCTTTACAGGCAGGGATCCCGGGTCCCTTTGGTGTGTAGAGAAAAGTCCAGTGTTCAGTTATATCCTAGTGGCTACTGTTTCCAGCACCACCTCTTCGGGCACTGCCAGCCCACCTGGCTACTTTTCCACAGTCCTCCCAGACTGAGACTCTCACCAGTCATCCGGCTGACTTCTGGAGATCTCCTGGACGTGCTGATTCTCACCCGCTGTTCTCTCACCTGCTCCTGTGCATCCAGGACAGGACTCCTCCTTGTGTTTTGAGAGGATCCATCCAGCACCCGAACCCCAGGCCTAAGGTCACCCCCCCAGCCTCCTCTGCTTTGCATCTCCAGCTTCCACCCAACTTCCCCCTGCTGGCATGACTCAGGGGGCCAGATTCATGTACAATGGTGCAGATTTGCACCGGCGTGGTGCATCATTTTTAGACTACAACGGTCCAGCGTGGAGCAGCAGTTAGGTGATTCAAGAAACTTTTTTTGTCTACGATGCCCCAGCGGGGCGGATTTTAGACGGCGTAAGGCGGGGTAAGGCCAAATGGGAGTCACCCTATGCTAATGAAGTGCCGACCGTGGCGCAGGGGTCACGCCGGGGCGCATTTTAGACCGCACATGCTCAGTGACATCCAGGGGTAAATGCCCCAATCTGCACATGCTCAGAACTGCGCCCCGGCGTGAGCCCTGAGCTCCGCTGGCCCACTACCAACGCCCAGTCCATAAATCAGCCCAGACTTCCGCCCAACAGGTGCAAATGTAGTGAAGCTTTTTTTTTCCAAGCTAGGTTGTTTGCATTGTGGTGGGGCAGTTATGGCTGATGAGGAATCCTCAGGTGGGCGGATGACCAATTTCAGCCCAGAGGAGAGGGCTGTAATTATTGAGGGCCTCTCCCAACATGGGGACCGCCTCTATGGGCCACAGAGTGGCTGCACCTGGCATGTTGGCACACAGATGTGTTGTCCAGCAAGTGTTGTTGCTCAGTTCGTTTGTAACGCTGCTGCTTTAGCTGCTCTCCAGCTGACCTCTGCAAGTTTGGTGCAAAGTTACCCCTGCTTTTATGAGGTGTAACTTGGCGCCGGAAATTTCAGCTCCGCGCACCGGGAGTAGCCTGCGCCGGTCAAGCTTAAGTTGATGAATCGGCCCAAAAACCTCATTTGCATATTTAAAACACAAAAACCATGGCCGCGCCAGATCCAACCAGCGTAAATCTGCGCCAACGCCGCGCCGGCGTGGAAAGGTTACACCGAGGCGATGAAGTCTATTTGGAGGCGTAATCTGGTTCTCTGGGTACAGCGCAGCGATCCGCCAGTGCAAATCTGCACTTACGCCACGCATCTACCAAAAAAACGGTGTAAGTGCTTCATGAATCTGGCCCAGGGTATTTAGGAGATGCCCTCCCCCTGTCAGCCTACTTGTGGAAAATTGGCTGGGGCCCTTCTCAATACTCCAGGCAGCTACTCCTATCCTCCCTCTCATTCTTCTGGAAGCTTCTCTAAAGTTCCAGCAAGTAGGGGGAGGTACCAGAGGTAAAAGGAAAAGAAGAAAACGGGTCCTGTCAAATAAGAAATCAACAGTAGAGAAAATTCAAACCGTAATGCCACTTACCAAAATATGGTACTGTTGTCGTAGCCAAACCAAAATATGCATACAAGAAAAAACCCAGGTATGATTGCGGCTACTTCCGCAACAGGGTCTTAGTCAGGATTTTAATTCTAAAAAGTACAACATTTATTAATTTCACAATGGGCGCAAAATGTATTATCTCATGATGCGACTATAAATACTGATACAGCTTCATTCACAATGCTTTAACCACTTAAGCCCCGGACCAAAATGCTGCCTAAAGACCCAAGGGGTTTTTACAGTTCGGGACTGCGTCGCTTTAACAGACAATTGCGCGGTCGTGCGACGTGGCTCCCAAACAAAATTGGCGTCTTTTTTTCCCCACAAATAGAGCTTTCTTTTGGTGGTATTTGATCACCTCTGCGGTTTTTATTTTTTGCGCTATAAACAAAAATAGAGCGACAATTTTGAAAAAAATGCAATATTTTTTACTTTTTGCTGTAATAAATATCCCCCAAAAACATATATAACATTATTTTTTCCTCAGTTTAGGCCGATACGTATTCTTCTACCTATTTTTGGTAAAAGAAATCGCAATAATCGTTTATCGGTTGGTTTGCGCAAAATTTATAGTGTTTACAAAATAGGGGATAGTTTTTTTGCATTTTTATTTTTTTTATTTTTTTTACTACTAATGGCGACGATCAGCGATTTTTTTCGTGACTGCGACATTATGGCGGACACTTCGGACAATTTTGACACATTTTTGGGACAATTGTCATTTTCACAGCAAAAGATGCATTTAAATTGCATTCTTTATTGTGAAAATGACAGTTGCAGTTTGGGAGTTAAACACAGGGGGCGCTGTAACATTTAGGGATCACTGTGTATGTGTTTACTAGTGTAGGGGGGTTGTAGGAATGACGTCTTCGATCGTGTCTTCCCTATAAATGAGATGACGCGATCGATGCGCCGACACAGTGAAGCACGGGGAAGCCGTGTTTACACACGGCTCTCCCCGTTCTTCAGCTCCGGGGAGCGATCGCGACGGAGCGGCTATAAACGAATAGCCGCGCCGTCGTCCCGGATCGCTCCTGAAGCCACGGGGACCGCCGCATGTACCGGGGGGGTCCCGATCGGACCCCCGACCCACGTCAAGCAGGGCACGTATATATACGTGGATGTGCCTGCCTGTGCCATTCTGCTGACGTATATGTACATGAGGCGGTCCTTAAGTGGTTAAAGGTTTTTCTGGAAGGGAAAAAACACTAAGGCCCCGTACACACGACCGGATCTATCCGCTGAAACTGGTCCGACGGACCAGTTTCAGCGGACAGATCCGGTCGTGTGTAGGCCCGAGCGGACAATTGTCCGGCGGATCGGACAGTTTCCAGCGGATCAAAATTTCTTAGCATGCTAAGAAATCTATCCGCTGGAAACCTGTCCGTCGGACGTGTTTGGTCGTCTGTACAGACTCACCGGACACGTCCGACCGACCGCCATCCCTCGCATGCGTCGTACTGATTCGACGCATGCGTGGAAGCTTTGAACTTCAAGGCCGCCCACGTCGCCTCGTCATCGTCGTGGCGACGGCGCGGCCACGCCCCGCGTATTGTTTACGCGCGGATTTCTGTCTGATGGTGTGTACAACCATCAGACAGAAATCTCCGGGCGGACATGTCTGCTGAAAACGGTCCGGCGGACCGTTTTCAGCGGATTGTCCGTCCGTGTGTACGGGGCCTAAAAGATGGTGCTATAAAAACAAACAGAAAACACGAAAACACACACAACAATACAAAACACACAATCAAAAACAAGCACAAATGTCCGGACAACAGCGTAATATTTACACGGAAAATGTCGTGTGATAATTGTCGCATTGATGCAAAAATGCATGTAAAAGATGAATGAAAAGGAATTCAGTAAAACGTTTTGTCAGTTTCCCTGTGAATGACCCCCGGGGGATCTCGATCATTATAAGATTACCCTGAAACTGAATAATTCCTAGATAAATGCTGATTAATTTGGAAAGTAATGTTTCTATAACATATGCCTTGTTTCCACTGCACGGATCGGTTCGGGTCAGAAAGAATGGAGCGGTTAGAATGGGACCGGTCTATTCTGCAGAGCATTTCCACTGCAAATCGGACCATCCGGGACCATGCAAGGTTTAGAAAAAAAGCCTAGCACATCCACCAATCAGTGAGATGTATTTGTAGGTCCGCCCTAATGGAACCATTCCATTCTCTATGGCCCCACATCTGAAGCAGGACCCAGAATGGTCCGGTACGGTTCGCTTTTATGGCACGCTTTCATAATGGAAACACCCAAAAAAGCGTACCGTACCGAACCGTACCGAACCGATCCACTCAGTGGAAACGAGGCATAAGTGACCAGTGATCAGATCTTGTCGCTGATTAATTAGAGTAAATATCAAATAACTCCCAAATGTGCTTCTGATCCCAGCGCTTAAGAGTATAAAAAAAAATTATATAACCTGCAATGCAGCTGCTGTTATAATACAAACAAGGTAATAAAAAAAACTATGCTTCAATTAAGAACTATATAAAGTATTAACAGTGCCTAAACTGAAATCTGATTACTGTATTTATTGGCGTATAACACTCACTTTTTTACCCTGAAAATAGAGGGTAAGCTGTGCCTGCGTGTTATATGCAGGGGGCTGTGGATTTTTTTTCCTGAAACTTCCCTCTTAAAAGGAGTTCTAAAGGAATTTTTTTTTTTTTGCTGAAATGACTGTTTACAGGGTATAGAGACATAATAGTTAACTGATTCCTTTTAAAAATTGATAAAAATCAATCATATAATGTACCTGTAGTTTCTAGTTTCGTTTTTGCATGTTGTTTCCTGCTTCTGTGATGTACAGAGCCACAGAGCCAATAAAGGGCAGTGAAGGTTTGGAAAACGAACTGATTGGTGCTGAGGGGTTTTAGACACACAGTAATCACACCTCCTTGATTAGTGACCACAGAGAGAAAGCTTCCAGTACTGTGGTTATCAGGAAACAGACAACCAGGAAGTGTGGAGAAGAATTACAGCAACTTGAGAGCAAAAACGAACAATGAGGACATGAAAACAGCACTGCATTAAGGTAAAGGAAGCTATTAAAGCGGTTCTCCACCCTAAAGTGGAGTCCTGCTGATCGGAACCCTCCCTCCCTCTGGTGTCACATTGGACACCTTTCAGGGGGGAGGGGGGTGCAGATACCTGTCCAAAGACAGGTATTTGCACCCACTTCCGGCCCGGCATTCACGGGCAAAAGACGGGCATTCCGTCACATCCCGTCACCCCCCCCCCCCCCCGTTGTGTGCTGGGAACACTCGGCTGCCAGCACACAGCGGGAGCCAATCGGTGGGCGCAGCGCGACTCGCGCATGCGCCGTAGGGAACCGGGCAGTGAAGCCACAGCGCTTCACTTCCTGGTTCCCTCAGCGTGGATGGCGGGGGGAGCAGCAGAGAGACGAGCGATCGCTCGTCCTCTGCTGCGATCGGCGCTGGACTCCAGGACAGGTAAGTGTCCTAATATTAAAAGTCAGCAGCTGCAGTATTTGTAGCTGCTGGCTTTTAATATTTTTTTCCCATGGCACATCCGCTTTAAGATAAAAAAAAAAAAAAATCCTTTTACAAACCTTTTAAAGTTAGGGTGCGTGCAGGGGTGTATTTAGGTTTTGTGCTGCCCTAGGCCTGACTAAACTTGTGCACCCCCTAATTTAAATATGACCCACCCCTTCCTGTCAAGGTCACACCCCTTGCGGTTTAAGACCCACCCTGAAATTTTCAAGTGGGGACACTAGTTCTGATGGCCTGGGGGGGGGGGGCAATGGATTCCCTTAATTTGCATAGATTTCCTCTCACTTCCTGTTCGGCTATGGGGCTGGAAATGAAGGGAAATCTCTGCAATGGGACAGGGATGGTAAAAAATTAGAAGCCCCCCCCCCCCCCACAGTTGCAGAATGCCAACCGCCCACATACTGGAAGCAGTGCGGACGATTTATGGGGGCGCTAAACTAATTTGCCCTACAGTGTAGCGCAAGCCGGCGGGGACACTGTCCGTGCTGCCCCCCTGCAAAGTGCTGCCCTAGGCCTGGGCCTTGTTGGCCTAGGCCAGGATACATCATTGCAAACATTGGCACAGACTTAGCTATCTGTCACTGTGAGATAATAACTATAAGATAGAGGAGGGGATTTACTAAAACTGGAGCATGCACAATTGGATGCATGCAGCTCTGCATTGAAAACAACCAGCTTGCAGGTTTCATTATCAAAGCTTAAAGTGGTTGTAAAGGCTCAAGGTTTTTTACCTTTGTGCATTCTATGCATGAAGCTAAAAAACCTTCTCTGTGGACTCACTCCCGATTGGCTCTGTTGCTGTCAATCACCCTCACCCCACGGCTTCTCAGCTCTTCATTGGATAGATTGCTAGCAGTGCAGCCATTGGCTCCCGCTGCTGTCAATTAAATCCAATGACGTGGCCGCCAGGGGGTGGGGCGGAGTCATACACTCAGCGTCTATGAAACAGGAGCATTCCCACAAGGTAATTTGATTGAGAGCTAGTGGTTTGGGCTTTAAGGGCACACAGTACAATTTGTATGAAACTAGAAAATTTATTGGTATGAAATATCATAAAATCAGTTATAAACATAAAATCAAAATAGAAATCAAATGAATAGCTGGTTCTACAGAGGTTATCACAAAAATTATATGATCTCAGTATACAGAGGCTTAAATATAAAGCAGAGTTGTAGATACGATCTTATATTGTGTAACCCAAGTAGTATTCCGGAGGATATGGAGGGCTTGCTCTACATGTTGCGCGCTTGAACTAGCGCTTCCTCAGGAGCATAGATATTTGAATCTAGTGAAACATATATACAAGAAACAAAATAAGTTTACAGGTATACATACATTAAAATGATATACAAGTTTAGACATATGCACAAAAAAGCAACGTACATATAAGACAAAGACATACAAGTAATGAATAAATGAAGGTAAAACAAACAGATTCAGTAGTAAATGTGTGACAGAACATCAAGGCAGCATGTCACCCGAAACCCAATAAGAGAAAAGCAGAGAGAGGCAAGAAGAAAGGACAGGGAGAAGAAAAATAAAAGAAGGGGGAGGGAGGGAAGAGGGGGGGGGGAGGGAAGGAGAAGAGGCATGGAAAACAAGGCAAGAGGGGGGGGGGGGAAGAAAAAAAGGAGGGGGGAGGAAGGAAAAAGAAAAAGAAAAGAAGGTATCCCCCTTGGGATAGAGCTTCCCAGAAGGAGTTATCTATTGCGGTGAGGAGCGGCCCCAGAAGCAGGGCCGGATTAACAATGGGGCTGATGGAGCTGCAGCTCCAGGCCCCTTTCTCAAGATAGGCCCATTTGCCCAAAAAAAAAAAAAAAAAAAAATTTTTTTTTTTTTTTTAAGATTTTTTTTTCTTCTAAGATCGAATTTGGGGGGTTGTAGCTCGATGACCAGAGGTCACAGAAACCCCACATTTGGGGGTAGGCATGGGAAGACCTACCCCACAACTGGTTAAAATATGGGGTGGCTATCATTTATGGTTCCGGAGATACGGGCCTGCTTGCACAGCCTGTCAGAAGCTACATTCAGAGCGGCCAATATAAATACAAGCTGACACACTACAGCAGACTGATAGGATCACAGTGCTTATAATAATTATTTGTATATTACTCATGGTAATTAACCCCTTGCCACCCAGGCCAATTCTGACACTTCTCTACTACATGTAAAAATCATCATTTGTTTTTTGCTAGAAAATTACTCTATGGTGGTCTTTGCACTTTTTATGTTGCAGGGTAGAGAGCTGCACGATTCTGGCTAAAATGAGAATTGCAATTTTTTTGCTTAGAAGATAGATCACGATTCTCTCACGATTGTTGCGGCGTAACATCATCTTTCACATTAAAAAAAAAAAAAAAAATGGGCTAACTTCACTGTTTTGTGTTTATGGTTTTTATTATTCATTGAAGTGGGAAAATGCAGTGTGACATAACATATTGCAGCAATAGCCATTTTATTCCCTAGAGTCTCTGCTAAAATATATATAATGTTTGGCAGTTCCAAGTAATTTTCTAGCAAATAATATTGCTTTCTAACTTAAGAAACAAGTGTTGGACTTTAAGTGGTTAAATTTAGTTACAATGTTAGTTAGTTACAATGTTTCATTTTGTTTACCAACTTCGCAGACTGCCCAGATTTGTTCTTTACACACAGAAGTGTATCCCTTTGATCTAAGAAGGAAGTGTCAGTTACAATGTTTCCTGTTAAAAACTTGGCAGACTGCCCAGATATTTTCTTTTCTTCTGTCATACCCTACACACTCCTCTCCTGTACATAGTGCCCACTGTCATACCCTCCACACTCCTCTCCTATACATAGCGCCCACTGTCATACCCTTCACACTCCTCTCCAGTACATAGTGCCTGCTGTCATACACTTCTCTCCTGTACTTAGTGCCCACTGTCGCACCCTCCACACTCCTCTCCTGTACATACTGCTCACTGTCATACCCTCCACACTCCTCTCCTATACATAGTGCCCACTGTCATTAGTGTACACTTAAATTTTCAGACTGAGCCCTCCAGTGCTGCGCTGCGATGAATCAGGCGGGGCCTGGACACTTCCATCTTCACCCGGTCTTCCTTCTGGGTTCTGTGCCTTTGGTCACTTGCCTTGGCTGGGCTGCGTTCATGTCCTTCCCACGCATTTATTTATTATTTATTACACCCCATTCACACCTCCGCGACAAAACGCCCGACGCCGGCCGCTCGTGCCGCTGGAGGGGAGAATTCCCATTGCTGTCTATGAGATGGTTCACATCTCATAGACGCCGTACACCTGCGGCATGAAAAAAAGTCCCGGACCCTTTTTTTCAGGTGGCATTGGCGTTCGGCCATACAAAGCAATAGGAAGGATTTGTAAAAAAAAAGTTACACTATTCGCGGCAAAATACGCCGCATACGCGGCGTTACTTGTCGCGGAGGTGTGAATGCAGCCTAAAAGGCCCCACCAAAATCCTTAGCACCAGGCCCATGATGTTCTTAATCTGGCCCTGCCCAGAAGAGGACGATTGCGGCCATTCTGTGCAAAACGAACTGCACAGTGGAGGTAAGTATGACATGTTTGTTATATAAAAAAAAAAACTGAACCCATAGTGTCACTTTAATGCTGTTTTATGTGGAACTGACATTTTCAATATCGCATGCAGTATTTGGTCAATATGTGTCATGTGAACCAAATACCGCATGCAATATGGTTTAGTGAATGGAGCCCATATGTCAAAATTCTGAGATAACACAGGATTCTGACACATTAACTCAAAGCACTCTGTTATTATAATATGTCAGCATTCTGAGATAATGACACAGAAGTCTGACATAGTAATTCTGAGATGCTATCTTAAAAGTCTGAGATAATAAAAAAAAATTTTTTTGTCCCCGGTGATACAGAAGACTTTAAAAGGAAATGATTATAGTAACCGGAAGAAGTCATATAGAGAGGACAAGGAGCAGAGGGTGGGACAGCGGAGATAAGATACTGCTATATACAATAACGCCAACGCAAAATAACAAGCTGTCAAAAAGTAACACAGAAAATATCCCAGACTTAGAATTACAGCACTGTGACGGATTAAGAGTTAATAGAGGGTGTGACAACTTGTAGGAAACACTCCTTCCTACTCTCCAGATTCCTATATGTTCTGCTGGTCTGCTGTATATATATACTTCCTGTAGCCCTGCCTGGCAGTGTGTTGTATGTGAGCACAGACATGGCGTGGAGCCTGTACCTCCTTATAGCTGTACTCATACTGTTCCTTGTCAGGAAGGTGTTTGGTAGGCAAGGTCGTCTCCCTCCAGGACCCACACCTCTACCTGTCCTGGGAAACCTTCTACATCTGAAGAGCCGAGAGACACACAAGCCTATACTAGAGGTGAGCAATGGCAAGAATCATGATGCCAGAATCAGTCAATATGTAGCGAAAAGCATGAATTTTCTAATTTAATACACTGGAGTTTAGAGGAAAAAAAGTTAACAGTGACAGCCGGGATGTGATGGTTTGGTAAACACAATCCAGACACCATTCCCTAGTTTTCATGCAATACTGTCATGCCGCGTACACACGGTCGTTTTTCGGCATGAAAAAAAACAACATTTTTCAGCATGTCCAAAAAACATTTCCAACTTCATCATTAAAAACGATGTTGCCCACACAACATCGTTTAAAAAAAATGATGAACAAAGCGCGGTGACGTACAACACGTACAACGGCACTCTGAAGGGGAAGTTCTATTTGCCTTTGGGCTGCTTTTAGCTCATTCCTTGTTAGTAAAAGACGATTCACGCTTTTTTGTCTGTTACAGCGTGATGAATGTGCTTACTCCATTATTAACGGTAGTTTTACCAGAACGAGCTCTCCCGTCTCATAACTTGCTTCTGGGTTTAAAACGTCATTTTAGCCCACACACGATCATTTTTTACAACCCGAAAAACGACATTTTTAAAAACGACATTAAAAAATGCAGCATGTTCGAAAAAAAAATGTGTCTTTTTTCCAGAAGCCGGAAAACGATGTGAAGCCCACACACAATGATTTTAAATGAAGTTTTTAAAAATGTCATTTTTTTTCATGCCGAAAAACGACCGTGTGTACGCGTGTGTATGCGTATTAGAATATGCTTTTTTGGGTAACAGAGATTACAAAGCTAGAATGTGATTGAGCACATAATAATGTATGCTCTTGGCTTTATGTAGTCATTCGTAGTTGCTGCTTTAAAGATAAACTCCAGGCAAACAAATAAATACACAGATGAAATACATACATTTCTTGAAAAAGTATTCATACCCCATAACATTTTCCAAATTTTATCATGTTACAACCAAAAACGCAAATGTATTTTATTGGGATTTTTTGTGATAGACCAACACAAAGTAGCATGTGTAGCACTACCCCTGATGGAGCTGCTGGTTTGTTTTGGGTCTACACTCTGACTATCAACCCCTGAAACTGGCTCGAACCCTCTCTTGGCACAACTGGTATAAATGAGAATTGTGGACCCCACAAACTGCTGGAGAACACAATATTTTATCACACCACAGTAAATATGTAAATAGATCGTTACCTTGTGTTGCACTGGACCCAGTGGCGTATCTAGGGTATGGCAGCCATGGCAAGTGCCATGGGCACCATATGAAGGGGGCGCTGTTGAGTGGCTGGGCAGCAAGGCACTTACCAGGGCCTGAGGGTCTCTTCTTCCCTCCTCCCGAGCATAGGCAGGATCTCCTTTTCAGCACTTTTGCTAATGGACAATGGCAGCGCTATCCCTGCTGCGTTCAACCACAGCCCTCCCCTGTTCTCCCAGGCTCTCCCATTCCATCTGGTCAGATTGGCAGCGCACAAAGAAGGAGGAACATCAGTTTCTCCCTCTCCTCTGAAAACTGAGGCCTTAAGTGATGAAGATTTCATCACTTCCAGTATTGTTCTGCATTTACCTGGCCTTGGAGAGCAGAGGAGAGATCAGGGGTCTAATAAACCCCAGATTTCTCCATAAAGAGGATATGTCGCTACCCAAGGTATCACAAGGGATGATAAATATCACTATTTTTGTTGGCTGTTTTTTTGTTAAGGTTATCTGAAAGATGGGTTTTAAATGTTTCGACAGGGGCGCAGTTTCAGTGCTTGCCATAGGCGCTATTTTCACTAGATACGCCTCTGACTGGACCCACAGGAGGACAGACAGACCGCACACAGGTTTGCACTTAACCAAAGGAACTTTACTTGGTAGACATAATAGTAAAAGAACAAAGGTAAACAAGTAATGGACTACTTGCAGGGCCCTGCAGGAGTTAAAAAGGGAAAATAGCAACGAATAACCTGTGTAAGTGCACAGCAAAGGGATTCCTTCAGTAAGATATTCACACTGAAGCACCTCTTAGCCAGGCCTCACCCAGCTCTCTCTGATAAGAATTCTGTGCAGCTTAATATAATCAAATACTTAGCTAAAAGGGTATATAACGGTATTAACAACTCACTTTGCCTAACAGACAGTCTTTAAATCAAGTACCTCACCAAGGTAGTTTGGTTGATCAGACCAAACGTCAATCCGATCGTTCTCAATATTTTATTTTATGCATATTTTATTTGCATGCGGTGGTGCACAATGATTGATTTGTAATCCAAAGGGAGGAACAGATAAACTGATGCAAAACGCCTGGGCAATAAAGTCACAATGGCAAGTCTGCACGAATCACTCTCCTGCAATACAGTCAGTATACTTGGGCAGGTGCCCGTCTCACAAACCAGACTAGGCCTTGTCTTTCCGGATGTCTCTGTCTGTGAAACTTTCATACATTTTTACAAAACAAACATTTCTGAAAAGTGTGACGTTCATTTGTATTCAGCCCCCTTTACTCTGATACCCCTAACTAAAGTCTAGTAGAACTAATTGCCTTAAAAAGTCACCTAATTAGTAAATATAGTTCATCTGTGTGTAATTTAATCTCAGTATAAATACAGCTGTTCTGTGAAGCCCTCAGAGGTTTGTTAGAGAACCATAGTGAACAAACAGAATCATGAAGGCCAAGGAACACACCAGACAGGTCAGGGATAAAGTTGTGGAGAAGTTGAAAACAGGGTTAGGCTATAAAAAAAATATCCCACATCTCACAGAGCACTGTTCAATCCATCATCTGAAAATGGAAGGAGTATGGCACAACTGCAAACCTACCAAGACATGGCCGTCCACCTAAATTGACAAACCAGACAAGAAGAGCATTGTTCAGAGAAGTACCCAAGAGGCCCATGATAACTCTGGAGGAGCTGCAGGGCTCCACAGCTCAGATGGGAGAATCTATCCAGAGGACAACTATTAGTTGTGCCCTCCACAAATCTGGCCTTTATGGAAGAGTGGTAAGAACAAAGCCATTGTTGAACGAAAACCAGAAGTCCCATTTGCAATTTGCAAGAAGCCATGTGGGGGACACAGCAAACATGTGGAAGGTGCTCTGGTCAGATGAGACTAAAATTAGCGTTTTTGCTTTTAGGCTTGTCGTGACATGTCACTGATCGTTGTTCCCAATGACAGGGAACACGATCAGTGACAATGTCACCTAGGCAGAACGGGGAGATGGGTTTACACTAACATCTCCCCATTCTTCAGCTCTGTGACCCGATTGCGGGACACTGGCGGCGCGGTCACGGAGCTCACGGCAAGAGAGCGCTCACAAAATTAGATTTTGAAAAAAATAATTGCTCGTCTTTCAAAATGCTTGTTAACTGCGTCACTCGTAAACCGAGATTCCGCTGTATAATCCACCTGGATGCAGAAAGTAGCTGTGATGATATGTACAGCTTTACTAACACATGTCAAAGTTGCAAAATTGGGCTTAGGCATTATGGCCCAGATTCACAAAGCACTTACGCCGATGTATAACAAGTTACGCTGACGCAAGTGCGCCGTCGTATCTGTGCCCCAGACCCACAAACAGATATGCGCCTAAAACCAGGCTACACCCCGCCGACGTATCTTGCTTACGCCGGCGTAGAGTGGGCGCACACTTAGGCTGGGAGCATGGTGCCGCTCCCATTGATTAGCCATTCAAACATGCAAATTAGGGAAAATACGGCGATTCACGAATGTACGTGCGCCCGACGCAGGCTACGCGAGGTGCGCCTAAGTTGTATGTTCGGCATAAAGTTATTCCCCATAAAGGAGGCGCAACCCAGCAGCAGACATGCAAAGGTCTGCACCAGGGAATACAAGCCGGCGTATTTTACGTTGGACGTGTGTCTGGCTGGGTGTAGGTTACGTTCACGCCGTACGCAGTGATCCGGCGTACTTTAGGCAGTTGTTTCGACGTGGTTGTGAGCAGGCGCAGGGGGATGCGTCAACGTCACGGCGCATGCGCAGTTCGTGATACGTACCTGTCTGTCGCTCGGCCCAGCATTTGCATGGGGTCACGCCTCATTTGCATGGGTCACGCCCACTTCCACCTACGCCGGCGTACGCCTTCGAAACCCACTCCACGCTGGCGCAGCGTTGGGAGCACTGGCTTGCTGAATTCCATGCTTGCCTCTCTGCGCTGCGTTGACGTAGCGTACAGTAGTTATTCTACGGCGGCGTAATGTGCGCCGTGCTCTCTGTGAATCTGGGCCTATGATTTGTTTTACCCTTAGGCACAAAGGGGTTAAAAATGGGAGAAATTACAAAGGGGAAGAGAGCAGAGCAAGACAACTTCTTGACAAAATTACATTCCAAAAGTCAATGGTAACATTCACAATTAGGAAGCTTCTGTTTTTGGATACTCTGTAGACCCCAAAAATTGTTTTTTGGACTTTTAATCCTCTTCTAGCTTTTTATTAGCATGCTAGGTAGCCATGATTATTATTATTACATCTTTGAAACTTGATATTTCATTGTCAAAGGAAACGATCAATAAGCTACACATCATGAAGCAGACCCATGTGCATGAAGTGAGATGAATGGCTGCCTCAGCCAGGCCACACCTCCAATTTTATTTCATTATCTTGTTGATAAGCTCTTTATAGATTTCAGCAATATAGTTTATATCTGCTTTCTGTGCAATAGGTTTCCTCTGGAGATGGCTAGAACATGTTTGTCGGTGAGCAATCTAAAACCGGAAATGTTCTAAAAATAGGCTTAGAAAAAGAATGACTGCTATTTATAGCAACACTTGATTAGATGGCCTTGCAGATATGTTCTACATATAACTGGCGCATACATTTTATTGCTCAGCTATGCAGAAAGCTCAGCAATTATTATCACATAGAGAGTGATATGACTGACTCGGTTCCAAAGATGGCTTTTGTTATTGTTACATAAAGTGATTATCTCTGTAATTTCCTCTTGTGGTTAAAGTACTACTGGGTAGGGTGTCGACCGATATCTTTTTTTTCAGGGCCAATACAGATTTTTCGCTGCCTTTCAGGCCGATACTTGATATCAGGTGCCGATATTCTGTACATTTTAACTTTTTATTTTTACATTGTCCTTTTAAATTTTATTTTGTTTTTTTAATCACTGTTATTGCTCTCACAAGGCATGTAAACATCCCTTGTGACCGTAATAGACAGCTCAGGTACTCTTTATGGAGGGATCTGGGGTCTATAAACCCCAAACCCTCCTCTGCACTTGAAAGTATTCAAAACGTCAAGATTGGCATTTTTGAATATTTCCTAATTTTTAAAACTGGCGCCTTTAGGATGCCAGTAATCCGGAGCTGATGTCAAGATATCGCTTCCGGGTAACTAGATCCGAACAAAGCCGATCTGCTTTGTTTGGGTCTTCGGCCAGCTGGTTGCTCTGGATTCCCAGTGGGATAGGAGACCGGGTGGAGGGGGGTGTCCCCTCCCACGGCTTGTAATAACAGCTGAGTGGCTGCTGAGCTGCATCAGTTGTTACAAGAAAGCCGACCGTCCAATCTAAAGAATGCTCCCGGGATGATGCCTGCAGCTGCAGACATCACCCCAGTACAACCCTTTAAAGCAGTAACATCGGTAAGTTTGTGACCAACACCAATGCTTCAAAAGAACATCGTCCTCACCGATAATCGGTCAAACTCTACTACCGAGTAGGAGTTATTGTAACAGTACACTAATGCCGCGTACGCACGATCGGACATTCCGACAACAAGACCGTGGATTTGTTTTACGACGGATGTTTGCTCAAACTCGTCTTGCATACACACGGTCACATAAATGTTGTTGGAAATTCCGAACGTCAAGAACGCAGTGACGTATAACATGTATGACGAGCCAAGAAAAATGAAGTTCAATGATTCCGAGCATACGTCAAATTTTTGTGCGTTGAATTGTGTACATACGGTCAGATTATCCGACAACAAATGTTCGAAGGAGCCTATACACGGTCGGAAATTCTGACCGTGTGTACGCGACATTAGAGCCGCACTTCTGGCTTCCCGCCGCATTGGATTAGTGTCTATTACAGACAACAGTTCCGGCGTTGTGCCTTCACCTCCTGCGACGTGCCAGAACCGCAGGGGAACACGTGAGGTGCACGGTGGGCCGATGAGAGACCGCAATAATACGGTTCATTGGTTTACTCACGGTTAGCAGAAAGCCTCCCTGGGCCGGTCGCACAGTGAAGGGGAAGACAGCACGAAATCCTCCGGGGCACGCTCTGTGATAGGGAAACGCCAGCCAAGATGGTGGTTGAGGTGCCCGTGATGACAGGGGTGTTTAGAGTGCTTGTGGCGGCTGGGTCCCTTGATGGTATTTGTCGTGACGCCAGTACCGTTAATAGTGGTACAACCAGTTGTAGTAGCGATGTTGAAGAATGAGGTAGACAGTGGTAGGATACAACTCACAACTTTTACTGTGACTGGTTTTGGTTGCAGTACAAACATCCAGTTAGAATACAGTCTCTGGGTAAATAGAGGAATTCTGCTGATCCACTGCTAATAGGCTTTAGTAGGCCTGGACTCAGGCTGTAGTTCAGTATAATGCTTACTTGTTTTTCTGGTCCCTTTTGAATCCAGTGACATTGGTGAGGTTGCCGGTGGCTAAGAAATCCTTCACCTTTATTCTCAAAGGTCCTTGCTGCCGATTACTGGCTTTTATCCTTTGATTTTAGCAGTTCCAATTTGTCCCTTCTCTAGACTGACCTTCTCTCACCTTCACATTCTGCTTTCTCCCTGCACACTCTCCCTGAACTGAACAACTGACCACAGATAAACCTGAGCTGGGATAGATATCCCAGAGTGGTGCTATCCCCATCTTGTGGTGGGAAGTATGAAGCACACTTGACCAACCTATGAACAGGGATACCACAGGTGTAGCAATGCAAAATGACATGCAATATAGCAATGACAAAGAAGTAATACTTTTGCAGTTCCCACATGTCCTGAGTGGGACGCTGCACTCCTCCCCCAGCTTAGCCATTCACAAGGCACAGTCTGCAATGAATGACATGCCCATTACTGGAGCACCAGGGCCCACAATAATGCTCATGATCTATCACGCCTCTACAGTTACAATACAATTCATTACAGGAGGGTTGGGAGAAACTGCTTGTGAGAACTTAGAATTCAAAACCAAAAGCAAGAAATACAAAAGACATTATTATTGAGGGATAAACTAATGGAGAAAATAAAAGTACAATGTTTAGGTGGAGGCGGGATAGACTTCCCTGAAGAGATGAGCTTTTATGGATTGCCTAAGGTGGGCGGAGAAGAAGGTATTGATACAGATTTGGGTATCGCGTTCCAGAGATATCAGATATCAGAACGCGGTAACGTAAAACACAACAACGTGCTTAAAAAAAACTAAGTTAAATGCTTCCAAGCATGCGTCGACTTGATTCTGAGCATGCGTGGGTTTTTGACCGATTGGTTTTTCATACTAACGATCGGTAGTGACCTATCGGTTACCAGTCCATCGGTTCAATTTTAAAGCAAGTTCTCATTTGTTTGACCGAAGGCTAAATAACCTATGGGGCCCACACACGATCGGTTTGGACTGATGAAAACGGTCCTTCAGACCGGTCTCCCCTTGCGATCCTAATATGTGTACGCGGCCTTTGAGTTTGGTCTCCGGTCCCATGGGAGCGGATATGGAGAAATCCTGGAGCGTAGCACGGGAGGGTGTGACAAGAAAACTAGATAATGAGAGATCTTGGGAGGAAAGAATGGTGTGGTTGATATTTTGAGGTGAGGTTGGTGATCTAGCTGGAGAGGGTGGGGTGGGTGTTCATGGCTTTGTATGTTATTGTTAGTATTCTAAATTTTATTTGTTGGGCAATCAGAAGCCACTGGAGCAGCCACCAAACATTGGGTGAGGTGAAAAACTCATATATTCCCAAATAAAGAATATTGTGCTAAAATGTCTATTTGAATTTGGTTGACTTCTAGGATACTTTTAGCTATAAACACAAAAATGTAGCGTTGCATTTTAAAGATTCCGTTTGGAGCCAGATGTCCCCATACAAAATGCAACATTTTGAAAAATGTAATGGTAAATGGATATGTAACTAACTTTCTTCCTCTTCCAGCTCAGTAAGAAATATGGACCTGTCTACACGTTGTACATCGGGCCACAGCCTGCAGTGGTGCTGGTCGGATACAAGGCTGTGAAGGAAGCTTTAGTTGACCATGCAGAGAAATTCAGTGGCAGAGCAGAGGTCCCAATTGTAGATCTTACCAGCAAAGGATATGGTCAGTTCTTCTTTACAAGTCAATCGTTATCCTATTCTTTATATTTATTACAATGTGATGCAAGAAATCTTTTATTTAATCCTTTTTTGCCGTTGTCTTCTGGATTAACCCCTTTAATTTAGGCATACCATTAAAAATTCAACAGGAAGTATTTAGATATAGGTCAGCATCATGCATTCAAATTATTATTTTGCGTAACAAAAAAAGTTACTTTTTTTTGCTCTGGCTATAATCAGGTGCTTCAAAAAAATACACCCCCCTCTTGCCCCCACCATAGGAGTCCATGAGTCCGCTGTCCTGAAAGGGGCTGGGCGCATGGATAGGGAGGACACTTCTACTGAAATATCTCAACCCCCCCCTCCCCCATTGGAGCTTAATTGTAGATAAAAAATAAAAAGACAAAAGTTTTAATTTTGTGTCCTTTGCTGTTTTACATTATTTTAGCAGGCCAGCTACAAAGGGCAAGTTTATCTGTCTCAGCTCTCTGAGTTTCTTTAAGAAAAGGCAATATTTAGATATAAACTCTGGGGTTGACATATAATTTTTGCTTTGTACTAGGACTTGCCTTTAGCAATGGTGAACGCTGGAAGGAACTCAGGCGATTCTCTTTGACCACCTTGCGCAACTTTGGAATGGGTAAAAGGAGCATTGAGGAACGTATACAAGAAGAAGTCCAGCATCTTTTGGAGTTTTTTCAGGAAACCAAAGGTGGGCAGATAGCTTTCACATTACAGTAGGTGTAAAGTACAGTTGCTACAGACAATGTTTGGTAGACTGTGTCTAATGATTTGCACTTGCCTTAAGACTTGGTTGCCTATGACTTGGCTGCAGGAGCCTTAATCTACTACAGATATGAGTGATCCAGGTAGAAGTTAACCACCTATATTATTCTGGAGGACAATAAAAATATTGGTTGAGGACCAGATAAACATTCTGATGCAGCTCTTAAATAAATTCCTTGGAATATGAGATCTAAGTGGAAATCACCAGCAGAGGAGGTCTTAAATGAGCCATAAGGGGTCCTTCCAACATTTGGCCCTATCCTACCCAATCAGATAAAAGGGTCTCGATTGCTGTGAGATCAAAATCATTCTGCAGAGGTGAAGACCCTGTGCCCTGGAAGAGATTGAAGGGTCTTGAATTAGACGATGCTGTATACTGTATGTGCGGAGCATCTGAAGTTATTCTAAGTTGTTATAGACTAGGAAATCGAACTGGTTACAATTATGCCTTGTACACACCGTCAGACTTTTGACCATGCAAAAGTCCACCGTGAGTCCGATGGAAAGAAAGACGACAGGTTCTCTATCTAAGGTCCGTCGGAACTTTCGAAAAAAAAAAAAAAAGTCCAAAGGAGGCTACACACGATCGGACTTTCCTAGAAAAAAAGCCCTTCTGAGTTTTTTTCTCTGAAAATCCGGGCTTGTGTACGAGGCATAATGATAATAAATGAAAAAAACAAAACCAAAATATCATTGTATCCTGGTTGCGGTCGTTTGTCTTCCTTGACCTTCTGTCTGGATGCTTGATTATATTTATCTGCTACCTGAACCAACCGCAAGCCCTACAATGTGGTGCTCCCATTTTATGTGTCACCTGCTTAGATTCTCTGCCATGAAACAAACCTATCACTGATATTACAGAAGATTCATAAATATTCAGTGGTGTTCCTAGACTTGTAAAGAACTGGGGTTACTTGTGAGAACGTCATTGGTTTTGACGTGAATGTAAATGGCGTCCAGCCCCATTCACGGACGACTTACGCAAACAACGTAAAATTTTCAAACTGCGACGCAGGAACGACAGCCATACTTAACATTGGATATGCCACCTAGGGGGCATGTTTATCTTTACGCAGCGTATCTCTTACGGAAACGGCGTAAATTTACTGCGACGGGCAAGCGTACGTTCGTGAATCGGCGTAACGACTCATTTGCATATTCTACGCCGACCGCAATGGAAGCGCCACCTAGCGGCCAGTGTAAATATTGCACCCTAAGATACGACGACGCAGACCGTCGTATCTTAAGCATGTTTAAGTGTATCTCAGTTTGAGAATACATTTAAACATACGACGGGCTTAGATTCAGAGTTACGTCGGTGTATCTACTGATACGCCGGCGTAACTCTTTGTGAATCTGGGCCAATGTCTGCAAGGTAGACAGACAGAATAGTGTAATGATTCTATTAAAAAACAAGTAATTACCTATTAAATTCCTTCATCTATATCACCTCCGGCGTTCTAGTTTCTGTTCTCTCATTCACTTCCTGGTTTGCATCGCTCGTTCATGTAAGAACTACATTTCCCAACTTGAACTGCGGCACGCCCAGTAATTCACACCTCCTTGAAGTCTCTAACACGTAGAGAGCGTCCTGCCACACAGATGTAGTTCCCAGAAGGGGGTGAGCACGTTACTGACCACGGTAGTAAAGCCTCCCATCACGGTGGTCAGTAGCAATCAGACAAGCAGGAAGTGAACAGAACAGAGAAGAAATAGAGCAACTTCTGAGCAAAAGCAAACAATGAGGAAGTGAAAAGAGGAATGTCTGCAGGTAAAGGATGCTTATTATGAAAAAAAAAATTTCCTTTACAACCCCTTTAATTTTCTTCAGGGAAAATTGGTGCTCGGTCTGAAATGTGAATACATATATCAAAAACATTCTCATGTCTCCAATTTACAAGCCGACCTCAATGCTCTGTCTGATTGGGCGACTAAGTGGCAGATGAGGTTTAATGTAGATAAATGTAAAGTTATGCACTTGGGGGCTAAGAATATGCATGCATCATACATACTAGGGGGAGTACAACTGGGGGGGGGGTCTGTAGTGGAGAAGGATCTGGGGGTTTTAGTTGATCATAAGCTCAATAATGGCATGCAATGCCAAGCTGCGGTTTCCAAAGCGAGCAAAGTCCTTTCTTGTATTAAGAGAGGTATGGACTCCAGAGACAGAGATATAATTTTGCCCCTGTACAAATCATTAGTAAGACCTCATCTGGAATATGCAGTTCAGTTTTGGGCACCAGTTCTCAAAAAGGATATAGGAGAACTGGAGAAAGTGCAGAGAAGAGCAACCAAACTGATAAGAGGCATGGAGGAGCTCAGCTATGAGGAAAGATTAGAGGAACTAAATTTATTCACTCTTGAGAAGAGGAGAATAAGGGGGGATATGATCAACATGTACAAATATATAAGAGGTCCATACAGTGAACTTGGTGTTGAGTTATTCACTTTACGGTCATCACTGAGGACAAGGGGGCACTCTTTACGTCTAGAGGAAAAGAGATTTCACCTCCAAATACGGAAAGGTTTTTTCACAGTAAGAGCTGTGAAAATGTGGAACAGACTCCCTCCAGAGGTGGTTCTGGCCAGCTCAGTAGATTGCTTTAAGAAAGGTCTGGATTTTTTCCTAAATGTACAGAATATAACTGAGTACTAAGATTTGTAGGTATAGTTGATCCAGGGTAAATCCGATTGCCTCTCGGGGGATCAGGAAGGAATTTTTTCCCCTGCTGTAGCAAATTGGATCATGCTCCGCTGGGGTTTTTTGCCTTCCTCTGGATCAACTGTGGGTATGGAGTTGGGTGTATAGGATTTTACTGTGTTTTTTTATTTTGTTTTTTGTGGTTGAACTGGATGGACTTGTGTCTTTTTTCAACCTGACTAACTATGTAACTATGTAACTATGTAACTATGTATGATATCATACATACACATAGCTTGTAAGATAATAATTCACTAGACCAACTTACACAAGAAGCTACCAAAGTAGGAGAAATGATCAGCCAATAATTTAAAATCATAAGTCTATAGGTTGTCGGTGAACCCCACTGTGCAAGAAAAGAGGGAGCACTAGGAATTCTACAATAAAGTAGAACACATTCCCAATACAATGAAGACCCCCAGTACAGCCCCCCCCCCCCCCCCTCCATAGTGTGCAAAGCTCAGGGTGTGCATCACACAAAGTTTAGGACTCAGCAGGGAACAACAAAGAGTACAGAGATTAGCAGTGCATATCACACCAAGTGTGGGGGCCAGGAGTGAGAATCACACAGAGTGAAGGGGTCAGGGGTGTGTATATCGAACAGTATTCAGGTGTCGGTAGTGGGTATCACACATGGAGTATGAATTCGCCGCGAGATCACCGTTATTGGTGGCGGGAGAGGGGACCCCTCCCGCGCCCTCCGCCGCTTACCGGAGCCGTTGGCAGCAGCGGAGGCAATTGGGTCCTCTCCTCGGCTGGGATATGAGTGAGGGCAAGATGGTCCCCACCCGTCCCCATAGCATAGCAGGGCGGAAGTGACGTCAAAACGTCACTTCCGCCCATGCTTCTTAAAGCAATATTTTCTAATTGTCATTTTTTCAAATGACCACTTTTTTTTTTTTTCATTTAAGTCTAAATATGAGATCTGAGGTCTTTTTGACCCCAGATCTCATATTTAAGAGGACCTGTCATTCTTTTTTCTATTACAAGGGATGTTTACATTCCTTGTAATAGGAATAAAAGTGACCCATTTATTTATTTATTTTTGTGTAAAAATTAATAAAATAAATAAAAAGAAATAATAAAAAATAAAACATTTTAAAGCGCCCCGTCCCGACGAGCTCGCGCGCAGAAGCGAACGCATACGTAAGTAGCGCCCGCATATGAAAACGGTGTTCAATCCACACAACTGAGGTATCACCGCGATCGTTAGAGCGAGAGCAATAATTCTAGCCCTAGACCTCCTCTGTAATTCAAAAGATGCAACCTGTAGAATTTTTTAAACGTCGCCTATGGATATTTTTAAGGTTAAAAGTTTGACGCCATTCCAAGAGCGGGTGCAATTTTGAAGCATGTTGGGTATCATTTTACTCGGCGTAACAGTATCTTTCACAATATAAAAAAAATTGGGCTAACTTTACTGTTGTCTTATTTTTTTTGCTCTTGTAAGACCGCTGCGCAAATACGGTGTGACAAAAAGTATTGCAATGACCGCTATTTTATTCTCTAGGGTGTTCGAAAAAAAATATATCATTTTTGGTGGTTTTAAGTAAATTTCTAGAAAAAAAAGATATTTTAATCTTGTAAACACCAAATCTGAAAAACAGTCAAGGTCCTTAAGTGGTTAAGCTGTAAATGACTAACAACTAAAACTGAATATATATAATTCTTTGCATTGCTGACATATATAGACAGATTAGCTCATTGCCTCTTTGGACTCATTGGGTATTTGAACTGCCCCATCTCCTGATAATCTTTGCTGTTTATGCTATCTTTTTGGTGGTCCTAACATTAGCCTTGATCCTCACTTTCTTGTTATATGTTTTTTAGGTACTGTCTTCGATCCAACATTCTTTATCCGTCGATCAGTTTCTAATGTCATCTGTTCAGTCATTTTTGGGAGAAGGTTTGAATATACAGATCCAAAGCTGCAGACACTACTGGACTTGGTGGCCGAGAATCTCCGGCGGGTGGACAATATCTGGGTTCAGGTAAAATTTGTGATGTGTCCAAAAGAGAATTATCAACTGAGCTGACTGTACACAGGCCAATAGAATAGTGGCTGGTGATTCCTTAGTGGAATCTCTGGAACACCAAGACCTTAGATTGTCTTTTTTTTTACGACTCAGCTGAAGTGTGGATGTGGAACGTGCACTGTAAAGGCTTTATTCTCTTTTTCTAAGGAATCTATTTTTCTAAGGAATCATCAATGTACCACAGGGTGTCACACTGACCTCTAAGTGGTCAGACACTATAGCTAGCTTCTGGGTTTTTCACCAATAACAGCCCCCTTTCCCATAAGGCAAGCAGGTCTACCCGTTTTTGGTTGCCCCGAGGACTTATACACAATGCTATAGTGCTGGGGCAGGCGCGAACTAAGCAAAGCAAACAGGTACTTGCAGCTGGCAGACAGGCAGAATGGTTCAATGACAGTCCAGGTACAAGGCAGGCAAGGTTCAAACAGCAGAGCAGGACAGGCAAACAGGCAGCTTGAGCACTTACAACTAGTGCTATCAAAAGCATGAGACTGCAGGCTTAGCTGGCTTAAATCAGGTTTGGTCCTCACCCAGGGATTTACCACATCAATCACCTTGCAAGTGGACAGACAGAAAGGGATGCATCATAGCCAAAATCAGGATGCTGGAATGAGACCAGCAGCTATCAAAGAACAGAAGCATTTAACAAGCTCCTGACACAGAGATTTCATGTTGGAACATCTCTTGTATGTGATAAGCTTTTACAAAATTCATGTTTTTTGTTGCTACTCTCTAATTGGGTGTATCTAAATATTTTTATTAATTTTTGATAAAGTAGGGAAGGTTTAAAACCTGGAGAATGTACACTGATTTCCCCACATATCACCAGTTTAACTTCCCCTCAGTGTTTCTTCTAGCGGCCAATTCACACTCAGTACATATTAAAGCAGTGGTTCACCCTAAATAACAAGTTTCTACCTTGCCATTCAGCATACTAGCGTCAGCTAAAGTATGCCTTTATTTTATTTTTTTTGCGCCGTACTCACAGTTTAATCCCCTAGTTAAATTTCAGACACCCGCGGGGAATGGGCGTTCCTATGCAGAGGGGAACATGATTGACTGCCGGCTATGGCGCGTCACGCTTCCCGAGAAGAGCCGGAGTAGGACTCGGCTCTTCACGGCGCTATACGGCGCCTGCACACAGACTAGGAGCTGACTGCGCAGGCGCCGTGAAGAGCCAAGTCCTATTTCGGCTATTTTCGGGAAGCGTGACGCGCCATAGCCGGCCGTCAATCATCTTCCCCTCTGCCTAGGAACGCCTACTCCCCGTGGGGAGTCTGAAACTTAACTAAGGGATTAAACTGTGAGTATGGCGCCAAAAAAATAAATAAAGGCATACTGTAGCTCGCGCTAGTATGCTGGATAGCATGGTAGAATTTTTTTTTTTTTTAGGGTGAACCCCCGCTTTAATGCATGCTTTTAACATGGGTTGATATGCATTTTGTAATTTTAGTATTCACAGACAGTGTTGTGAAAAATTCCAAACATATAGGACATCTTGATTCATAATGTAGCAAAAATACATTATGCACTATTTAATTACCGTATATTGGTACTTTAATACACATTATTGAATAAACTGGTATTCTGTGTTACTCTGGAGGCAAATCTGCAGACACAACCTGACCTTTAGTAAGGTATTCCATTGTTTACATTTTATTTTCATTTCTGTACTCATTCCTGCTCATTAAAAACCAAGCATTACATTAATGTCCCATCACAGATGTACAATTTCATACCTTCCATCTTGAAATATTTTCCTGGACCTCACCATAAACTCACCGAAAATTACCAAGCACAGCTGGACTATGCGGAGGAGATAGTAAGAGAACATGAGAAGACTCTAGACCCTTCCTCGCCACGAGACTATATTGATGTGTTCCTACTAAAAATTCAACAGGTTTGAATTTGCTTTTGTCATAATCAAAGTATCTACTGTATTTACTGTATGCTATTCTAGAAAACATAGCTTACTAAAAGCAATCTAAAAGATGCAGAACTCCTTGGGTTTCAGAGACCCAAGCACACCCAAGTGCAGGGCCAGCGCCAGCATGAGGCAGCTTAGACAGCTGCCTTATGGTGCCAGGCTGGAGGGGGTGGAAAAATCTAAACCCCAGCCATTTACTGGGGATTCAGATTTTTTACATACAGCCGTGTCCAAAGGTTTTGAGAATGACACAAATATACATTTTCACAAAGTCTGCTGCTTCAGTGTTTTTAGATGTTTTTGTGAGATATTACTATGGTATACTGGAGTATACCGTATTTATCGGGGTATTGCGCGCTCCGGCATATAGCGCGCACCCCTAAAGTGGACCCGCATTCCTGTGGAAAAAAGATTTTAGTACTTACAGTTTTGGTGTCTTGCGCGGCGTCCATCGGTGGCCTCGTCGGGTCCAGCGTCCGTCTGCGGCTTCGGTGGTGTCCTCCTCGTCGGGTCCGGCGTCCTCCTGCGGTGTCCTCCCTGCTCGATCTCCACTTCCCGTGCTGAGTTTGAACTACTGCGCCGGCATATACCGAGCGCAGTACACTCGTGTATAGTCGGGCAGGCTCGTCTCCTCTCGCGGTCACGTCCTGTGCGTCCTGTACGTCCAGGACGTGACTGCGAGAGGAGCCGAGCCTGCCCGACTATACACGAGTGTACTGCGCTCGGTATATGCCGGTGCAGTAGTTCAAACTCGGCGCGGGAAGCGGGTATAGGCGTATATCGTGCACCCACGATTTTGCCCTGAATTTCAGGGCAAAAATATGCGCGGTATACGCCGATAAATACGGTAATTACAAGCGTTTCATAAGTGTCAAAGGCTTTTATTGACAGTTACATTAAGTTTATGCATTTGCAGTGTTGACCCTTCTTTTTCAAGACCTCTGCAATTTGTCCTGGCATGCTGTCAATCAACTACTTGGCCACATCCTGACTGGGGGCAGCCCATTCTTGCATAATCCATGCTTGGAGTTTGTCAGAATTCGTTTTTTTTTTGTTTTGTTTACCCGCCTCTTGAGGAGTGACCACAAATTCTCAATGGGATGAAGGTCTGGGTAATTTCCTGGCCATGGACCCAAAATTGCCATGTTTTGTTCCCCAAGCCACTTAGTTATTAATTTTGCCTTATGAGGTGCTCCATAATGCTGGAAAAAATCATTGTTTGTCCCCAAACTGTTCTTGGATGGATGGGAGAAGTTGCTCTCGGAGGATGATTTTGTACCATTTTTTATTCATGGTTGTGTTATTTGGCAAAATTGTGAGTGAGCCCACTCCCATGGCTGAGAAGCCCCACAGATGAATGGTCTCTGGATGCGTTACTGTTGGAATGACACAGGACTGATGATAGCTTTTCTTCTCCAGACAAGGTTTTTTTCAGATGCCCAAAACAATCGGAAGAGGATTCATCAGAGAAAATGATTCTACCCCAGTCTCCAGCAGTCCAATATCTGTACATTTTGCAGCATATCAGTCTGTCCCTGATTTTTCCTGGAGAGAAGTTGCTTCTTGAGACCAGGCCATCCTCCAAAAGTCTCCTATCTGTGTGTGTAGATGTCCTCAAACCTGCCTGCAGCCATTCCTGAGCAAGCTCTTCACTGGTGGTCCCCCGATCCCGCAGCTGATTCAACTGTAGGAGACGGTCCAGGCACTTGCTGGACTTTCTTGGGCGCCCTGAAGGAAGCCTTTTTCACAAATGCAGTAGAAATGTTTTTATGGGATTAAGTTAATTTTCATGGCAAAGAGGGACTTTGCAATTAAAGCGGAGCTCCACCCTAAAGTGGAACTCCCGCTGATCGGTACCCTCCCCCCCTCCGGTGTCACATTTGACACCTTTCAGGGGGGAGGGGGGTGCAGATACCTGTCTAAAGACAGGTATTTGCACCCACTTCCGGCCACACAGTCCGGAGGTCCAGTAAAAAAAAAATTAAAAGTCAGCAGCTATTAACACTGTAGCTGTTGACTTTTAATAAGGACACTTGCCTGTCCTAGTTGCCAGCGATGTTGGCTCCCGCCGATGCCGATCCCTCGATCCTGGCAGCTCCAGGCGCCGCCATCCACAGTAAGGGAAACAGGCAGTGAAGCTGTGCGTTTCCTACTGCTCATGCGCGAGCGAGGCGCTTTGTGAATGGGCCGGCTGCTCTCTGGGATACACATAGTTCCCAGAAGGCAGCGTGCCCCATTCACAAGAAGAAACTAGTGTAGGACGAGGAAGAAAATCCACCGCGGAGGATGAAGAGGCAGATTAGGGACTTCCGCATAGCAACCGCTATTTCGGGTAAGTAAAAAAAAATGATTTTTTTTTTCATTTTTTTTTTTTTTGGTGTAAAAAAAAAATTCAGGGTGGAACTCCACTTTAAGAACAAACCAACAGAACCTATCTATCTTAAACCTGTTATGTGTAAGCTGTGCAACTGTTGGTCATAATGGCCCGGATTCAGAAAGGAGTTATGACGGCGCATCTCCAGATACACCGTCGTAACTCTGAGTGTGAGGCGTCGCATCTCTGCGCCTGATTCATAGAATCAGATACGCCTCACTGTTGCCTAGATACGAGCGGCGTAAGTCTCCTACGCCGTCGTATCTTGGGGTGCATATTTACGCTGGCCGCTAGGTGGCGCTTCCGTTGATTTCCGTGTAGAATATGTAAATGAGCTAGATACGCCGATTCAGAAACGTACGTGCGCTCGGTGGATTGATTTACGTAAGGCTTTTTTCGGCGTAAAGTTACCCCTGCTATATGAGGCGTAGCCAATGTTAAGTATGGACGTCGGGACAGCGTCCAATTTTGCGTTGTTTGCGTAAGTCGTACGCGAATAGGGCTGTGCGTAAGTTACGTTCACGTCTAAAGCATTGACTATTTGCGGCGTGATTTGGAGCATGCGCGCTGGGATACTTTCACAGACGGCGCATGCGCCGTTCGTAAGGAGCGTCAATACGTGGGGTCACGATTAATTACCATACAACACGCCCCCTACCAGCCTACTTTGAATTAGGCAGGCTTACGCCGGCCCATATACGCTACGCCGCCGTAACTTCGGGCGCAAGTACTTTCTGAATACGGAACTTGCCTCTCAAAGTTACGGCGGCGTAGTGTATATGAGATACGCTACGCCCGCCTAAAGATAGGCATTTCTGTCTGAATCCGGGCCCCTGATTATTTACTGGAAGACCTCTCTAGACTATAAAACCATTGGTGTGTCACTCTTATTGTTCTTTATATACTTGAATTTCCCTGAGGGGTGACTTTGGTATATGGGAGTAGGCTCACCAACGTGATTCAGCTTAATCAATAGGAAACCACAAGAAGGTCACTTACGTTATTGGACACTAGTAACAAGAGATCTAGAGCCTCTTATGTATATTCTCCCAGGACTGGAAATTAAAACATAAATCCAACCTTCCTTTACCTTGCCCAGAACTAATAAAAAAAAAAAAAATCTGGTAGCTATGGGGCAGATTCACATACATTTGGACAGGCGCAGCGTATCACAGATACGCTACACCGCCGTATCTTACCTGGCGTAAATTCGAATCCAAGAAGAATTTGCGCCGTAAGTTACAGCGGCATAGTGTTTTTCTGGCGGCGTATTTGAAATTGGGTGGGTTGGGGGCGGGTTTCATTTAAATGAAGCGCGTCCCTGTGCCGAATGAAATGCGCATGCGTCGTTCCTAAATTTCCCGCCGGGCATTGCGCTAAATGACGTCGCAAAGACGTCATTTTTTTTAACTTAGACGTGACTTAAGTCCATCCCTATTCACGGACGACTTACGCAAAAAAAAAAAATCAAATTTCGACGCGGGAACGACGGCCATACTTTAACATGGCAAGTCTATCTATACGCCACAAAATAGCAGCTTTAACTATACGCCGGAAAAAGCCGACTACCGACGACGTAAGAGAATGCGACGACCGCGCGACCTTTCAGCTTCAGTGAGGTTTTTGGGGATTTGTTCCAAGATCCATACTTCTAATTTATCAGTACAACTATCATGAAATTTGATAAAATGTTGGGGGACACTATGTTTATCTGTCCCACCTTACGATACGCCCACTCAGGCAAAGGTTCGGTCAACATCGTAGAAAGATAGAAGGTGGGACAGATAAACATAGTGTCCCCCAACATTTTATCAAATTTCATGATAGTTGTACTGATAAATTAGAAGTATGGATCTTGGAACAAATCCCCAAAAACCTCACTGAAGCTGAAAGGTTTTTTAAGCTATGCGAACGCGAGACGTATTGGATTTACATTTTAGAAACACTCTCGCCAGGTGGAATAAATGAGATGCTGGAAATTTCCACTCTCCTTTAATCCACCTAAAAAGTACATAAAAAGTACATCTATTTAATAAATAGAAAATCAATCACAATATTAATACTTTTTTAACTAAATGACACTAAAATGTTTTTATTAAAATAATGGATTGACGTCCAGATCTAGTTATAAACTCCCACCAGCGTTAGTATATATATATATCTTCCCTAACCCAATTAAAGCTATATATTCTTATCTTCTTTTATTAATATATACCTATTTTAAATGTTTTATCCATTTATCTATGTATCAATGGTTTTCCTGTATCCCCCAAGGTACTCCAGAGATATATCTATTATGTTCCTTTTTCCCTTTTGTTTTTATATATATTTTTTTGTCACTGGAAACAAGCCCATATAACCCACTCCCAACGTTCATCTTTACATGTGGTTTTTTTCCAAAATAAGAATCAGTTCCTATTTTTGTCCACAAGATGGCGCACATTTTTATACTTACAAATTGACTCTCTCCACGTCCTTCCCCATGCTTGAGAAAGAAGCGCGCTTAGTCATCCGACGGCGCCAGCTTTGAAACGCCGTCGCAACTAGGTGACGTCACCGTGGTCTACGCTGCGCTCCGGGCCTCGTTTCCCACTACCCTCCCGGACCGGCTGTTTTACAGCACAGGACCCGACAGGTACAGGAGTGTTCCCGGAGATACTACCAGCACAAACAACCAGCCCGGATAGACGTCCCTCTCATCCTCCTCTCCCAGCATCTGATTCTACTACTTCCTCACCGGATTTTAAGAATTTTAAATGTAAGTTCACACTGTTATCTATGTATTAAAAGCTGCAATTACGTTTTAACCTGGAGGCGCCTTTTTGTTTCCGGATCTTACCCAGAAGCCGTTGTATCTTGGTTTGAGGATTCAAACTAAAGATACGACGCGGGAAATTTGAAAGTACGCCGGTGTATCAGCAGATACGCCGGCGTACTTGCTCTGTGAATCTGCCCCAAAATTTATATTAGTAAAGTAATAAGCTAGATGGGCCCTTCTCTATACAAGTATCTCTATTTGTGTGGTGTGGGTTTCAGATGTGGGGCTTATTGAAAGTTTCAAAGTTGACAATGCTTTAGTGAAGGAAGTTACTAATTTTTCACATCAATCAATGAGATTTTCTTTATTTCCCCATTTTTTTTTTTTAGGAAAGCAAGAATCCACACACACAATACAATCTACCAAATCTTCTATCCTGCGCACTGGACATATTTTTTGCAGGGCAGGAGACCACCACCAGCACGTTGTCTAGCACGCTGCTCATCCTTATGAAGTACCCTCATATTAAAGGTAAAGATGGCTTTCTTAGAGCATGAATCAAACTTTTGGGTAATTTCCACCAGAATTATTGCAGTAATTGAGATTGTTAGAGAACAATGAATTGGTCTGCTGATCCCATAAGAATGAGACCCAGTTTGCAATTTTTTTACAACATTTTACTTAAGCAAATGAAAGTTCTCCTTGAAGATTTAGATTTGTATCCTTGTAGCAAATCTGAAAACAAAAAGGCCTTTAGGATGCCTTAAAGAACACCTGTTGGGTTAGAAGTTGCCACTGCTTACTTGTTTTCAAAGGAGCAAGTTCCAGAGCTGCTGTCCTATTTTTTTATTTGGTCATTAAATTACTTAGAACTAGCATTTGCATGTCAAATCTCCAACAACTGCTGCTGGGTACAGGTTTGTTTGAGAAAACTAAATTGTGAAGTAGTGAATGAAGGATAAGGTTGACGGCCCTGTAACATACAGCGCTGTGAAAAAGTAATCCCCCCTCCAACCCCTTGCCAAAACAATGAATGAGCTGCGATTAACCCCATTTTTTGGAAAGCTGAAAAAAAATTCACTTACCTCACCCAGACCTGATTACTGCGAGACTTGTTAATTCAAGAAATCACTTAAATAGAAGCTGTGTGACAAAGTAAAGCATGCTAATATATCTAAAGAAGCAAAACTTCATGCCTTGATTTAAAGAAATTCAAGATAAAAAAGAAGATGAGAAACAAAGTAATTGACATGTATTGGTCTGGAAAGGGTTACAAAGTAATTTCTTAAGCCCTGTACACACGATCGGATATCTGATGGAATCTAATCCGATGGATTTTTTCATTGGATATCCGATGAAGCTGACTTTCATCAGTCTTGCCTACACACCATCGGTTAAAAATCTGACCGTGTCCAACGCAGTGACGTGAAACACAAAGACGTGCTGAGAAAAATGAAGTTCAATGCTTCCGAACATGCATCGACTTGATTCTGAGCATGTGTGGATTTTTGACCGATGGACTTCCCCACAGACGATCGTTTTTTTCTATCGTTTTTTTATCCATAGGAAACATTTGAAACAGGTTCTATTTTTTTTCGCCGATGGGGAAAAAAAACGATGGGGCCCACACACGATCAGTTCGTCCGATGAAAACGGTTCGTCCGTTTTCATTAGACAAACCGATCGTGTGTACAGGGTTTAGAGTATTGTAGGTATCAGCTGCTCAGAGGTAGTAGTAAGCCACATTTAATAAAAAGGAAGTCACAATTATTAGACATGTGGATTGGACGTGGGTGCAATTACATACAGTATACATGTCCACCTGATCTTTTGTAAGGTAATCTACTAATCGGGAGATTCTGGGTCAGAGTTGGTAAAAAGGTTAGGGTTGGAACTAATGGGGATTTCCATTGGAGAAGAATCATTTTCCTTGCATAGAACAATAGTAATCCTATCAGTGTCCTGGAGACCTAAAGATGAGCCAGAGAGTCTACCAAACCGAGCAAACAAACCTCCACCTTCCGGGGCACACAAATGGTGGTCACAGAGTGTATGTCTGAGACCACCGCTTCTGAAAACAAACTTTATTGTATATTTTTTCTGAAATGTTGCACTTGAGAAACCAATGCGCTAATATCTTGTGACATAAAAAATTGGAACTACCATTTTTTTATTGTCCAGGGTCCCTGCTTTCATAAAATATATAATGTTTTGAGGTTTATAGCTAATCTTCAGGCCTAGAACATGCGTGCAAAAAACCCCCCAAAAAAGGGTTAAATCGCTTCTGAAGTGATGCAACCCATTTATACCAAACTATTTGCAATGTTGATACCCAATGCGTAGGTGTATAGTCCACCACGTACATATCAGTATCATTGGCTCTGGTTTCTCTTGCACAATAAAAAAAGCCAATGTCCAGACTTCAGAGATACTGCGGGCTGGTTTACGTCAAATCAGACAGGAATCCTGGAGCAAACACCAAGCAGTTGGCAATTATGTTTTATTTAATCACAGATATGACAGATGAAAGAAATGTATTATTTTCCTTTGTTTTTTTTTTTAATATATATATATATATATATATATATTATATATACATATATTCTTTATTCAATAATTTTTAGTTATAACAAAACATATAAACAATATAATACAAAGCAAGAAAAGGAATAAACCTATATTAACCACTTGAGATCCGCGCTATAGACGAAAGACGTCCACAGTGCAGCTCTCAAGTGTGGGGGCGCGCACGTATTTATCGGGGTATAGCGCGCTCCCGCGTATAGCGCGCACCCCTAAAGTTGCCCCGAATCCTGTGGAAAAAAGTTTTTTTTGTACTTACAGTTTTGGTGTCTTGCGCGGCGTCCATCGGCGGCCTCGTCGGGTCCGGGGTCCGTCTGTGGCTTCGGGTGTCCTCTTTGTCGGGTCCGGCGTCCTTCTGCGGCGTCCTCGCGTCCTCCCCGCTCGTTTCCCGCACCGAGTTTGAATACTGCGCCGACATATACAGAGCGCAGTACACTCGTGTATTGTCGGCAATGCTCAGCTACTCTCGCGCTGACGTCCTGTACGTCCAGGACGTCAGCGCGGGAGGAGCCGAGACTGCCGACAATACACGAGTGTACTGCGCTCGGTATATGTCGGCGCAGTATTCAAACTCGGCGCGGGAAAGCGAGTATCGGCGTATACCGCGCACCCAAAAGTGCTTGGTATATGCCGATAAATACGGTAATTAGTGCATTTTTATAGCACTGATCGCTGTATAAATGTGAATGGTCCCAAAATTGTGTCAAAAGTGTCCGATATGTCCGCCGCAATATCGCAGGCCTGACAAAAAAATCACAGATCTAGTAAAAAATAAATAAAAATCATAAATCATAAAGTTATAGCGCCTATTTTGTAGGCGCTATAACTTTTGCGCAAACCAATCAATATACGCTTACAAAAATTATGTAGAAGAATACGTATCGGCCTAAACCGAGGGAAATTTTTATTTTATTTTTAAAAATTTGGGATATTATTATAACAAAAAGTAAAAAATATTGTGTTTTTTTTTCCAAAATTTTCTGTCTTTTTTTGTTTATAGCGCAAAAAATAAAAATCGCAGAGATGATCAAATACCACCAAAAGAAAGCTCTATTTGTGGGGAAAAAATTACACAAATATAATTTGGGTACAGTGTTGTATGACCGCGCAATTGTCATTCAAAATGCGTCAGCCCTGAAAGCTGAAAATTGGTCTGGGCACGAAGGGGGTTTAAGTGCCCAGTAATGAAGTGGTTAAAGTAGAGAACAAATCTAACCATCCAACCTCACAATAAAAACAAATAAACCAGTGGCATCTCATATTAAATTCATAAAATTAGGGATATAAAGCCACAAAATTTGCTCAGTAATAATTGTTACCCAATTATTAACTTGGATTGCAATCCTTCTATATCGCTACTTAAATTCTTCCTTTGTTTATACCTTCCTTTCTCTACTTTCAAATAAAACAAACCTTTCCCCCTGGCCCCTTCCCCTGGAGGTCACGTAGGAAGAAAGTAATCGCATAAAAAAAAATGAAAACCTCACTGCCGGACACGAGGGCCCCCGCAAACACATGCGCGGGAGTGACGTCATCACGGCCCTGGCCATTCTTACAGCTGAATCCCGGGTGAAGATGGCAGCGCCGGGGAGCCATGACAGTGCTAGGCTGGAGGGCTCAGTGTACAGGTAATTCTCTTATACTGTGCTAGTTTGCAGTGCATACTAGTACATTACAAATTAAACCTGCAAGAGGGCCCATTGTTTTTTATTTATTTGGCAGTTTACTACTGCTTTAACGTGCAGTGCATTAAGGCAGTTCATTGAAAATAAATGGGCTGCCAATGCACCCCAACATAGTATAAATCATACATGACCCCTTTTTTGTAGTGCAAAACACTACACAATTGCAGCCCACCTCTTGTAATACTAAAATCATTGAAAACTGTAGATAAATCATAAAATAATAAAAATAGGAGAAACAGTATCTATAAATAAAATGTATGTCTTTGTTTATTTTCTAAATTGACATTGTGGGGGTTCACTGTACCAATTTTTCAACACGCCATCTGTTCTACAGCAATTTTTGTTTATCTTACCAGAAAAGATCCAGGCTGAGATAGAGACTGTCATTGGCCGAACCCGTAGGCCATGTATGGAGGACCGTACCAAGATGCCATATACTGAGGCTGTAATGCATGAGGTCATGCGGTTTATTGACTTCTTACCGCTTGGAGCCCCTCATTCTGTGACGGAGGACACTGTCTTCAGAGGATATCATCTGCCCAAGGTACTCACAAACTTCCGACCAACCAACCAAATGTTTTGCTGGCTGTTCAGATATCATTTTATCAATCTTCCCATCTACTTTCTGCTCTTTGCAGGGGACCATCGTCTTCACAGTTCTGCACTCTGTGCTGTATGATGCCTCATTCTTTGAAAGGCCCCAGGAGTTTTATCCTGAACATTTTCTAGACCAGCAAGGATTGTTCAAAAAAAATGAAGCCTTCATTGCATTCTCTACAGGTAAGATGCTGTATAGCACTGTATAAAAATGTGTAATGTGTTCTTTATAATATCAGGAATTGGGGGGGGGGTCATACACAGGGGAGGGCTGGCAGCCTTAGGCCTGGGGGGCAAGTCCAGTCAAGTGGCCCATTGAACTGCCGAATGAGCTCACCATCCATGGCCCATCTAGTTTTTCAATGCAGTCTCACCAGTGTCCATCAGTGCAGCCAACTTCAGTGCCCATCAATGCAGCCTGATCACTGGGGTAGGTTACATGGGGTGTATGGGGGGGTAGATGGGGGGGTCAGCTAGGCGTGTCAGGGTCTCAGATCCTTGCATGTCACGGCCTCCTGGGGGAGTAATGCTTCTGGTCCTGGGGTCAAGTTGCAGCCAGCGCACAGCCCCGCAGCCCTGCGTCCCGACTCCCGAGCACGCACTATATGTTCCGGTCAAACAGTGGCAGAAAAATTGGGCTTTGGGTGTTGGTGGTGCCCTCACACTGTAACCCCTGTAGAGGTACTCTTGATAAAGGAAGAATTGGCCTTCCTGTAAAAAAAATAATATTTGATGCACCTGTCAAAGTGGTTCAGAAAAAATGTCTTCCCAATAAAATCAACACCCACAAAGCTAGGCAGCCTAGACAGTCTTGCACAGATTCCACATCCCAAAAACACTTAATCGGGGCTTAATAGCTGCTGCTAATCCAGGAATGATTAATTTTAATAAATGTCAGTCGGTCAACGAAGTCTGTGGACAGACGCACTCTTTTATCTGTCACAAAACCTCTGGTAGTACTGAATGCCTAATCAGAAAGCATACTTGATGCAGGGCAGCCCAGCAGCTCAATTGCATACTGGGCAAGTTCTGGCTAGTGGTCTATTCTCATGACCCAATAAACCAGTGGATTGTCGACTGCAAAGCTCTCCGTGTGTTTTCACCCCTAGAAAATTCTCCACCATATGATGCAGACATTGCAGGTGGAATGTGGAAGCTGACAGCCCTGGGTGCCAAGGACTAAAAATTTAAAAGTCATCACTGAGGCGCACTCCTCCATTGACCAATAGAATCCTCAAAACTAGCTCTCCCATGAGACTGTAAGCTGGCAGAGTCCTCCTCCTCCCTCCCCTCCTGTGTGTTCTGTGGCAATGCAAGAATAGTGTCTGCATAAAGCGGCCTTGAGAGGAAAGGAAGTACTTCTCTTCCTCCTGCTGCTCTGCCTCGAGTGCCCTGTCCATAATGTCACGCAGAGTCTGCTCCAGCAGGAACACAACAAGGATTGCGTCTCTGATGCATGCATTGTCACGGCTCACCATTCTTGTCACCTCCACAAAAGGTGACAGTACAGTGCATGCATCCTTTATCAGCAGCAATTGCCTGTGGCTTCTACACCCATTGACTCGTACTCAAATACCTGCAGCAGCCATGTAGCAGCAAATCACCAGAGCTTGAAAAAACGGGCCGCTGAAAAGTTATATAATCTTCTTTTCAGGGATGTGCTTAATTCTAAAGTGACCCTGCTGTGATAAAAACCTACCCTGTATTTTTAAATGTAGGGTCCTATGGACCTTTCCAACATGCCTAGTTCCTTGCCAGATTCTTAGATATCACATGGAGAGACAATTTGCCTATTAGTATTGCAGGTCAATCTCCTCTGTGTCTCCCTGGATTCAGGTATATTAGGAAACTAGATACAATGATATTGGCACTCTAGACCCAGCATCTGATGTTAGGTCAGGAATGCTGATAAACTGAATGACGCACAGTCTAAGCATTAAGGGCAGTCCCCCCCACCCACCCCTTCCCATTATCGTAGGACAGGCTGTATCTGGTCATCCTTTGTGTCAGTCAGAGAAGTGTATTTTTTAGCTAGTTCAAGGTTAGCTCTCTGTTTATTTTATCTAGAAGTGAATATTCAGTGAACTTATAAAAGTCCTAATTGCATTGTGAACACAATAGGGTTGATTTACTAAAGTTATAAAAAGCCCATGGAAAAATCCAAGGATAATTCCAAGCTCACTTACCGACCAGCCTGTGGACAACCAAATTAACCGTATGCGTTAAAAACAAGGGGATTAGTCTGCACACATTGACAAATACATGCGTAAGCTATAGGCCCCACCAAGGTACCCTGGTATCCAGGGCTCATGTCATGCGGGAACGCGTGGGAACGGAGTTCCTGCACTTTTTTCACAGCAGGAACGCAGTTCCCTTTGCCGAACTAGAGCAGCCGAGCCGCCCGAGCCAATCCTTCACTAAGGGCGATGCCCAGCTCGAGTCACTGTCAGGCGAACCTTAGTAATCCTTTATGTTACTGGCCGCTTCCTGTATATGGATTCATCGGGTAGTGTGCGGGTATTCCGTCACTTCCTCTATGCCGCAATGTCTCCTGGGAGCTTTTGTCATTGTTCCCAGGAGACATTGCGAAGGTCTGCCGCGAGTTATGGCGGGCTTTAGAAATAACTTGCTTCTTTTTTTTTTTTTTTGGTGGGGCGTGGATCTTGGGTGGGAGTTCCCACACTTTGTTCCCCAGGACTTGACCCCTGCTGGTATCCGTAGTACTTCCACTAACTTTTAAGTGGCTCCACAGTGGAAGCACATGCATTCTGATGGATAGATAGAGGGCAGTTGCACCCCTTCTTAAAGGCACAGGGGCACAGGGGCACACTGAACACCCAGCACATAGCACAATGGCTGCAAAGGTGTCAGTGCGTTGCCTGACCAGTATATCAACAAGAAATTATTTAAGTACTTAAACAGTAAAAAAGGGATGACTGACCACATTGGCCCCATAAAGAATGAGGAAGGGCATCTGGTTACAAAGAATAGGGAGATTATGAAGGTATTGAATTTATTCTTCTCCTCAGTCTTCACAAGGGAATTGGTGGGCTTCAGTAACCAAAACTGCAGTGTTTATCCTTGTGACACATCTCAGGGTGCACCCTCATGGCTAACAGAGGACAGAATTAGAATTAGGCTTGGGAAACTTAACATTAATAAATCACCGGGACCGGATGGCTTGCACCCGAGGGTACTTAGGGAACTCAGTTAAGTAATTGCCAAACCAGTGTTCCTAATTTGTACTGACAGTCTACTGACTGGAATGGTACCAGCAGATTGGAGAAAATCCAATATAGCACCAATATTTAAAAAGAACTCAAAATACATCCCTGGGATTTACAGACCAGTTAGCCTAACATCAATAGTATGCAAGCTCTTGGAGGGGATGATAAGGGACTGTATACAAGATTTTAGTAATGAAAATGGTATCATTAGCAGTAATCATCATGTATTCATGAAGAATCATTCTTGCCAAACCAATCTATTAACCATTTATGAGGAGGTGAGTTGCCATCTAGATAAAGGAAGGGCAACTCACTTTACTGTACAAAATAAAGTCCATTGGCATGGACCATAGAGTGAGTGCATGTATTGAAAACTGGCTACAAGGGCGAGTTTAGAGGGTGGTGATGAATGGGGAATACTCAGAATACTCAGAATGGTCAGCGGGGGGTAGTGGGGTCCCCCAGGGTTCTGTGCTGGGACCAATCCTGTTTAATTTGTTTATAAGCGACCTGGAGGATGGGTTAAACAGTTCAATGTCTGTATTTGAGGACGATACTAAGCTAAGCAGGGCAATAACTTCTCCGCAGGATGTGGAAACCTTGCAAGAAGATCTGAACAAATGAATGGGGTGGACAAGTACATGGCAAATGATGTTTAATGTAGAAACATTTTAAATAATGCATTTAGATGGCAAAAATATGAATGCAATCTACTCACTAGGGGGTGAACCTCTGGGGGAATCTAGGATGGAAAAAGACCTGGGGGTTCTAGTAGATGATAGGCTCAGCAATGGCATGCAATGCCAAGCTGCTACTAACAAAGCAAACAGAATGTTGGCATGCATTAAAAAAAGGGATTAACTCCAGGAATAAAGCGATAATTTTCCCACTCTACAAGACTCTGGTCCGGCCACACCTAGAGTATGCTGTCCAGTTCTGGGAACCAGTCCTTAGTTAGCATATACTGGAAATGGAGTGAGTACAAAGAAGGGCAACAAGGCAAATAAAGGGTCTGGAGGATATTGGTTATGAGGAAAGGTTGTGAGCACTGAACTTATTCTCTCTGCAGAAGAGACGCTTGAGAGGGGATATGGTTTCAATGTACAAATACCGTACTGGTGACCCCACAATATGGAAACTTGTTCGCAGAAGAAAATTTAACTAAACACATGGCCACTCATTAAAATTAGAAGAAAAGAGGTTTAACCTTAACCTCCCTGGCGGTATGATTCTGTCAGAAAAAACATGCTAAAAGCGGTACCATTATTTGCAAGGAAATTTGGCGTTTTATATTGTAGGTCTGTAATTTTTAGAAATAACTCACTTAAATCTGACCAAACAAGATTCTAATAGGCATCCCAGGTATGACATTTTTTTAAAAACAAAATTATAAATTATAATATAATAAATAATTATAAATAATTATAACAAATAATAATATAATTATAATAAAAATTATTCAATAATGTAATCAAATCAAAATCACTGAAATTTGCTCAGTTGCAGAATTGTTGCTGTCATTATTTTTTTTTTTTTATGACGAATTTCCCCACAAATCGCTATCGCACAATTCTGCAAGTGATTATAATTTATTATCGCTGTTTTTTAGCTGATCTAAAACTATTTTTGACATAAAGGGACACTTTTGGTTGCTATGGACAATCTACAGTTTGCAGGGAGAAAGAAACGTTTTTATTATATAAAATGACATGCATGACACAGGACAGACCACTAGGGACAGGGGGTGTGTGTTTTTTTTACATACAGTACTGTAATCTATAAGATTACAGTATACTGTATGTAAGGTGTTTGTTTACTTTTTTGAATTTGGCGCCGTTCTCCGTCCCCGTGCGTCGTAACGTCGCAGGGAACGGAGATCGGCGTCACACGGAGGCACTGTGTGAATCGAGCGAGGTCCCACTCGCTCACACAGCGCGGTGGCATCGCTGGATCCAGGGACAAGGTAAGTAACTTGTGCCTGTGGATTCAGCGAGGCGAGCCGAGTCTGACTCGGGGTTTCCGCTCGCAGCAGGAAAATCTAACCCCGAGTCAGACTCGTGAAGACCGCCAGGCAGGTTAAACTACATAGAGGGTTCTTTACTGTAAGAGGGGCAAGGATGTGGAATTCCCTTCATAGGCAGTGGTCTCAGCAAGGGGCATCGATAGTTTAAAAAAACATTAGATAAGCACCTGAACGACCACAACATACAGGGGTATACAAGGTAATACTGACATATAATCACACACATAGTTTGAACTTGATGGAATTGTGTCTTTTTTCAACCTCACCTACTATGTAACTATGTAACAGTACAAAAAGGTAAGCCACTGCCCCCTCCTATAACTGTCCATTGCAACAAGGAGCATATGTTAGAAAAAGGCTAAGGAAAATTTCAAACTCACTTACCGACCAGCGTGCGGACAACCACACAACCGTTTTTCATGACGAGAAAAATGAAACTTTTTTAATTGGTCGTGAAAAACGGTCGTGTGTAGGCCCCATAGCATTTTTCTCAACGTGAAAAATGTCCGTTAAAAATGTACAACCTGCTCTATTTTTTTATCGTCGTTTTTCACATCGTTCTATTTCACGTCGTGAAAAACGATTGTGTGTAGGCTTTAACGAGGGGGGAAAAAAGTGCATGCTCAGAAGCAAGTTATGAGATGGGAGCGCTTGTTCTGGTAAAACTAGCGTTCGTAATGGAGATAGCACATTCATCACGCTGTAACAGACTGAAAAGCAAAGACTGAAAAGCACCAATAGTCTCTCACCAAACTTTTACTAACACGCGGTAACACAAAATCAGCAAAAGCAGCCCAAAGGGCTTCCCCTTTATAGTGCCGTTGTATGTGTTGTCGTACGTGTTGTACTTCACCGCGCTTTGCTCGAGCATTTTTTTTCACGATCGTGTGTATGCAAGGCAGGCTTGAGAGGAATCGCGTCGAGAAAAACGACCCCTACCCGGTGGCACCTGCTGTTTCGGTCTCGCAAGATGTTCAGTCGGTGGCATGCGGGGGGACAGCCAACGTACAAACCTGGCAGTGAAAGGGTTAATGATAAAACAAGCAATTTGGCTATTGCTAAATATTTCAAGCAGAAATTCATTCTCTCAATTGACATTTACTATCTTAATCCTCTTGCTGCTATGTAATTTTTTTTATTGCATTTAAGTCTAAATATGAGATCTGAGGTGAGTGAGTGAGAAACTTATATAGCGCAACACATGTGAACTGAATCGCCTCTTTTTGACCCCAGATCTCATATTTAAGAGGACCTGTTAGACTTTTTTCTATTACAAGGGATGTTTGCATTGCTTGTAATAGGAATAAAAGTGACCCAATTTTTTATTTTATTTTTTAAAAACAGTGGCAAAATAAAAGTAGAATAAATAAAAAAAATGTTTTTAAAACTTCCCTTGCACAGAAGCGAATGCATACGTGAGCAGCGCCCACATATGTGAGGTATTGCCGTGATCGTTAGAGCGAGAGCAATAATTCTAGCTCTAGATCTTCTCTGTAACTCAACACATGCAACGTGTATAATTTTTTAAACATCGCCTATGGAGATTTTTAAGGGTAAAAGTTTGTCGCCATTCCACGAGCGGGCGCAACTTTGAAGTGTGGCATGTTGGGCATCAATTTACTCTGCGTAACATTATCTTTCACAATAAAAATTGGACTAACTTTACTGTTGTCTTATTTTTTTATTTAAAAAAGTGATCTTTTTTCCCCCAAAAAAGGGCTTATAAGCGCTGCGCAAATACGGTGTGACAAAAAGTATTGCTTAGTATTGTTAGAAAAAATATATATAATGTTTGGGGGATCTAAGTAATTTTCTAGCAAAAAAATAATGTTTTTAACTTGTAAACACCAAATCTCAGAAAAAGGCTGAGGACTCGTACACACGACCGTTTTCCTCGAAGAATCCATCAAGAAACTTGGTGGCAGAGCTTTTATGCCGAGGAAAATGGTCGTGTGTATGTTTTTCATCGAGAAAACTGTCGTGGAACTCGATGAGAAAAAAAGAGAACACGTTCTCTTTTTTCCTCGTCGGGAGTCTCAATTTCCTTGTCATGTTCCTCGTCGGGCTGGTTTTCGACGAGAAACACGTTCGTGTGTATGCTTAGAAACCCGCACATGCTCAGAAGGGTGGCGCCAGTGGAATCAAACTTCCCCTTTATAGTGCCGTCGTACGTGTTTTACGTCACCACGTTTGAGAACAACGAGATTTGGTCTTGATAGTGTGTAAGCAAAGAAAGCTTGTCAAGTTTCTCGACAAGCCTGACAAGGAACTCATCGAGGAGTTCCTCGGTCGTGTGTACGAGGCCTCAGTCCTTAAAGGGGTCTGTGTTTTTTACCTTAATGCATCCTATGCATTAAGGTGAAAAAACACCTTGCAGTGTCTGGCCCCCCGAGCCCCCATTTTACTTACCTGAGCCCTGAATTTCCGTGGATGTGATCCCGCTGTCGCTCTCTCCACGGGTTCTCGGCTCTTCATTGGATAGATTGATAGCAGTGCAGCCATTGGCTCCTGCTGCTGTCAATCAAATCCAATGACATGAGCTTCCCAGAGGGGATTATCTGATGCGGGGAGGAGCCGAGAGAGCCACTGTGGGACCCCAGAAGAGGATGTTCAGGGGCCACTCTGTGCGAAACAAACTGCACAGTGGAGGTAAGTATGGCATGTTTTTTATTTAAAAAAAACTATAGTATCACTTAAAGGGGTTTAAAAAAAAAAAAAAAAAAAGGTTATACGAGGACAGTAAACACACCTCGTGGAAGGTACCAATTTTTTTGCCTCCCATTTGGCATTTGAAGCGTTTTGGAGGAAAGAGGGTGGAGTAGATGGAGTCAGAAAGAAGTCATCATCCTGATCTGCACTTTTGTTCCAGGTTAATGATTCTGAAATATAGACAGAGCATTAACCATTCATTTATATAGGAATACAGTGCCTCATCTATATCAGCACTGTGTACACAAATGATAAGTGAGTTCAAAACAAATGGAAAAGCCCTGAGTGATAAAAAACACAGAGCGTAAGAGGTGATGTCCTCGTCATTTATGATACTAAATGTCCAAGTGCATACACCTGAAATGGCAAGACTTCTGTAGTTTTAATGTACCGTAGTTGCATATTAAGAATTTTATTGATTTTTAATACATTTTGCTGCTGCACTATGGAAGATGTGTCTACAGTATTAGGTGGATTCAGAAAGACTTAGGTCGGCGTATCAGTAGATACGCCGGCCTAAGTCTGAATCTGCGCCAACGCAAATTTTAAGCGTATTCTGGTAACCAGATACGCTTAAATTAGGCTAAGATACGAGCGGCGTAAGTGTCTTACACCATCGTATCTTAAAGTGTACATTTTTAGGCTGGCCGCTAGGTGGCGCTTCCATTGAGTTTGGCGTAGAATATGTAAATCATAAGTAAATCAGACAGAAATGACACTTATAGGTGGATTCAGAGAGAGTTAGGCCGGCGTATCAGTAGATACGCCGACCTAACTCGGAATCTGCACCGTCCTAAGTTTAAGTGTATTCTCAATCAGAGATACACCTTAACCTAGCTAAGGTACGACAGCCTGCGCCGTCGTATCTTAGGGTGCAATATTTAGGCTGGCCGCTAGGTGGCGCTTCCATTGAGTTCAGCGTAGAATATGTAAATCACTAGATACGCCTATTCACGAACGTACGTGCGCCCGTCGCAGTAAAGATACGCCGTTCACGTAAGGCATTTTCAGGCGTAAAGTTATTCCATCAAATAGCTGGACTAGTAATGTTAAGTATGGCCGTCGTTCCCGCGTCGAAATTTGAAAATTTTACGTCGTTTGCGTAAGTCGTCCGTGAATAGGGCTGGACGTAATTTACCTCCACGTTGAAACCAATACGTTCTTGCGGCGTACTTTGCCGCAATGCACACTGGGATATGTACACGGACGGCGCATGCGCCGTTCGTAAAAAACGTCAATCACGTCAGGTCACAGATAATATACATAAAACACGCCCCCCACATCCTCATTTGAATTATGCGCGCTTACGCCGGCCCCATTTATGCTACGCCGCCTTAACTTAGCAGGCAAGTACTTTGTGAATACAGTACTTGCCTTGCAAACTTACGGCGGCGTAGTGTAAATACGATATGCTACGCCGCCGCAACGATGCGCCGCCGTACCTGAATCCAGCTATATGTGTTTATTCTGCATACATTATGGGATCATTGTCTAAATGGAAGTAAAAGAAAGGGTAAAGAAGTAAAATTGGTTTATGGATAAGCATTTTTTGACAAACTGAAATCAGATTTTAATCCATTTTACAGGGTTGGTTATTGTGAAGGATATGCTTCAGTTGATTCTCCCTGCTAGTAATGCTGTGTATGTTAAAGGGTAATTGATCTAGTGTGTTGTGTGAAGAAGCCCTGTGTTTACTGTTTACTGTGATTAGATAAGTGGCTCATGTTAATTATTCTGATTGCTTCATTGTGGTAATTACCTCTTCTATATGCGGGGCCAAGCTGTCTAGATAACGTATTCTGTTACAACTACTAATTACCTTCACTGATGTCATTATCTAAAGAAATGTGTCTTCAGAGTCGGCGCCGAAGTGTCTGCCTATAATCTGTATGAGAGCCCCCACTGTGTGTGGAAAGGGGGTGGAGATTTCATTGTTCTTTGATTGAGGATTTAGCTTGTAAACTGCATATATACCTAGCAGCATGCTGCCATTAAAGTGTCTTGTTCCAGCATTAAGCCTTGGCTCATGTGTGGATGATTCTGTGATTTTCTTTTATGGGAAGAAGGGAATGCTTGACGGGGATATCATTCTAATACTGTCACAGTTATTATATTATAATTTAAGATTTTGTTTTTCAAACTTTTTCATACCCGAGATGTCTACTAGACTCTTGTTCGGACAGATTCAAGTGAGTTATTCCTAAGAATTACAGGCCTACAATGTAAAACGCCAAAATAATGGTACCGCTTTCAGCAATAATCATACTGCCAGGGAGGTTAACCATGTCACAATCACAATGCTTTCCCCCAACCAGTTTAGTTTACATGAGGTTAGACGTTTTCATTTCTGCACTCTTTTCAGCCTGGAGGTCGGGGTATACACTTCAATATCTTCACCTTGGTTGCTAGAGGAGCTTGTTCCTGCACTGGCTGTCATTTGATGGATTGATTAAATTATTGATTAGGAATTGTATTATTGATAAATGCAGTGTATTGATATAAGTGGAGGGTATTTTTAACACTGCATATGATTTTAAACAAAATCTTTTGTCTATATTTATATTCTGAATTATTATTCTGGAACAAGCTTCCAGATCAGAATGTCGACTTTACTCTGACTTTATTTGCTCCATTCTCTTTCCTCTAAACACTGTGATGATTTCTATGAGGCATGCTGAATGTTCTTGTCTGACCTTCTTTACAATGTGTGACCTGTACTTTATGATTTTATATTACTGTTATTGCATTGTATTTGTAGCACTACCCCCGAAGGAGCTGCTGGTTTGTTTTGGGTGGCATATTACCTCTATTCCTTCGCTGTCCAGGGTACTTGATGAGAGCTGGAAAAGAGTTCAATGTCCACACGTTGCGCTTCTTTTTTCTATGCTTTATTTACCAAACGTGGTAAAAGAATAAAAGTAGCAGTTGAAGAGGTGGAAGGGTAATAGGTACTGTAGTAGGTTCAGGTGTATAACTTTTTTGATCAGAAGCACTCCTGCTCCCAGCCATGCAGCCTTCATCGCCACTGTAGCCAAAGTGGGTATTGTGTACCTGAATAGGCCTCTCTCACTAACCTAGCAGCCAGGATGTCACACTGAACTTGGTAACAGTGTACCTGGCTTCCTCCCTTTAGGACGGACAGCACAGGACCACTCTGCAAGCGTAGACCCAGCCTAACTACCGGGCCTACTTGGTAGATCACGGCTCCAGACCAACGTGGTACCGGAGCCAGGAACACTTGAACACGCATCCCCGGCCAGGAGGGCCACTCACAGGGGGTGGTGGGACGACTGACCAGGAACGGATGGCGACGACCCAGAACTAATGACGTCTGTCCCTTAAGTACTCTCCCCCAGCATGCACAGCGCAGCGATCAACTCCCACTGATTGGCTGCCGAGGAAGAACACCCAATACACCCTGACTCGACTGCTGCCATCCTTGGCCTGGGGTGGTACCAACACCCCAGACAACAATAGTGGTCACTCACAGTACAGCCATGGCTGGAACAGAAGCCCAAATTTGGCAAAACAATACAGTCAGAGGTAGTTAAATCTCTGACTACCCTCTAAATTTAAGGCAGCGCCAGCTATAAAAGTAGCAGGCCGCTACATAATTTATATTTATTGATCATCTAGCTGCTAGAGAAGTTAACTGAAGGTAGCACGAAAATAAAGGTGCCTGTAAAGACAATTGTTTGGGGGGTTTTGGATAGAGTAGGGAAGCATTTGTCAAATTTAGTAAAATTGGATTGATGTTTGTGTATCCACTGGGAAGGTTCTCCCCTCCCCTCTAAAGAGAGAACCAAAACGCATGTACAGCGTAAAAGTGAATAATAATTTTTTAAGGAAAGTGAATATGAATAAACACGCCACCAATAACAAACTGTATACAATAAACCCAACCAACAACCGCAACAGACAAACAAGCGAGAACAATAAAAGGGGTATACCAGAATCATAAATGTTAGCCAGGCCAGGGTTATATAATGTTGGCTCCACACTGCTGGAAAACACACCGGTACTACGGCCCACAGATCTAACACTGCCACCAGCAGGTGAAATCCTTTACTACAGATCCTGGCTGTTAGAAGACACCCGCTGGTGTACACTGGTACTGTGATCCACAGGACCAACAGCGCCACCAACGGGTGACCCCTTTCCCGACAGGAACCCTTGTATTCATTTGGAAAATGATTTTCTTGCCGGCCGAGTGTACACACGTACGATTCACCGCCGTTCTTTTGAATGAACGCGGTGACGTCATTGACGAGCATGCGCTCGTCACATTTGATGCCGTTGCAGCCATCTTGCTTCACCCTACCTATGACTTGGAAGCTACCACGCATGTGTCAAAGTAATTTCGAGCATGCGCGGGTTTCCATGGAGGCAGGTAAGTATACACACGCTCGGGTTTCTCGGCAGGAAAACACTGCCGAGAATCCCGACGAGAAAAAAAGAGAGCAGGTTCTCTATTTTTCTCGTCTAGATTATGGGCAGTTTTCCAAACGAGAAACCTCAAAGCCTCGTATACACGCACGGTTTACTCGGCAAGAAAGCTCTGCCAGCAGTTTTCTTGCTGTTTCTGGCCGAGAAAACCATGCGTGTGTACGAGGCTTCAGTGACACAAATTGGAGGAGCTTCTCCCTAAAGGCTGGTATGTGACTATCCTATTTGGGGGGAAAACGGGGCGGAAACTGGAAAAGCTTGGCATGAACCGCCACCCAATCCAGGTACCATACAAGCAGCAACCATCCCGACTCAACTTTGTTCAGGGAGCGGGACGGGAAGTCCCTGTCCCACTTCTGGAACACTGTATACTGTATGTAGCTGAGGCTTGTTTGGACCAGCTTGACCCAAACGATTTAAAGTAAAAGTAAACATAGTTAGGCTTTAATTTATTTCAGTGTTAGAAGATTTTATATCAGACTAGCATTTTTAAAATTAGGATAATTACGGCAAAAATGAATTAAGCGTTTCTAAGGTAATTTTAAAATAAGGCAGGTCTGGACTGATTGTATGAGGAATAAAGATTACTTTTAATCTCTTACTGTCGTTGTCATCTTTGTTTAGGAAAGAGGGCTTGTCCTGGAGAAGGCCTAGCACGTATGGAGCTTTTTCTCTACCTCACATCCATCCTTCAGAAATTTGATATCCGCTCTGAAAAATCCCCTGATGAGATCGATCTCTCGCCAGAATACAGTGGACTTGGAAAAATGGCTCCCAGATTTAAGATGACATTTGTCCCCTATTAGATTCCATTATAGCATATATTTCACCAAACATAATAATGACTTTAGAGAACCTCAAATCCATTTGCCATGACTTCATTTTTAAATAATTTGCAATATTTGAATTCACTTTTTTTTGTATTAAATAACATTTTGTAGATAGATCTGTCTGCACGTTAAGGTGTCGCTAGATGCTGCTTCATCCCTTGCAAGTGAGATGCACTGCTCTCCAGCCCTTTGCAAATAAACTGCCTCCAACTACAGCCAAATATTTTACAGCCCGGTGCCTATGTTTTCCTGCATATCCTTGTTTCCATGTCCTATAGCCATGCCCTGATCTCAACATCAATGAGTCTGTCTGAGAGTACATAAAGAGACAGAAGGATTTGAGGCAGCCTACATCCACAGAAGATGTGGTTACTGTTTTAAGATATTTGAAACCACCTACCTGCTGAGTTCCTTCAAAAACTGTGTGCAAGTGTACAGTATCTAGAAGAATTGATGCTGTTTTAAAGGCAAATGCCTTGTACACACGACCGGTTTTCACAACGATAAAACTGCCATTTTTTATATTGGTCGTGTGTATGCTCCCTAGCAGTTTTCTTGACGAAAAAACTGCCCGTAAAAAATCAAAACCAGCTCTCTTTTTTCCTTGTTGTGTTTCCCGTCGTTTTTTTTTCTCGTTGCGAAAAACGGTCCTGTGTATGCTTTTCTGCAAGTATGCAGCCCAAAGGGTGGCGCCATTTAAAAAGGAACTTCCCCTTTATAGTCCTGTCAGACGTGTTGTACGTCACCGCGCTTTGGCCGGAAGTTTTTTTGCATGAACCTGTGTGTGCAAGTCAGGCTGGAGAGGAATTGCGTCGGGAAAAACGTTTTTTTCCTGCTGAGAAAAATGTTCGTGTGTACGAGGGAAAAGAGTTGTCACCCCAAATACTGATTTGATTTGTCTTTTTCTTTGTTCATTTACTTTTTATTTTGTAAATTGATACACTTCAGACTATTTCTGAAAGCATTCTTAATATACAGCATTTTTTCACACCTGTCTAAGACTTGTTTGCACAGTATTGTACAGTATCTTACACAAGTGAGTACACCCCTCACATTTTTATAAATATTTTATTATATCTTTTCATGTGACAACACTGAACAAATTACACTTTGCTACAATGTAAAGTAGTGAGTGTACAGCTTGTATAACAGTTTAAGTTTGCTGTCCCCTCAAAATAACTCAACACACAGCCATTAATGTCTAAAACGCTGGCAACAAAATTGAGTACATCCCTAAGTGAAAATGTCGAAATTGGGCCTAATTAGCCATTTTTCCTCCCCGGTGTCATGTGACTCGTTAGTGTTACAAGGTCTCAGGTGTGAATGGGGATCAGGTGTGTTAAATTTGGTGTTATCGCTCTCACTCTCTCATACTGGTCACTGGAAGTTCAACAAGGCACCTAATGGCAAAGAACTCTCTGAGGATCTGAAAAAAAGAATTGTTGCTCTACATAAAGATGGCCTAGGATATAAGAAGATTGCGCCAATACCCTAATAAATGAGCTGCAGCACGGTGGCCAAGACCATACAGTGGTTTAACAAGACAGGTTACACTCAGAACAGACCATGATCCTCTCCCTTCGGAGACTGGGCCACAGGGCAGTATTTCAAGATGATAACGACCTTAATCACACCTCCAGGATGACCACTGCCTTGCTAAAGAAGGTGAGGGTAAAGGTGATGGACTGGCCAATCATTTCTCCAGACCTAAACCATATTTAGCATCTGCGGGGCATACTTAAACGGATGGTGTCGGAGCACAAGATCTCTAACATCCACCAGCTCCGTGATGTCGTCATGGAGGAGTGGAAGAGGACTCCAGTGGCAACCTGTGAAGCTCTGGTGAACTTCAGGCCCAAGAGGGTTAAAACAGCGCTGTAAAATAATGGTGGTCACACAAAATATTAACACTTTGGGCTCAATTTGGACATTTTCCCTTAGGGGTGTACTCACTTTTGTTGCCAGCGGTTTAGACATTAATGGCTGTGTGTTGAGTTATTTTGAGGGGACAGAAAATTTACACTGTTATACAAGCTGTACACTCACGTATAGCGTAGTGAGTGACATCAACAATGAGTTCACAGTTGATGCCTCTTATGGGAAAACGCATCTGGTGGAGCCGGTTTGTGTGACGTTACTATGTACCAGCCTGCAGGCTAAGCCACTGCTGTGTGGATTATACTTCTCGCTGTTTTAAATGTCTTATTCATGTAAGTGCAGTGGAACCTTTTAAAAAAAATGCTATTTGTACCATGAAGCACCATGGCCGGGGCAGAGACAGACAGAAAAAGTGCAATGTGCAAAGCTATATTATATAACTAATTGAGTCCATCCCATATGATATAACAAAAAACAACAAAAACAGGGAATATGCTGCAAATGCAACCAACAGATCCAATAACCAGAAAATACCTGCAAACAAATAAATGCACAAAAAGTCCTCTGTGAACAATTCCTATCTACAGTGACTTGCTGCACTTCCACCTTCACTGTATGTGTGCCTACACCGCCACCAGATAGGATGGCCACTCACCATATAGGCTAAATTATGCGCCTTTGGTTCATAAGGATAACCACTCCATCTCTGAAGCCCGCATGCTCGAAATTACTTTGACGCATGTGCAGTAGCTTCCACAGCATAGGTAGGGTGAAGCAAGATGGCGGCGACGGCATCGAATGTGACAAGCGCATGCTCGACGTACGCAATGACGTCACCGCGTTTTTGCCTTTTTAAGAGAACCGCGGTTCTTTTGAAATGAGTGTGTGTACACTTAGGGGGCAAGAGATTCTTGCCCGTGTGTACGAGGCGCAAAAACCAGCAACAAACTTGCTGGGAGATATTTTTTTGCTGAGGAAACCGGTCGTGTGTACATTTTCGTTGAGGAAACTGTCGAGAAACTCGACGAGCCAAAAAGAGAGCATGTTCTCTATTTCCTTGACGGGAATGGAGAAAATTGACTTCTCGAGTTCCTCGACAGCCTAACAAGGAACTCGACGAGGAAAACGATGTGTTTCGCCCGTCGAGTTCCTCGGTCGTGTGTATGAGGCTTCAGACTTGTCAGCAGTCCCTCCCGATTGGTTATCCTTATGAACCAAAGGTGCATAATTTAGCCTATCTGGTTGGTTGGTGGGCATTCTACCTGATGGCGGTGTAGGCACACATACGGTGAAGGTGGAAGTGCAGCAAGTCACTGTAGAATGGAATTGTTCACAGAGGACTTTTTGTGCATTTTTTTTTGTTTGCAGCTATTTTCTGGTTATTGGATCTGTTGGTTGCATTTGCAGCATATTCCGTGTTTTTTTTTTTTTGTTTTTTGTTATATCATATGGGATGGACTCAATGAATTGTATAATATAGCTTTGCACATTGAACTTTTTTTGCACATTGCACATTATTTTTGAAAATTGCAGCAAGAAAACTGTCATTGGAATTGTTGTTGATGGCACTCATAATTTAATTGGTAATTGTAGATACCATATATATAGAGCACAAAGTTCACAATATTTGCACACCCTATTTTTGTCAATAACATAGGGACACATGAGTGGTAATTGTATTTTTTGAAGGACTGGCAAGGTGGAATACCTTAAAAGAGAAGTATGGCCAAAGCTTTTTTGGTGATACATCTCGTCTGGGTCACAGGAGTTCACTCATTTCTGCACTCCTGTGACTTGGATTCATCCAACAGCAGGCTAAAGCCCACTGTCAGCTGACATAACAGAGACGGTCAAGGATCTGCAGGGATTCCATTAAGTATTTTGTAAAGCAGGCATTCCTAACCTTCCAAATATGTCACATTACACAAGGTTAGAAATATGCATGCAAAACGAACATATGTACCTTTTACAATATAGGTAAATATATTTCCACAGAAAAAAGGATGTCATTACTTCACAGGTTATCTCCGGTGTTACCATTATTTACACAGAGTTCAGTTTTTTTCCATCATGAAAGCTCCAGGCAAAGGTACAAAGTTGATTTAGTTCTTATGCCGAGTACACACAACCATTTTTAACAACGTAAAAAACGACGTGAAAATTTAGGGCATGTTCTGAATTTTTAATAGCCATTTTTTACGTTGTGAAAAATGCTGTGGAGCCCACACACGTTTTTAATGACATTAAAAAAAAACTACATTTTTTAAATCCCGAAAAACGGTTGTGTGTACGCGGCATCATAGTCTGTATTAAAGTATTCTAAATATTCATAGAACAATCACTTCCTCCAGTTATCGGTTATTATTATGTGTATCTAATGCCTCGTACACATGATGAGAGTATTGGACGAATGATCGTTCTTTTTTTGCATACTGGTCTCATATCGAAAACAAATAGATTACTGAAGATACGAATATTCTTGTAAGACAGAATACAACTTCCCGCAATGATGTAATGTATTGTATTGTGCCGATTAAACAAAAATAGTTAGTTCTGGCATGGTACAAGAAGAAATGTCATGCTTGTACCCTTAGATAATTTCATATGAACTGTCACGATCGGCTCTCGAAAGCTGTGTACTAACGATCAGATTATCAGACGATCACTCCAAGACCGGTATTTTTACCGGTACTTTGTGTGTTCTAGGCATAAAGCCCTGTACACATGATCGGTTTGTCTGATGGTTTGTTTTCCATCAGTGAAAAAAATAGAACATGTTTTAAAATTTTCTTATGGATCAAAAACCGATAGAAAAAAAAGATCGTCTGTGTGGAAGTCCATCGGTCAAAAATCCACGTATGCCCAGAATCAAGTCGACCCATGCTCAGAAGCATTGAACTTCATTTTTCTCAGCACGTTGTAGTGTTTTACGTCACCGCTTTTTGGCACAGTCGGATTTTTGACCGATGGTGTGTAGGCAAGACTGATGAAAGTCAGCTTCATCGGATAACCGAGGAAAAAATCCATCGGATTAGATTCCATCAGATATCCGATGGTGTATACAGGGTTTTAGTCCCACCTTTCCCTGCACATGAGCTGAAATTTCAAATCAGGCATGTCCTTGAAATGTTGACACTGACAGATGAATTGTAAAGAAGGGCAGAGCAGAGATGGTTGGCACAAATCCTATCTGCATGGTCCGATATATTTTGCTTGTCTAAGGGCTGATTTACTAAAGGCAAATCGACTGTTCACTTTGCAAGGGAAGTTGCACTTTCTGCAAAGACATTTCCCCAGAGCTTAGTAAATGAGGTGAAGCCCTGCTGGCTACCATCATCCAATCATGTGCTATTTTTGATTTCCGTTGTACAGTATGTTATTGGGTATTCTTTGCAAAGTCAGATTTCCCCAAATCACTAAGCTCTGGGCAAAATTCCTTTACAAATTGCAACTTCTCTTACAAAGTTAACAGTCTATATGCCTTTAGTAAATCAACCCCCTGGTGCTCCATCCAAGCTTGGATGGGATGAATGTTAAAGCTGGAACCGGGCAATACACATGTTGGCCCGGATTCAGAAACAACTTACGCCGGCGTATCTATTGTTACGCCGCGTAAGTCCACGGATGCGCCATCGTATCTATGCGCCTTATTCAGCAAAATTTTGGCTTAATACGACCGATGTAAGTCTCCTACGCCGTCGTATCTTGGGCGCATATTTACGCTGGCCTTCGCTGTAATCTACGCCGTTTACGTAAGGCGTACGTCCGGCGTAAAGTTAAGCCTCATAAAGCAGGGGTAAGTCATGTTAGGGTATGGACGTCGGAACAGCGTCAGAACAGCCCTCGTATTTTACGTCGTTTACGTAAGTCATACGTGAATGGGGCTGGGCGTAGGTTACGTTCACGTCGTAGGCATTGAGCCGTCGTATCTTAGGGAGTAAATGCAACGTGATTCTGAGCATGGGCGCGCATTCGCCATTCGGCCCTTCATTTACATGGGGTCACTGTTCATTTTAATACAACACGCACACTACTTTCCTACTTTGAATTAGGCGGGCTTACGCCGGCCCATTTACACTACGCCGCCGTAACTTAGGGAGCAAGTGCTTTGTGAATACTGGTCTTGCCTCTCTATGTTACGTCGGCGTAGCGTGTATGAGATGCGCTACGCCCGCTCAAAGATACGTCGCTGTACGTGAATCCGGGCCGTTGTGTATATACTAACTGCTTTACCTGCTGCATGATTTGTTATTCTCTTCGGTCAGTTTTGTGATTTAGACATCCCTGCCAGTCTGCACAGCCAAGACCTTAATTCTAGATTTTCCTAGCTTGTGACGGAAAATATTGATTATATGAAGACAGGAGGCGAGTATCTTATGCATGATCTTTCTTTATTCATGCTCACAGCAGAAATCCAACTTCAGTGGAATCAATAGAAAAAAAAAACGTTTCTAAAACTGAATACAAAAGAAAAAACTACACCCTCGGCAGCCCTCTAGCTGGATCTGCCAATCACGGGGCAGGACAGCCTGTATATAAGGGGCTGCTACCTTAAGAACCTCCTCTTTCTTGAGGCGAACCTGTAACAAACTGAAACCGACAAACAGTCCAAAAAATCTAATCCTTGGGACCAGGCCTCTGACACAGGAATCAGCTGACGACAGGCGGGCATCCGAGACGGACTGCAGAACAGGAACAGTCTGAACAGGAACAGCGATCTCAACAGGAGATCGAAACGGAACTTCCGGGAACGATCAGTCACCGATCTGTAGAGTGCGTGGTTCAATAGCCTAGAACAAATGAGAGATAACCGTGACAGGGTTGGGTAGGGAGGGAAGATACTCGCCTCCTGTCTTCATATAATCAATATTTTCCGTCACAAGCTAGGAAAATCTAGAATTATATATCAGATAGGAGGCTCATATCTTATGCAAGTTCAAAGCTATGACAATGCACATATAGAATTACAACCGTCCTAGTCTACAACACTGACATAGATACGTGTGCCTCCGGTCTAAAATAAAATTGACGGAAAGTGGTCGCTGACGACCAGTCTGCAGCTAACAATAAATCCGATAGGGAACCTCCTGAGGTGACGACCTTAGTGGCCATCGCCCCTCTGGAGGAGTGAGCACCAAACAGGGATGTGTTAATCCCAGCCATGTCCATGACTGAGCGTACCCACCAGGCAAGTGTAGCCGAGGAAACTGGAAGGTGGGGCCTGGTGTAGGAGACAAGGAGTTGAGAAGATTGTGATGAGCGTAAGGGAGTCGTCATAGACTCATAAGCCTGAAGGCAACGAACCACACAAAGGTGTGGGTGTGTGGGAAAAAACGGGTAGAATACCGATTGGAGCCCCGTCTTAGTTCTACGTACCAGTATGCTGGTACTTGGGCTGTGGAGGGCGTTGAAATCTAACGCCCCTCAAAAGGCGGCACACCAAAGGGTGTCTTCCTATAGGAAAGGAGTCTATGGGGGCGTGATAAGCGGAGATCGCTGATCGATAGACATTAAGAGAATTATAGGACCTCCCGGATTCAAAAGAGTCCGCTAGGTAGTTGACCACTAAGGACACAGGTGCCTGAACGGGATCAGCCTGGCGCTTCTGGGTCCGTTGGTGTGATCAACGGCAGGCTGATCCCGTTCGGTATGCCGATCTAGTCCCGGGGGCCCAGGCCAAGAAGAGGAGATCCCTAGCTGTTCTCGAAAGGTCGCTGCCTGTAGCTGACACCCCGAGACCAACCACGCGAGGAGAGGCAGGGAGTGATCCGTGATCAACGGGTGTAGGTCCCCGTCCGGGTTGGTGAGGAGATGAGGGGAGCGAGGAAGGAGCCTGGGGGAATCCACCGCCATCCCCAGGAGGAGGGGAAACCACGGTTGCGTCGGCCACCATGGTGTGATCAGGACGACCGACGCTGACAGATTCACTATGTGAAGAAGGACCTTGAGGATTAGCGAGAACGGGGGAAACGCATAGTGAGTCCCCCGAGGCCAAGTCTGGCGCAGGTGCCTCCGGGTCCGGTCTCCAGCTGTAAAAGTGTGGGAGCTGCCGATTGAGACGAGAGGCGAACAGGTCCAGAGATAGAGGACCCCATAAACGATCGAGTGCCAAGAATACTGGCCGGTCTAGACGCCAATCGCTGGAGTCGGACAGGTAACGGGAATTCCACTCTGCTACCAGGTTGGAAGCACCTGGGATGTATTCCGCTACTGGAACGATGTTGCGTTCCAGGCAGAAGTGCCAGAATTCCTTCGCAAGATCCGCTAGGATCTTGGATCTGGAACCCCCCAGACGATTGACGTATTGGACCGCGGTGACGTTGTCCATACGTAGTAATACGCAACAGTTGGAGGAATGAGGTAGAAGACTCCTGATGGCGAAGAAAGGCGCCAGGAGCTCCAACGCGTTGATGTGCAGTAACGATTCCTCCGCGGACCACGTCCCTCCTGTGGAAGAGGAACCGCACCGAGCGCCCCAGCCGTGTCGACTGGCATCTGACTCCAGGACAAAGTCCGGGTTGGAACTGAAGATGGTCTTGCCGTTCCATTCGACGGCATGGCGTAACCACCACTGAAGTTCCACTATGGTTTCCTCGTCCAGAAGGACCTCGTCCGCATAGCGGAGCCCCTGGCGGAGATGGAGGGTCTTGAGCCTCTGTAGGGCTCGGTAATGAAGGGGGGCAGGGAAAATGGCCTGAATCGACGCTGATAACAGGCCGACTAGGCGAGCCAGTCCGCGTAAGGACACCCTCTGTTTGTCTAGTACGAGACTGATCTCCTTGCGTATGGTGACTAACTTGGTTTTGGGTAGACGGAGAACTGCTCGGTCGGTGTCTACTAAGAAGCCTAAAAACTCCATCTCTCGAGAGGGGATAAGGATCGATTTCTCGTAGTTTATGAGAAAACCCAGATCCTGGAGCAAAGCGACTGCCCAGGAAGCATGATCGTTTGCTAGGTGTGGGGAGTGGGCCATTATGAGCAGGTCGTCCAAGTAAATGATCAACCTTACTCCCCTGCTCCGTAGGGCTGCTACCACTGGTTTCAGCAATTTGGTGAAACACCATGGAGCGGAGGAGAGGCCGAACGGAAGGCAAGTGAATTGCCACACTCTGTCCCTCCACAGGAAGCGAAGTAAGTGTTGGGAGGCCGGATGGATGGGAACTGTGAGATAAGCGTCTTTTAAGTCCACCTTTACTAACCAGTCCCCGGGGCGTAAAAGATCCCGCAGGCAGTGGATGCCCTCCATTTTGAAATGTCGGTAAACGACATGCTGGTTGAGGTTTCTCAAGTTTATCACCGGGCGGTATCCACCGTCCTTCTTTCTGACCAGGAATAGGTTGCTGAGGAGACCCGGGGAGAGTGGATCCACTTCTACCACCGTGTGTTTGGCCTGGAGGTCCTGCAACTCGCCGTCCATGAGTGCAGCGTTTAGATTTGAGAACCGAATGGTGTGAGGGGCTCGATCCATCTGCGGTAGGGTACAAAGTTCTATCTGGTAGCCCGCTACAGTATTGAGAATCCATGCATCTGCCGTAATCGCAGACCAGGCGTGGATAAAATGTCTCAGCCTTCCGTCACACTAGTCCAATGCTGGGACTGTAGCCACGCCGGGTAAATGGGAGAAAGATCCCCGCTCTGGGTAAATACTGGAGGCTCTCCTGATGAGCACCGCTGTCTGATCAGACTGCATGGGCACAGGTAAGGTTGAGCTTATGGAATGGGCACTGATCAGGCTGCATTGATGCCTGATGATGAGGCTGCATTGATGGGCCCTGATGAGGCTGCACTGATGGGCACTGGTGAGGCTGCATTGATGTGCACTAGAAAGGTTGCATTGATGGGCAATGGTGAGGCCAAATTGATGGGCACTGGTGAGGCTGAGCTGATGGGCACTGATCAAGCTGCATTTATAGGCACAGGTAGGAAGGCTGCACTGGTGGCTGAGCACTGATGAGGCTGCATTGATGGGCACTGATGAGGCTGCAGTGATGGGCACTTGTGAAGCTGCATTGATGGGCATTGATCAGGCTGCACTGATAGGCACTGGTGCAGCTGCACTGATGGGCACATGTGAGGCTGCATTGATAGGCACTGGTTAGGCTGCATTGATGGGCACTGGTGAGGCTGCATTGATGCGTATTGCCAATGCCCCAGCTCTGATCTTCACGCCCCCTTCTGATGTTGAAAGGGGGTGTCATGGAATCCAATCACAGTCTTTGCATACAGAAGCCTGTGATTGCAGCAGATTGTGCATGCGAGTGCTCTAAACCAGCAAGGTGACGGAGGGTTTTTCAATTTAAAATGTGGAACATGTTATCAAATGTACCTTCGGGCTGAAGCACCTGGTCTTTTTCCCACCTAGCAACACCCCTAATTATGATAGCTTGGGCTGTGACAGGTACTGTGAAGGAAAAAAGTGGGTAGGGGGCGCTGATAATAATACAAAAATCCAATAGGAAGTGGCAATAAAACGCCTGTGCAAACAATGCAAAAAAGTGGAGCCGTGAGCTATCAATAAATAAAGATCCTATTGGGGATCGCAAAACTTGCCATATGTGTGCCAAACAGCAAATAAATAAAGTGCATGTGCAATATATACAAACAGGAAAAATTAGTGCATAAGACCTGTATATAAATCACAGAAAACCTGATCATAGGTGAACTATACAGTGAATGAAATAAAATACGTGTGCACTGAGTGCCAAAAAAGGGGAGATTGCGTAAAAAACAAAAAAAATTATTTCAAATGTGAAAGATTCACAAACTGTAAACCAGTGAGAAATCACAAAGAAAAGTCCATAATCTTAGGATGTAAATGTCCATAAATTCTTTAATCTTTACTACATGTGTGGTAAGTTGCAGAGGAGCAGGAATTACACCTTCACCAATCCTATCACCCAAACGTGCATAAAGGATGGCCCCTTACCGCATGTAGTTGACCTTTTTAACTAAAACAAGATCAAATAAAGCTTTGCTGTCACCCTGGACAGATTGTGGATGGTCTGAGGTTCCTGTGGGTCAGCTTAGTAGGACATCATGGAAAAAATATAAAACAGAGAGATACCGCCATAGCATATTATCATTTATTAAAAGTTTAAAACAAAACAAGTGACGAGTGGAGGCTTACTTTAAAAGTGCCCACATCCCGGCACTGAGGCTTTGGGCTTGAGTCAGAAAAGTACGATCCTGAGGACCCGTTCCGTAGAGAGTGATGTCCGCGCTGGAGTGTTCTACAGCGTGCGTTCCACCTCGCAAGAGCTGAGAACCAGCTGGACAGGAAGCTGTGCGTGATCTGCGTGTCGCCTCGACGTACGTTTCAGTAATCCGTCATCAGGAAGCGCCAAGGTACTGACAGGTACTCTTGGTTAAGAGATCAGGGGGCTATAGGAATCCTAAACCCTCCTGTGCCCAAGATTCTTTTGATCAGATTCTTGCCTGACCAGTAACAGCATGTTAAATAAGAACCAAAACAGGAAGTAAAGTAATCCTCGTCGCTTCTGGGATCATCGTCAAAGAGATGGGGGTGGAACGGTTGTTCCTCCTCCTCTGTGGACAGCTGACCCGACTGCTTGCAGCATTTCTGGGTTCCATGATGGAATGGGTCAGCTCGGTAATGGCTTTGACCCTGTAAAAGTGATTTGGTGGCTGTATAGAGCCACTCAGATTAATTTTACGTAAAGCTGATCACCAGCTACAAATTTTGACACCAGGATCATGGCTGCAGCTGCATCGTGGTATAACCGCTTGCTGTCTATATACTTACATTGGATGGCAAGTGGTTAAATATGGCCCTGTGCAAGAGTCCGAACACCACAGGGACATTCAAGAGCCTCTATACAGTACATAGTTACTTTGATTTCTATCAAAACTCCAGGACAGATTTTTTTTTTTTTCCTTTTTTTATGGAGAGAGTGGGGAACCACAATATGTAAAAATGATGTTCACATTTTTTGTTTAGTTCATATTACTTAAAATATCAGTTTAGCAATGAATTACACAATTAGGTCACCCAATGGCTCTCCACAGTACAGGTCAAAATGTGATGATAATAAATCTTCAGTAGATCATTAGCTCTGGCTCACCTCTGGCTGGCCCCAGGTATATTGGGAAAGCAGGCATTCCTAACCTTCAAAATATATTACATTACAAAAGGTTAGAAACATGCATGAAAAACAAACATATATATATATATATATATATATATATATATATATATATATATACACCTTTCACAACATAGGCAAATATGTTTCCTCTGGAAAAAAAGGATGTCATTACATCACAGGTTGTCTTCTATATTACCGTGATGTACACTGAAACCAAAAAATCCAGGCAAAGGTACAAACCTCCTTTTAGTTCTTAGATTCTTATTATTTTTTATCTGAAATTGTCAGTAATTTTTGTGGCAATGATTTATTTCAAATGCTGCCTTATGCATTGACATACTTCCTTAGGCCCAGTCTGTCTGGACAGCAGTGGCGGCTGGTGCTCAAAATTTTTGGGGGGGCGCAAACGAAGAAGAAAAAAAAATATAAGCCTCACTGTGCCCATCAAATGCAGCCACTGTTCCATCAATTCGCACCACTGTGCCATGCCATCAAACGCAGCCACTGTGTCATGCCATCAAACACAGTCACTGTGCCATCAATTGTCACCACTGTACCATGCCATCAATTGTCACCACTGTACCATGCCATCAAACACAGCCACTGTACCATGCCATCAAACACAGCCACTGTACCATGCCATCAAATGCAGCCACTGTACCATGCCATCAAATGCAGCCACTGTACCATGCCATCAAATGCAGCCACTGTACCATGCCATCAAATGCAGCCACTGTACCATGCCATCAATTCTGGTCACTGTGCCATCAATTGTCACCACTGTGCCATGCCATCAAATGCAGCCACTGTACCATGCCATCAAATGCAGCCACTGTACCATGCCATCAATTGTGGTCACTGTGCCATCAATTGTCACCACTGTACCATGCCATCAATTGTGGTCACTGTGCCATCAATTGTCACCACTGTGCCATGCCATCAAATGCAGCCACTGTGCCATGCCATCAAATGCAGCCACTGTGCCATGCCATCAAATGCAGCCACTGTGCAATGCCATCAAATGCAGCCACTGTACCATGCCATCAAATGCAGCCACTGTGCCATGCCATCAATTGTGGTCACTGTGCCATCAATTGTCACCACTGTGCCATGCCATCAAATGCAGCCACTGTACCATGCCATCAAATGCAGCCACTGTACCATGCCATCAAATGCAGCCACTGTACCATGCCATCAAATGCAGCCACTGTACCATGCCATCAATTGTGGTCACTGTGCCATCAATTGTCACCACTGTGCCATGCCATCAAATGCAGCCACTGTACCATGCCATCAAATGCAGCCACTGTACCATGCCATCAAATGCAGCCACTGTACCATGCCATCAATTGTGGTCACTGTGCCATCAATTGTCACCACTGTGCCATGCCATCAATTGTGGCCACTGTGCCATCAATTGTCACCACTGTGCCATGCCATCAAATGCAGCCACTGTGCCATGCCATCAAATGCAGCCACTGTGCCATGCCATCAAATGCAGCCACTGTGCCATGCCATCAAATGCAGCCACTGTACCATGCCATCAAATGCAGCCACTGTACCATGCCATCAAATGCAGCCACTGTACCATGCCATCAATTGTGGTCACTGTGCCATGCCATCAATTGTGGTCACTGTGCCATCAATTGTCACCACTGTGCCATGCCATCAAATGCAGCCACTGTACCATGCCATCAAACACAGCCACTGTGCCAATTGTCCCCACTGTGTCACTGTCCAGTCATACATCCACCTCGGAGCTTTATATTATAACCTGCTGGGACTTGTAGTTCTCCATCGTCTCCTGGGGCTCAGGTGCATGCAATCCACCATCTTTGTCCAGTTTTTCTCACTGCTGGGACTTGTAGTCCCATAGATGGTGGATTGCATGCACCTGAGCCCCAGGAGAAGATGGGGAACTACAAGTCCCAGTAGGTTTATAATATAAGACTCCCATCCACCTAGGAGCCTTATATTATAACCTGCTGGGACTTGTAGCTCCCCATCTTCTCCTGGGGCTCAGGCTGCTGACGGCTGGCATTTCACCCATAATATGCATTGCATTGAACATTAAAAATCATTTATTATGCCCAACTCCATGAAAATGTTAAAAAAAAATCCACCCTTGCAATGAGCCTACATCTGCACTGGGTTAATTGCTCATCATGTCTAGTGAACATTCGGCCGAAATCGCGGCACCCCCACCCCCCCCCCCCCTGAGGGGGGATGGGGGTGCCGCGATTTCGGCCAAATGTGCACTAAAAAAAAAAATTCCAAATGTTCCAAAAAAATTTTTATAGTGAATATTCGGCCGAAATCGCGGCACCCCCCTCCCCCCCCCCCGGGGGGGGGGGGGGGGGCCGCGATTTCGGCCGAATATTCACTAAAAAAAAATTGGAACACAGGTAATCTTTGCAGAAGGGGGGTGGACAGCTGCAGCTGCTGCCGCCGAACTTTGCAGAGAAAACAGTCCATTACAGAGGGGCAGAGGCAGGCGGCATAGCTCAGCTTACCTGTACTCGCACTGAGCGCCCCGAGTCCCGACGTCACTTCCTGTTCTTCCAGGGACGTCAGGACGGAACGAGCACAAATAGTGGATGCACCCGCCCAGCCATAACAATGCAGTCCATCGCGCCGGAAGCAAGTGGCGCGATGGACCGCGCCACAAAGGCATTTTTGGGCTGCCAATGTAGCGCCACGTCTGCAATCCCGTGATTGCACAGACGTGGCGCTACCCATACCGCGCTTTTCCCGGCGCCCGACGCCCGGACTCAGTGCACATAAGAACCTTTTTTGGAATTTTTTTTCCTTAAAGGGACATGTTTAAATAAAAAATTGTTTTTTTTTTTTTTTTTTTTAGATTTTTTTTTTACTGACTGGGGAGGGGGGGCGGCGCCCGGGCGCCCCCTATGGGCGGGCCGCCACTGCTGGACAGTATGGTCACCTGTTGACTTGGTACCATTCATAGGCTATTCTAAGGCCTCGTACACACGATAGGTTAACCAGAGGACAACGGTCTGAAGGACCGGTTTCATCGGTTAACCGATGAAGCTGACTGATGGTCCGTCGTGCCTACATACCATCAGTTAAAAAAACGATTGTGTCAGAACGCGGTGACGTAAAACACAACGACATGCTGAAAAAAACGAAGTTCAATGCTTCCAAGCATGTGTCTACTTGATTCTGAGCATGCGTGGATTTTTAACCGATGGTTGTGCCTACTAACGATCGGTTTTGACCTATCGGTTACCAATTCATTGGTTAAATTTTAAAGCAAGTTGTCTTTTTTTTAACCTAAGGTTAAATAACCTATGGGGCCTAAACACGATCGGTTTGGACTGATGAAAACGGTCCATCAGACCGTTGTCCTCTGGTTAACCTATCGTGTGTACAAAGCCTTAGAGACACAGAAGAAATATCCTATACAATCCTGCTTCAGATGATTGTAGTACAGTGGATGTTGTTTTCAATCTATTGAAGTGTAAGAAGAAAAAAGACTTCCTAATACCTGTCTCTGCAAAGAACTGACCAAGTGAACATGGAAAAAACAAGGTGGGCGCAGTCAGGGATGGCCATTGGGACTACAGGGAGTTTCCCGGTGGGTCGATGGCTCAATGGGCCGGCATCAGTGACAGCAGATCGCCCCCCCCCCTCCGCTCCTTTGTCTCTCCCTTCCCGCAGCGCTCACCTCCTCTCCCTTCCCACAGTGCTCACTTGGGGGGAACAGAGAAGCAGGGGGGATGACAGAGGAGCACGGGGGAGGGGACAGACAGCTGACTCAACAGCATGGCCTGGGAGTTTTTCACTTCTGCCTAATCTTGTCCCATAAGGGGGGGCACCGAACTGATTATTTTCCCCGGGTGAAATAATGTCTAGCTTTCCCACTGGTACTGCCTATAAAAGTACCAGTACCAGCAGCTCTACTCTAATAAAGTAGAACGGCTAGTGGCTAGTGAAGGGGGAGAGGGGGCTTGGGTGGCCGGGGGGGGGGGGGGGTGCCGGGAGTTGTCCGGCCGCCATGGGAGAGACCTGTCAAAGTGGGCCAGTCTGGATGAAGTCCAGGGCCACATTTTTGTCCCAGTCCAGCCCTGGGTGCAGTTAGGACTGAACTGGCTACCACTACTCAGGTCGAAAGGACATAGGGAGATATCAAAGCAAATAAATAAACAAGTTGTAATGGCCTTAAACCACCATTAGATGTCAGAACATGTTGCCCATATAGTTACAAGTGATTGTAAAGTCTTGTTTTTTTTTGTTAACCACTTGCCGACCGCCACACGACTATTCACGTCGACAGAATGGCACGGGCAGGCAGATTGGCGTACATGTACGTCCCTTTAAATCTGCCACCCAGAGTGAGGCCGCTGGTTCCGGGAACTCGATGTTCCCGGGAGTCCCACGATTGCAGTCGTCAAGGGCAGAACAGGGGAATGCCTTTGTAAACAAGGCATTCCCCTATTATGCTTAGTGACACTGTCACTGATGACCATTCCCTGTTATCGGGAATGGTCACCAGTGACGTGTTACGTGTAGCCACACCCCCTAACAGTAAGAATCACTTCCTAGGGAACACTTAACCCCTGCAGCGCCACCTAGTGGTTAACCTTCACTGCCAGTGTCATTTTTACAGTAATAAGAGCATTTTAATAGCACTGATTGCTGTAAAAATGACTATGGCCCCAAAATGGTGTCAAACGTGTCCGATGTGTCTGCCATATTGTCGCAGTCGCTGCCATAACTAGTAAAAAAAAATTATTAATAAATATGCCATAAAACAGTCCCCTATTTTGTAGACGCTATAACTTTTGCGCAAACCAATCAATAAACGCTTATTGTGACTTTTTTTACCAAAAATATGTAGAAGAATACGTATCGACACCCTGTGTAGTGGTTTTGCACAGAGCATTCCTTATCCTCCTCTTCAGCACTCCTGGCCCCTCCCTCCTGTTGAATGCCCCCCAGGGGTGGACCGACCATTGGGGCTCTCGGGCACTGCCAGAGGGCCCCATGCCACTAGGGGGCCCCATCAGGGTTGCCAGGCTCAATAAAACCAGGGACAGTATGTAAAAATCTGTGTTTTTTTTACATCTGTCCCTGATATGTCTGAAACCGACATGTTTTTGATGTGAAAATCCTGAGATTTTAGCTGCCCTGCCACTGCACTGCCTCCTGGCATGGTGGCCATCTGTAAGCCCGAGGGCCCCATAGTCTTCTATTGCCCGGGGGCCCCATGAGTTGTCAGTCCACCACTGATGCCCCCACACCTTTCTCTCCTTATTGGCCAACTGACTTTAATTGACAGCAAAAAGGTGACATGCTGCTGTCTCAGCCAATGAAAAGGGGAATCCCGGGCAGCTGAGACACTCCTCTAACTTAGCTGGATCTAGATGGGGCTCAGGTAAGTATTCGGGGGGGGGGGCTGAGGGGGACTGCTAGAATGCATTAAGATACAGAAAAAAATTCTGCCTTTACAACTACTTTAATAAATAAGGGGGTGTGGTCGACAGTCCTAGTATAAATACAGCACCTCATCCCAAAATTGGTTGAAAAAGAAAATTGGGTGGATGGGAGGGATTATTACGGTGCCAGAATAGAAACCAGACAACTCATTTATAGAAAAAGTAAAAAATATTTATTCAATTTTTTACACAATAAAATCTAATTTAAAGTACAATGATAACATGATAATAATTTGTGGGAGCAATTGTTGGAGATATCTTATTCGATCGAGTCAACCCTACTAGTTTTGCCACATTGGCTTCTTCAGGGCAAATCTAGACAAGATCGTTTCTGAGAGATGCTCCTTAGCTTCATGCAGGGTAGATGTTAAAATCCAGACCCTTGCGAAAAAACTTGAAACGAAATAAAATCAAGATTAAAGAAGAGAGGAATATAGCTGCAGGGACACTGAAGAGACCAGAATATATAGATGGTCATGAGTTGGATACCATAGCCAAAGCTATAAACAGACAGCAGCTGATAGTAATCACACACCAGCGTCTGTAACAAGACTTAGGAAAAGCCCTTGTGGGTAGTTTAAAACCGTATCAGGGTCCCTGCTGACAGCATTTTAACATCTACCCTGCGGGGTCACCCTGGCGGCCTGTGCATGAAGCTAAGGAGCATCTCACAGAAACGATCTTGTCTAGAATTCCCCTGAAGAAGCCAATGTGGCTAAACTTTTACTTTAATAAATGTTACAGTGTGGAAATGGGTTGGGTGAAATTAGGCTGTTTTTATAAATGGTAGCTGCAATGAAATAGAGGACATTCATCATTCTTCAAGAATATGGGTGTAACGGACAAGACTTTCATACAGTATGTGTCACTCTTTTTTAAAGGGTGAGAGGTTATGACAAATGCCCCCCCCCCCCCCAACAGGATATTGCATTAAACCTGTAAATAAATAAGCAGAGGGGATTCCCTTCCTGGGAAACCAACCAGTAATCTAATCAAAGTAATTGGGAGCAGAGGTAATACTGCAACCCACATATAACATTACAATAACTACATAGATGTACACCAGAATGTAAATAATACAAGCTTTATATAAGAAAAGATTAATAATAGTACATACATCCAATGTACAAACAGGTATTATCAGCAAGGGGCCTGATAGGAGTCCTGGTGGAATTGTGCACATATACCCGGGCATATATAAATATTAATAGAGGTACCTCCAGCAGGAACTGTGGTGTCTGCCTCTTAATCCCTTTCTAGTAGTTTCTAATCTGTCATGCAACCGGACCTCTAACTACTAGAAGTGACTGTCAGATGCATAGCCTGGCTCTAGCCTATGCTGTTTTTTTTTTTTTTTTAAGCCCTAAGCTAAAACTAGCTATAGAATTGTTGAGTGGAGGAACTGAGGATGGAGAACTAGGCTGTTGGGGGCCTTTGAGGAAGCTCTCCAGTCTGTGGGGGGGGGCTGACCTTGGGTCTGTGGCTCGGGTGCAGGATGGTGCCCTCCCGGAAATGGTAGAGGCTCTGAACAGGAGGCACAGGAGGAGCAAGAGAGGAAAGCAGGAGCTAGTACTGCTGGGCAAGTCTTCAGGAGGGAACCACCGGTTGCAGCCAGGGGGGCTGGTGAGTGACATGTGCAGTCAGGAGGACTGGAGAGGCATACCAGAAAGGACTTAGAGTAAACAGTCAGAAATTGGTGCAGAGCCAGTAGGGAGGATTGCAATGTCACAGGCAGTGAAGTCGGGCAGCTGCAGCCAGGAGAGCTGGCAGAGCCTGAAGAGGACTGACTGGGAGCACTGCAACTTCAAAAAAAACTCACAATGCCTCTTACTAAATACCTTGGATTGTCTACTTTCCAAAAAAGGGGCATTTGGAGAATATTTATACTGTCTTGTTAGGGCCTCAAGCAATCAGTACATCAGGTGTGATCAATTTTCAATGATTGGTACAATAGCTTGTGGACTCTATAACTTACACAAAGACCAAATAATAATAATTGTCTCACTGTCACGTTTGCTTGTGTCCTCAACCAAACTGCCAAACCATCAAATGTCTGATGTCATAACTGATCACATGTGCAACACCATGGCAGTTGCACATCAAACAGAAGCAGATTCCTTGGCTGTAAAGGATAAGAAGGTTTAATTCTGCTTTAACCAGTCTGCTGTCAGCAGATCGGCTTCTACAAATTTGGCAGTGCCTTAAAAGGCCTTAAAACGGAGAGCAACTGAGCATGTACAGAGTAGGGTGAGACAGTGTATTATTGGATTTTAAGCAGTATAGACCTTATTTTTTATTGTTTTACATAATTATACCTGGGGTGCCTTGGAGTTTCTTCAGGGGTGCCTGGGCAAAATGCCTAAAAATTGCCCAAAATTTGTATACAAGCTGGCAGGTGGATCAAACCTTCCTTTTAGTTACACAAAGCCTTCTTATTGTGCACCATTTCTACCTTCCAGCTACCGGCATCCTAACAACCAGTGATATCATCAGTCTTGATCACCTGCACAGCATCCTTGTATCCCCCTCGCCTGCCCCTCTATAATCAACATTGGGGTGACATTAGCTGAGTGATAGAGAGAAACTGAGGGAAAAGAGAAACATTGGAAAACTAGTCAGTACCAGTGTGCAAAAGTGTATTTACTTTGTAAGAATAAATTACCTCTAACGTTGGGTGTCCTACGTTAGACATGTGCACAGCTAAAAAATATGTTTGTTTCTTTTTTTTTTTTCGGGTCATTCATTATGATCGCAATTCGAACATTCGTAAATTCGAACAATCGAAAATCCAAAAATAAGAAAGAATAACTAATAATAACTATTAATTTATAGGTTTTGGAAATTCCTTTCAAATTTGGATGTTAGTGGACGTAACAAATACAAATTTATCCAAAGTTACGAATTATGCAAAATAACAAATGCCACATCTAAACAAATGGAAAGGAACAAATTAATAATAAATAATTATAATAAAAAGTTTTTATTATTATATTTATTTATTTTTTACTAATTTGTTCCATTAATTTAGAAACGATAAATTTGTATTTGTTACATTCACTAACAGTGGGAAATTCCAATACCTATAATTTAATAGTTAGAAATAGTTAAGGTATTATTGGTTATTATTTCAGATTTTCAAACTTTCGGGTTTTTGGATTTTCATACTTCGAATTTACGAATTGACAAATTTTCATATTTCGGAATTATCGAATTTACAAATTGATGATTTTTTCAAATTTACGAATATTCGGAAAAATTTGTTAAACAGGTTTTCATTCATTTGGATATTTACCATTTAACAAATTTGTTGAAATTCATTAAAGAACGAATTCGGAACACAACCAATTTCACATGTCTATCCTAAGTATGTCGATGCTGCCGCATTATGTAAAACTATTATGCCGCGTACACATCATCACTTTATGTGATGAAAAAAAACGACATTTTTAAAAACGTCAATTTAAATGACCGTGTGTGGGGGAAAACGTCGTTATATGTCTTGTGAAAAACGACAAAAAAAAGTGTCGTTTTTCAAAACGTCGTTTTTTGTTTCACAGAAATTGACCGTGTGACGTTTTTAAACCCGCACATGCCCAGAAGATAGTTATGAAGCGAGCTTCAATGGAAAAGAGTGGTGAACGTAACCTCGCTTTGCTAGAACATTGTGAAAAAAACGATGGTGTGTAGGCAACGTCGTTTTTGAAAATTGAAGTTTCAAAAACGTCGTTTTTTACTTCACAGAAAATTTCGTTTTTTTCCATCACATAAAGTGATGGTGTGTACGCGGCATTATAATTGTTTTTTACATTTTAGAATGGCGTGCCTTGAGACTGCCCATAATTTTAAAGGGTGACTTGATTGAAAAAAGGTTGAGAAACACTGAGCTAGCAGGACTTCATTTTCTGACTAATGTTCTTCTTTATTATAGTTTTGCCACACACAAGAAAAACAAACAGATGTAGCTGAACAGCAATGTGAGATAACTATTTCAAAATAAGGACATTTTCTGCTAATTTAGTCAGAGGAAGTATTTTTGGCCAGCGGTGTTCCTGGCATGACCCACGGGTCACAATTTGGGTTCATAGCTCTTGCTGCAATGCATAAAAAGGGAATCCTCGCCCATAGGAGACACACAGACCTACAGACAAGCAACATGTGCTTCTCCGGTGCCATTCTGGTCCTTGTCCTGGGGTGCCTTTTATGCATAGCATGGCTGAAAGGGAGAACCAAAAATACAACACTTCTGCCACCCGGACCTTCCCCACTACCACTGATAGGTAACCTTCTTCAAATCAGGCCAGATAAGTTTCTGGATACAATGCTGAAGGTAAGTAAGATTTTAATGTCATAATAATACTTGCAAATTGGGGTGCTATGATAAAGCAGTGAAGAGTTAGATGCCCTGTTTTATTATGGTCTACTGTCTCTCTCTCTCTCTCTCTTTTTCCTGGTGACCATTATCAAAAATTACAGAAAGTAATGTTAAATCCAAAATGTTGAGTTGTCACCGGTACAGGAATAGAAGAGAAATCTCCCAATGGGGACATTTGTTTTAGTGATAACTAAGAGAAAATGTTCCTCACTTTGGAGAGTAGACCCCCTCCCCTCAACATAGTACCCCCAGTAACAATAGATCCCCCACCAGCAACAATAGATTTTCAAATAGCAACAATAGGTTCCCAAACAACAATAGCCTCCTCACGCAACAATAGAGCCCGCCTACCACTTTAGCAACAATAGATTGACCACCAGCTAGAATTAGTAGACTCTCTAGAGCACCCAGTGCCATTATGTTTTTAAGGCTAGTTAGGTTTAAGCTGGAATTCCACTTTAAAGCTGAACTCTAGGCAAATCTGAAAATCTAATTGTCCCTTTAAATGCAATTTGATGTCTGTTATTTCTCTTGCATGTCTAACTTTCTCTTATCTCATAAATGTCTCTTTCTCTCTCGCACATCTCTCGTGTCTCTCTCATCTCTATCTTGTGTCTCTGTCATCTCTCTCGTGTCTCTCTCATCTCTATCTCTTGTTTCTCTCATCTCTCTCGTGTCTCTCATCTCTATCGTTTTTTTCTCTCATCGCTCTTGTGTCTCTCTCTCACCTCTCTTGTGTCTATCTCATCTCTCTTCTCACACTTATTTCTATCTTGTCCCTAATATATCTCTAGTCTCTCTCTCATTGCTGTCTCATGTCTCTCTTATTTCTCTCTTGTGTCTCTTTCATCTGCTGTCTCTCTCTCTCCCTCTCTCATATCTCTCCCTCTCTGTTGTCTCTCTTTTCTCTGGCCCCGTACACACGTCCGAGAAACTCGACGAGCAAAACACATCGTTTTGCTTGTCGAGTTCCTTGTGAAGCCGCCGAGGATCTCGGCGCGCCAAGTTTCCCCATTGACTGACGAGGAAATAGAGAACATGTTCTCTATTTGGCTCGACGAGTTCCTCGTCGGCTTCCTCGGCCAAAAGTGTACACACGACCGGGTTTCTCGGCAGAATACGGCTCCGATCGAGTTTCTGGCTGAATTCTGCCGAGAAACTCGGTCGTGTGTACGGGGCCTCTCTCTTGTTTCTCTCATCCCTCTCGTGTCTCTCTCATTTCTCTCGTATCCCTTTAATCCCTCTCATTTCTCTCGAGTCTTCCTCATATCTCTTGTCTCTCCCTTATCTCTCTCATCTCTTTCATGTCTCTCTCATCACTCTCGTGTCTCTCTCATCTCTCTCCCGTCCCTCTCATCTCTTTCATGTCTCTCTCGTGTCTCTTTCATCCGCTCTCTCTCTCTCTCTCTCTCTCTCAGCTGTCTCTCTCTCATGTCTCTTTTTTTCTTTCTGCAGTTTCAGGAGAAATACGGTCCTATCTTTACTGTATATTTTGGCTCTCGGCCGGTAGTGATGTTATGTGGATATGAACTGGCTAAAGAGGCTTTGATAGACCAAAAAGATGGATTTAGTGGAAGGGGAAAGATGCCAATGGTTCACTACGTCCTAAAAGGATTTGGTAAGATGTCTCGTTTTTTTTGTTTGTTTTTGCTATTTTCTGTGTATTTTCAGTGCTACGGGGCATGCTGAAAGTGTTCCTGTGCCCAGGCTATGGATATCAAATATATCCCTAATAAGACCTCTCTAGCTGTTTGTACTGTGAAGCAATTCATCTTCAATTTTTTTTTTTCAATTGAGACTGTAAAGTTAGATGTCAGTCAGTGTCTAACAGCACCCGCTGTGTGTTTACATTAAAAGACTGGCAGGCTGCCAAGATTCTGCTGCCAGATAAAATAAGGGGAAAGGACATGTGATTTGGGTGCCTTTATTGTGAACTATAACAATTATTTTCTCCATTATACCATTAGATACAAAGGTGAATGAGAGCTTTTACAATGCTTTTACTGCATGTTTCAAATATGTTAATACAGGTTCACATTAAGTGTAAATATTGTCAACATGTTCCCTTTAGTCTTTTATGACTCAAAAGGTATTCCTCCTATGGAGCCAGATGCTGTCGGGTCTCCTGAGGCCCATACTTCCCTCTGCCCTACCCTCCCCTCTTTTTCTTTTCCCCTTATTTTAATGCAATTGGTGGGGTTCTCCAGATTATATTTTTTGATTCAGCCCTGCACATGAGTTATCTATATTGTCCTCTTTATAACCTCTTTACTTAAAGGAGAAGTCTAGCCTGAGCTTGTTTGGCTGGGCTTCTCCTACAGGTCACAGGAGTGCAATTCGTTTTGCACTCCTGTGACCCGTTTTTAGCAGAGAGCGGTCTGAAGTGCGCTCTCTGCTGCCGTCACTGGAATCAGTCCATAATTTAATGATGGGTATGTTCACCCCAGGCTAACTGCTGTGTTAGTACAGCATTGTTTTGGAAGTCAACTGCTAGTGTGTTGTAAATGAGAAGAAGTTCTATTGACTTCTGTCATCCAATCATGTGCAAGCAAAAATGCATTTTTAATTTTTTTTATTTGCATGTGATTGGATATTCTATGCAAAGTGATGCTTTACCTCATTTACTAAGCTCTGGAGCAACTGCACTCACATAGGTAGATTCAGTAAGAGTTAGGCCGACTTATCAGTAGATAAGCCGACCTAACTCAGAATCTACGCCGACCTATGTTTAAGCGTATGCTCAAACAGAGATACGCTTAAACATATCTAAGATACGACGGCTTGCGCCGTCCTATCTTAGATTGTAATATTTCGGATGGCCGCTAGGTGGCGCTTCCATTGCGGTCGGCGTAGAATATGTAAATGAGTTGATACGCCGATTCACGTACGCCCGGCCGCCGCAGTAGTTTTATGCCGTTTCCGTAAGGCATTAGCAGGCCTAAAGTTATTCCATCTATTAGGTGGAATAACAATGTTAAAGTATGGCCGCCGTTCCCGCCGCGAGATTCACATTTTTTACGTCGTTTGCGTAAGTCGTCCGCGAATCGGGATTTACGTAGTTTATGTCCACGTCGAAATCAATAGGCCCGTGCGACGTACTTAGCCGCAATGCACCCTGGGAAATGTAGGCGCCCGGCGCATGCGCATTAAATGAGAAGTAAAAAACGTGAGGTCAAGCCTCATTGCCATAAAACACGCATCCCTCCAAGACATTTGAATTCGGCGCCCTTACGCCCGCCCGCTTTAGGCTACGCCTCCGTATATTAGCAGGCAAGTACATTGAGAATCATGTACTTGCCTAGCTAACTTACGGCGGCGTAGCCTAAACAGGCTAAGCTACGCCGCCGCAAGTTTGCACCCAGGTACCTGAATCTACCTAACAGAGTGCAACTATACTTTACAAGTGGGTGACTAAAGCGCTAGCCAACAGTGAAAATTAAAAGTGACCAGTGAAAAACAAAATGCTGCTCAAATCTAAAATGTGCTAACAACAAATAAAGGTCTGAATAAAGAATGATGAGCACAAACTGAAAATCTAAAAGTGAATATAAAGACAGTCCATAGGGGACTGATAACAATCTATAAAGATATGCAGTGAATGCAAAATTGGTGAAATAACCCAAAACTGATAATAAATCCAAAAATAAAATAAAAGTCCAAATATATAAATCAAAGTTTGGATAAATCAATCTGGTGTGCCAGTGATAAACAAAACTTCTGCACTTCGGGCATCAATGTGGACAATCTTGATAACTCTTTGCTTAGCCTGGGCTCACAGAGCGCTTACCTCCAGACACTAGGTCATGCGTGTCAACGAAATCCTCCCAAAACTGGAACAAAATCCAAACAGTGGGTAACTCGTGTTGCACGGAATCTTCCCAGTGCTGAGATAGAGTCGAGGGGCATTCTCTGTATCCAATACCAGTATAGGTCCAGGCGCAGCGAAGTCGACTCCACAGGATAGCCACAAGGTGTATCAGGAGCAAATGTAGAAATAAAAAGCTCTCATGGTGAAGTATGCAAGCACTTTAAAATGTAATAAAGGTAAAAATGTGCTTACATTGAAAAAACGAATAAAACGCCAAACAGCGGCACTTCCGGTGGACGGTCAGGGTATCGCGTCACTTCCGATCACGTCTAACCTTATGCATTACGTCACGACACGTGACTTCATCAGAGGTTACTGAGTGACTAATGGATACTGCCTTATATTGATACAAACAGGAAATGGTCCAGCAGCCATTTTAGATTACAAAATGGCATTTGAACAAAGCTAGGCTGCGGCCATTTTAAAGAAGGGCAAAGATAAGGGAAAAAAATACTTATTTATTTGAACTGGTGACGTAACAGAAATACGGACCAGACCATGTCACGCTAAAAACAACGGACATATTGAATATGCACAACTCAAAATGCCAAAAATTAATTATATTCAGTTAAATGTAAAACCCACATTAAAACTTGTCAAAATAAAATATGTATATAAATGACAAGATAACAGACTAAGGACACCTATATTGGATAGATAAACGTTTCATAACAATTAACTAATGGGGTCCTAAACACTATTCAATTATTAATTGATGGTAGTCTGTAAATTTTAATAACCTTTCAAGATAAAATTTAAAATATTAAAATGTAAAATACATAAAATCTTGAATTGTAAATGAGGTACTGGACTAGACTGGAGTGAGTGATACCCCTTGCGTTTACAAGTGAATCTCCCTCCAATGAATAGATCACATCATTGCATTCTAAACCAGAAATCTAAAACAACTAAAAATTGCTTAAAAAACAGTTGACGTCGAACTCAACATTTAACCCATTAGGCACTAAAGTATTTAAAGTGTGAATCCACTGAGATTCTTTCTTCTACCTGAATCTACCTAACAGAGTGCAACTATACTTTACAAAGTGTTCAGTCTATTCGCCTATAGTAAATTAACGTCTTGTCTCCTTTTGTTAAACTTTAATAAAAATATTGAACAAGAAAGTGTAAATATTGTCAACATTTTGTATACGTTGTATGGAGTGGGGAATGATTAGTGCCTCTGTCAGGTTTTTATTGCAGCCTGTGTCCCCTGTACAAAGATTTGCCCTCTCTATTTGTCCTGGTGCCCATGGTTACCATGACAGAAAATGATGGGAAACTCAAACTTTTTTAATTCAAGGACAGGAATAGAGGGGAAATCTTCCAATAGGGAAACATGATGACAAGAAAGTTTCCCTTTGCTTTTTAGAGATCTGCTTTTATTTTCTGTTGGGTCTCTAAAACAGGAAGGACATTTTGACAGATGGAACACAGATTTTAAGAAAAATTGATTTACAGTACTTATGTATCCTTACTTTTTTGCTCTACGCTCTTCCTCAGTTCCCCTTTTCCTACCACAATTACCCTCTCCTATTATTCTAAATCTAAAACTCTGAATCTGATTGTTGATTTTGTAGAGTAATACTGGCAATCCATAGTACCGATATGTTAAAGCGGGGGTTCACCCTATTGACGAAAAAAAAAATGTTTTTTTTCTTTTACCATAAAATCAGGCATTGTAGCGCGAGCTACAGTATGCCTGTCCCAAATTTTTTACCCCCGTACTCACCTTGTACGCGTAGATCGAAGATACCGGGGAATGGGCGTGCCTATGGAGACGGAGGATGATTGATGGCCGGCTCTGGCGCGTCACGCTTCTCCGGAAATAGCCGAAATAGGCTTGGTCTTCACGACGCGTGCGCATAGCCTGTGCGCAGGCGCCGTGAAGAGCCGAGACCTACTCCGGCTGTCTTCGGGGAGAGTGACGTGCCAGGGCCGGCCGTCAATCATCCTCCCTCTCCATAGGCACGCCCATTCCCCGCGGGAGCCGAAAAATACGATCTCCGATTACAAGGTGAGTCCGGGGTTAAAAAAATCGGGACAGGCATACTGTAGCTCGCGCTACAATGCCTGTCTCGATGGTAAAATCGTGTCGGGGGGGTTGAACTACCGCTTTAAAGTGTATCCATACCCAAAATGTTTCTTTTGTGAATGGAGTGTGTAAGTGGGGCCTGTGTTGTGATCATGCAATAAAACATCCGTTTGGACGCTATTTACGTTGTTCCATGGTGTGCTGGTAAGTGGGGCCTGTGCCCCTCCTCCACTGGGACCTGACATTATGCTAATGCAACTGTCCCTAGCCAGCAGGAGATCTGTCCCTGACCTACTCACTATGCAGAATGCATGCCAACCCAATGGGGATAGTGTTTTTCATAAGCACTGCCCACATCAAAGATGGCTGCCAGATTAGTCAGGGCAGCAACAACCAATCTGACAGCTGTTCCCCTCACGACACCTACAGAGGCCTTGAAGGGAACTTGGTTTCCCCCTTGTCCTCTACCCTTCCTGCACAGGGCCCACTGAACAGCACCACCCTTGCAGGGAGGCCAAACTACATCTGCCTATAAGTGAATGGTAATCTGCAAGAAAATCAAAAACAATAAACAGCTGATAGGAGTTCTTGCATCCCCCCTACTTAACTTTAAAAAAAGTTTTTTTTTCTTTAAAGTGTTGCTGTTAGAGAGATTTTCCCTCACTTTATATCCTGGGAACAATTTTTTTTATCAAACAGGAAGTGAAGAATTCAAATCCTTCCCCACTTTTGAGGCCTGTCTAGTTCTTTGCATGCTCTGCAATCTGTCTTTCTGCCCAGCCAGTCCAGCCTTTCACAACTTCTTTACTTTAGGAAACCCTTATTGAAATCAAGTCATCTTGGGCAGGGCTTGAGTCCTGCAGGAACGTATGGGAACGGCGTTCCCGTACTTTTTTCACAGCAGGAACACCGTTCCCTTTTGCATCGCTCCTCCATAATGCGTATGCTTTCAGTGGCCCGACATACCGACAGGGGTACCAGACATTGCGGGGGTTGTCAGGCAGGTGCCGCAGGGCGACATTTGTCCATGTGGGGAAAGTAGCTGGGCAGCTCCTTCAGCCCGTGTGGCTGACCTGGACGCCTATTAGGTTCAGCTGGCGGGGTGGGGGCGGTAACTACCCAGATGCTACATGACCATGAAGGGGGAAGGAGCTGCGATGGATCTCGAGCCCATTGCCTGATGCCACCTTACTGGGAAAAAAGTGAGTGCTCGCCCGTGTATCAGCCTCCCTGTATGCATGAATAGGATGAGTGGCAGGGCAGCTGCATATAAAGGAATTGATCTTTGCATGTTCCTCATGCATCTGCTGAATGCTTGATTCTCCTCCTCTCCCGCCTGAAAGCATTCAGTGTCTGCATGAGGAATATGCAAAGCTCAATTCCTCTATATGCAGCTGCCCTCCCGCTCTTCCTATCCAGCTTATTTTGCTGCTCATCTCCTCCATAATGCTATCGAGTAATTCAACACATAATTTATTTTCCTTTATCTGGGTTTGTTCTTGTCTCCCATTATTTAACCGTACTCTGAGCTCTTTGGTGATCAGTGGCAGTAAAATATCACGACATTCTGGAAATATTTAAGTGCTATCCAGTCCCCCCCCCAGTGCTATCCAGTTCCCCCCCCCCATGCTCTCCAGTCCCCCCTCCCATTTCTCTCCAGCCTCCCCCCCAGTGCTCTCCTGTTCCCTGCAGTGCTATACAGTCCCCCCTCCCAGTGCTCTACAGCTCCCCCTGTGCCCTCTGGACCCCCTAGTGCTCTTATATTAAGTCTGCAGTTTCTGCCCTTCTCCTGTATCATGTCTGCAGTCTCTGGCCATCTCCTGTATCATGTCTGCAGTCTCTGACCATCTCCTGTATAATGTCTGCAGTCTCTGGCCAACCATCTCTTGTATCATGTCTGCAGCTTCTGACCACCTCCTGTACCTTGCCTGCAGTCTCTGACCGTCTCTTGTATTATATTCACAATCTCTGACATCTCATGTAGCATGTCTGCAGTCTCTGGCCGTCTCCTGTATCATGTCTGCAGTCTCTGACCATCTCCTGTATCATGTCTGCAGTCTCTGACCAACCATCTCTTGTATCATGTCTGCAGCTTCTGACCACCTCCTGTACCTTGCCTGCAGTCTCTGATCGTCTCTTGTATCATATTCACAATCTCTGACATCTCATGTAGCATGTCTGCAGTCTCTGACCATCTCCTGTATCATGTCTGCAGTCTCTGACCATCTCTTGCATCTCTTGAGGGATGCAGATAATTCTGAGCAGGGATGGGGATACATTGTGGAGAGGGATGGATGATGGTGGGCGGGGATACATTGTGGAGAGGGATGGATGATGCTGGGTGGGGATACATTGTGGAGAGGGATGGATGATGCTGGGCGGGGATGGGGATACATTGTGGAAAGGGACGCGCATAATTCTGGGTGGGGATGGGTATACATTTATCTTTGAGGTGGGGAAGGGGAATCTTGGGCGAGTTCCCACACTTTTTTCCCCAGGACTTGACCCCTGATCTGGTGGCACTGAGAAAATGCCTTATACTGTACATTGGTAGCCAGTAGGAAGAATAAAGCCTTTACAGTGGTGGTCAACATGCCACCCTTTTAGATAGTTAAAGAGATCATTGGTGTCATGCTGATGACTTTGTCAAGTGACGTTGATCCTGGGACAATGCAGTCACCATCAAATGGGCGTTCAATCAGCCACAGCTCAAGAAGCAGCCTTTGGAGGAACCCTACGGTTCCATGGAACCCTGGTTGAGAATGGCTGTTCTAGTTTATTTTATTTTCTCAAAATAAATAGGAAGGATTTGGCCCTTCTGATAATTTCTCTTCTTTTTAAAAATATTTCTAAACCATTTTATGTAAAATGGAAAGCCTTTTTGCATATTAATGATTATGCATCTTCCAGGCATAACAGGTAGTAACGGAGAACGATGGAAACAAATGCGCCGCTTTGCTCTTACAACATTGAGAAATTTTGGTATGGGGAAGAGATCCATTGAAGAGAGAATCCAAGAAGAAGCTCACTTTCTAGGGGAGGAATTCAGCAAAACCAAAGGTAAAAACACAATTTTGAAATCTGTTTTGCACAGTAATAGGCAACCAGTGGTCACAACGACCAATCAGCTTTCACGTAGTGACATTACATCCGCAAAAGATGTAAATTGGCTGGTTGGTTTTACACATTTTGTCTATATCATGGGTTACTTAGTTTGTCAGGTTGAAAAAAGACACAAGTCCATCCAGTTCAACCAAAAAAAACCATACAATCCCATATACCGTACACAATCCAGAGGAAGGCAAAAGAAAACCCCAGCAGAGCATGATCCAATTTGCTACAGCAGGGCAAAAAATTCCTTCCTTTGAGCTAGTGCATTGTTGGTTCACTTACCTTTTCCTTCGATTTCCCTTCTAAATGTTTTTTTTCTTTGTTTGAATTTCTCACTTCCTGTTTCTCCTCAGTAAGCTTTCCACCATCATCTGAGCGGTGGAAAGTCATTTAGAACAGCTTACTGAACAGCTTACTGAGGAGGAACAGGAAGTGAGAAATTCAGACAAAGAAAACAAAGAAAAAAAAAACATTGAGAAGGAAAATTTAAGGAAAAGGTAAGTGAACCAACAATGCACTTAAATAGATAGATTCAGTAAGAGTTAGGCCGGCTTATCGGTAGATAAGCCGACCTAACTCAGAATCTGCGCCGACTTATGTTTAAGTGTATTCTCAAACAGAGACACGCTTAAACATATCTGAGATACGACGGCTTGCGCCGTCCTATCTTAGATTGCAATATTTCGGATGGCCGCTAGGTGGCGTTTCCATTGCGGTCGGCATAGAATATGTAAATGAGGGGATACGCCGATTCACGAACGTACGCCCGGAAGCCGAAGTACATTTACGCCGTTTCCGTAAGGCATTATCAGGCCTAAAGTTTTTACTTTGAAGTAGCTGTAATTCTGCTGTGATCTCCACACTTCCTGGTTGTCTTTTTCCTTATAATTATCGTACTGGGAGCTTTTCACTGTAGGTCTAAGCTGTCATTACTGTGTGTCTAAAACTTAACAGAACCAATCAGATTCATTTAAAAAACAAAACACTGCCCTGGATTTGTTTGTTTTTGTTCTGTGAGTCTTCCCGACTCACCTCTCACCCGGAACTTCATGTATGTACCTTTAAAACCGAAAGTGAAACTAGAGGCACATTATATGATTGATTATATGATTTTAATAATTTTTAAAAGGAATCAGTTAACTTTTATGTCTCTATACCCTGTAAACAGTCATTTCAGCAAAACAATTTTTTTCCTTTAGTGACCCTTTATTAATGTCTGCAAGGTAGACAGACAGAATAGTGTAACGATTCTGTTAAAAAACGAGTAAATACCTATTAAATTCCTTCATCTATATCACCTCTGGCGTTCTAGTTTCTGTTCTCTCATTCACTTCCTGGTTTGCATCGCTCGTCCATGTAAGAACTACATTTCCCAGTATGCATTGCGGCACGCCCAGTAATTCACACCTCTTTGAAGTCTCTAACACGTAGAGAGCGTCCTGCCGCACAGATGTAGTTCCCAGGAGGGAGCGAGCACATTACTGACCACCGCAGTAAAGCCTCCCTTCACGGTGGTCAGTAAAATCAGACAAGCAGGAAGTGAACAGATCAGAGAAGAAATAGAGCAACTTCTGAGCAAAAACGAACAATGAGGAAGTGAAAAGAGGAATGTCTGCAGGTAAAGGGGGCCAGATTCAGGTACAATTGCGCCCATGTAACGTAAGCCGTTTACGTTACACCGCCGCAAGTTTTCAGTTTTAGTGCCCAATCCACAAAACACTTACCTGGAAACTTGCGGCGGTGTATCGTAAATACGTCCGGCGCAAGGCGGTCCAAATCGAATGGGCGGGTACCATTTAAATTAGGCGCACTCCCGCGCCGGACCTACTGCGCATGCTCCGTTTCGAAATTCCCGCCGTGCTTTGCGCGAACTGACGTCATTTTTGCGATCGGCGACGTGCGTAGCGTACTTCCGTATTCCCGGACGTCTTACGCAAACGACGTGAAATTTAAAATTTCGACGCGGGAACGACAGTCATACTTTAGACAGCAATAAGTTTGCTGTCTAAAGTTAAGGCACCCAAAACGACGACTAACTTTGCGACGGGAAACCTAGACTAGCGGCGACGTAGCGAACGCGAAAAACCATCGTGGATCGCCGTAACTCCTAATTTGCATACCCCACGCTGGTTTACGACGCAAACTCCCCCCAGCGGCGCCCGCGGTACTGCATCCTAAGATCCGACAGTGTAAAACAATTACACCTGTCGGATCTTAGGGATATCTATGCGTAACTGATTCTATGAATCAGTCGCATAGATAGAAACAGAGATACCACGGAGTATCTGAGATACTCCGTCGTATCTCCTTTGTGAATCTGGGCCAGGATGCTTATTATGAAAACAACTTTTTTTCATTTACAACCCCTTTAACGTATATATATATATACTCCTATCACATTTCTGGGGACAACCAAAAATTTGTGATTTTCTTTTACTTTCAATGATAATGGTAACCAGGACAAATAGAGAGGGTGAGTCTCCCTAATGGGGGCACAAACAGCAATACAAACTGATTGTGTTGATGTTGATGTTTTGTCTCTAGTTATACTTTAAATACTGGAGTTTACTAATAAATGGTGTGGGTACAAAATAGTTAACCCGTTGTTCTCTTTTTCGCCAAGGCTAAAGACTTAAAATTGATAGATTATGATGCAAGAGGAGTGGCAGAATTTTCTTATGATATCCGGACATGTCCACTAAAGAAAATCTAGACTCTTTTGATCAATCAGGGCTTTCACCTGGATATTGTATAAGAATTTGTTTTGAACCCATGATCAAAAGTATTTTATTGTATGGTGAATACCGTATATTATACTGGAACCACATATTTTAGGATATCCCATGTTAATTACTTTTAATCGCGTATAAATGAACTTCTATTCTTTTAAAGATGTTTATTGTTTGGTTGCTGCCTCAAACTCCCAAGGGAAATTGGTAGTGTGCCTAACCACTTGCTGACTGCCGCACGACTATTTACGTCGACAACATGGCACGGGCAGGCACGTCCCTTTAAATCTGCCGCCCAACTCGATGTTCCCGCGATTGCAGTCGGCAAGGGCAGAACAGGGGAATACCTTTGTAAACAAGGCATCCTATTGACACTGTGATCGGGAACAGAGGCGTGGTTGGGGGGGGGGGGGGTGCGCTACGCACCGGGTGACAGGCGCTAGAGGGGTGACACCATCCGACTCTTCTGAGGGTGAGGAGGGTCCTGGCCAAACATCTCTAGCGCCGCGCGTTTGTCCTTCCTGCCTCCAACATCCCTGCTGCGTGCTGAGCCTGTCACGTGTCTGCACTATCTCAGCCTGGGCTGCACACAGTTATCATCTCTCCAGCTGCCGCCCGGGACGTGTGTCTGCGTGGCCCCAAGCTGGTGCTGTAACGGGCAGGAGCGCCGGGATGGTGTCAGCATGTTGAGGGGGTGACCGCCGCCGACCCGAGGTGAGAGGAGGCGGGGATTGCCATGGTGTCTATGTGAGTATGTGTAGCCTGTGCTCATCTGATGATGGGGGGGGGGGGGTGTGGGAACTGGACACAGCTCTCTCATATATATATATATATATATATATATATATATATATATATATATATAGCCTGGGGGTGCTATGGGAGGTGAGAGGGGGTTCTGCACTGAGGGGGGTCTATGCTTATGGAGGGGGGGGGTTTGCACTGAGGGGGATCTCTGCTTATGGAGAGGGGGGTCTGCCCTGAGGGGGATCTATGTTTATGTAGAGGGGGTCTGCCCTGAGGGGGGATCTATGTTTATGGAGGGGGGCTGCACTGAGGGGGGGTCTACTATGCTTAGGGAGAGGGGGGTTTGCACTGAATGGGATCTATTTTTTGGAGAGGGGGTCTGCTCTGAGGGGGATTTATGCTTATGGAGAGGGGGGTCTGCACTGAGGGGGATCTATGCTTATGGAGAGGGGCTGCTCTGAGGGGGGGTCTATGCTTATGGAGGGGGTCTGTTCTGGGGGGTGTCTATGCTGATGGGGGGGTCTGCACTGAGGGGAGGTATATACTGATGGATACGTACTTAATGGGAGTGGGTTATATTGAAGAAAGGGAGTCTGTACTTAGTGGGGGGAGTCTATAATGAGGGAGGGTGGTCTGTACTGAAGGGGGACTATAGTTGGTCGAGGGGGGGAGGGGGTGACACCAATTTTTTCCGCACCGGGTGACACCAACCCTAGTGACGCCACTGATCGGGAATGGTCATCAGTGACGTGTCACGTGTAGCCACACCCCCTAACAGTAAGAATCACTTCCAAAGTGGAGTTCCACCCTGATTTTTTTTTTTTACTGAAAATCTGAAAAAAATAGAAATAAAAATTATAATCACCAGAAAGGGTTGTTGCTATGCGGAAGTAGCTCTGCGGGCGCCTAGGAAAGGTAAGTGTCCTTATTAAAAGTCAACAGCTACAGTGTTAGTAGCTGCTGACTTTAAAAAATAAATAAATTGCGGGTGGAATCCCGCTTTAACCCCTGCAGCGCCACCTAGTCGTTAACCCCTTCACTGCCATTGTAATTTTTACAGTAATCAGTGCATTTTTATAGCACTGAACGCTGTAAAAATGACAACGGTTCCAAAGTGGTGTCAAAAGTGTCGCAGTCAAGATAAAAATCGATGATCGCCGCCATAATTAGTAAAAAAAAAATATATAAAAAAAAATGCCATAAAACAGTCCCTTATTTTGTAGATGCTATAAATATTGCGCAAACCAATCAATAAACGCTTATTGCGATTTTTTTACCAAAAATATGTAGAAGACTACGTATCGGCCTAAACTGTGGGAAAAAAATGTGTTTTTTTTTACATATTCTTTGGGGATATTTATTATAGCAAAAAGTAAAAAATATTGATTTCTTTTCAAAATTTTCACTCTTTTTTTGTTTATAGCACAAAAAATAAAAATCGCAGAGGTGATCAAATACCACCAAAAGAAATCTCTATTTGTGGGGAAAAAAAAGACATCAGTTTTGTTTGGGAGCCACGTGGCACGACCGCGCAATTGTCAGTTAAAGCGACGCAGTGGCGAATCGTAAAAAGTGGCCTGGTCTTTGACCACCAAAATGGTCCGGGGCTTAAGTGGTTAAGGAACTTTTTTTTAGGAGGAGCAGCCAGAAGAACTGTAAAAGGCAGCTAAACTTGGGTGCACAGGAATATGAAGCTTAGTTGAACATTTTGTGATTATCAGATCTCTGATAGTTGTATCTATTTGAAGATGATCTTTAAAAAAAAAAATGCAATATGTTTCTATTGAGATTAATGTGATTTCCATATACATTTAATATCTTGATGTTGTTTATAGGAGAGCCATTTGACCCAACCTTCCTTCTAAGCTGCGCTGTATCTAACATCGTCTGCTCTATCGTATTCGGGAAGCGGTTTCATTACAACGATCAACATTTCTTATCGCTGCTTCGGAATATTAATGGGATCATTCGCCTTATGAACTCTACTTGGGGCTTGGTAAGTAAATACTATGGATGAGCTTCGTATTCGAGTAGAACTCATGTTCGACTCGAACATCGTATGTTCGATCGCTCGTCGAAATACGAACAAAACGGGTCGTTCGCGCCAAATTCGAGTTACGTTTCACAGACCATAATTCACTGCGGCATCGCTGGCTGATGATTGGCCAAGCATGCACTATGACCCACATGCTTGGCCAATCACAGCTTGCAAAAAAAGGAGAGCCATAATTGGCCAAACCCAGGGTGGCTTTGGCCAATTATGGCTCAGGGAGTTTAGTACACACCCACACTATAAAAGGCCGCCTGCAGGTCGGCCTTGTGTAGTGTGTTGCGGTGGTTAAGAGAGGACAGAGAGAGTGTCATTTTTTGTAGGTAGATAGAGCAGGCAGGCAGGCTAGTCAGTTAATGTTACAGTGTGTAGAGGATATATATACATCCCAGGTGTTGTACATATATTTATACACTGTATAGTTTAGCTAGATCAGTTCTTCCTAATTTACTGGCAGGCAGGTGATTGTGCTAGCTGCAGTATTCTTACGTGGTTTATTGCCTGTGTCCTCTGTAGTTTGCACCTAAAGCTACTTGGTGTGTACTGGCCGTGTGCTCTGTAGTTTGCACCTAAAGATTCAGGAGCAGTGATTTTAATGATGCTTAAATAAAAAAAATTAAAAAAATTAAAAATTCCTTTAAATATTGTACCTGCTGGGTGTCTATAATATGCCTGTGAAAACGTCTTTGAGAACCCGGGTCTTGCCCGAGGGAACATTTATCAATGGAAAAAAAGTTTTAAAAACGGTCGTTTTTTCAGGAGACCTGAAAAAAACGACCGTTTTTAAACTTTTTTTCCATTGATACATGTTCCCTGGGGCAAGACCCGGGTTCTCAAAGACTTTTTACGACAATAACTTGCATATTAGGCTTTAAAATGAGCACTTTTGAATTTGAACGTTCGAGTCCCATAGATGTCAATGGGGTTCTAAATGTTTGAGCAAGCGTTCGGTCCGTTTGAAGGTTCTGGTGCGAACGGCTCATCCCTAGTAAATACATGAGATATTTTACATGAGATATTTGAACCTTATTTAGGAACTAATATCAAGTTCTCTGATCCCACCAATTCAGATGTGGTCAGTCACTTATAGTCAATGGCCCAGATTCAAGAAGCACTTGCGCCCGCGCAACCATAGTTGCGCGGCGCAAGTGCTTACTTGCTCCGGTGTAACGAGTGCTCCTGATTCAGGAACCTCGTTACACCGAATGCAGCCTAGGATCTGACAAACATAAGCCTCCTTATGCCTTCACATTCCAGGCTGCATTCTTGCGTTGGCCGCTAGGGGGCGCGGCCTTTGTGATCGGCGTGTAGTATGCAAATTGCATACTACCACCGATTCACAAAAGTTGCGCGGGCCCTGCGTACGCAAGGTACGGAGTTTCCGTACGGCGACTTTAGCATAAGGCTGCTCCTGCTAATAGCAGGCGCAGCCAATGCTAAAGTATAGCTGCGCCTCCCGCCCGTGAAATTTAAATTTCACGTCGTTTACGTAAGTGAACCGTGAATGGCGCTGGACGCCATTCACGTTCACTTAGAAGCAAATGACGTCCTTGCGACGTCATTTGCCGCAATGCACGTCGGGAAAGTTTCCCGACGGAGCATGCGCTGTTAGCTCGGCGCGGGAGCGCGCCAAATTTAAATGATTCCCGCCCCCGGCGGGATCATTTACATTAGGCGCCCTTACGCAGGGCTAATTAGCATAGCGCCCGCGCAATTTACGGAGCTACTGCTCCGTGAATCGCTGGTCAAATGGAAATATTTGCGTGGGCGCAGAGAAAAATCTTTGCTCTTTGCCCACGCAAATATTGCTCCATTCTACTTGAGGTAGAATCTGGGCCAGTGTCTACCTCATCTGTGCCCACCAGTGCCACCTACCAGTGTCCATCAGTGCCACCTACCAGTGCCTACAGTGCCACCTACCCTTGTTCGCCAGTGCCACTTATCAATGCCCACCAATGCTGCCAATCAATGCCTCATCATCAGTACCACCTATCAGTGCCGCTTATCGGTGCCCTTCAGTGCCACACATCAGTGCCCTTCAGTGCTACCCATCAGTGCCCATCAGTGCCACCCATCAGTGCCACCCATCAGTGCCTATCAGTGCCACCTCATCAGTGTCCACAAGTGCAGCCTATCAATGCCCATTAGTGCAGCCTATCAGTGCCCATTAGTGCAGCCTCATCAGCATCAGCCTCATATAACAAACTATAAAATATGTTTTTTTTTGTTGCAAAAAACTGTGAATAAATACCACCAAAAGAAATATCTATTACATGCCCAGCAAGCAAGTGGTTAATGCAAGGAATGCATTAAGGTAAAAAAACATTTAGACTTAACAACCCCTTCAAAGGGGTTGTAAAACCTTATTGACAAAAAAAAAACACCTGCAAGACAAAGGCATAATGAGCTAGTATGCATAGCATACTAGCTCATTATGTAATACTCACCTGAGATCGAAGTCCTCGATGCGGTGCACAGCACCAGCCGCTGACATCACTCCTGGAGTTACTTTCTGGTATCGCTGGCTCAGGCGATGTGATTGGCCAGAGCTACGATGACGTCACAGCACAGTCAGTAACGGCACAGTCTAACTGAAGCAACGGCACAATGTGCCATTGCTTAACTGTGCATGTGCCGATGACTTTGGCACATGCAGACACGGGGGATATCTCCTAAACCGTGCAGGTTTTTTATTATTATTTTTATTATTATTATTATTATTATACAGGATTTATATAGCGCCAACAGTTTGCACAGCGCTTTACATCAGGGAAGACAGTGCAGTCACAATACAAATCAATACAGGAGGGATCAGAGGGCCCTGCTTGTTAGAGCTTACAATCTAGAAAAGGTTTAGGAGATATCCAGGGTAGCTACAAGTAAGCCTTAATATAGGCTTACCTGTAGCAAAAAGTGTGTTTGAAGGGCTTTACAGACACTTTAAAGTCTCAGGACAAGCTGGTACTACTTGGACTGAGTAAAAGGAAAAACCCAGAAAGCTTGCCCTGAAAATTTAGCTTTTGGTGCAAATTAAAAAAAATATATTACAGCTTAGAAGCATTCTTTGTGTGTTTGCTCTCCATAAATAAATAGTTACAATGTCAGTGCTTTTATTGTGAACTTTGAAAATGAATTTTTCCACAATGCTATAGCTACAGAGATGAATTGAGGCTTGTTTTAAAGTGCTTTTACTTCTTGTTCAGAATAAGAATATTTAAATACATTAGTCTGGGCACAGGTTCACTTTCACAGGTTTACTTAACTCCTAATCTAAGTTTAGATATGATTACTAAACACTTACCCATTCCTTTTGAAATAGCAATGTAAGCCCATAATTTGAATGCTTAATGTGTAGGCGCTGGTGCACAGCAGTAACCATAGGCTTGTGCAGGGTATTGCATTAGGGTGTGCACCCCAAAGCTCAAACACACATGCCTTTATTTGTGGCCTAAGCTGTACTGGACAGTGAATGAATGGGAAGTGCTCTGTGCTGAACGGCTTCCTGTTCATTCACCAACTGACGCATAGTAAACACAATTTTCTATGCTTCAGTTATAAATGAACACAGTGAGTAAGCGTGCTGCGTGTTCACTATGTTCATTTAGAAAAGGATGGTGCTAGTAAATGACATATTTACTAGCCCCTGCCCCCACTCTCCATCCTGAAACATCTCCCGCAGCAGCTGGGGGAAAAGGGGGGAAGCCACAAGCACTGTTGTGTGGGGTGGGGGGAAGTTCAGGCAGTAGGGGAAATCAGCACTCCACGTAGTAATTAGGGTGTGCCCAGGCACACCTGGCACACCCCATGTGCACGCCTATGGCAGTAACAGCCTGGTCTATGGCACTAAGTTGCTGAAATGTAACACTTTGTACAACAAGAATCATTGGTATCACTATCCTAGAGAAGTTAGACAGCATTACATATATTGTAACAGGAATCCATTATGCCAAAAGCCTCTTGTGACTTCTAGACCCACAAGTCTCATATTAGTTCTGGGGCAGTGAAGTTGAACCTATTCAGCTTCACTGGGGGCAGCTCTAGAGTCAAATAATGGGAGCTTTGATCAGAGGCTTTTCTGACTGGTATTATACTTTGTGACATGTTCCTTTAAATAAAAATCATGCACTGTGAATTCAAGCAACTGTAGCTGATTTAGGTATATAATGGAGAATTCGTTATTAAAGAGTATCAAAGCATGTGCATTGCACAAGACACAGCCATTGGCTGGATACAATTTAAAGTAGTTATAAACCTCAGACATGAAATATGAACAAAACGTAGCTCTCTAATATTGTGCACTTGTCCTAATCCAGAGCATTAAGGCCCAGATTCTCAAAGACTTACGACGGCGTATCTCCAGATACGCCGTCGTAAGTCCGAATGGCCGCCGTCGTATCTATGCGCCTGATTCATAGAATCAGTTACGCATAAATTCTGCCAAGATACGAGCAGCGTAAGTCTCCTACAGCGTCGTATCTTGGGTGCATATTTACGCTGGCCGCTAGGTGGCGCTTCCGTTGATTTACGCGTTGAATATGTAAATGAGCAAGATACGCCGATTCACGAACGTACGTACGTACGTACGCCCATCGCAATTAGTTACACCGTTTGCGTAAGACATACGTCGGCGTAAAGATAAAGCTGGTCTCTAGGTGGCGCAGCCCATGCAAGGTGTGGACGTCGGAACAAGCGTATCTTTTTACGTCGTTTACGTAAGTCGTACGTGAATGGGGCTGTGCGTAGGTTACGTTCACGTCACAGGCATTGAGCCAGCGTATCTTTGGTCGTAAATACGACGTGATACTGAGCATGCGCGCACATGTGGCGTTCGTTCGGCCATGCATCTACATGGGGTCACGCTTAATTTAAAAACTTTGAATTATGCGCGCTTACGCCGCCCGATTTACGCTACGCCGCTGTAACTTTGGACGCAAGTGCTTTGTGAATACAGCACTTGCCTCTCTAAGTTGCGGCGGCGTAGCGTAAATAAGATACGCTACGCCCGCACAATGTTATGCCGCCCTACGTGAATCTAGGCCTGTGTGTAATTTCTGTCTGCTGCCTCCAGAGCCGGACTTACCATTGGGCGTGACTGGGCTCAAGCCCATGGGTCCCTCCCAATAGGGGGCCCCTTACGTTTAAGTTTTTTCAATAATATGCGAGTCATTTAAAGTGGTTGTAATGTAAACCCTCGGACACAACATTGTCTTAAAAAAAAAACATAACACAGGCAGCTGATCATTTGCATGACGTCACCGCGCTTGCGCACATTAGCCCCTCTAAACCGGCATTTAAAGCTTGCCGGAATGCAGTCTGTGAGAACTCCCCCTCTGTCCCGCACAGAGGAGAAGTCTTGGGGTGTTTAGCTCCTTCCACTCTTCCTGATACTCCCCCGTGTGACTAAAGAAGACGTCACAAAAGGGGAGTGAAAGAAAACAGCAGACACAGCAACGAATGGTTACGGTGCAACGGCGCATGCGCAAGATTACCGACAGGGACACAGTAAGGGCGGAAGCAACGTCATAATTTGAATCACATAACAGCAGTAAGAATGGCGCTTGAGATACCCGGAAATACAGAGAAGTAAACCATCCTAAAAAAGGTATTTGCAGGCCTCATTTTTGGGGGATATATATATATATATATATATATATATATATTGCATTGCGATGAGCTGTTATAACTTAATAATTGAAAAACTGCAAAAATCGGCCAGAATTGTGATCTTTATTTTTTTATTCTCAGTTTGTCCAGAATTGTGTAGCTCTAATACATAGCTTGTGTATGTATCATTTTGTTCTATTTAAAGTAATGTATAGAAGGTAGGGCCCGAAAGTAACTCAAGCCCAGGGGCCCCCACCACCCTATGTCCTGCGCTGGCTGCCTCCTTCCTCTGCTATCAGCATGAATATTTTAAAAAGAACATTAAACTTCTGACAAGTTTTCCTGACACCAAGGGAAAAATGGTGACAGGGGAGGAACCTCCAGCTGATTTACAGCTTTGGCTCTGTACCTGTGAGCCATGTGGAAGAGGTGTGTCTCTTCCCTCCAATCAGCTCCCATAACTCTTCTCACTGAGCTCTGTAGAGGGTAGTATTTTTATCTCTCCGCCCCCTTTTTCTATACTCTCAGACAAGCTTTTAAAATTCTGTACTTTGAACAGATATAGAGAAGAGAAGACCGCAGATAGACAGCTACAACCGCGCAATTTTCAGTTAAAGCGACGCAGTGCCAAATTGTAAAAAGTGCTCTGGTCAGGAAGGGGGTAAAATCTTCTGAGGCTGAAGTGGTTAACACTTCAGCCTCAGAAGATTTTACCCCCTTCTTGACCAGAGCACTTTTTACAATTTGGCACTGCGTCGCTTTAACTGAAAATTGCGCGGTTGTGCGATGTTGTACCCAAATGAAATTTGAGCACTTTTTTTTTTACCACAAATTGTTTTTCTTTAAAAAATAACTATATTTTTTCATCAGTTTAGGCCAATATATATTCTTCTACATATTTTTGGTAAGATTTTTTGCGGTACTGTGACATTGCGACGGACAGATCGGACACTTTTGACACTTTTTTGGGACCATTGACAATTATACAGCGATCAATGCTGTAAAAATGCACTGATCACTGTGTAAATGTCACTGGCAGGGAAGGGGTTAGGGGTTAACGCTAGGGGGCGATCAAGGGGTTAACTGTGTGTTCCCTCATGTGTGTGCTTTACTGTGTAGGAATGGGAGTGACTAGGAGAGGAGACATATAGTTTTTCGTACTTAGTAGAAACAAACAATATGTTTTCTCTTCCCTGACAGCACAGGGATTTGTGTGCTTACACACACACATCCCCGTGCTGGCACTTGTGCACGCGATCGTGCGTGGTCAACAGCAATCGTGCAAGCCGACCTCGCACATCGAGTTCCCTGCCGTGCTATGGTGGCCCAAAAAGATAAGGACGTACCCATATGGGGTTTCGACCCAGGGGAGCCATTCTGCCGCAGTATATCTGCATGAGCCGGTCGGGAACAGGTTAATTGTTTTTAGCCTCCACACAAGATGTTTATAAAGGAAATATGCCCTGAGTGCCAGTGGTGTATTTTGGTTTTGTGCTGCCCTAGGCCTGACTAAACTCGTGCACCCCCTAATTTAAATATGAGCCACCCCTTCCTGTCAAGGCCACGCCCCTTTCTGTTTAAGACCTGTCCTGAAATTTTGGAGTGGGGACACTAGTTCTTAGTGCCTTGGGGAGGGGGGGGGGAATGAATTCCCTTAATTTGCATAGATTTCCTCTCCTTTCTTGTTTGGCTATGGGGCAGGAAAATAAGGGAAATCTCTGCAATGGGACGGAGATGGTAAAAAAATTACTGACAGGGGCTATAACCCTCCCTTACTCTATCCAAAATGAAAGAAAAAAGTGTTGCCTATAGTTCTACTTTAAGCACAAATTTCTGATAATTTTATGGAGAGGACTAAGAAGATATAGCAATGCCAATGGTGCAGCAGAAAACATATAGCACAGTGAGGAAGGTTTGTGGTCCAGGATGATAGGACAGTCAAAATTAGAAGCAGCTTGTGTTACAAAAACAGTGTAGCGCAAGCCGGCAGGGACTCTTTCCGTGCTACCCCCCCTACAAAGTGCTGCCCTAGGCCTGGGCCTTGTTGGCCTAGGCCAGGATACAGCCTTGCTGAGTGCACTTGGACTTCACCTGTATAGAGAATTAATTACCAGTTGCCTTTTCTCTAATAAATATGTGTACACTTACCTTTAAATCTATATACTATAGAATCTTGAATTTTCTTGGTAAATAAATGTTCTCCTAATATTTTAGGTTGTTTACAACTTTGAGAGGCTCATCCGCTATGTTCCAGGACCTCCTCAGCGAGGGGTGCGATATTTACATGAGCTTAAAGCATTTGTTCGTGAGATGGTGGAAGGCAGTCTAAAGACCCTGGACCCCCATTCCCCTCGCCACTTTATCGACTGTTTTCTGAAGAGGATACAACAGGTAATAAGGAACGTAGGCTTTTCTAAATATAAAGCACTATATTGAGACAGAAATAAATACATAACTTTCAAGAAGGGAGGAGAGAAAAAGAATAGATGTAAACATCAAATAATACTATTAATTATTAAAGTGGAGGTCCACACTAAAAAAAAATAGCCAAAAAGGCTAAAAAAAAATGAAAATTTACCAGAAAAGGCTGTTACTAGGCAGATCATCCTAATCTGCCTCTTCCTCGTCTGCGGCAAGGTTCTGTGTGGAAATGGAGACGCACTGCCTTTTGGGACACACAGGACGGTGTGCCCATTCACAAAAAGCCTCGCAACTCGCGCATGAGCAGTAGGAAACGGGCACTCGGGCAGTGAAGCGAAAAGGCTTCACTGCTTGTTTCCCTTAGTGAGGATGGCGGCGCCGGGACCCGGTCCGAGGGACGGATCGGCCTCGGCGGCCGACATCACAGGCAATAAGTGTGCTTATTAAAATTCAGCAGCCACAGTGTTTGTAGCTGCTGACTTTTATTTATTTTTATTTTTTTTACCGCCGGACCTCCACTTCAAAGTGTATATGTCCAGTCAAACATTTCAGAAGGACTGTCTAGAACCTCATTTGTTAGACATGTGCATTCTTTTTCGACCGAATGCATTTTCGTCCGAATTTCAGGTATTTTTGTTATCGTTTTAACAAACAATAACGAAAGCACAGAAAACGGAAACTGAAAGATCCGACATAAACAAATTCTTTATTTTCGTTTTCGTTGCGGTCGAATGTGCCTAACCTTAACTCTATTAGTCCAATATTATTCTACATAAAGAGAAAAGATTCGACATTATAGAGACATGAAGAAGATTCGACATAGAGAGAAAAGATTTGACATGGAGAGAAAAGATTCGACATGAAGATTCCACATAGAGAGACATAAAGATTCGACATAGAGAGACAGTTTTGTTGCTTCGTCAAATCTTTTTTTTTTTTTTTAGAACTTTCGACAGACACCATAAGCCTTCAATGACAGATTCGACCTTAATTAATTTGGATTTTCGGACGAATGCATTTTGTTTACGAAAAACTAAATAAATAAAAACGAATTTCGGGAGTAACTAAATAAATTTATTTTTCGAACGAAAACGAAATTACGAAACAAAATATTTCAGTGTGCACATGTCTAGATATTTGTTACAACCAGTTAAAAAATTTTAATAAATCAGCAAAATTTACTTGAATTTAAGGAGTCGTTTTCCAAAATGTCCCAATATAAAATTTCCTAAAATTCCCAAACCACATATGATACCTTCTTGTGAAAAGCACGCTATACAATTAATTTTTTCTCATTCATCTTGGACACTCTTATATGCTAAATAACCTTGACGTTGGGTTTGTCAAACAAGCCTCCCTTAAGCTGGCCATAGAAGGGTAGTTTTGATTTGTTTGGCTAGAAGGCTGAACCTAAAGAAAGCCCAGCGGCTAGCAAGATAGATGAAGGAATCGACCCCTGGCAAGGCACTGTATTCTGACTCTCAAGAACAAGAAAAGATTTCTACCAGTCAACATAAGTCGATATAACGTTTGACTTCTGTCGTACAGGGACAGCCACAAATCAATCAAAATGTGTCCGGTTCATGCTGAACCGGCTGGATTCTGATCAATCTATGGCTAGTTTAGTCTGTTCCAGCCTCACCAACATACAGAAGAGTTAGACAAGGGAGTTGCACCAATGTTTTTCCGGTTAAGGCTCAAGAAAAACAGCAAACCAGGAGCTGAAGAGATGGAGCCGACAACAGACCATCGGGGGAAAATGCGAGGGACAGACATGGCTCAATAGTGACATTTGTGTCCACTAGTGTGTCTTTGCATTCAGGATAAACCACAGTAAGTGTATCCTCCATATGTGGAATGAAGTGGCAGAGTGAGGGGGAGGTCTGTTGTTGGCTCCCTTCAGCTCCCAGGCCGAATGCATCTCGTGGATGTCTCCTGGGAGATCACTTTTTGAAACCTCGGCTTTGCCGTTTTAGAGACTGCACCTATTTATCTACTCCTGAAGAAGCGAGCAGTGGTTCACGAAATGTGTCAAGTTATGTATGCTAGTACAGCTCTAACATTGTATACAATAACATGTGCATGTTTTCAAGCAATTTGCCATCATGATAAACACCTTGGCTTTTATGTCTATATATATACTCAGGTTTTAATTAACCATGTTACTATATTTTACTCTACTTTGTTGGCTCCCATACTTGCCTCATTCAAAGTCCCAAAGCATCAGCACAAAGCATCAGCAGTAGAAAGCCTTAATGCATGTCATACCATAGCGCTTATTCAGAAGGCTTCACATGCTCTTGTACAGTCTTTATTCTGTTAGTGGTGTGGTTCTAGCTAGTTAAAGTGGTTGAATGGTCAATTTTTGGACTTTTACAAATTAGTTTTTTTATATATTTTTGGGGGATATTTATTATAGCAAAAATATTGCTTTCCCTGATGATGCTGGATGACGACAGGGAGGTGGCCCTTCCTGCCTCTTGCCCCATTCCAGTAGTGGATAGTTTTAGATACTTAGGGGTGCAATTTTCACCCAAACTGTCAGATTACTGTCAGCTAAACATATACCCATTGCTTCCAGATTTCAAAATAAAAAATTAACACATGGAACAATCTTAAGATGTCCCTGGCAGGCAAAGCAAACTTAATAAAAATGATCTTAATGCCCCAACTGTTGTACTTCTTACATAACTCCCCAGTGGTCATTCACCTGAAGATCTTCAGAGTGGTGAACACCCTATTCAGGAAATTGCTTTGGAACGGGAGGGCCCCAAGGATTAGGCTGGAGCAGCTCCAGCGAGCGAAGGATGATGGAGGGTTGGCGGTCCCCAACCCTTGGGTATATTACATGGCTGCACAGCTGCAGCATCTGGTGGGCTCCATGACTAGAGACCCTGTGGGATCGGCGGCGCGACTGATGCTATTTGCTTCTGGTGCCGAAACCATCCCCCTGGGCCTGGAGGCACAAATGTTCCTGAAATCTAACAAGCTTCACCCGACTTTAACACTGTCTCAAAAGATTTGGAACAAGGGCAGGCAACTTCAGGGGGTGAGGGGGTTCACTGAACACAGTCCTATATGGAACAACTCTTCATACTCTGAACAAGCTAAATTGCAGCGGGAACCTAGATGGAAGGGGTATGGGATAACAATGCTGTCTCAGATATTTCAAAATGGCAGGCTACTGACGTTCAATCAGCTGCAGGCCAGATTTGATCTTCCAGCGTCCATGTGGCTCTCATATCGTCAGCTTGGCCATGCGGTAGCAGCACAGGGGAATGCTGTGGAGTGGACATTGTCACCCGCCCCAGTTTTTCACTTGCTGAACACAACCTCCGAGACCAAAGGAATTATCTCTCAGTGCTATCAGATGCCACTGTCCAGACACCTGGACGCATACCCATGTGGGGCCCTGTCCGCCTGGCAGAGGGATCTCGGCCAGGTGACGGGAGACCAGTGGGAGGAAGCCCTTCAGTCCCTGACTACATGCTCCCTGAACGTCGCTCAAAAGGTTTCACAGCTCTACATATTATTAAGGGTCCATTACATACCGTTGAGGTTGCACAGGATGGGTAGGCGGGCGGACCCGATGTGCTGCAGATGTCAGCAGCACGAGGGGGACCTGATACATCTCCTGTGGCGTTGTCCAAAACTGCACAGGTACTGGGGTGAGGTGGTGAAGACAATTAACTCGGTTTTTCAGACAAAGGTCCCGGTAGATCCTATTTGCTGCCTGCTGGGGGTGCTGGAGGATGCAATCCCTGAGGAGGCGACCAGGGTGGCTGTCTCAAGGACATTATTCCAGGCTAGAAAATTGATTCTGATAGGGTGGAAATCTGTCTCCCCTCCGACCCATTCATCCTGGATTTCCCATGTGGGAAGGGCATTAGTAATGGAAAAATACATCTACCAACATAGGGGGTGTCCCGGCAGATTTGAGAGGATATGGGGGATGTGGTTGGATACGCCAGGTCTGAGCCCTGCGGAGCTAGTCATGACCAGACTTCTGAGGTGCCTATAGACATGTACATATGTGGGATTGCCGAGGCATGTTGACTGTATTATTGGTGCTGGGAGGGAGAACAGGCACAGTGGATTTTGGGGGAGTACTGGTGCTGGTGGGTGGAGTAAGGGACAAGCATGTATACGAAAGATATTGCTGTTTTTTCTTTTATTTTCTTTCTATTTTCTCTCTTTTCATGCATGATATGTCGTTCAGGGCTTACCATATGTATGTGCAGTGGAGAGATGTCTTATCTGTGTAAAACTGTGAATGTTTCAATAAACACTTATCTGATTTAAAAAAAAAAAAAATATTGCTTTTTTTTCCAAATTTTTGCTCTTTTTTTGTTTATAGCGCAAAAAATAAAAACTGCAGAGGTGATCAAATGCCACCAAAAGAAAGCTCTATTTGCGGGGGAAAAAATGACGTCAATTTTGTTTGGGTATGACGTTGCACTTGTCAGCTAAAGCGATGCAGTACAGAATCACAAAAAATGCTCCGGTCAGGAAGGGGGTAAATCCTTCCGGGGCTGAAGTGGTTAAAGATTACTTGAAATCAAAAGTTTTTCTTGCAGGATAAGGAGAATCCAGACACAGAATTTCATATGGAGAATCTTGTGGCTTCAACAGTAAACCTATTTACTGCTGGGACAGAAACTGTCAGCACAACTCTTCGCTACGGCTTTCTCATCCTGTTGAAGCATCCAGAAATTCAAGGTGAAAACACTGAATTTAAAAAATATTTTCTGTATACCTGACCCTATATTTAACAAACATAAAATAATAGTTGACCTTCTACTTGTTCTGGCAATGTCATTCTTTATTGTACTTCTTTAATTGACATTTGTCAATTCGGCAGTTTATTAACATCCTGTCCCAGGGTGACAACACTCCCTGAGGGGTCGCCTTAGGCAGCAGCAGTGTAGTTACCCTAGAATAAACTGTAGTAATTTCGGTTCATTACATCTGTCTCTAAAAACTAAAACAAACCAAAAACCTGTTTTAAAGAACTACAGATACAGCCAACCAAAACCAATATTTATTTTTCAAGCACATATTATAGGATCACCCTTACATACAACTTTTGTCAAATATGAGGAGGGCTCAATAGGAAACATCAACAATCTACCTAGGTACTTTTACTACTACTTGAAATTACTCTTACTCAGTGAAATGACTCTAAAATGTATTATTCAGTTAAGGTCCAGAAGGAGATTGATCGAGTAATAGGTCAACGATATCCGTCAGCTGAAGACCGAACCAAGATGCCTTACACTGAGGCCGTAATCCATGAGATCCAGCGATTTGGTGATATTGTCCCAACTGGACTGCCACACTGCACAACAGAGGATGTATCACTCCGGGGCTATGTAATACCCAAGGTAATGATTTTACGATACTACATATGGAAAGGGCAGTAAACTGAATACAGTAGACAAAACATGCACCTAATAGCTATTTACCTATTTTTGATGGACATACAATTAGGAAGAAAAAATGTTTCTGAAAATGGTTAGACCTAAAGAAGCCAATTAAGTCTGTCTCTGACAAAGACACAGCCGAAGCCTTGTACACACGACTGAGGAGCTCGACGAGCGAAACACATTGTTTTCTTTGTCGAGTTCCTTGTTAGGCTGTCGAGGAACTCGACAAGCCAATTTTCTCCATTCCCGTCAAGGAAATAGAGAACATGCTCTCTTTTTGGCTCGTCAAGTTTCTTAACAGTTTCCTCGACGAAAATGTACACACGACCGGTTTCCTCGGCAAAAAAATATCTCCCAGCAAGTTTCTTGCTGGTTTTTGACGAGAAACTCGGTCGTGTGTACGAGGCCTAAGTTTAGTTAGGCCTCTTCTAGAATACCGGGTCAAGTTCTGGAGACCTCACTTACGAAAAGATATTGCTAAGGATAGAAACAGTCTAGAGACAGGCAACAAAAATAGTGGAGAGACTTCAGAAAGTTAATATGTACAGTCTGGAGGAAAGAAGGAAAAGGGGAGACATGAACTGAAACCGTAAAATACATCAAGGGGGTGAAAAAAAGTTTAGGAGGACAGGATTCTTAATATGAAGCCAAGATCAAGAACACAAGGACCTGACCTCAGACTAGCAGGAGGAAACCTCAAAACGAATCTTAGAAAGTTTTATTTTGCTGAAAAATGTGTTGATGCTTGGAATAGACTTCCAGCAGAGGTAGCGAATAATGCCCTGTACACACGATCGGATTTTCCGTCCAAAAAAGTTGGATGTGAGCTTTTGGTCGGAAATTCCCACGTGTGTATGCTCCGTCCAACATTTTCTGTCAGAATTTCCGCCAGCAAAAGAGCAGGTTCTCTATTTTTCTGATGGAAAAAGTTCTTGTCGGAAAATCCGCTCGTTTGCATGCAAATCCGACGCGCAAAAAAAACATGCATGCTCAGAATCAAGCAGAAGAGTCGAACTACCTATTGAACTTCATTGATCTCGGCTCGTCGTACGTCGTCGTACGTCACTGCGTTTTTGACAGTTGGAATTTCAGACAAGATTTGTGTGACCGTGTGTATGCAACACAAGTTTGAACCAACATTCCGTCAGACAAATTCCATGGTTTTCTTGTCGAAATTTCCGATCGTGTGTACGCGGCATAAGTCAGCAGTAAGTGGGTTTAAAAATGGTTGGGACAAACATAAATCTATACTCTAAAAAAGGTTAAAATATATATATATTAATAAAATAAAAAGAGCCACTAGATGGACCACTTGGTCTTTTTTTGGCACCATTTTTCTATATTTCAAATGTGTTAATAAGTACAGTGTAGAAAAGAATTCATAAATTCAGTTAAAAGTCTTAAAAAAACATACGGAGTATCTGGCTGTTATTTTTATTTTACCCCCGTACATACCGTATTTTCACCGCCGCTTATGTCTTCTGCGGGACTGGGCGTTCCTAATTGATTGACAGGCTTCTGACCGTCGCATACTGCGCGTCGCGAGTTGCCGAAAGAAGCCGAACGTCGGTGCGCAGGCGCCGTATAGAGACTCGCAGTCCGGCTTCTTTCGGCAACTCGTGACGCACTGTATGCGCCGGTCGGAAGCCTGTCAATCAATTAGGAACGCCCAGTCCCGCAGAAGACATACCCGGAAGCGGCGGTGAAAATACGGTATGTACGGGGATAAAATAAAAAAAAAACAGCCAATTGTCATTCTGACAACTCGGCTGAATGTAATGTTAAAACATTTTTTTGGGGTGAACCCCCGCTTTAATTGCAAAATATATGTATAAAAAAAGATTGCTGTGTGCCGCTAAAGTGTTCGGGTTTGACTTGAAGAAAAGATGGCAACCCTTATGTGCCCTTTAGAATCACAATATTCCAACATCACTTTTTTTTTCTTTTAATATATCCCAGGGCACAGATGTGTTCCCATTACTTACCTGTGTATTGAAGGATCCCACCCAGTTTCCAGATCCAGAAGTATTCTCGCCAACCAGGTTTCTGGACAATAACGGAGGCCTGGAGAAGAATCCAGCCTTGCTGCCTTTTTCTGCTGGTAAGAAGTGTGTTGTGTTTTGTAAGCAGCTATTTGAAGCAGACTTGTCCCATCCTGTCCAAAGAAAACTCTTGGGGGCCTATATTTACCTTGAACACCATTAAGATGCCTACCGCTGCTTCTCCAAAATCACCAGTGATCTTCAGAATTTGTATATTTGAGTATTGCCAGAACGTGTACGGTGACAGCACTGAGATATGGGCTCTGTATCATTGGGAGGCAGGTGACACATCCTTTACCATGCCATACAGGTTTTTTTTAGAAATGGTGGTATACATAAGGATAGGCAGCAAAGGTTGAAAGGGGGAAGGTTTTTTGTGACCGATGTGCCACATTATTGGAATATTTAAAACATAATCTTAACCACTTAAGCCCCTGACCATTATGCATCTTGAAGACCAGGCCACTTTTTGCGATTCGGCACTGCGTCGCTTTAACTGACAATTGCGCGGTCGTGCGACGTGGCTCCCAAACAAAATTGACGTCTTTTTTTTCCCACAAATAGAGCTTTCTTTTGGTGGCATTTGATTACCTCTGCAGTTTTTATTTTTTGCGCTATAAACAAAAATAGAGCGACAATTTTGAAAAAAAATGCAATATTTTTTACTTTTTACTATAATAAATATCCCAACATATATATATAAATTATTTTTTTCCACAGTTTAGGCCGATACGTATTCTTCTACATATTTTTGGTAAAAAAAATCGCAATAAGCGTTTATTGATTGGTTTGCGCAAAAGTTATAGGGCCAAATCCTCAGCCAGGCGGCGTAACTTAACTTTCAGCAGTTAAGTTACACTGACTTAAAGTTTTTACCTAAGTGCCTGATCCACAAAGCACTTACCTAAAAATTTCAAGCCGTGTAACTTAAGTGCCGCCGTCGTAAGGCGTTCCTCCTCTCCGGGGGGGCGTTTACAATTTAAATGAGGCGCGCTCCCGCGCCGGCCGTACTGCGCATGCGTGTGACGTCATTTTCCCGACGTGCAGCGCGCGAACGTAATCGACGCCGGGCGGCTTTGTGGATTGCGACGGGACACTAAAGTTGCGACGGGTGAAAAAAAAGACGCGCCGGGAAAACAAATAATTATAAAAAAAAATGACAGCGTCGTTCGGCATGCATTCCTGAGAGGGAGAACTCCATGCCAATTTTCAAAGAAAAAAACGGCATGGCTTCCCCCCAGGAGCATACCAGGCCCTTAGGTCTGGTATGGGTTGTAAGGAGACCCCCCCACGCCGAAAAATCGACGTAGGGGGTCCCCCTACAATCCATACCAGACCCGTATCCAAAGCACGCTACCCGGCCGGTCAGGAATGGGAGTGGGGACGAGCGAGCGCCCCCCCCCTCCTGAGCCGTGCCAGGCCGCATGCCCTCAACATGGGGGGGTTGGGTGCTCTGGGGCAGGGGGGCACACTGCGGGCCCCCCCACCCCAGAGCACCCTGTCCCCATGTTGATGAGGACAGGACCTCTTCCCGACAACCCTTGCCGTTGGTTGTCGGGGTATGCGGGCGGGGGCTTATCGGAATCTGGGAGTCCCCTTTAATAAGGGGGCCCCCAGATACCGGCCCCCCACCCTAAGTGAATGGATATGGGGTACATTGTACCCCTATCCATTCACCTGTAGGCAAAAGGTAAAAGTTATTAAACACACAACACAAGGGTTTTTAAAATAATTTATTATTCTGCTCCGGATGCCCCCCCTGTCTTCGTTATTAGCTCAATTACCAGGGGGGGCTTCTTCTTCCACTCTCCGGGGGTCTTCTTCCACTCTCCGGGGGTCTTCTCCGCTCTCCGGGGGGGGTTTCTTCTTCCGCTCTCCGGGGGGGGGGGCTTCTCCGGACTCCGGGGGGCTTCTTCCATCTTCTCCCCTCTTCCGCTGTTGACTCGGCGAACCCCGGTTCTTCTGCAGATGTCCGGTGCCTTCTTCTTCAGCGCTGGCTGCCTGCTATGTTTGTGTGTTAGCTCAATTAGTAACAGGCAGCCGGCGCGGTCTTCTGTGACGTCAGGGTCTTCTGTTCTTCTCCCCTCTTCCGATGTTGCCTCGTCGCCTCTTGTCGCTGTAATGATGGAAGCGCGCCTTGCATCCCATTTATATAGGCATCACCGTCCCATCATGCTCCGGTAGGTACCCACGTGGTGGGTGCACGTGGGTAGGCACCCACCACGTGGGTACCTGCCGGAGCATGATGGGACGGTGATGCCTATATAAATGGGATGCAAGGCGCGCTTCCATCATTACAGCGACAAGAGGCGACGAGGCAACATCGGAAGAGGGGAGAAGAACAGAAGAGAAGACCCTGACGTCACAGAAGACTGCGCTGGCTGCCTGTTACTAATTGAGCTAACACACAAACATAGCAGGCAGCCAGCGCTGAAGAAGAAGGCACCGGACATCTGCAGAAGAACCGGGGTTCGCCGAGTCAACAGCGGAAGAGGGGAGAAGATGGAAGAAGCCCCCCGGAGTCCGGAGAAGCCCCCCCCGGAGAGCGGAAGAAGAAACCCCCCCCGGAGAGCGGAGAAGACCCCCGGAGAGTGGAAGAAGACCCCCGGAGAGTGGAAGAAGAAGCCCCCCCTGGTAATTGAGCTAATAACGAAGACAGGGGGGGCATCCGGAGCAGAATAATAAATTATTTTAAAAACCCTTGTGTTGTGTGTTTACTAACTAACTTTTTGCCTACAGGTGAATGGATAGGGGTACGATGTACCCCATATCCATTCACTTAGGGTGGGGGGCCGGTATCTGGGGGCCCCCTTATTAAAGGGGACTCCCAGATTCCGATAAGCCCCCGCCCGCATACCCCGACAACCAACGGCAAGGGTTGTCGGGAAGAGGTCCTGTCCTCATCAACATGGGGACAGGGTGCTCTGGGGTGGGGGGGCCCGCAGTGCGCCCCCCTGCCCCAGAGCACCCAACCCCCCCATGTTGAGGGCATGCGGCCTGGCACGGCTCAGGAGGGGGGGGGGGCGCTCGCTCGTCCCCACTCCCATTCCTGACCGGCCGGGTAGCGTGCTTTGGATACGGGTCTGGTATGGATTGTAGGGGGACCCCCTACGACGATTTTTCGGCGGAGGGGGGGTCTCCTTACAACCCATAACAGACCTAAGGGCCTGGTATGCTCCTGGGGGGGAACCCATGCCGGTTTGGAATTTACAAATTGCCGTGGAGTTCTCCCTCGGGAATGCATACCAAATGCCGTCGCTTGAATGGGCCTTTACAAGGTGTGACTAACTTTACACTTTGTAAAAGCAGCCCTAGTTTTACACCAGGCAAACTAACACTTACGGCGAAAAAACTAGGCACAAAAGCTTTGAGGATCGCCCTAAGTGCTAATTTGCATACTAGAAGAGGCATTTCGACTCGAAATGCCCCCAGTGGCGGATGCGGTACTGCATCCTAAGATCCGGCAGTGTGAGGCCCCGTACACACGACAGAGGAACTCGACGTGCTTGGCACGTCGAGTTCCTCGTCGAGTTTTGGGATGAAGCCGCCGAGGAGCTCGGCGGGCCGGCTTCTCCTATAGAACAACGAGAACAACGAGAAAATAGAGAACATGTTCTCTATTTTCTCGTCGAGTTCCTCGGCGGCTCCATCGAGCCAAAACTGTACAGACGACAGAGTTTCTCGGCAGAATCCGGGTTTTGACCGAGTTTCTCGGTGAATTCTGCCGAGAAACTCTGTCGTGTGTACGAGGCCTAAGTCCCTTACAGATGTCGGATCTTCTGCCTAACTTAGGAAAACTGCTTCTGAGGATCAGTTCCAAAGTTAGAACCAGAGATACGACGGCTTACGCCGGAGTATCTCTTTTGTGGATATGGCCCATAGCGTCTACAAAATAGGGGATAGTTATATGGCATTTTTATTAATATTTTTTTTCTAGTAATGGCGGCGATCAGCTATTTTTATCGCGACTGCGACATTATGGCGGACACATCGGACACTTTCGACACATTTTGGGACCATTGTCATTTTTACAGCGAACAGTGCTATAAAAATGCACTGGTTACTGTAAAAATTACACTGGCAGTGAAGGGGTTAACCAGGAGGGGGCGCTGTAGGGGTTAGGTGTGCCCTAATGTGTGATTCTTACTGTGGGGGGCGTGGCTTGACGTGTGACATCACTGATCGTCGTTCCCTATGACAGGGAACAGACGATCAGCGTCAGTCTGACTAGGAAGCACAGGGAGAGGTTTGTTTACCTCTCCCCTTTCCTCCTCTCTGTGACCCGCTGTGGTCCGCTGTTCCCACTGGGATGGTCACAGAGAGAAGAACCCGGTCCCTTGCGACCCACAGCTGGGATCTTAAAGGGGACATACATGTACACCCTTGTGCCCAGCCGTACCATTTTGTCTACGTATATCGTCGTGCGGTGGTCCTCAAGTGGTTAAAGGGGTTGTAAACCCATTTTAACCACTTTATGCTACAGGTAAGCCTATATTAAGGTTTACCTGTAGCTACCCTGGATATCTCCTAAACCTGCACGGTTTAGGAGATACCCCCCTGTGTCTGCTTGTGCCAAAGTGATCTGATCACGTCGTGCCGTTGCTTCAGTTAGATGTGCCGTTACCAGCAGCTCCCGCGCATGACGTCATCGTGGCTCTGGCCAATCACAGCGCCGGAGCCGCGATACCCGGAAGTTAGCTCCGGGTGAGATTTCCGTGGTCGGAAGGGGGGTCGAGGACGGCTGCAGGGGCTTCGATCTAAGGTAAGTAATACATAATGAGCTAGTATGCTATGCATGCTAATGGCAGCTTTCTGAGTATCTTTTATCAGCATTGAGCTTAGGAAGGAGATGGGACGGTCTTATAGCCTGATACTCAGCTTGACATTGCTGCTCTGACAGGTAGAGAAAGTTATGAAGTGAATTAAAAGTATTCCCTAAGACAGTGGTCTCCTAACTGTGGCCCAGGGGGCCAGCTATGGGCCTTTGTTTGCTTTTAGCTGGTCCTTGGGGCACTATTTCATCCACTGATACCAACAATGGGGCATAATTCCCCCCCAAACTAATGCCTATGAAGGGGTACAATTCCTCCCGATGACATCAATGATGAGGCCTAATTGCTCCCACTGAAACAAATGATGGAGCATTATTTTTTCCCACTGATGCTGGTACAATTTTTACTCCCTCTGGCCACAGTCCAACCCCCCCTAAATTCTGAAGGACGATAAAACTGACCTTTGTAGGGTTGTCCCGATACCGATACTAGTATCGGTATCGGGACCGATTCCGAGTATTTGCGGGAGTACTCGTACTCCCGCAAATACCCCCGATACCAAAATAGAATACTTAAAGCCGCCCCCGCCGCCACCGCCACCGCCGCCGCCGCCGCCGACGCATCCCGTCGCTACAACGCATCCCGCCGCATTCCCCGCTTGGTTAATACGGGCGGGGAACATTACAGCATTCATTTGAATAGCTGTAGTCTTTCCCGCCCGCCGCGTATAGACACTCCCCCTTGCTCGGGTGAACTGTCCAATCCCGAGCAAGGGGGAGTGTCTATACGCAGCGCGGCGCCAATCATTACAGCTGTTCAAAGCTGTAATGTTCCCCGCCCATATTAAGCAGTCGGCGGCAGCGGGGATGCGGCGCGATGAAGGTAAGGGGGACAGGACATGGCTGCATATGGGGAGACCTTGCTGGATGTGGGGGACATTGATGTGGGGGACATTACTGGATACGGGGGACATTACTGCATACGGGGGACATTACTGCATACGGGGGACATTACTGCATACGGGGGACAATGCTGGATATTGGGACATTGCTGGATATTGGGACATTGCTGGATGTGGGGGACATTGCTGGATATTGGGACATTGCTGGATGTGGGGGACAATGCTGGATATTGGGACATTGCTGGATGTGGGGGACATTGCTGGATATTGGGACATTGCTGGATGTGGGGGACATTGCTGGATGTGGGGGTCATTGCTGGATGTGGGGGACATTGCTGGATACGGGGGACATTGCTGGATGTGGGGGACATTGCTAGATGTGGGGGACATTGCTGGATACGGGGGACATTGCTGGATAAGGGGGACATTGCTGGATACGGGGGACATTGCTGGATACGGGGGACATTGCTGGATAAGGGGGACATTGCTGGATAAGGGGGACATTTCTGGATACGGGGGACATTGCTGGATACGGGGGACATTGCTGCATACGGGGGACATTGCTGGATGTGGGGGACATTGCTGGATGTGGGGGACATTGCTGCATACGGGGGACATTGCTGCATACGGGGGACATTGCTGGATGTGGGGGACATTGCTGGATACGGGGGACATTGCTGGATACGGGGGACATTGCTGCATACGGGGGACATTGCTGGATGTGGGGGACATTGCTGCATACGGGGAACATTGCTGCATACGGGGGACATTGCTGCATACGGGGGACATTGCTGGATGTGGGGGACATTGCTGGATATGGGGAGACATTGCTGGATATGGGGAGACATTTCTGGATATGGGGGGACATGGCTGCATTTGTGGGGGGACATGGCTGCAAAATAATAAAAATAAAAATAAAAAATACATTTTTTTATTTCTTTATAAAAAAATAAATTAAAAAAAGGGGGGTTGCCATCCGGGGCCCTGGGGACCTCGGACCCCTTACAAGAAAAAAAGTGTGTTGCCATCCGGGCCCCTGGGGAACTCTGGGCCCCTTACCCCCTTACAGGTGTACTGCCTGTACCTCCCTGATGGCGGCCCTGTGGAGACCCCTGCCCTAAGAGGTAAGGCTTTATTCTCATAACAGATTCTAAACTTTAATTTATTACATATTCTCTTTTCTGACTGGTTCTTGATAAATACAGTTGAATTAACATTTTGGACATCACCTGAAAAATATTTTTGAATGTTTTATTACATAGTCAAAACTTTATATTTTTGGAGTAAGAAAAAAACCTTTGTCAATTAATTTTGTATTTTTTGTGTCCCAGTAGGAAGATTTTATTTCACTTTTTGTCAACAGGAATTGAGAGGAAATGTATGTAAAGTCCCTGATTCTAGTGTTCCCATTAGATGATTTTTCCTCTATTTCTGTTTTCTTAGCAACTCAAATTATAGCTTTTATTTTACTTTCACCCTTTATGACAATGGTCACCTAAAACCTTTAATCATCCTATCCAAAACCCCAAAAAAAAGGTTTAGATCCACTTTAACCGCTTGCCGACCGGCGCACAAATGTATACGTCGGCAGAATGGCACAGACAGGCAAATGGGTGCGTATATATATACATCCCTTTAAATTTGCTGCTGTGTCAGCGCGCACATGCTACCGTGCCCGCGGGACCCCTGGACCTGATGTCCGTCGGTGTCCCGCGATCGTGTCACGGAGCTGAAGAACGGGGAGATGCCAGTGTAAACACAACATCTCCCTGTTCTTCCTGGTGACAGGTCACTGGTCATCTGCTCCTTCTCATTGGGAGCACTAATCAGTGACGTGTCACTCGTAGCCACGCCCCCTAACAGTTAGGATCACTTTCTAGGACACGCTTAACCCCTTCCTAGCTCCCTAGTGGTTAATCCCTTCACTGCCAGTCACATTTACACAGTATTCAGTGCATTTTTACCACCATTAGTAGTAAAAAATAAATATTAATAAAAATGCCATAAAACTATCCCCTACTGTAGACGCTGAAATTTGCAAAAAACAATCAATAAACGCTTCTTGCGATTTTTTTTTACCAAAAATATGTAGAAGAATACGGCCTAAACTGAGGACATTTTTTTTATATATATTTTTTGGGGATATTTATTATAGCAAAAAGTTACAAATATTGCTTTTTTTTTTCAAAATTGTCGCTCTATTTTTGTTTATAGCGCACAAAATAAAAACCGCAGAGGTGATCAAATACCACCAAAAGAAATCTCTATTTGTGGGGGAAAAAGGACATAAATTTTGTTTTGGAGCCACGTCGCACGACCGCGCAATTGTCAATTAAAGTGACTCAGTGCCGAATCGCAAAAAGTGGCCCGGTCATTTGGCAGCCAAATGGTCTGGGGCTGAAGTGGTTAAATAGATTTTATTGCACTGTTCAACACCTAATATGATATCTTGTACACCTACAGGAAGGCGGATGTGCCCAGGGGAAAGCTTGGCCCGCATGGAGCTCTTTCTTTTCCTCACCTCCCTCCTCCAGAAGTTCACCTTGACCTCCCCGGTACCTCGAGAAGACCTCAACTTAGCCCATGAAGTCAGCAGTGCTGGACACTTTCCTCGCTTCTACAAAATGTCTGCCATTCTCCGCACTAGCACAATATAGTCTTGATTTTGTTTTTTTTTATTTTCCTATTGTAATTTACATTCAACTTGTATTTTCCTTTTATACTGTAGTAGCAAAATAAAAACATATTTATTTAAGCACTTAAGACCACATTGTAATGATTTTAAAAAACTACTTTAAAAGAATAAACTAAAACTGCGGTTAGATATTGGTAATGAGAGAGCTGGGTGTTAAATGGTAATTCCCTGGTGATATTACCATTTCATTTTTTGCGCTATAAACAAAAATAGAGCAACAATTTTGAAAAAAATGTAATATTTTTACTTTTTGCTATAATAAAAATCCCCCAAAAATATAAAAAAAAAAAATTCCTGAGTTTAGGCCGATACGTATTCTTCTATACATTTTTGGTCATCCTGTGCGAATTGTAGTCTCAGTTTCCTGTTCTTAGCAGACAGGAGTGGCACCCGGTCTGGTCTTCTGCTGCTGTAGCCCATCAGCTTCAAGGTTGGATGTGTTGTGCTTTCAGAGATGATATTCTGCATACCTTGGTTGTAACGAGTGGTTATTTGAGTTACTGTTGCCTTTCTATCATCTAAAACCAGTCTGTCCATTCTCCTCTGACATCAACAAGGTATTTTTCTCAACACAACTGACACTACTTTCTCATTTTTGGACCATTCTCTGTAAACCTGAGAGATGATTGTGCGTGAAAATCCCAGCAGATCAGCAGTTTTTGAAATACTCAAACCAGCCCGTCTGGCTCCAACAACCATGCCATGTTCAAAGTCGCTTAAATCCCCTTTCTTCCCCATTCTAATGCTTGGTTTGAACTTCAGCAAGTCGTCTTCACCACGTCTAAATGCCTAAATGCATTGAGTTGCTGCCATGTGATTGTCAGATTAGCAATTTGTGTTACCAAGCAATTGAACAGGTGTACCGAATAAAGTGGCCAGTGAGTGGATATGCACATTGTTGGATTATGAGGATCCACTCATCACCAGTGAGATGAGTGTTTTATTTTATCAGCAGACTGGAAAAGGGGCATCATTGGGCGGGGGGGCAGAGGGGGCACTGCCCCCCCCCCCCCAACAATATACTGTGCCCCCCAATTTAAACGATTAGCAAGACAATTACAGATCGATGCTCTGTGTGTGTCTTCTTCCCCCTCCTGTAGGCTCTCAGCTGCTGGAGGGAGAGACACACAGGACATCGCTATTTATTGCTGTGCCGATCATCCTTCCTGTCCTGTTGTTCAAAGTTTATAGTCCAGGTCTCCTGCTAATGAGTGTGTGCAAAACAACATCTCCAACCTGTAATGTCTGGAGAAGGGCTCACAGCAGCGAGTGAAGCTCTGGTGCTCCATGCCCAAGAGGGTTAAGGCAGTGCTGGGAAATAATGGTGACCACACAAATTATTGACACTTTGGGCCCAATTTGGAAATTTTCACTTAGGGGTGTACTCACTTATGTTGCCAGCAGTTTAGACAATAATGGCTGTGTGTTGAGTTATTGAGTTATTACAGCAAATTTACACTGTTATAAAAGCTGTACACTCACTACTTTACATTGTAGCAAAGCGTCATTTCTTCAGTGTTTTCACATGAAAAGATAGAATAAAATATTTACAAAAATGGGAGGGGTGTACTGACTTTTGTGAGATACTGTATGTGACGGAATGACCCGGGACAAACAGAGACTTTGCAAGGATGAGGGGTACTCCTGTACCGGCGTCACCAAGGAGTCTTATGTCTAGGGTCACCTTATGTCCGATAGGGCCATAGGGTGACTGAGAAATGATGTCCTAAATTACAGGACAGGGGACATCACTGATAGTTCATATTGCAGGATTTTGAGATACTGCAAGATGTTGGTTAATTGTGACCCAACCAGTCAATAGTGACTCATTTCTATGATTAGCCCTGGCTAGTGACATGCTAATTGAGTCAGGCTCCTGGAAGACCTTTCATTGTGTGATAACACTGCGTTAAGCCTATTGATGCCCAGGTGTGACTACCTGTCTGTCGGAGACAGAACGTCTGTCTAGGGATGTGGATTAAGAAGAGATCATTGTGTGATGGTGTTTTGTTTGAGTTCTGTTAATGAAGGAATGTGCAGTGATTAGATCATGATAATTATAGGCCGGCATCGATATGTCTAGAATGTTTAGTAATTAGCTCAAAGAATGTGATTGAAGCCCCCCACGATGTGATGTGTGGGTGGGGAGTTGATTGTTCCTTTTATGCCTTGTACTGTATATAAGACTAAAAGTTACCATTAAAAGTTGTCTTCATTTTGGAACAAGTACAGAGCTGCGTGCCTTGTCGTATTCTGGGGAATTGATATGGATCGGGTCCTGTTGGTTGGAGTGTCGATAAGCTGTCTTGGATGGGATGGAAGATCGTAAACGGTGGTGTACTGTAACACTGTATATAACATTTTTGGAGTGGGCCCCCCCTATTTTTGTCCCTGTCCCCCATGTGCCCCCCCCCTAAATATGAAATCTGGAGACGCCTCTGGCCAGTGGTCAAATTCTATTGCTTAACCACTTGCCAACCGGCTAATGTACGTTGATTTGAAATGGCCACTGTGTGGGCGTGCGCTCCGTGATCGTGCCTGCGGGGCCCGCGATCGTGTCATGGAGCTTCAAAACGGGGAGATGCCTATGTAAACAAGGCATTTCCATGTTCTGCCTAGTGACATGACAGTGATCTCGGGAGCAGTGATCACTGTCGTATCACTTGTAGCCCACAGTTAGAATCACTCCCTAGGACACACTTAACCCCTTCATCACTCCCTAGTGTTTAAAAAATGTCAAAAGGGGTGGGGAATTGGGAAAAGGGGATGCGCAAGTTGAACCACTAATCTATAGGTCATCAGTAATACTGCCTATAATTGATCATGTACCCTGTTGGGTTTTGTTGCTGTAACCAATATGTATATCAAAAAAATAAAGGGGAAGGGAAAGGGGATAGCCTAAGAAAAGGCTAATTGAAAGCGGTTACCTATGGCAACAAGTAATGATCTAATCGGAATTAATACAAAATAATTTTATTCCAAAAAGTGACATATAAAAAAACCTCTTCCCTGCCAGTGTCATTTACACAGTAATCAGCGCATTTTTATAGCACTGATCACTGTATAAATGACAATGGTCCCAAAATAGTGTCAAAGGTGTCCGATGTGCCCGCCATAATGTCGTAGTCACAATAAAAATCGTTGATCGCCACCATTAAAAAAATAATTAATAATAAAAATGCCATAAAACTATCCCCTATTTTGCAGACGCTATACCGTTTGCGCAAACCAATCAATATACATTTATTGCAATTTTTTTATCAAAGAAATGTAGAAGAATACGTATCGGCCTAAACTGAGAAAGAAAGTTTTTTTTTTTAATATATATATTTTGGGGTTTATTATTATAGCAAAAAGTAAAAAATATAGCTTTTTTTTTTCAAAAGTTTAGCACTTTTTTGTTTATAGCGCAAAAAATAAAAACCACAGAGGTGATCAAATACCACCAAAAGAAAGCTCCATTTGTGGGGGAAAAAGGACGTCAATTTTGTTTGGGTGCAATGTCGCACGACCGCGCAATTGTCAGTTAAAGCGACGCAGGGCCGAATCGCAAAAAAGGGCCTGGTCAGGAAGGAGGTAAAGTGATTAACTGCAGCAGAGAAATGTGAAATTCTTGCCCGTACTATGCTGACAGGGGAGCCTGGATTACAGCATTGGCCTGAAACAGAATAACAAATCTTTGGACAGATATATACACGCATCTAGGGGCGGACTGACAACTCATGGGGCCCCTGGGCAATAGAAGATTATGGGGCCCCCGGGCTTACAGATGGTCACCACGCCAGGAGGCATTGCATAGGCACGGCAGCTAATATCTCAGGATTTTCACATCAAAAGCATGTCGGTTTTGGACATATCAGGGACAGATGTAAAAAAAACACAGATTTTTACATACTGGGCCAGATTCTCGTACATTGCGGCGTAACGTAGCGTATGCCATTAACACTACGCCGCCGCAACTTACTGGAGCAAGTGCCTTATTCTCCAAGCACTTGCTCCGTAATTTGCGGCGGCGTAGTCTAAATGGCCCGGCGTATCCCCGCGTAAGTCAAAGGGGGCGGCTTGTATTTAAATTAAGCGCGCCCCCGTGTCGAACGAACTGCGCCGGTCTTAAACGTAGGCCACTGCGCATGCTCCCTAGTACGCCGCAAATACATTGGTTGCGACGTGAACGTAATTAACGCACAGCCCTATTCGCGACAAGTTACGTAAACGACGGAAAAACCAGACGCTGTCCCGACAGCCATACTTAACATGGCATACGGCGGACCGACGTAAGGTTACCCCTCATATAGCAGGGGTAACCTTACACTTACGGAAACAACGTAAACGGCGACGAGGCAGTGCAAAATCGTTCGGGAATCGGCGTATCAGGCTCATTTGCATAGACAAATGAGAAAACGTTGTAAACGCCATCTAGCGGCCAGCGTGGAATTACATCTAAGATCCGACGGTGTAAGTGACTTACGCCAGTCGGATCTACGCCGTATCTATGCGTAAATGATTCTAAGAATCACTCTCATAGATAGCCGGGCTCAGAAACAGAGATATGACGGTGTATCTGGAGATACACCGTCGTATCGCTTTTGAGAATCTGGCCCACTGTCCCTGGTTTTATTGAGCCTGGCAACCCTGATGGGGCCCCCTAGTGACATGGGGCCCTCGGCCAGTGCCCGAGAGTTCCAATGGTCAGTCCGCCCCTGCATGCATCATATATAGATTTATTTTTCTTTTCTGCTGCGTGTTATTTGATTCATATCAGACTTTTTCCACCAAGGTCCTGTGGTTTATAGTCACAACTCCATCCTCTCAAATGTTCATTACAAAATTAAGTTTATTGAGCAAATATTGTTCTTAACAATCACGTAGGCTTTTATAACTCCCATTGTAACACACACATTTATACAGTACTGTCTTATGGATACATAAATATGAAACAAATCCTTTTCCCCCACAATGGTTACATAATCAACTCAAAAACAAGTCATTAGGCATCACAAAACTTTCAAAAATCACAAGATTCTCACTAATACACAATAGAGGTACAGTCCGCTGTTTACATAGCAAGCTCTGTTCTATACAGAGAGGGCTATAGTAACATTAGATATATGTATATGTGTAGAGGTGCATTTTTTTGAGTGTTAGGCAGATGTATTGCCATGCGTTTTCTTTGCACATTGACATGCGTTATTACTACGTTGACATAGGTTTCCAATGGGTTTTTGAATTTCAAATTTGGAGTGGATAGGGTAAAACACCATCAGCCAGGGCTTGTTAATACCTGTTACTAAAGCCTCGTACACACGCACAGTTTTCTCGGCAAGAAAACTGCTGGCAGAGCTTTCTTACCGAGTAAACCATGCGTGTGTACGAGGCTTTTAGGTTTCTCGTCAAGAAAACTGCCTAGAATCTCGACGAGAAAAATAGAGAACCTGCTCTCTACTTTCCCCTCCGGGATTCTCGGCAGTGTTTTCCTGCCGAGAAACCTGAGCGTCTGTATACTTACCTGTCGCCGTGGAAACCCGCGCATGCTCGAAATGACTTTGACGCATGCGCGGTAGCTTCCAAGGGCAGTGTGGGGTGCAGCAAGATGGCGGCGACGGCATTGAATGTGACACCGCGTTCTTGTTATTCAAAAGAACAGAGGTTCTTTTGAATGGAGTGTCTATACACTTGGCCGGCAAGAGATTCTTGCCAAGAATTGGTCAGGAAAAACAACGTTTTTTTCGTGACGAGATTCTGGCCCGTGTGTACAGGGCTTCAGACATCCAAAACACTTTGTCTACTAGGCTACAACAAAATCCTACAAATGATCTCCAACGAATCTTGGAGAGAAACCCGACTGAAAATTTTCCACTGTGCCTATGTACCCTTCTTCTCTGAAAAGAACAACCAGGACTCCAACACCTGCCCCCTATGCCAACAGACCAAACCGTCACTAATTCACCGTTTCTTGACTTACATCTCTACCTTCTGGGATCCAGTCCTATCTTTCATATATGGTATAACCCTGCTGAAACTACCAAAAGTCCCCCTGATCCTTATCTTTGGATACTGAGACAAACAACTACTAACACGGTTCCCCAACGCCTACACACGGCACAAAGACTGGATCCTGGTATGTCTCCTAGTCACTCGAAGATCCATCCTAAAAAATTGGACTTCCCCCTGCAGTCCAAAGATCTCAAACGGGAGCTTCTGCACCTATTATATAAAGACAAACACAACACCAAATTTAAACACGAAGCCTCCAGCAAACGTCTCGACTCCAGATGGCAAGCTTTCATAGAATCGACACTATCTCAAAAGGAACTCAATAACTTTGAAAATGTATTCTCATATTATGGGGCTCTCTCTACAACTTCGGGGACAGAGGACACCTTAACTCATAAATAGAGGAACTCGAAATCCTCCACGCCACTACATCATGATCACCCTACTCCCTCACCGGTATCCCAAACATCGGAGGGGAAGCTCCACTTATTTGCCATCTCTCCCCCTCCGCTGCCACATTTGCCACCTTTTGGGGGGGGGTGGGTACCTCATTTGTACAGGTACCTGCTCCCACTTCCGGCTGACTTTGCAGCAGCAAAATCGTCTAGAAGTTCAGCCTCCTTCCCCCGATGCTGGGCAATTCTCAAAGCGATTCAAGCATTCACAGTAGGTAACTTGCTGTGAAGCCGCAAAGCGGCGGCAGCAGCAGCTGAGAGCCGATTGAAAAATTGGCTCGGGTGAACTGGATTTGTTTTCAGGTAAGTGTCCTAATATTAAAAGTCAGAAGCTACAGTATTTAATTTTTTCTGAAGGAGCCTGGAGCTCTGCATGAAGCACACCACATGGCTGTCAGGTAGGTTGTATAGGGTCCTATGATTTCTAACAGCAGCCCTGATGGCAGTGCATCAAAAAGCATATAACGGGGCAGATCCACATACAGAGTACGCCGGCGTATCTACTGATACGCCGCATACTTCAAATTACCCGCGTCGTATCTTTAGTTTGAATCCTCAAACCAAGATACGACGGCATCTGGGTTAGATCCGACAGGTATACATCCTCGTACGCCTTTCGGATCTAAGATGCAATACTTCGGCGTCTGCTGGGTGGCGTTCACGTCGTTTTCTGCGTCGGGTATGCAAATTAGCTATTTCCGACGATCCACGAACATACGCGCGGCCGTCACATTTTCTTACGTCGTCTCTGGTCGGCTTTTTCCGGCGTATAGTTAAAGCTGCTTTTTTGCGGCGTATAGTTAGATTTGCCATGTTAAGTATGGCCGTCGTTCCCGTGTCGAAATTTGAATTTTTTATTTTTTTTTGCGCAAGTCGTCCGTGAATCGGGATGGACGTAAGTCACGTCTAAGTTTAAAAAATGACGTTTTTGAGACGTCATTTCGCGCAATGCACGGCTGGAAATTTAGGGACGGCGCATGCGCAGTTCATTCGGCGCGGGGACGCGCTTCATTTAAATGAAACACGCCCCCTACTCGCCGATTAAATTAGGCGCCCTTACGCCGCGAGAGATAGACTACGCCGCCGTAACTTGCGGCGCAAATTCTTTGAGGATTCGAAGTTTAAAAATGTAAGTTACAGCGGCGTAGCGTATCTCCCATACGCTGCGCCCGTGCAGATCTCTGTGGATCTGCCCCAACATGTTTTTGTTATGTGTTTCAATGCATTGGTAATAATAAGAAGACCTGGTCAATAATTGTGTACCCTATCCACTCTAAATTCTGAATGCGAAAAAAACATTGGAAAAGCATATTAATATTGCATGTCAACGCATAAAGGAAACATATGTTGACGCATGACAAAGCAAATATCTAACGCTCCAAAAAAAATAAAAAGGCAATGATCAGGAACAGATGTGCAGATAGTTTTGACTTTGCTCTGACCTTCTAATCAGAATGCTTGAACATATTGAAGCCAAAGACAGACAGAGTTTTAGACTTGATCTTTATGCCCTCTAGTGGGCCTTCTGCAAAATTTTCACTAATACTTGTAAATTTATTCTCTCTGAATTTCCGGGAGCCGACAATTCATTCTAGCCGCCAGTCATTTTTAAATGACTTTTTTTCCTTCAGAAATGACACTTTGTGTAGAGACAGTTCTAAGTTTGGGAAACATGCGCTATTTCACAGGCATACTTTACACCCCCCCCGGGTATGAAATTTAAAGGAATATTTCACTTTTATTGTTTCACTTTAAGCATTATTAAATTCACTGCTCCTGAAAAAACTTCTGTTTCTAAAACTTTTTTAGCATTGATACATGTCCCCTGGGGCAGGACTCAGGTCCCCAAACACTTTTTAGGACAATAACTTGCATATTAGCCTTTAAAATTAGCACTTTAGATTTCTCCCATAGACTTTAACAGGGTGTTCCACGGCTTTTCGAATTTGCCGCGAACACCCCTAATTGTTCGTTGTTTGCCTATTTTTGTAGGCCTGATGAAGGAGAATTTGAAGCCCCCAAGACACATTGGCTGCCTTTTGCTGTCCTGTTGATACTAATAAAGAACTTTGGACTCTTGAGACGACTGTTGTTCCTTTCAGTATATCTCTGCATGAAATTCTCAATTTAGGTGACCCCCTACTTATCTTAGGGGTTCCACGCATTGTAGGGAGCTGATAAATCCAACCCACTAGGCTCATTTAAAGACTCATTTGGACAGTTTGGAGATATGAATCCAGGCAGCATCTCACCTACACTACCCCTCAGACTAACATTTTTGAGCAGAATCACCAAAAATTAGTTTATTCCGTGACCACTTGGGAATAACTTAGCCCATTTAGGCCATTTACACAAAATATACATTTTGACTAAAGCGGTGTGTGAGCAAAGCACAAGTTTGCTTTAAGACCTTTGACTTTCCTGCTGCTGGGTACCTTGTGGATACAATACAAAGATGCAGATATGATATGTCTGCATAATTTACAAGGTACAGAGTAAAGCATCGTACCCACGGGCAAGAATCTCGTCAGGAAAAAAACATAGTTTTTCCCGACAAGATTCTTGGCAAGAATCTCTAGCCGCCCGAGTGTACAGACAGACCTTTCAAAAGAACCGTGGTTCTCTTGAAAGGCAAGAACGCAGTGACATCATCACGTACGACGAGCATGCGCTCGTCACATTTGATGCCGTCGCTGCCATCTTGCTTCACCCTACCTATGCCGTGGAAGCTACCGTGCATGCGTCAAAGTCATTTCGAGCATGCGCGGGTTTCCATGGCGACAGGCAAGTATATACACTCTCAGGTTTCTCGTCGGGAAACAGGCCGACAAGAATCTCGACGAGAAAATAGAGAGCAGGTTCTCTATTTTTCTCGTCGAGATTCTGGGTAGATTTACAGATGAGAAACCTCATACTCATATGTCCCCGTCATACGAGCCGTTCTGGCTGGGGGTTAGTCAGCGTGCTCGCCCCCTCCCTTGGGACTACATCTCTGCGGGGAAACGCTGTTCACAATGTAGTCCCAAGGGAGGGGGCGAGCACGCTGACTAACCCCCAGCCAGAACGGTTCAGATGATGGGGGCAAGATTACTGAGGAGGAACAGGAAATTAGAAATTCTGACAAAGGAAAAAAAACATTTAGAAGGGAAATGGAAGGAAAAGGTAAGTGAACCAACAATGCACTAGCTTAAAGGAACATATTTAGAAAATAAAAAAACGAACCTTTACAACCCCTTTAACCATTAGGATTGAAGTTAAATTATTTTAGTGATTCAAATAGGTGTTAGGAGTTCAGGTAGATGGAAGGTGTTTTAGAGTTAGGGATATCTTTTAGGTTGATTGAATCTTGAAAGATTTGCTTCACATTAAAAAAAAACAATAATTACTCCACCAACGTAAGTTCTTATGGTCTAGAACAAATGTTTACCTCTGTTAAAAAAAAAATACACATTTTCCAGGGATGTGAAGCAATTTTCCCACTGTCATTTGACCAATATCAGGTTCCAAGAAGAACAATGTAGTCTTACTTTGGGGGTTACAAACAGAAATCTTTTAAAAGGCAAATCCACCGAAATCAAAAGCATTGTAATCCTGGTCCATACCCTCAAAATCCACATCAAACTGGCCACCCTCTGCATCTGCTGAGGGGTGATACCCTAACTCCCGAAAATCCGGAGAAGCAGGTTCAACAACACGGGCCCCATGACTTGAGGTGACCATGTTTCCCAGGGTTGGTCCAGCTGCAGCTCCACCCATAAGCACACATGCCGTCTTCACACCCCAATGCAGCTGGGAGCCATGGCGGAGGCAGTGAGGGGGGCACTTCTCTTTACAGTGAGCTGCTCTACCTGTAAGAAGCAACAGGGGTTAATGAGATCTGCTATAAAAAGGAGACTCACAGTAAAGGTATCACCTACCTTCCTTCTCTTGAGTTTTATCCTTACTTTGGCTGGAAACATCACTAAAACAGCATCTTCGGATGGGCGATTTATGGTGGAGCATGCAGCTGGTTGGAGAGAGTGGAGGCTGGTACAGACTCTAGAAGAAATTTTAAAGGTTTGTCTTCTACAGAAAGTGAGTAACTAGTAATAGAAGTAACTATTATTATGGTAAAAGTCCTGGAGAACAGTGACAATGCTATTTTTATTTATAAAAAATTTAAACTGAAGCAACACGTCCAGATACAACTTTATGGCATTAAAGGTCAGGGGTACAATCGAAAAAAAGTAGCCAACATGTTTTGGGGGGCCAAGATCACCCCCTTCATCAGGGCTAGAAAGAGCATAAGAAGATCTCCATATCACTCTGATATAAATACCATATCCTCTCTACTGGGTCATAATTAAAACCTAATAGTCAATAGTAATAGTCAATACTTGTTTTTATTTTGGTTTTAATTATGACCCCCATGGAAGGGATATTGTATTGATATCAGATTGATATGGAGATCTTCTTTTGTTCTTTCTAGTCCTGATGAAGGGGGCACTCTTGAACCCCCAAATGCATTGGCTAGTGTTTAGATTGTACCCCTGCCTTTTAATGGAATAAAGTTGTATCTGGACCACGCAGCACTACACTACAAGCCAATGAGACTGTGAAGATCCTCAGGGATGTATAAGCAGCCTGCCCGGGAACCGGATAATTTACATCAACATCAATACCATAAAGGCTAAGTTCATCTTTGTTCGACTTTTATTTTTTTTATTTTTTTTTTATTAATGCCAGCTCCCCTATGTACCAATATAGCATTAATGTACTTATTTTGCAAAAATAAAACAACTTCCCATTAGTTCTACACAGTCTTACCTCACTCTCTTCATAGCTGTTTAAAATCACTGCTCGATTACTTCTGCCTTACTTCCTGGTGAGACTTTAGGTCATGACACAGGAAGGAGTTGACCAGCTGAGGGTAGATGATGCAGGGTGTGTGCTAATGAGATCGGCTGGTCAACTGCTTCCTGTGTCATGACCTAAAGTTTGACCAGGAAGTAAGACAGAAGTAATCAAGAAGTGTGTTTAAACAGCTATAAAGAGTGTAATGTAAGCTGGCGTAGAATTAATGGAAAGCTGTTTTATTTTTGAAAAATAAGTACATTAATGCTATATTGGTACATAGGGGAGCTGGAATTTAGAAAAGAAAAAAAAAAGGTGAACAAAGGTGAACTTATCCTTTAAGATAACAGTGCCAGCAAGATAACCCTACAGGTCCAAGGTTAGCATTATACATTCCTCAAATGCTATTTTGATAATGGCATATATTCTCTCAGGTAAAGTGCACTGAAGTTTGGTATAAAACAGTTTGCTGCAAACGAAGGGCTAGAATGGTGTGCACTGTCTCATGGTGCCTACATATACCTGTAATCTTAAAATCAGTCTCTGTGTCCTTGTAGAGTGCCTTGGATTTCAGGCGTAGGATGTACACAGTGGTGTAACATCTGCTCATTTGTCTGAGCCTGACTCTATGGGGCGATTTCCTAAAACCGAAGAGTGCAAAGTCTGGTGCAGCATAGAAACCAATCAGCTTCAAGGTTTTATTGTTAGGCGGCCTACACACGGTCGAACATGTCCGCTGAAACTGGTCCGCGGACCATTTTCCGCGGACATGTACGACCGTGTGTACGGCCTAGCGGACAGGTTTCCAGCGGACAAAAGTTTCTTAGCAAGCTAAGAAACTTGTTCACTGGAAACATGTCCGTCGGACATGTCCGATGGTTAGTACACCCAATCGGACATGTCCGCTGGTTACGACGTGTAACCAGCGCCCCGAATTCCCGCACATGCGTCGAATTGATTCGACGCATGCGTGGAAGCATTGCACTTCCGTGTTTGAGAACGTCGGTGTCTTATACGTCACCGCGTTCTCTGTCCGCGGGGATTTTGGTCTGATGCTGTGTACACACATCAGACCAAAAGCTCCCGCGGACCAGTTTCATCGGACATGTTCGGTCGTGTGTACGGGGCCTTAAAGCTTAATTGAACAAGCTGAATTTAGAAGCTGATTGGCTACCATGGACAGCTGCACCACATTCTGAGTGTTCCTGTTTTAGTAAATCTCCCCCTACGTGTCAAGGGTCTGATTTTACACAAAATTTTCACTACAAACAAGGTATGCCTGTTTATTGATGGACCCCTCCTTAATGCCTAACTTCTACATTAAAATAAAAAAAAACTATAAGTATAAAATGTAGTTAATATATTCACCCTACCCCTGCCATTCTTCTGACGAGATCCTGGACAATTTTGACTAGCCCAAATTTCGACAAATTCCAATTTGCTAATCAGGCTGAAAAGTTCCAGGCAACCTACTACCAACATCTCCCAATAAAGTATAACTAAGGGCAAACCTGATCTGCTGTCTGTGTCCCCATTAGGGAGACTCCTCCTATTTGTCCTGCTTACCATTATCATTGAAAGTAAAAAGAAAATCCCACATTTTGGGTTGTCCCCAGAAAAGTGGTAATCTTCCAATGGGGACACTAGTTCTGTTGGCCAGGGGGCCCCCAAGGAGTTCCTTTAAATTGCAGGGATTTCATCTCACTTTATGTTGGGCTATGGGACAGAAAGTGAAGGGAAATCTCCCTAAGGCCTCGTACACACGACCAGACATGTCCGCTGAAACTGGTCCGCCGACCAGTGTCAGCGGACAGATCCGATCGTGTGTACAGGCTAGCGGACAGATTTCCAGCAGACAAATGTTTCTTAGCATGCTAAGAAACATGTCCACTGGGAAGCTGTCCGGCAGACATGTCCGCTGGTTAGTACGTCTAACCAGCAGACAGAAATCCCGCGCATGCGTCAAATTGATTCGACGCATGCGTGGAAGCATTGAACTCGCGCGATAGAGAACGTCGGTGTCGTCTACGTCACCGCGTTCTCTGTCCACGTGGATTTCGGTTTGATGGTGTGAACAGCCATCAGACCGAAATCTCCCAGCGGACATGTCCGATGAAATCGGTCCGGCGGACCGTTTTCATCAGACTGTCCGCTCGTCTGTACGGGGCCTAATGGGACACTAATGGCAGGAAAAAATTGACTCTATCCAAAATGGAAAAAAAAAATGTTTGTCTATATTTCTTTTTCAGTCAAAAGCTGTATTAAAGTGATTAGGAGTTAATCACATTATGTGCGGTAATCTGCGTTAATCTACACAGATCAACACAGGCTCACCTCACATCATAGAGCTGCCTTGAGGTTGTATGCTGCATTTTTCCACAATACACCGCAGTTTATCTGAAGTCACCACCTGTCACTACAGTACATTGCATGACATTTCAATAAAGTTAAAAAAAAAACAATGCAAGGCACCACCCTTCACCACCCACGCACAATACACTCCAGTCTGCACAATAAAACAAGCCGTACGAATGAGCCCTTATAGTTATGCCTTGTACACGCGATCAGAATTTCCGATGGAAAAAATCAGACAGACTTTTTCAATCGGATATTCCGATCGTGTGTAGCCCATCGCAGTTTTTTAATTGGAAATTCCAGTGAATTCCATCGGAGTTTAGATATAGAACATGTTCTATTTTTCTCCAATGGAATTCCGATGTGATTTGGCCGGGCAAAAGCCCGATCGTGTGTACCCGGCATTATAGTACTTGCTGGCAAAATTAGGGGGATTATGTATAAAATGTGGACAAAATTCTATGCCCAAAGCAAGAAAGTAGCTTCTAACTGTAATTTCTCAAGTTCTGGTCTCAAAATGAGCCAATAATTTTGACTATTTGTGATAGGCAGCAAGAAATTTTCCTGTTAGCAAGCTTTGCACCCAAAAATGTACTGGTTTTCAAAAATTTTCATTAGGGTTAGATTGTGACAAAAGAATACTTAACTGAGTTCTTCTTACAGATAGTGTCTGCTATTCCTGTGAACTGCCACCCAACGTCACTGCCTATGTCACCTTTCCATAAAACCAAGATGATTAAATGCTATATATGGGGAGAACATTATTATGATTAATATTATACACGATTTATATAGCGCCAACAGTTTACTCAGCGCTTTACAATGTAGAGGGGGGACAGCACAATTACAGTACAGTTCAATACAGAAGGTACAGGAGGGCCCTGCTCGTAGAGCTTACATTCTAAATGGAGGGGGTGGTGGTACAAAGGGTAATAGCTGCGGAGAATGATTTGATGGGGGTGGCTCGGGGACAGTTGTTAGGTGGGTGTGGGATAGGCTTCCATGAATAGGTGAGTTTTCAGGGATCTCCTAAAGGTGGAGAGGCTAGGGGCTGATCGGACATACCGCGGCAGGGAGTTCCAGAGGATAGGAGAGGCTCTGCGGAAGTCCTGAAGGCGAGCATGGGAGGAGGTAACAAGGGAGCTAGAGGGCAGGAGGAGCGGAGGGGATTATTTGGGCGATATCTGCAGATGAGGTTAGTGATGTAGCTGGGGGCCATGTTGTGAATGGCCTTGTATGTTGTGGTTAGCATTTTGAATTTTATATGGTGGGGTAAGGGAAGCCAGTGAAGGGATTGGCAGAGAGGAGCAGCAGTCACGGATTGGTTAGTGAAGTGTATTGGTCTAGCAGCAGAATTCATAATAGACTGAAGGGGGGATAGCCTGTGTAAGGTTTTAACGAGAGAGTTGCAGTAGTCAAGGCGGGAAATAATTAAGGAGTGAATAAGTTGCTTTGTGGTGTCATTAGTCAGGAAGGGTCACATTCTGTAGATGTTGCGGAGGTTAAAGCGGTGGTTCACCCTTAGAGGGCATTTTTTAGCCTTAGATTCCTGCTCGTTTTTACTAGGGGAATCGGCTATTTGTTTTAAAATATGAGCATTACTTACCTGTTTACGAGATGCATCCTCTCCGTCGCTTCCGGGTATGGGCTGCGGGAATGGGCGTTCCTTCTTGATTGACAGTCTTCCGAGAGGCTTCCGACGGTCGCATCCATCGCGTCACGATTTTTCCGAAAGAAGCCGAACGTCGGTGCGCAGGCGCAGTATAGAGCCGCACCGACGTTCGGCTTCTTTCGGCTACGAGTGACGCGATGGATGCGACCGTCGGAAGCCTTTCGGAAGACTGTCAATCAAGAAGGAACGGCCGCTCCCGAAGACCCATACCCGGAAGCGACGGAAGAAGATGCAGCTCGAAAACGGGTAAGTACGGATCATATTTTAATACAAATAGCCGATTCCCCTAGACCGAACGAGCAGGAAGCTAAGGGGGAAAAAAAAAAAAATGGTTGAACTCCCGCTTTAAGGCGGCAGGATTTAGCCAGTGATTGGATGTGGGGGCTGAAGGAGAGGTAAGAGTCAAGGATTACACCCAGCACCCTGGCATGTGTGGAGGGACCAATGATTGTGTTGTTGATCTTAATGGTAAAGTCCCTGGGGGGAACTGGGAAGGAGCAAATATAACAAGATCAGTTTTAGAAAGATTGAGTTTGAGAAAGCGTTGTGACACCCATACTGATATGTCATTCAGTAAGTTTGAGATCCGTGAGGAGATCGAGGGGGTGAGTTGAGGAATGGAGAGATAGATCTGGGTGTCGTCGGCATAGAGGTGGCATTGGAAGCCATGGGAGGTTATCAACTGGCCCAGGAAAGAGGTATAGAGCAAGAATAGAAGGGGCCCAAGGACAGAGCCTTGGGGTACCCCAACAGAAAGAGGAAGAGGAGCGGAGGAGATGGAGTTGTAAGTGACACTGAAAGTGCGCTGAGATAGGTAGGAGGAGAAGAAGGATAAAGCAGAATCATAGAGGCCAAGGGAGTGTAGTTGGCTGAGGAGGAGCAGGTGGTCAAAATAGAACATATTATTTACTTATAGGACAAAGACACGATAATACACACAATCACAATTTACAAAGCTTACACACAAAGATACGCATACTTCTTTTAAAAAAAGTGACAGTTATTTTCAGCTACAAAGCAGAGCCCAATAAAATGTAACATTGCAATCACATTGTTAGTTGAATCTATAATATAAAAATATATATTTTCAAGGTGGAAACAGGATGAAGTTGTACAGCGCGGTTTTACTGACCTCTTTCACTTTCCGTAAGATATTTATCCATTTGCTACAAAGGAAACAGTAAAATAAATGAAGTCATAATTGTAAATCTGTTAAAGCATAAAAAAAAAAACTTCACTAAGTCATATACTATGCACAATATTCTACAAATTCTGCTACTTTAATAAGGTATGGTGCAGGATAAGGAAAATATATAAAGTTACCGTAGATATATAAAAGATATGTATATTGTTACATACAATAGAGGGTACATTTTCATATATGCATCCCCGTTTTGCGAAAAACTATTTCATCCTTATTGGTATTTTACATACAGTATATAGCTTGCTTAGCTCCTGACTTTACTACCACTTCTGACTTATGTTCAACCCCTTAAAGTACCAAAGTTATTGTACACCTCCTGGGACACACACAGGAACTTTATTGGCATCCCTGTCTTAGTCAGTAGGGTTCAAAATTGAGTTGGCCCACCCTTTGAAGCTAAAACAGCTTCAACTCTTCTGGGAAGGCTGTCCACAAGGTTTAGGAGTGTGTCTATGGGAACGTTTGACCATTCTTCCAGAAGCGCATTTGTGAGGTCAGGCACTGATGTGGATGAGAAGACCTGGATCGCAGTCTCCACCTTAAAGCCTTGTACACACGATCAGTCCATCCGATGAGAACGGACCGATGAACCGTTTTCATCGGTTAACTGATGAAGCTGACTGATGGTCCGTCTCGCCTACACACCATCGGTTAAAAGGCCCTACCCCCATTGAACCCCTCTTTTGTTTCCTAACTTTGCATATGGGAGAGTGTCATCTGGCGGGTTCCTGAGTGCTGTTTCCCCCATTGTGATTTGTGATCTGGTGGATTAAAGGCCGCGGCTGGGTTATAGCCAAATGCACAATTGGCTTACCCTCTGGTAAGCAGCCCCTTTTTACTGGTGAAGGGATCACTTCAGACAAGCTTTTCTCACGTAGTGGTGGTCTGTTAAGGATTAATTGCATGAGTGTGTCTGCTGGAGGATTCGGCTTAACCACTTCTTTGCTGTGTAAACACTCACTGTGGACTATTGAACTTAATTTACATGAACTGATTTCACCATTATAGGGGTTACTCCTTATGATTGAACAATTTTTTTTTTTTTTTTTGGCGCAGCTTTATTTGTTTTTTCTAGTAATGGCTCATTCAGTGATTTCCATCTTCCAAGGTCATTGGTCAGGTTTGGTATAGGCATAGTTACATTGGTTAAAACTGGACCAGTGTAATAATGTATAAAATAACCAAACCTGGAATTCTACTATATTGACTCTCATGGGTTATTTTAAATATGACTAGAACCTTGGTTCAGCATGCACAGCCAAAGCGATTTAACACAGAGGATTCCCTTTCAGTCTCAGGGAACTTCTAATAATTACTATATTTACAGATCACCATACATTAATGCGATGGTCAGGGGGGATCATGCTCCTTACATTTGTGGTCAGTGGGAAGAATCCCCATCTTACAGATACATACTGTAGTTGGCAACATTGTAAAAAAATGTATAGGGACACTTTTTTGTCTGTAGGCGGGGTCTTATAATTAGGGGGTGGGGTATTCGTTTGTAGGTGTGACATAGTTGGGAAATAAAAATGCGGACTGCCAGTCGGGGACCTCTAGCAGCGGTGGCAAAAAATTAGGAAAAAACGGATTTCCCGGGACACAATAAAATCGGGAAAAGTGTCTAAATCCCAGGAATGTCCCGGGAAATTCGGGACAGTTGGCAACTATGCAGATAGCGAAAAAGAGCATTGCTGTCTTCTAAGTGGAAAAAAAATGCTCCTTTCTTAAGGATCTCCTAGCAAACTCTGGAGGAACCCAGGATTAGAAAGAATAGTCCCAATCCTTCAGACCAATCTTTAAGCAATTAGATTAATAATTCAGGTCTGCTAATTGTTCAAATACCTGCATTCCTGTGAATCCGGAGCCAGGAGCAGTAGTGTTCTACCATCGCTCAGAGACAATCCTAAACAGCTGCTCTTCTGTGTGCCAGCTGGCAGCTTGGGCATTTCACCCAGCTCAATGCCCTCTAATATTGCTTGGCATCGAGACAGTAATGGGATCTCCAGGTCAGCTGAGGAATCGGCATCCCGGAACACGAGGAGGCTACCTTCCTGTGTAAGTTGGAGATATCTTTCTTTCCACTGCTTGAAAAGGAATCCGCCTATGGATGGAGAAACATATGCCTTAAAGCGGAGTTCCGGCCACAATTTCACTTTTTAAATATAAATACCCCTGTAATACACAAGCTTAATGTATTCTAGTAAAGTTAGTCTGTAAACTAAGGTCCGTTTTGTTAGGTTGTTACAGCATTTAGACACTTTATAAAATAGAAATTGACTGGGGCCATCTTAAGTGTGGGCATCATGAAGCCAGACTGTATGACTTCCTGGATTTCAGCCTTGCAAATCTCGCACATGCTCAGTGCTGCACAAGCAGTGTCAGATCAGGTTTCAGCACCTGTGCTGTCCAAGTCACATGATTCTTTGTGACTGGGGAATGCAGACTCCTGGAAAGTTACACCCACTACATTCCCAGGAGTCTGTGCGGTGTAGGTTAGGAAGCATTAAGCACCTAGGTGCAGGAAGTGGGAAGATTAACTATTCTGCCTAGCAACAACACTTTAAAGACATCATTTATGGATGATTCCGCACACAGTCCAAGGTTCCAAAAAATATTATCCACACAAAGGCATACAGTTAAAAGCCTGCCTACACTAACAGGTTAACCTTAAAAAAGAGTCTTATGCCGCGTACACATGATCTGACATTCCGACAACAAAACCGTAGATACATTTCCAACAGATGTTGGCTCAAACTTGTCTTGCATGAACAAAATTGTTGTCGAACATTCCGAACGTCAACAACGCGGTGACGTACATCACTACGACAAGCAGAGAAAAATGAAGTTCAATAATTCCGAGCATGCGTCAAATTGATTCCGAGCATGCGTAGAATTTTTGTGCGTTGAATTGTGTACACACGGTCGGAATTTCCGACAACAACTTTTGTTGTCGGAAAATTTGAGAACCAGCTCTCAAATTTTTGTTGTTGGAAATTCCAACAGCAAATGTCCGATGGAGCCTACACACGGCTGGATTTTTCGCCAACAAGCTCACATCGAACATTTGTTGTCGGAAATTCTGACCGTGTGTACGCGGCATTAGTCATAGCTATGATTAAAATACATTTTTTAAGGTTGAAAAATATTAGAAGACACAGGGGTCAATTCACTAATGTTTACCACATGCGATAACATGATCACGTCGAATGCAGTAAATAAAATCCAATTCACGAAAAAAAAAGAAAATTGAGATTATGCAGTATTTTTGCATCGCATAGTAGCCCATTATGTGTCACTTACCTGAAACCAAAGCCTCCGATGTCACCACTGTCCCCAGTAGCAGTGAGGGTCCATCTTCACCCCTCTTCCTCCTGGTGCCGTGAACTCCGGCTATGTGACTGGCCCGAGACGCGGTCACTCCCGCGCATGCACGCAGGAGCCGCCAGTCATGGCATGACCCCTTTAGAAATGGAACTATCTGCCCTTTCTAAAGTGGGCATGCGCCATAGACATTGGCACAGTGTAAATATTTTCTTGAAAAATATTTCCTAAACCGTGGAGGTTTAGGAGATATTTCCAGCACCTACAGGTAATGCAGCGTACACACGACCGTTTTTCATGAAGAGAAAAATGCAATTTTTTATATTGGTCGTGAAAAACGGTCGTGTGTAGGCTCCATAGCATTTTTCTTAACGAGAAAAATGGGCGATTTTTTTTTAGAACCTGCTCTATTTTTTCTCATCGTTTTTCACTTCGTTCTTTTTCACGTGGTGAAAAACGGTCGTGTACACTTTAACGAGGGGGAAAAAACGCGCATGCTCAGAAGCAAGTTATGAGACGGGGAAATCAGCAAAAGCAGCCCAAAGGGTGGCGCCATTCGAATGAAACTTTCCCTTTATAGTACCGTCGTACGTGTTGTACGTCACCACGCTTTGCTCGAGCATTTTTTTTTCACGAACGTGTGTATGCAAGGCAGGCTTGAGAGGAATCACGACAAATCACGTTGAGAAAATGTTTTTTTTTCCATGACATGAATAACGGTCGTGTGTACGCGGCATAAGCCTTAATATAGGCTTACCTGTAGGTAAAAGTGGCTGTACAGGGTGTACAACCACTTTAAGTCCAATTCCCAAACAGAACAGAGAGTAAAAAACATGCAATATTTATCACCAGGGTTTTGCTGGTGGTATCACATGTAGTATTTGTCAGAAACAGTCTGGGGACCCCCCAAAAGCTGGTTGCTAAGGAGCGGGCCGGGAAATCACCTGCTGATTCTATAAACACAGATTTTACTGAATGTAAAAAGAAATATCTGCAATTAAAAATTCTGAAGAAAAAAAACAGCTCCTTAGACATTAGTGTATTGTTTTTGGCAAATATCTCCTAAACCGGGTAGGTTTCGGAGATATTGCAAACACCTACAGGTAAGCTTTAATCTAGGCTTACCTGTAGGTGTAACTTTCCCCAGAGGGTTTACAACCACTTTAATGTAACACACAAGAACAGAAAGGGGTGAATAGGCCCTAAAAGTGAAATAAATAGCTAGATTCAGAAAGAGTTAGGCCGGCGTATCAGTAGATACGCCGACCTTACTCGGAATCTGCGCCGTCCTAAGTTTAAGTGTATTCTCAAACTGAGATACACTAAAACATAGCTAAGATACGACAGCCTGCGCCGTCGTATCTTAGGGTGCAATATTTAAGCTGGCCGCTAGGTGGCGCTTTCATTGAGGTTGGCGTAAAATATGTAAATCACTAGATAACCCTATTCACGAACGTACGTGCGCCCGTCGCAGTAAAGATACGCCGTTTACGTAAGGCATTTTCAGGCGTAAAGTTATTCCATCAAATAGCTGAACTAGTAATGTTAAGTATGGCCGCCGTTCCCGCGTCGAAATTTGAAAATTTTACGTAGTTTGCGTAAGTCGTCCGTGAATAGGGCTGGACGTAATTTACATCCACGTCGAAACCAATACATCCTTGCGGCGTACTTTGCCGCAATGCACACTGGGATATGTACACGGACGGCGCATGCGCCGTTCGGAAAAAACGTCAATCACGTCAGGTCACCCCCCATTAACATAAAACACTCCCCCTCAGCCTAATTTGAATTAGGCGCGCTTACGCCGGCCACATTTACGCTACGCCACCGTAAGTTAGGAGGCAAGTACTTTGTGAATACAGTACTTGCCTATCTAACTTAAGGCGGCGTAGCGTAAATATGATACACTACACCGCCTTAAAGATGCAGCGGTCTTTATGAATCCAGCAAAAAATCTACAACTGTCACCAAAACATAGGCGAAATCCACCCATATGGACAATTCAGTGGGCTACATAATAATAGAAAAAAAATTAATACGAGACTAAATCTACTGCCTGAAAAAGCTTTTTAATATACAATATTACATATGTTAAAAAAAAAAAAAAAAAATTCTAAATCTTTATTTTCTGCTTTTGACCATAATAAAGTCTATAGGTATTAAAGAATATGGGACAGTCCTTTGATCCTCTTATCTCACTGCTGACTGAAAATCATTTTCATTTATAGGCAGAGACCTAGACTGACTATGATAGGAGATAAGGGAAACAGTTATAATTTATTAAATCATTATTTATTTGTATTCAACGTATTTGGGGTCATTTCACTAAGAGTTAAAAGACCCCAGATCTCTCCATAAAGAGGACCTGTCATAGCCCATGCTATCACAAGGGATGTTGTTCATCCCTTCTGATAGCAATAAAGTTGATAACAATCTAAAAAGAAAGATACAGTGATTAAAAATAAATAAAAAAATAATGAAATTATATATTTTTTTAAAGTGCCCATGTCCCCCCTTGCTCACGCGCAAAGGTGAATGCACACATTGGTCCTGTATACATACGTAAATGCGCCACACATGTGAACGTCAGAGCGAGAGCAATAATTCTAGCTCCAGACCTCCTGTGTAACTTTAAACTGGTCACCTGTAAAGCAGGGGTCCCAAGCCCCTGGGCCGCAGACCGCTGCAAGTCTGCGGCCTGTTGATGACAGGGCCACACAGCAGGAGATGAGCGGCAGCCGCGGTCCATATAGGGCTGTCACAAACCACGATTGGCGATTACTCCTGCTGTGCATCAATTCCTGTTTGTCCTCTCCTGGCTCCTCTGCCCACCTGGCCGACAATGTCATCCAATCAGCAGTGCAGGGGGGCGGATCGGATCGAGCTGCAGATCGGAATGGAGAGCTCCTCTTACCCCCCTGCCTTGGTGAAAGGATGACATCGTCTGGCAGGAGGGGGAGGCAGGAGAAGACACAGGGACTGATCAAAGCCTCTGCCCTGCCAGAGGTAGGAGTCCTGTGCAGGGGAAGCAGACATTAGAATGGGGAAGAGTGGAGGGGAGGGGCAGACTTCAGGGGCACTGTGATGGAGGAGGCTGTGGTTGCTAGGGCACTGTAATATAAAGGGGACTACACTGTACAGGGACACTGTAATCATTATAGTGCCCCTGTACAGTGCAGTCCCCTTTATATCACAGTGCAGCTCCCTGTACATCACAGCTCCCCTTTACAGTGCAGTCTCCTTACATTATTGTAAAGGGGAACTGTGATGTAAATGGGATTGCAATCTAAAGGGACACTGAAATGTATAAAGGGGGGGACTGTGCTGTAAAGGGGGCTGAGGACACTGATATAAAGGGGGACTGTGCTATAAAGGGAGGCTGAGGGCACTGATATAAAGGGGGACTGTTCTGTAAAGGGGGGGGGGAAGAGGGGCTGAGGAAACCGATATAAAGGGGGAACTGTGCTGTAAAGGGGGGCTGAGGACACTGATATAAGGGGGGGACTGTGCTGTAAAGCAGTGGTCCCCACCCTATTTGGCAACGGGGACTGGCTGCATGGAAGAAAATTGTGCCAAGGCCTGGCGGGGGGGGGGGATGTACGCACATGCGGGGGGTAAACGATTTTTCGTGGGTAATTTATCGGGGAAATAGCTGGTGTTTTGCTGTTGGCGCTTCAATCATCACGACACCATGGTTGGTATGGTGTCAGAATGATTGAAGAACATTATTTCTTATATTACATTGTAATATAAATTAAATAGTTCAACTCACCATAATGCAGAATCAGTGGGAGCCATGAGCGTGTCACTTGCCATGTCGCCTGCCACCAGATGCAGCTTGTCACTTTACACGTCGCCTGCCACCAGATGAGGAATGTCACTTGCCACGTCACCTGCCAGTGCCACCAGATGAGGAATGCCACATCACCTGCCAGTGCCACCAGATGAGGAATGCCACTTGCCATGTCACCTGCCAGTGCCACCAGATGAGGAATGCCACTTGCCACGTCACCTGCCAGTGCCACCAAATGAGGAATGCCATGTCACCTGCCTGTGTCACCAGATGAGGAATGCCACTTGCCATGTCACCTGCCAGTGCCACCAGATGAGGAATGCCACTTGCCACGTCACCTGCCAGTGCCACCAGATGAGGAATGCCATGTCACCTGCCTGTGTCACCAGATGAGGAATGCCATGTGCCACGTCACCTGCCAGTGCCACCAGATGAGGAATGCCACTTGCCACATCACCTGCCAGTGCCACCAGATTTGGATTGTCACTGCATTGGTAGCACTGGTTCAGTGGTCGTTGAGTGGGGGCAGGAGACCGGAGTAAAAGGTCAGGCGGTGAGAGATGTAATGGCGATTGGATGGTATTCGTGTGTGCCGCGGCGGTAACCTAACAACCAGCCACGCTCAAGGCGTCTGACGTGGATGTGCAGGGAGACCGTGTAGCGGGCCGCGCACGCACATCGTAGCAAGGGGATCGTTGCCGACGTCGTCATGGAGACGTGACGTCGGCGTATCCTGCCCCTAGATCGGAAAGCGACCAATCAAGGGAGGTGGCGGAGAGTGAGCAGACGTGAGTGTAGGACCAGCAAGTGGGCAAAGAGTGAGAGCGCGCTTCTCTCATCCGCCAGCCCGCCTTTCTGATCCACCTGCCCGCCTTACAATGTCATGCTGCCCGCTGTGGCCCAGCTGCAGAGGCGATACGGCCCGATAGTGGGCCGCGGCCCGGGGGTTGACGACCCCTGCTGTAAAGAGGGGCTGAGGACACTGATATAAAGATGGGACTGTGCTGTAAAGGGGGGCTGAGGACACTGATATAAAGATGGGACTGTGCTGTAAAGGGGGGCTGAGGACAGACTCCAAGAAAGTTTGCCAAACAAACTCAACTTTCTGTAATGACAATACATAAGGAATTCTGAGGAATTCCTTAGACTGCTTGTGAGATATTCATTTGGTGGAGGTCTGTCTGTCCCTCTAGACGTATTAGACTCTGCATGTCCTCTCATTCTCATATTTAGTCTGAGCTCTCGGACATGTGTGGATTACAGGACGTTCCCAGAGCTCAGGAACAGTTTCTATGGATTAAAAAGCAATTATATCTGTAGCAGTGACACTAATCTTCAGCAGGACACACAATATACCCGGGCACTGAACAGGGGTGGAGAGATGATACTGAGATCATGTGCTACTCCTCTAGAGAAGAGATGATGTGTAAAATGATTAAAATTAATACCAAGGATTCATTTAGAAAGCGTGAGACAAATATGAACCCCATTTCGTTAAGTGTGTGTTAAATGCGGAAACATATTTCTAAATTGCACCTTGTTCTTTATTTATAGTAGCTGCATCCATGACAATATTTCTGCAGAGCACTCTGGTTTTCCTACACAGAAAGCACAGCAGTACTTTTTCCTGTTGAGATTTAATCTTTATTATTGAAACTCGGTGGAGCTGTTTAGAAGAGAGAGAGAGGGGATATTAGCCATTTAGTTCTTAGTTGTATGTATAATCTGAGCTTCAGACACTTGTAACGACACCCCGAGTAATGAAAGGGGTTAAAGTCGTTTAGGACATTCCATTCCCGAATACACAGGCAGTTACCGAATGCTCCAATCAGCCGAATAAGAAACCCATACGAATAATTCCCCCCCAAATACGAGACGAGGCTCTGTGTTGAGGGTCAAGCAGGAATCTGACTTTATTAGCACCAGACTACAAGTCTTAAATACAGTGTATACATCCTGCTCATATTACTCTGAAAACACACCTGTGACCAGAAACCCAATTAACATGAGCTAATTAACTAATCTCTTTAAGCAGCCTGGTCCTTGTTATGATAAATCAGGATTTCACTACAGGTCAGACTTGTTGTCACCGAGCTTCACACAGTAGATGATACATTATCATAAGTTTAAACGCAGGACATATTCTCACAATAGCAGGGGCTCCAGTAGGAGTCGGCTCGTCTCCTACATTGTACAGAGGCCAATGTGATCAGCTCTTTCAATTAACATGTTGAGTTCAGAATCAAACAAACCAAGAATAGTCTTTACATATATCCTGGGAGATATTGTGGATAAATATTACTGTCCCATTTTAAGTAATCCAAGTGATATGTTCTTAGTCACTCTGTGCCCAAAAGTGACTCCTGTCACAGCACTCAACTAGGTAAACAACCCCCCCCCCCCCCGCAAAGCAGTTAAGATTATCCTGGTAAACACATGAAAAGTAGCCCTAGTAGTTCTACTTACTTGAATTTTGTTTTTGTAATAATAACCACTTAAGGACCAAAAGAATTTGCCCCCTTAATGACCAGGCAATTTTCTGCTAAACGGGACTGCTTCGCTTTAACTGACAATTGCGCGGTCGTGCGATGTTGTACCCAAACAAAATGTATGTCCTTTTTTCTCACACAAATATAGCTTTTTTTTTTGGTGGTGTAAACAAATAACAAGCACCAATTTTGAAAAAATATATCTATATTTTTTACTTTTTGCTATCAGAAAAATGCCCCTAAAAAAAATAAAAAAAAACAAATTTCTTCCTCAGTTTAAGCCAATATGTACTCTGCTACATATTTTTGGTAAAAAAAATAAAAAACGCAATAAGCTAATATTTATTGGTTTGCGCAAAAGTTATAGCATCTACAAACTATTGGATAGATTTATGGAATTTTTATTTATTTTTTATTGTTTTTCTAGTAATGTCGGTGATCTGCGATTTTTAGCGGGACAGCAACATTGCGGCGGACAGATCGAACACTTTTGAAATTTTTTTGGGACCACTGAGATTTATACAGCGATCAGAGCTAAAAATAGCCACTGATTACTGTATAAATGACACTGGCAGGGAAGGGATTAACACTAGGGGGCGATCAAGGGGTTAACTGTATTCCCTGGGAGGTGTTTCTAACTGTATGGGGGCTGGGCTGATTAGAATCTGTCTCTCCTCCCCTGACAGACCAGAGATCTGTTTGTTTACACTGACAGATCCATGTTCTGCCTGTCTCTGAAGAGATCGCGGGTGGCCGGCTGACATCGAGTCCATCGGACCCTCTGGGTGGCTCCCCCGCTCGTAAATGGGCAAATCGCGAGTATGTGCCCGAGGTACAAAGATGGCGATTCACGCAGGGGAGCCAACTTGGCGCAGTACAACTGCGGCGGGCGGTCCGTAGCTAGTTAAAGTGGTTGTAAAGGCATAAGGTTTTTACCTTTATGTATTCTAGGTAAAAAATACTTTTGTGCAGGAGCCCCCCCAGACCCCCCTATTACTTACCTGAGCCCCCTCTCGATCCAGCGATGTTCACAAGAGACTTGCACTGCTGATTGACTTTTGGCAGCAGCGGGAGCCATTGAACCAATCATGAGATGGAGGGGTGGGGCCGAACCACGGCTCCGTGTGTGGTCAGCTGCTAGCTGTGGGGGCACTGGGCAGGAGGAAGGAGCCAGGAGCACCAGTAAGGGACCCTAGAAGAGGAGGATCCAGGCTGCTGTGTGCAAAACCGCTGCACAGAGCAGGTAAGTATGACATATTTGTTATTTAAAAAAAAGAAAAGACTTTAGTATCACAAGAATTCATATGCATTATTTAATACTTGGCTAAACAAAAGTTAAATATTTTTAATGTTTCATGTTTAGTTCTGAACACTATAAATACAAGTATACATTATTATTTATATCATATTATAATTGGATAGCATCCTATGACTCTAAGCAATAAGGCCTCAAGTACATGGGTGGTAAAGTAGACAGCTGCAGTATATAGCCACACATAATAATTCGAGTTGAGCGGACACCTGGATGTTCGGGTTCGGGTCCGAACCCGAACTTAAAAAAAAAAGTGGATTATCACCGCTGGAGTTTTTTTTTTTTTTATTAACAAAGGACTTTATTCTACGGTGTGTGTGTGTGTGTTTTTTTTACAAGACTTTACACTTCCTTCGTGAAATGGTAGGGGTACAATGTACCCCATTACCATTTCACACAGGGGGGGGTCAGGATCTGGGGGTCCCCTTTGTTAAAGGGGTCTTCCAGATTCTGATAAGCCTCCCGCCCGCATACCCCCACAACCACCGGGCAAGGGTTGTGGGGATGAGACCCTTGTCCCCATCAACATGGGGACATCCTCCCCATGTTGAGGGCATGTGGCCTGGTGCGGTTCAGGAGAGGGGGGGGCCGCACTCTGTCCCCACCTCTTTTCTGCGGCCGGCCAGGTCAACGTGCTCGGATAACGGGTCTGGTTATGGATATTTAGGGGAAACCGCACGTCATTTTTGTTTTAAATTGACGGCGGGGTTCCCCTTAATATCCATACCAGAACTAAAGGGTCTGGTTATTGAATTTGCGGGGAGCTCCGCGCATTTTTTTCCCCCGAACTCCGATCCCGGACCCAAACTTTTTCCAATTATTCGGGTTCGGGTCCGGGTTCGGGAAAAACCCAAAGTCCGTACCGAACCCGAACTTTACAGTTCGGGTTCGCTCAACCCTAATAATAATAAATAGCTGGAACCTAGTTTAACGCAAGTATTAGCTGCCTTTTTCTCACACACAGTCACAGGTAAAAACTCTCTAAAGCAAGTTTTAAAAAATATTGTATAACTGCAGGCAAATAATTAGAAACCACTCTAGAATACTTCCCAGAATGCTCTGCACAACACAAATTCACTGTGCCAAGGCTTACATGGGGGTTGAGCACAGGGCAGAGCTCACCATTGCAGACAATAAGAACAACCCCCTGCGCTCAAGAGTAATTCTCCGGCACCAATGGGCCTTTCCTCATCCACAGTTAAATTATATGTATATGTAAGACATTGCAGCCTTCTTGACCCATATTGCAACGCTGAAAAAAAAAGAAAAAAAAGAAAGACGGGCGCACCAACATTGCTCATTACCTTTATAAATCTTTGTATTTTAGTAATAAAACAGGTACCCGTATTTATCGGCGTATACCGCACACTTTTTTCCGCTTAAAATCAGAATTTTTTTTACCGCATCCAATTCGCATAGCAGGAGAATGTGACTGGCTCTCTATGGAGCCGGTTCACATATCTCTGGTGCGGTGTGCAGGAAAAAAGTGTGCCTTTTTTGGTGCGTTTCAGGTCCAAAATTCGGGCTGAAATTGGACCTGAAACGGTGAACCAGGACACACCGGACCCCTGCTTGCGCCGGATGCGGCAATAGTGTGAACCGTGCCTGATAAAGTGCACCTCAGAAAACCTTTCATCAGTTCTGAGGGGTCAACAAAATGACAATAATTGCTGGCCGATTGTTTTGAGCTATGGCACTTTGCGATGTCCCTTATGGTGGCTATACACACTTTGATAAAATATTGATTTATTTTTCGATTGGTCTCCCGATTTCAATCTATAGCTGACAAACCATTCAATCAATACGAAACCAGGGAAGTGGATTTGGAAGGTATGATCGTAAATTGTCAATCACATCTCTGTTTTCAATATGCAATCCCACAATCTGATTGATCAACATACGATCAAATTCATGAACAAAGCATCTCAGTGCTGCCGATCAACATGATCAATAATTTTCCGTACTGGCCGATCAACTCACTTTGATCGAATCCAATCTAAATCCAAGTCTAAAATCATCAGAATAGAAGCTACAGTATTCTTTCCCCATTGTTTGTTAATTTGATCATTTTTATTTAATCACGTGTTGATCAGATAATAAAATAGAAGCATGTATGGCCACTGAGCTTATAAATGGTTCACAAGGGTAGTTTTGAACATATGGGGCCAGATTCTTAAAGACCTACGATGGGCGTATCAGTATATACGCCGCCGTAACTCCGAATGCGCGACGTCGCAACTTTAAGCGTATGCTCAAACTGAGATACGCTTAAATGTTGCTAAGATACGGCCGGCGTAAGTCTCCTATGCCGTTGTATCTTAACTGCATATTTACGCTGGCCGCTAAGGGCGTGTATGCTGATTTACACCTAGAATATGTAAATCAGCTAGATACGCCTATTCACAAACGTACGCCCGGCCGTCGCAGTAAAGATACGCCGTTTACGTAAGGGGTTTTCAGGCGTAAACATAAACCACCAAAAACATGGCGCAGCCAATGTTAAGTATGGACGTCGGAACCGCGGCAAATTTTTCAAATTTTACGTCGTTTGCGTAACTCGTCCGTGAATGGGGCTGGCCGTAATTTACGTTCACGTCGAAAGCATGACGATTTGCCGACGTAATTTGGAGCATGCACACTGGGATACGTCCACAGACGGCGCATGCGCCATTTGATCGAAACGTCATTTACGTGGGGTCACAGTTAATATACATAAAACACGCCCACAGCTTCAACATTTGAATTAGGCGGGCTTACGCCGGCCCTAATACGCTACGCCGCCGTAACTTCGGCGGCAAAATCTTTGAAAATACCATACTCGCCTCTCAAAGTTACGGCGGCGTAGCGTATAGGAGATATGCTACGCCCGCCTAAAGGTACGTGAATCTACCCCATGGTCTATATATTGTGTTGAAATTCTGTTAAAAAGACCTAAGTACCTCCCCAAAACATCAAGTCAACTACAAGTCAAAACATCTACCGGGGGTGTCAATGCAAGCTGAGAGTAGAGACCTTAAAGTGGTTCTAAAGGCAGACTTTTTTTTACCTTTCTCTACAATAAGGTAAAAAAACTTCCACTCCAGCCCCCCCCCCCCCCAATACTTACCTGAACCACATCAGGATCCAGCGTTGTGCACAAGATCTCCGTGGACTCTACCTCCTCATTAGCTGAGCCATTGACTCCATCTGCCATCAATCACAGCCAATGAGCCATTAAGGAGAGAGAGGGGGTGTGGCCAAGGCACAGTTCTGTGTGTGAATGGACACGCAGAGCAGCGGCTCAGGAACGAGCCTGACTAGGTACCCCCATTGCAAGCTTCTTAGTCTGGGGGGACTCTGGAGGGGCCAGAATTGCTAGCGGGGGATCTGAGGCCTCGTACACATGACCGAGTTTCTCGGCAAAAACCAGCAAGAAACTTGCTGGTATTTTTTTTTTGCAGAGGAAACCGGTCGTGTGTACACTTTTCGACAAGGAAACTGTTGAGGATCTCGTCGAGCCAAAAAGAGTGCATGTCTTCTTTTTCCTCGAAGGGAATGGGGAAATTTGGCTTACCGAGATCCTCGACAGCCTAACAAGGAACTCGACAAACAAAACGATGTGTTTCGCCCGACGAGTTTCTCGGTCGTGTGTACGAGGCTTAAGAGGAGGATTAGGGCTGCTCTTTGAAAAACCACTGCACAGAGAAGTTAAAGGGGTTGTAAAGGTACATCCGAGGATTAGTGGCACCCCAGCCCCCCCCCCCGTTTACTTACCTGGCCCCTTGAAAGTCCCGCACAGTGAACGCGCTGGCTTCGCGGCTGGGCTTCTCAGCTCATTCATTGGTTGATTGATAGCAGCGCAGCCATTGGCTCTCGCTGCTGTCAATCAAATCAATGACGTGGTGCGCCAGGGCGGGGCGGAGTGATACAGTTGGTGGCTATAGCCGCCGGCTGTATCACGGGAGAGCGCCCGCAAGCTAACCCCCTTGGGAGAGAGCTTCCCATGAAAGGGGTTAGCTGATGTGGGTAGGAGCCGAGACAGCCGCCGTGGGACCCCAGAAGACCGGGATCGGGGCCACTCTGTGCAAAACAAGCTGCACAGTGGAGGTAAGTATAACATGTTTGTTATTTAACAAATAAGTGTCCCTTTAAGTATAACATAAATTTGAAAAACAAGTGATGGACTCAAGGTGTGACCACCAGCCTGGATGGAAAAGATTTGAAATTTACAATAACTAAATGCAAACATGCATCAGAGTCCTACACAGACCCAACATTCAATGTTTTTCACCAAAAGTGGTTGGAAAGTGTGGACTGGAATGGGACGTCCCTACTTCACATGGACTAGATGGGACTGGTAGCTCTTCCATCACAAAAAGACCCCAGGCTTCCTAAATCTGGTAAACAATAATGAAAGCTTTCATTCCTCGATGAGAAAAATCCTTTGGGTCCTGATTCCAAATGGGTTCCAACAAAATATTCTAAAGAAGTAGCTTGAACATCCCGACTGCTGGGGATAATATTCGTTCAACAGTTAAATTCTCGAACCAGCTAGTATCCCATGAAACATCGATATTTGGGTCCCCTTAATAAAAAGGTTGTCTTCAACAAGATCCCCACCACGTTATACAATAAGCACTGTAGACATACACAGACGATAGAGTAATCACAATGATCGGCACCCAGGGATGACCCCAGGCTGCTGGCCGGTGTTCATTAGCTCACTCACCATATTTCTTGAGGTAGCCTTGGTGTATGGGGGACGAATCCATCTCCATTCAGATCTTCCATCAGAGAAAGAGAGAGACAGATGGGAGCCGGGGGGGCAGCGCAGGGATGCAGCAATGTGACTGATCCCTTAATCCCAATGGCATCCTATCAGAGAGGAAACACATCACCCCCCCGCACTGCCAGCCTGATTCACATCAACATCTCACACAGCTGGATGGATGACAATACTACTAAATGTCTGCATCCCATGAGAGAGACTTATGGGGAGCCTCACCTGGCTGGTTCTACAGCGAGCATTTGAAAAACATAGTTGTACTGTAAAGATACCCGAAACAAAAAGTCCTAAGATCAATATTTTCATTGTCTTAAAAAAAAAAGTGAACCCCCCCCCCCCCTCCGGTGTCACATTTGGCGGGGGGGTGGCGCAGATACCTGTATAATACAGGTATTTGCACCCACATCTGGCCATAGATAGCCGCAGAATCTATGCCACAAGGACGTATTGGTTTTGATGTGAACATAAATTACGTCCAGCCCCATTCACGGACGACTTACGCAAACTACGTAAAATATTCAAAATTTGACGCGTGAACGACGTCCATACTTAACATTGGTACGCCGCATGTATGCCACCATATAGCAGGGGTAACTTTACGCCGGGAAAAGCCTAACGTAAACGGAGTATCTGTACTGCGTCGGCCGGGCGTACGTTCGTGAATTCGCGTATCTAGCTGATTTACATATTTCTAGGCGTAAATCAGCGTACATGCCCCTTGCGGCCAGCGTAAATATGCAGTTACGATCCGACGGCGTAAGAGACTTCTGCCGGTCGGATCTAATAGAAATCTATGCGTAACTGATTCTATGAATCAGGCGCATAGATACAACCGGCCAGAATCAGAGATACGACGGCGTATCTCCTTTGTGAATCTGGGCCACAGTTCCCAGAATACAGCAGGGACCAGTGAAGATGCGCAGCGTGACTCACGCATGTGCAGTAGGGAACCAGGCAGTGAAGCCGCAACGCTTCACTTCCTGGTTCCCTCGCCGAGGATGGCGGCATGGGCAGCCGAGAGATGAGTGATTGCTCGTCTTCGGCTGCCGACATCGCGGGCACCCTTGACAGGTAAGTGTCCATTTATTAAAAGTCAGCAGGTGCCGTATTTGTAGCTGCTGGCTTTTAATATTTTTTGTTTAGGTGGACCTCCGCTTTAAGAATGTAGGTGAAAATAATAAAAAAAAAAAATAGACGCATTAGCACAGGATTATACATAAACCACTGCTTTTTACAACACTAGCACCATTGCCCCATTTATACAGTATACATTCAATTACTACTGTAACCCATCCATTGTGATTTGGGTATATATTACATTATTATTATTATACAGGATTTATATAGCGCCAACAGTTTGTGCAGCACTTTACAACATGAGGGCAGACAGTACAGTTACAATACAATTCAATACAGGAGGAATCAGCTCATTAGAGTTCACAATCTAAGGAATCAGCTCGTTAGAGCTTACAATCTAGGGAATCAGCTCGTTAGAGCTTACAATCTAGGGAATCAGATCGTTAGAGCTTACAATCTAGGGAATCAGCTCGTTAGAGCTTACAATCTAGGGAATCAGATCGTTAGAGCTTACAATCTAGGGAATCAGATCGTTAGAGCTTACAATCTAGGGAATCAGATCGTTAGAGCTTACAATCTAGGGAATCAGATCGTTAGAGCTTACAATCTTACATTTCTAGGAAAATCATATCCCAATATAAGACTTAAAAAAAAAGATATATTTTCCATCAAATCAAATAAACCATTTTTTTTTTAAATCCTTGAGTTATTGTAGGGAAGGAGCAGCCTTTGGGACCAGCGCCCCTAGTGCCATGGGAGGAAGCGTCATCCTCTTCTTTCGGGCCACACATACGCAGTGTGTACTTTATTCTGTTGCAGTCGCCGAGCCCATCATAAGTGACAAGAAAAAGTATGCACTGCTTATGTGTGATCTGAAAGAACGGGGTGGCATTCCCTTCCGTGGCACTAGGGAGCGCTAGTACCAAAGGCTGTTCTGAGGCTACAATAACCATAGCTCCCAACTGTCCTGATTTCGAAGGACTGTCCCTGATTTGGAGCAATGTCCCTCTGTTCCTCTGCCCTCCTTATTTGTCCCTCATTTTGGTCTGATCTATATAGTTGTATATAAAATGCACTCTTTGGGCTGGATTCAGAAAGAATTTACGTTGGCGTATCTATGGATAAGCCGCGTAAATTCAAAGCTGCGCCAGCGTATCTTCTTTCTGTATTCAGAAAGCAAGATACGCCGAAATTAGGCTAAGATCCGACTGGCGTAAGTCTCTTACGCCGTCGTATCTTAGTTGCATATTTACGATGGCCGCTAGGTGGCGCTTCCGTCGATTTACGCAAGGAATATGCTAATTAGGTAGATACGCCAATTCCGAAACGTACGTCCGCCCGGCGCATTTTTTTTACGTTGTTTACGTTAGGCTGTTTCCGGCATAAAGTTACCCCTGCTATATGAGGCGTATCCTATGTTAAGTATGGATGTCGGGCTAGCGTGGAATTTTGAATATTTTACGTCGTTTGCATAAGTCGTTCGCGAATAGGGCTGTACGTAAGTTACGTTCACGTCTAAAGCATTGACGATTTGCGGCGTAATTTCGAGCATGCGCACTGGGATTCTTTCACGAACGGCGCATGCGCCGTTCGTAAAAAACGTCAAATACTTGGGGTCACACTAAATTTGGATAAAACACGCCCACATCATCCACATATGAATTAGGCGGGCTTACGCCGGACCACATACGCTACGCCGCCGTAGCTTAGAGCACAAGTGCTTTATGAATACGGAACTCGCGCCCTAAGTTACGGTGGCGTAACGTATCTGAGATACGTTACACCCGCAGAAAATTACGCCGGGCTATCTGAATCTAGCCCTTTATCTTTCAAAAAGTGTTTTCCAGTGCTAAACCTTTCATCCAATTTCTAAATTGCTGCATTTGTACATTTTAAAAGCCAATATAAAGGAATAGTTATTGTGCATTTAAAGTGGAGATCCAGCCTAAAAAATAAAAATGTCTAAAAAGGCTAAAAAAAAACAATTATACTTACCAGAAATGGCTGTTAAAATGTGTGCGTTAAAATTCATTAACCACTTCAGTACCCGCCCATTCTCATATGACGTCCGCAGATGGGATCTCCCATCCTGGGTGGGCGTCATATGTCATCCACGGCTTCCCAACGGTATAGGGGGAGGCCGAAATTACCGCCAGGCACCCACAATCGCTTGTTACAGAACAGGAACATGGATCAGATCCACATCCTGTCAGGGGAGAGGAAACAGATTGTGTGTTCCTAGTATATAGGAACTCCGATCTCTCTCCTCCCCTAGTCAGTCCCATCCTCCCACAGTTAGAATCACTCCCTAGGTAGCACATTTACCTGCCAGTGACATTTACTGTATACAGTTATCAGTGCATATTTATAGCGCTGATCGCTGTATAACTGTCAATGGTTCCAAAATAGTGTCAAAAGTGTCCAATCTGTCCGATGCAATGTCACAGATCACCGCTATTACTAGTAAAAAAATATAATAATAATAAAAATGCCATAAATCAATAACCTATTTTGTAGGCGCTATAACTTTTGTGCAAACTAATAAATATACACTTATAGCGATTTTTTTTTACCAAAAATATATAGATACATGTCTAAACTGAGGAAAACATTTAAAAAAAAATGGGATATTTATTATAGCAAAAAGTAAAAGAGGTTTAGGTACATTCAGAAAGAGTTAGGCCGACTTATCAGTAGATAAGCCGACCTAACTCAGAATCTACGCCGACTTATGTTTAAGCGTATGCTCAAACAGAGATACGCTTAAACATATCTAAGATAGAACGGCTTGCGCCGTCCTATCTTAGATTGCAATATTTCGGATGGGCGCTAGGTGGCGCTTCCATTGAGGTCGGCGTAGAATATGTAAATGAGTTGATACGCCGATTCACGAACGTACGCCCGGCCGACGCAGTACTTTTACGCCGTTTACGTAAGAGATAGGCCGCGTAAAGTTAGAGCTAGGCCCTAGTGGAATAACAATGTTAAAGTATGGCCGCCGTTCCCGCCGCGAGATTCAAATTTTTTACGTCGTTTGCGTAAGTAGTTTGTGAATCGGGATTTACGTTGTTTACGTCCACGTCGAAATCAATAGGCCCGTGCGGCGTACTTAGCCGCAATGCACACTGGGAAATGTAGGCGCCCGGTGCATGCGCAGTAAAACAAAGCTCTATTTGTGGGGGGGGGGGGGGGAAATGATAAAAATGTAATTTGTGTACAGTGTTGCATGACTGCGCAATTGTCATTCAAAATGAAAGCTGAAAATTGGCCTGGGCATGAAGAGGGTGAAAATGCCCAGTTTTGAAGTGGTTAAAGTGGATTTTTTTTTTTTTAAAAAAGAACTTCTTTGACAAATATTGCATGACATAAAAATTTTCAACGTCCACCATTGAAAAAAATATATAATGCTTGGGTGTAGGAGAGGAATGCCAGAATTGGTATGGACTGGAAGTAGTCAAGTATTTTCCATTTATGTCTGCCAAATAAACTTTCGACTTCTTGCCAAAAAAGCAAGGCCACCGGGTAATGAATGAATGAAAAACTTATAAAGCGCGGCGCATGCGAACTGAATCGCTTCTGGGCGCTAGTTGTTCGTGTCTCATGACATCAAAAGAGCAGAGTTTTGATTCGTCTTCTGAAAGTCAGGTGGTCTTCCTCCAACCGAATGCTGGTTGGTAAAGCGTTCCATAGTCTAGGACCCTGAAAAGCAAACCTTCTTTCTCCTTTGGACTTGTATTTGGTTTTTGGTACCCTGACCAGATTTTTGTCGGTGGATCGCAGAACGCGATTCGAATTGTGAGGTTCTATCTTGTCGCAAAGATATTGCGGAGCCTTCCCATGGATGCACTTATGTGTCAGGCAGAGTGCTTTAAATGCAATTCTGTCTTTTACTGGCAGCCAGTGAAGGGTTCTCAACGAAGGTGAGATTGATTCCCATTTTTTTTTCCCAGTCACCAGTCTGGCGGCCGTATTCTGAACGACTTGCAGACGGGAGATTTGGTACTTTGGGAGTCCGAGGTACAGGGCGTTAGCATAGTCCAGTCTGGAATTCACGATTGTTCCCACCACGACTGCTACGTCTTCTTTGGGGATAAATGGAATAAGTCTGCGTAGTAGGCGCAACAGATGGTGCGCTCCGCTGACTACTGACCCTATTTGTGCGTCCATTGTCATGAAGGTGTCGAAGATGACCCCGAGACTTTTGACTTTGGAGCTAGGGGTGATGATTTGGCCCAGAATGGGCGGGGGTGTCCAGGTTGTTGCCAGTTGACTCTTTCGGCTGGCGTGAAACATAAGGAGTTCTGTTTTTGAACTGTTGAGTTTAAGATAACTCTTAGTCATCCAGTTTTCTATCAAAGAGAGACATTTCTCTAAACTGAGATGATGATCCTTTTTGTTGCAGATGCGAAAATACAGTTGCGTATCGTCTGCATAAGAGTGATAGAGTAGTTCTTGGCTACTGATAATATCAAAGAGAGGGCGAAGATAGATGTTGAAAAGCACTGGTGACAGGGGGGATCCTTGGGGGACTCCACATGACACCGTGTGCTTTTCCGACGTGAAACAACCCAATTTAACTGTTTGTGATCGGTTTTCAAGAAAGGAAGAAAACCATGGTAAATCACCTTCTGCGACTTCTGCTACCTTGGCTAGTCGCATCAGTAACAGTTTGTGGTCTACCGTGTCAAAGGCTGCGCTTAGGTCCAGCAGAACCAGGAGACAAGATTCTCCTTCGTCTGCGGCCTCGAGGGCATCGTCCCATATTTTGAGTAAGGCCGTTTCTGTCCCGTGTCCGGGACGGAAGCCTGATTGTAATGGATCCAGTAGATTGTGGGTATCTAGATGCTGTTGCAGCTGTTGTACCACTACTTTCTCCATTATCTTGGAGAGAACATTTAGGCCTGTTATGGGACGGCGGTGAGTTGGGTCCTTGGGATCCAGGTTAGGTTTTTTCAAGATGGGCTGGATTGTGCCCTCTTTCAACAGGGATGGCACTGTGCCTTCCTTAAATGACTGGTTTATAAGCTGTGTGATGGGTGGTGCCAGGATGTCGGCACATTCCTTCAGCAGTTTGGTGGGGATGATATCATTGGGTGATGTGCTGTTCCGCAAAGCACCAATGATATTTTTTGTGGTATCGATGGAGATCGGTTCCAGAGTGAACTTTGTTGATTGTAGAGCATTTCTGTGGGTGTTTTGTGGTTGATTGACGGTGGGGCTGAGGGGGGTATTGTTTTGCATGATGCTTTCCCGGATTCTTTCAATTTTGTTGATGAAGAAATCCGATAGTTCATTGCAGAACTCTTGGGTGTCTGAGTTGGGGACTTCAAGACATCCTGGGTTCATGGTCTGGGTGACCATCTTGAAGAGTTCGCGGGGGCGGTTTAAGGCGCTGTTAATCGCCATAGAAAAATGATGTTTCTTGGCTTTGAAGATTTCTTTATGATATCGTGTTGTTATTGCCTTGTAGATGATGAGGTTATCCTCTGAAGGGCTTCTTTTCCAGGCGGCTTCCGCCCTTCTGCGCTCTTGCTTCAGAAGCGACAGCTGGTTGTTGAACCAGCCGGACTTTCTTTTTTGGATGCAGGCTTTGCGTTTCGGTGCTACTAAATCGGCTGACTGTAGCAGGGCTGCGTTTATGGCATCCAGTGTATCTGCGGCTGTTTGATGTGGATGGATTGTTTTGATTCTGTTTCCCAAGGTAGATTTGAAGATAAATGGTAATCCCACCATTTATGCTTATAGGTACCATTGTCTAAGCCAGAGGTGGGCAAACTACGGCCCGGCGGACCTTTTAATCCAGCCCCCGGGCGGATCGCTAGAAATCTGAATTTGAAGTCTGAATTTGCAGCCGAAAGATTTGCGGGTGTTAGCCACACCTCTTTCCCGCCCCCCGCTGGTGCAGCCGAAGAAACCCGTGGGTGTTAGCCGCGCCTCCTTTCCCGCCCCCCGCTGATTCAGCCGAAGAAGCCATTGGAGCTGGCCACACTTCCTTTCCCGCTGACGGCATTCCCAGCCGCCCGTCACCACGTGGAGTGAGTGTCCCCGAAATCAAAAAAGTCCCCCAATTCCCACCAAGTAATGACCCGGTCCCGACTCCTCCCCTCACACTGTGCACACTGCACAGGCTGCTGTAGGAGACCCGAGACGGCCGAGGACTGCAGGCAGCAAAACACTGACAGGACAGAGATTTCATCATCATCATCATCAGGTACTTGCTTGTGGGGATGCTGGCAGCAATTGATGGCACACTGGTGGCACACTGACAGCAATTGATGGCACACTGGCAGCAATTGATGGCACACTGGTGGCACACTGGCAGCAATTGATGGCACACTGGCAGCAATTGATGGCACACTGGTGGCACACTGGCAGCAATTGATGGCACACTGGCAGCAATTGATGGCACACTGGCAGCAATTGATGGCACACTGGTGGCACACTGGCAGCAATTGATGACACACTGGTGGCACACTGGCAGCAATTGATGGCACACTGGCAGCAATTGATGGCACACTGGCAGCAATTGATGGCACATTGGTGGCACACTGGCAGCAATTGATGGCACACTAGCAGCAATTGGTGGCACAATGGCAGCAATTGATGGCACACTGGCAGCAATTGATGGCACACTGGTGGCACACTGGCAGCAATTGATGGCACACTGGCAGCAATTGATGGCACACTGGTGGCACACTGACAGCAATTGATGGCACACTGGCAGCAATTGATGGCACACTGGCAGCAATTGATGGCACACTGGTTTATGTATGTCTTAGTGATTGATTAACATCACAACTTCATTGATTTGAAATTGATACCCTTATTTTTTGTATGATTTTTGCTTTTGCTCATCACTGCCACACACATGCAGCCATGCATTGCACGTGTGTGGCAGTAATGAGCAAAACTAAAAATCATACAAAAAAAAAGCTATCAATGAAGTTGTGATGTGAATCAATCACTAAGACAATAAGACATACATAAACCATAATTTATGACACGGCATACATTGTCGTTTGGCAGGACTTTATGGGGACAATGTCTGCAGTCTCTGATCCTCTCTAGTATCATGTCTGCAGTCTCTGATCCTCTCTGGTATCATGTGCGCAGTCTCTGATCCTCTCTGGTATCATGTCCGCAGTCTCTGATCCTCTCTGGTATCATGTCCGCAGTCTCTGATCCTCTCTGGAAATTTTCACTAATATGAGTCACAAATAGTGAAAAATGTTCATTGTTTTGGGAAATTTTGTTTAATAAATTAAATTTTTTTTCTTGTAAGGCAACCTCACTTTTTCATTGTTTAACTATAACAAGTACTCGTACCAGTTGTCCAACAATGATATTTACTGCTTTTTGTAAAGAAATACAATTGATTTTATGCAGTATTGAGTTTAGCCTTTTGGCCCGGCCCTCCAAAATATTTTTAGTTTCTCATGTGGACCCATCGAAAAAATAATTGCCCAACCCTGGTCTAAGCAATTTCAGGTGTGATTTTACATGGCAGATTGTCTTTAAACAATATTGTGCTCTATTCTATATGCAGTTCTTTATATGACCACAAGATGGGGAAGATAGATAACCAGAAAACGACTCCTACAAACATTACCAAATCACATGACACTGACCGCTGTCTCGCTGATGGCTGACTGTTTCCTATTATTCCAATTCTACAAACCCACTGGTACCCACCGTACTAGAAAAATAAGTGGATTCATGTAATTGCTTGCTGTGGGTGGCTGTCGCTGTATTTTCTGCCACTTTTCATAAGTTATCAAAGGAAGATAAATGGAAATTTTATGAAATGATTGTAGAAAGTTTTATTTTAGTTGTTTGCTTGTCCTCAAACTTTTTTTTCCATATCTGTTTTTACTGCATAATGATGCAAACCACTAAATTTTTTTATAACTACATTTTAGTAAACATATTCAGAGGCGGCTCTAGGCTTTGTGAGGCCTTAGGCAAAACTTGAAATGGGACCCCCACTCACGCCCATGATGGGAAAAATAATTCAAGGACAAGAGCCTCTTCCCCACAACCCTGGCCGGTGGTTGTGGGGGTCTGCGGGCGGGTGGCTTATCAGAATCTGGAAGCCCCCTTTAACAAGGCGGCCCCCAGATCCTGCTTTTTAATAACTAGAGGGAGGGAGCCACCCAGTGATGTCACCTGGTGAACCTGCCCCCTTGTGACGTCATTGACTGAGGGCATGCTGGGTTATTGACATCACAAGGTGTGGTGTCACCGATATTCACTGGTTGTTAGGGACGCTGGTGGCCCCGCTCCTGAGTCAGGGCTCTTAACACTGCCTGAGCACAGCAGCATTAAAGCGGAGGTTCACCCGTATATATGACTTTTTCCCCTTAGATTCCTGCTCGTTTTGTCTAGGGGAATCGGCTAGTTGTTTTAAAATATGAGCCGTACTTACCGTTTACGAGATGCATCTTCTCCGTCGCTTCCGGGTATGGGCTGCGGGACTGGGCGTTCCTATTTTGATTGACAGTCTTCCGAGAGGCTTCGACGGTCGCATCCATCGCGTCACGATTTTCCGAAAGAAGCCGAACGTCGGTGCGCAGGCGCAGTATAGAGCCGCACCGACGTTCGGCTTCTTTCGGCTACTAGTGACGCGATGAATGCGACCGTCGGAAGCCTCTCGGAAGACTGTCAATCAAGAAGGAACGCCTGCTCCCGAAGACCCATACCCGGAAGCGACGGAGAAGATGCATCTCGAAAACGGTAAGTACGGCTCATATTTTAAAACAACTAGCCGATTCCCCTAGACAAAACGAGCAAGAATCTAAGGGGAAAAGATAAAAAAATAAATAAATGGGTGAACTCCCGCTTTAAGGAACAGGCAAACAGGCAATGTTCGAGTCGAACATGAGTTCGACTCGAAGCTCATCCCTACCCGGAGGCATCTGGCTGCCAGGCTGTGTTGAGGGCATATTCAGAAGTAAGTGGGCAGCACAGGGTTGGGACTGTGGCTTGCAGTCCAACCAAAAGTGCCGGTTCTGCCGGGGGGAGAACATGTCTATGGTCGGAGGTAGAAGGGAAACTGTCGCCACGAAGGGACCAAACGACTTTACCAGGGACCACAATGCGTAACTGAAGAAAGTCCTGGAATCATATTCTCACCGAAGGGCACGGTGGAGAATCAGGAAACTTCAGGCTGTGATCAAGTCAGGGACCCAACCAGCGGAGGAGATGCACAAAGAGCAGCCTTGTGTGTCAATCCAGGGACCGGGCTGGTTAGCAGGGATAAAGCGTGAAAAGTATCTGGAGTGTCAAGCTAGGGACCCAGCTGAGAAGTGGGGGGGACACTTGAGGGGATACCACCGCCAACCTTGGAGGAGCTCAAGGGATTCATAGTCAGTGAATCAGAGGGTCTAGTGAGAGCCCGGGAGCTCAGTATTGAAAAACTACAAGGAGCAGTTGTAGTGGAGCTGAAAGAACTGATACGTTCAGTTAGGAACTGCTAAAGGACTGTTACCATAGGAGACAGCAATCCTGCACGTGCAGAAGTGGCGCCTTGCTGGGGTCTTTCCCTGTACGGCTGTTCTCCTATTGAAGTCTCGGAGTCTGCCAATTGCGTTAAGAAATATCTAAGGGTGTTCTGGCCCTAACCCTCGTTCCACCAAAATATATAAAAAGGACTGTGAAAATAAATAAAACCTCTTTTACATCCAAGAAGTGTCTGGCGCCCAATGATTTTCACCATCTTTGCACCCACTATGCCTCACAACCCACCACAGATTGAAGCATGTCAGCTATCTTTGGCCTTTGAGGTTCTCATTAGTCCAAAAAAGGTAAGAGAAACAGGCTACATTAGTAAAACCGTACATATCATCAGAACCACTTTGTGCATCTAGGTGGATTATACTTTTTTTTTCAGGACAAAATAGGCTTTCATTTGGTAGTAAATGGTTATGGATATCTCCTCATTTTGTTTTTATTACCAAATAAAAATGTGCCCAAAATAGTAAAAAAATGTTTTATTAAATTTAGCTGTATATTTCTTGTTACTACCATAACCTACCACCAAAGAACCACCCAAAATAGTTCAACACTAACCCTGGCACTGACCTCGGTCTCTTTGCTGGGAATGCTTTATGCGGTGCACTTCCAGCACAAGGGGAGATACGCATATATGCGGCCCCATGGAAAAAAGCCCAGTGCAGTGGGGCCCTAAATACTGTATTTATTGGCATATAACACTCACTTTTTCACCCTGCAAATCGGTTGCAAATAGTGTGTGCGTTTTATACGCCGATACTGCAATTTGGGCTGCCTCAGAGAGAACGGGGGGGGGGGTGAGCGGCGTCAGATTACATACAGTGAGAATCTCCTGTTTACACAGCGACCTCTGTAATGGAAGTACCATCTCCTGTGCTGGCATTGGACCAGTGTCCTGTCTATCATAGAGGCCGGTTCAAGGGGCGGGACTTTGTATTAAAGAGGCCGCCGAGTAAACAGGAGATTCTCGCTGTATGTAGTCGGACGGCGCTCATCCCGCCCCCCTCCCTGAGATGAGCATTTATCAGGTTGCATTCATGGCAATGGGGAGGCTGCAGATGGGCATTAATCAAGCTGCATTGATGGGCAATTGTGAGGCTGCAGATGGGCATTAATCAATCTACATTGATGGGCAATTGTGAGGCTGCAGATGGGCATAAATCAAGCTGCATTGATGGGCAATGGTGAGGCTGTAGATGGGCATTGATCAGGCTGCATTGATGGGCAATTGTGAGGCTGCAGATGGGCATTGATCAGGCTGCATTGATGGGCACTGACCCTTATTTTGCTTTAAAGTTCTCTATTTAAAACTTACGTTTTTTCCTGAAACTTCCCTCTTAAAATGAAGGTGCGTGTTATATGCCGATAAATACGGTGGGCCAGATTCTCAAAATAATTACGCCGGTGTATCTACAGATACACCGGCGTATTTCGAAAATCCCGCCCGCGTATCATTGTTTTGTATTCTCAAAACAAGATACGCCAGAATTAGGCTAGGATCCGACTGGTGTAAGTCACTTACACCGCCGGATCCTAAATGCAATACTACGCTGGCCGCTAGGTGGCTTTTACGTCGATTTCAGCGTCGCATATGCAAATGAGCCGAATATGCCGATTCCCGAACGTTTTTGCGCCGCTTCGCCGTAGTTTACGTCGTTTCCGTAAGCGTAAGGTTACCCCTGCTATATGAGGGGTAACCTTACGTCGGTCCGCTGTATGCCATGTTAAGTATGGCCGTCGGAACAGCGTCGGGGTTTTTCCATCATTTACGCTGTTTACGTAACTCGTCGCGAATAGGGCTGTGCGTTAATTACGTTCACGTCGCAACCAATGTATTTACGGCGTACTACGGAGCATGCGCAGTGGCCTACGTTTAAGGCTGGCGCATGCGCAGTTCGTTCGGCACGGGGGCGCGCTTAATTTAAATACAAGCCGCCCCCTTTGATTTACATGGGGATACGCCGGGCCATTTAGACTACGCCGCCACAAATTACAGAGCAAGTGCTTGGAGAATACGGCACTTGCTCCAGTAAGTTGCGGCGGCGTAGTGTTAATGGCATACACTACGCCCCGCTCGTAGATACGCTGATCTACGAGAATCTGGGCCGGTATGTGTTATGTCGACGGGAAGGGGTTAACCGGTAATTTTTTTTGTACAATTCTTCTTTAAGGGGCCATGGCCGGGGGTTGTGTCCTATGTCTACATACTTTTGCTTATGCCTTGTCCCCATTACAGAAAGTTGGGAGGTATGCCTACAGTATACCGTATTTAATTCTCAATAATTTGCCTTTTATTCTTTTCTTCTATAGGCTGCTAAAAGCCTGATAAGGGCTACAACATGTATTGCAGGTTCAGCTGCGTGTTCTGGAACATGCACAAATGATTTGCCAAGAAAAGTTTTCCCAGGCACATTTTCTGGAACGTTTTGAAGAGCCTCCATGGGCCCCAAGTAACACAGCCACACTGCTGAGTCCAATGAAATAAACACCAATAGTAACAGAAAATAGTTTATGGAACAGAAAGGCATAAAATCACTTTCTTTCCTTTCCTTATCATCTACCACCAAAGCTGGTCATAGAAAAAATATTTTTTTCTTATGAATAAAGACTATTTTTGAACCTGTTACAAAGGCTCACGCAGGGGCGGACTGACCATTCGGGCTCTCGGGCACTGCCCGAGGGCCCCATGCCACTAGGGGGTCCCCATCAGAGTTGCCAGCCTCAGTAAAACCAGGGACAGTATGTAAAAATCTGTGTTTTTTTACATCTGTCCCTGAAATGTCCCTTGCCGACATCCTTTTGGTCTAAAAATCCCAAGATGATAGCTGCCCGCCTCTCCAGTACCTTCTCAGTGGGGTAGATTCAGGTACATTTGCGCAGTTCTTACGAAGGCGCAGCGCACCGTTTTGCCGCTGCGCCTCCGTAAATTACCTGCGCTACGCTTGATTCACGGATCAGTAGCTCCGTAAATTGCGTGGGCGCTCCGGAAAAATGCCCGGCGTAAGCGCGCGTAATTTAAATGATCCCATAGGGGGCGTGGATCATTTAAATTAGGCGCATTCCCACGCCGAACGTAGTGCGCATGCTCCGTCGGGAAACTTTCCCGACGTGCATTGCGGCAAATGACGTCGCAAGGACGTCATTTGCTTCAAAGTGAACGTAAATGGCGTCCAGCGCCATTAACGATTCACTTACGCAAACAACGTTAAATTTGAAATTTGCGACGCGGGAACGACGGGTATACGTAGCATTGGCTGCCCCTGCTAATAGCAGGAGCAGCCTTACGCGGAACCCGACGAACGGAAACAACGTAAACTGCGTACGCAGGGCTCGCGTAGGGTTGTGAATCGGCGTTAGTATGCAATTTGCATACTATACGCTGACCACTACGGGAACGCCCCCTAGCGGCCATCGTAAGAATGCAGCCTACGATATGACTGGCATAAGAGCCTTATGCTAGTCATATCTTAGGCTGCAGTCGGCGTATCGAGCTTCCTGAATCAGGAGCAGTCGATACGCCAGCACAACTAAGCAATTGCGCTGCGTAACTATGGTTACGCAGACGCAATTGCTTGTTGAATCTACCCCAGTGTGTGTATGTATACTGTGTGTGTGTGTGGGTGTGTGTGTGTGTACTGTGTGTCTGTATGTGTATTCTGTGTGTCTGTATACTGTGTATGTATACTGTATGTATGTGTGTATACAGTCCTGTGTGGCCCCATAATCTCCTATTGCCCGGAGGCCCCTAAGTCTCCTTTTGCCCAAGGGCCCCATGAGTTGTCAGTCCTCCCCTGGGCTCACGTATTTGTTTGCAACTGTCATTTTATGTTTTTCAGGCTGCTTACAGTTGTAAACCCTCACTTACAGTATACACCCAGTGAAGTACATAAGTTCTACCTGTTTATTTTCAGCCATCTATTTTCTACAGGGGTTCAAAGAGCAGAATTTGTAAAGCTGGTCTGAGAGTTCAGAAAAAAGGGGGCAGAGAGCTGAAATTACACTCTGCAGATCTCAGTGATAGCTTTGGGAGTTGATTGGAGGGAAGGGACATGCCCACCTTCAGGCCTCGTACACACAACTGTTTTCCTCGACAGAATCCATCAAGAAACTTGGTGGCAGAGATTTTTTGCAGAGGAAACCGGTTGTGTGTATGTTTTTCGTCGAGAAAACTGTCGAGTAACTCAACGAGGAAAAAAGAGAACAAGTTCTCTTTTTCCTCGACGGGAGACTCAATTTCCTCGTCGTGTTCCTCGTCGGGCTGGTTTCCGACGAGAAACACGTTCGTGTGTATGCTTAGAAACTCGCACATGCTCAGAATAAAGTATGAGACAGGAGCGCACCTACGGTAAAAGTAGCGTTCGTAATAGAGATAGCACATTCGTTACGCTGTAACAGACTGAAAAGTGCAAATTGTCTCTTACCAAACTTTTACTTAACACGCAGTAACATGAGATTAGCAAAAGCAGCCCTAAGGGTTGTGCCAGTGGAATCGAACTTCCCCTGCCGTAGTATGTGTTGTACGTCACCGCGTTTGAGAACGACGAGATTTGGTCTTGACAGTGTGTACGCAAAGAAAGCTTGTCAAGTTTCTCGACAAGCCTAACAAGGAACTCGTCGAGGAAAACGATGTGTCTTTTCCGACGAGTTCCTCGTGGTCTCTGTACGAGGCCTTACACAGCACAAAGGAACAGATCTAAGGTTGTCAATTACAGGTGGTGTGCTGAAGCTCCCTCCCAGTCACCTTTTGTATCTCTTGGTGTCAAGAGAATGTTGCAGAAGTGATTAAAAAAAAATCAGACCGCAGACAAAAATGACACTGAGGCCTCGTACACACAACCGAACATGTCCGATAAAAACGGTCCGCGGACCGTTTTCATCGGACATGTCTGCTGGGAGGTTTTGGTCTGATGTGTGTACACACCATCAGACCAAAATCCCCGCGGACAGAGAACGCGGTGACGTAGAAGACACCGACGTTCTCTGACACGGAAGTTCAATGCTTCCACGCATGCGTCAAATCAATTTCGGGGCGCTGGTTATACGTCATAACCAGCGGACATGTCCGATGAGTCGTACTAACCATCGGACATGTCCGACGGACATGGTTCCAGCGGGCAAGTTTCTTAGCATGCTAAGAAACTTTTGTCCGCTGGAAACCGGTCCGCTAGGCCGTACACACGGTCGGACATGTCCGCGGAAACTGGTCCGCGGACCAGTTTCAGCAGACTTGTTCGGCCGTGTGTACGAGGCCTAAGTGCTCTTGTAGCGCCCTCTACTATAGGTAGGTATAGAGGTAAGGTTTTTTTTGTGATAGCTGGCAGGCAGGTACATTTAGGCAGGCCTATTATGCATGCTAGGCCTGCTTGTTTTGATCTGGGGGGCAGGGAGTGGTTAGTGTAGCAGTGGGTGTGACCACCTGTCCTTTAGTTCTGCTGTTCCGTGATAGGCGGAAAACACTCGGTTTCCCAGAAAACATTGTGTTCAGTGTTCCGCCTATCACGATCACCCTCTCGTTCGTGATAGACGAGAGGACGAAATGGCGATAGTGATAGATGGAAAACTGAACACAGTGTTTTCTGGGAAACCGAGTGTTCCTCCTGTGTTAAGTGTCCGCCTATCACGATCTCCCTCTCGTTCTCTCGCCTATCACGAACGAGAGGGCGATCGTAATAGGCAGAACACTGAAGACAGTGTTTTCTGGGAAACCGAGTGTTCTGCCTATCGCGGAACAGCACAAGGAGGAGCGTGATTTTTTAAAACTGTATACTATAGTATGGTCTATGTCATAGACTTGGGTACACAGATCGGATTCTGCAATGGGCACGGTGAGGTGAGGCTGCAATTGGCACAGTGAGGTGAGGCTGCAATGGGCAAGGTGAGGTCAGGCTGCAATGGGCACAGTGAGGTCAGGCTGCAAAAGGGCACAGTGAGATCAGGCTGCAAATGGGCACAGTGAGGTGAGGCTGCAAATGGGAACAGTGAGGTCAGGTTGCAAATGGGCACAGTGAGGTCAGGCTGCAAATGGGCACGGTGAGGTCAGGCTGCAAATGGGCACAGTAAGGTCAGGCTACAAATGGGCACGGTGAGGTCAGGCTGCAAATGGGCACAGTAAGGTCAGGCTACAAATGGGCACGGTGAGGTCAGGCTGCAAATGGGGACGGTGAGGTCAGGCTGCAAATGGGCACAGTGAAGTCAGGCTGCAAATGGGCACGGTGAGGTCAGGCTGCAAATGGGCACAGTAAGGTCAGGCTACAAATAGGCACGGTGAGGTCAGGCTGCAAATGGGCACGGTGAGGTCAGGCTGCAAATGGGCACAGTGAGTCCAGGCTGCAAATGGGCATTGTTGACCCTTATTTCCGCTTACAGTAGCTGCTGCATTCTCACCCTCGGCTTATACTCGAGTCAAAGGGTTTTCCCAGTTTTTTGGTGGTAAAATTAGGTCCTCGGCTTATACTCGAGTATATATACGGTAAGTAGCTGGCGTACACACTATAGAGGGATAAATATCCTGCTCTGTTTTTTCATTATTATTATAGTTAGATAAAAGTGGAAAAATATTATAACAGTATGGGTATTGAGAAGCATAGACCTCCTTCCATTTCAGAGTGCTAAGATCTGCGCTGTCACGCTGGTAAGGATAGCATATGGGGGTCGAGGAGGAAGCCTTCTGTAGAAACACTTTAACATGGCCAAGGTAACAAGGCCTCTTTAAGCAATCATTGTGGCCACAACTTTTTTGCTTAACATGAACAATTTCCCTTCCAAGAAATCCGTGTCCTCTGCCTAGGAATTGCTGGGCATTATCGCAATTGGGTGTAACTGTTGTTTTACAGTCTGAAGTGACGTTCTAAAGCTGGATTGCTGACCCACCCGAATGACATAAGGGAGACCCTTGCACAGAATTAACCCTGTCCCAGCTCGGTCATTATATACCAGACAGGGACAGCTGTCATTTAACTGAGATCACCATCCTGTGAACATCAGAAGACATCTTTGTGATACTACAGCTTTCCAATCCATATGTGGTGGTTGCATTAGCTTTCTTTCTACAGTCTGAGAACATGTGTACTAGGTACAGAAAATACTGCTGATCCTTCCAGAAGTGCAGTGTCCATAGCCGCTCACTGTATCACTCGGCGCGCAGCGTCACTGGATGTAATTGACAGCAGCGCCAGCCAATAGCTGCGCTGCTCTTAATGCATCCGCTCTAGCCAATCAGCGGCCAGGCTGAGCGGCGAAGAGGATCTCGTGACCGAGCGCGGGAATTTCGAGGGGTCAGGTAAGTATATCAGGGGGGGGGGGGGGGGGGCGGCGGCAGCATCAGATGTTTTTTCACCTTAATGCATAGATTGCATTAAGGTGAAAACATTTTTTACTTTACAACTCCTTTAACGTAAAACTTTTTTAGAGAGGAGAGGGATTAGAATCTCTTAGCTAGATTCAGATAGACTTAGGCTGGCGTATCAGTAGATACACCAGCCTAAGTCAGAATCTGCGCCCACGCAAATTTAAGCGTATTCTGGTAACCAGATACGCTTAAATTAGGCTAAGATACGAGCGGCGTAAGTGTCTTACACCGTTGTATCTTAAAGTGTAATTTTTAGACTGGCCGCTAGGTGGCTCTTCCATTGCGGTCGGCGTAGAATATGTAAATCACTAGATACGCCTATTCACGAACGTACGCCCGGCCGACGCAGTAAAGATACGCCGTTTCCATAAGAGATAGGCCGCCTGAAGATAAACATGCCCCCTAGGTGGCGTAGCCAATGTTAAGTATGGCCGTCGTTTGCGTAAGTCGTCCGTGAATAGGGCTGGACGTAATTTACGTCCACATCGAAACCAATACGTCCTTGCGGCGTACTTTGCCGCAATGCACAATTGGATATGTACACGGACGGCGCAATCACGTCAGGCCACACCCCATTAACATAAAACACGCCCTCTCAGCCAAATTTGAATTAGGCGCGCTTACGCCCGCCGCATTTACGCTACACCGCCGTAACTTAGCAGGCAAGTACTTTGTGAATCATGTACTTGCCTCGCTAACTTACGGCAGCGTAGTGTAAATGCCATACGCTACGCCACCGCAACTATGCGCCCGCCATCCTGAATCTAGCTATCTGTCAGTTTTTATTGCAGTCTGTGTCCCCGTTAAGGAGATTCACTCTCTCAATTTGTCCTGTTTACCATTATCATCGAAAGTGAAAGTAAAAGAAAATGCCAAATGGTGGGTTGTCCCCAGAAAAGTAATAGAGGGGAAATCTTCCAGTGGGGACACTAGTTCTGGTGACCTTGTGGCCCCCAAGGAATTCCCCTAATTTGCAGGGATTTCCTCTCACTTCCGATTTGGCTATGGGACTGGAAATGAAGGGAAATCTCTGCAATGGGACACTGATGGAGAGAAATGCCTAGATTCACGTACGTTGCCGCAACTTTGCGGCGGCGTAGCCTAAGGCATTTAAGCTACGCCGCCGTAAGTTAGCGAGGCAAGTACATGATTCACAATGTACTTGCCTGCTATGTTACGGCGGCGTAGCCTAAAGCGGGCAGGCGTAAGGGTGCCAAATTCAAATGTGTGTAAGGGGGGCGTGTTTTATGTTAATAAGGCTTGACCTTACGCTTTTGAAGTTTTTCTTTACTGCGCATGCGCCAGGCGCCTACACTTCCCAGTGTGCATTGCGGCTAAGTACGCCGCACGGGCCTATTGATTTTGACGTGGACGTAAACAACGTAAATCCAGATTCACGGACGACTTACGCAAACGACGTAAAAATTTTGAATTTTGACGCGGGAACGGCGGCCATACTTAACATTACTATTCCATGTAGGGCTAGGCTCTAACTTTAGGCGGCCTATCTCTAACGTAAACGGCGTAAAAGTACTGCGTCAGCCAGGCGTACGTTCGTGAATCGGCGGATCTACACATTTACATATTCTACGCCAACCGCAATGGAAGTGCCACCTAGCGGCCATCTGAAATATTGCAATCTAAGATAGGACGGCGCAAGCTGTCGTATCTTAGATATGTTTAAGCGTATCTCTGTTTGAGCATACACTTAAACATAAGTCGGCGTAGATTCTGAGTTAGGTCGGCTTATCTACTGATAAGCCGGCCTAACTCTTACAGAATCTACCTAAATAAGTCTGACAGGGGTTAAAATGAACAAAAAAAAAATGTTGCCAATAGTTTATTTTTCTATTGTTGAGTCATGGAATGTTTTGGAAGAATTTTTGGAGCTCTAGTCTCATTATTGTTGAGAACCACTGGCCTAGAGATAGACTAATTATTTTAGGTATATTTTGGTTTGTTACGTACTGTAATTTTATCATTTCTTGTCTCCGCAAAATACACTGAATGCACTTTTTTTTCCTTATCCCCTGTAATCTGGTGTTTGGTTTCTGTTTGAGAGGTAAATCAGTGAAAACTAAATCTGTTCCTGCTAAAACACTGGGCTGTTTACCTTGGTTACTGATACTGAGTGCTCCGGGGAGAAAAAGCATGACGTACAGTAGCGGGAATTCGGTGCGCTGTATATTGATTTATGTGTAAAGGTGTACAAAGAGGTCATGTAATGATGTAGTAGTGTGTATTCTGGGTTCTGTGTATGCAGTTCAGGGTATTGTGACATTTGGGACTTGGGCTCTGTGGCCCAGATTCATGTAGATTCGCCTATCTTTAGGCGGGCGTAGCGTATCTCAGATACACTATGCCGCCGTAACTTAGAGCGGCAGGTCCTGTATTCTCAAAGAACTTGCGCTTTAAGTTACGCCGGCGTAGTGTAACTGGCCCGGCATAGGCCCGTCTAATTCAAATGTGGAAGTGGTAGGCGTGTTTTATGGAAATCAATCGTGACCCCACGTAATTGACGCTTTTAACGAACGGCGCATGCGCCGTCCATGGATGTATCCCAGTGCGCATGCTCCAAATTACGCCGCAACTACTCAATGCTTTCGACGTGAACGTAACTTCCGCACAGCCCCATTCAAGGACGACTTACGCAAACTACGTCAAATGTGAAAAATTCTACGCTGTTCCGACGTCCATACCTAACATTGGTACGCCTCATCTACGCCTCATAGAGCAGGGGTAACTTTACGCTCCAAAAAAGCCTTACGTAAATGACTTAAAAAAATGCGCCGGGAGCACGTACGTTTGAGAATCAGCGTATCTAGCTCATTACCATATTCGACTTGTAAATCGACGGAAGCGCCACCTAGCGGCCAGCGTAAATATGCAACTTAGATACGACGGCGTAAGAGACTTACGCCGGTCGGATCTAAGACAAATCTATGCGTAACTGATTCTAAGAATCAGGTGCATAGATACGTCGTCGTAACTCTGAGTGTGAGGCGTCGTATCTGGAGATACGCCGGCGAAACTCCTTTGAGAATCTGGGCCTGTGTATATAGGACATGCTGTAGTAGCGTGTATACTGGTTTGGATGTAGTAGTACTCTATGTACTGTATACTGGATTTGGGCTATGTATATACAGGAGATGGTGTAGAAGTGTGTGTAGTGGGCCTGAGTCATTTGAATACACGTCTTCGTGTTTTAGTCTATAGTATGTTTTGGATCTGGTGTGTGTATATGACAGCCTTTCTCAACCATGGCTCCGTGGAACTCTAGGGTTCCTCCAAAGGTTTCAAGGACTTCCAATATCTGCCTCCCAGATAAGTAAGAACTGACACCAATTATTTTTTGATATCTGTATATGGGCATTCTTCCCACTGACCACCAGTGTACAAAGCTTTCTCCCCACTGACCACCGATGTAAGAAGCATTCTTCCCATTGACCACCAAGGTAGGGGCATTCTTTCCACTGACCACCAAGGTAAGGGGCATTCTTTCCACTGACCACCGAGGTAAGGGGCATTTTTCCCACTGACCACCAAGGTAAGGGGCATTTTTCCCACTGACCACCAAGGTAAGGGGCATTTTTCCCACTGACCACCAAGGTAAGGGGCATTCTTCCCACTGACCACCAAAGTAAGAGAACCTATCTTCCTATTGACCCCCAATGTAAGGATCATTCTGGCCACTTACTGCCAATGTAAGAAGCATTTTTCAACTATCTACCAATGTAAGGTGAATTATTTCCACTGATCGCCAATGTAAAGAGTGTTCTTTCCACTGACCACCAATGTAAAGAGTACTCTTCCCATTGATCACAAGTATAATGTGAACCATCTATCTTTGACCACTAGTGTACGGAGGTCCTTTTCCCACAATGTAAGTGACACTTTCCCAATGGGTAATGGGTTCTTCATTGACCTTGAATGTAAGGCCCCGGACACACGAGGAGACATGTCCGATAAAAAAAGGCCCGCGGACCGTTTTCATCGGACATGTCTCCTGGGAGCTTTTGGTCTGATGTGTGTACACACCATCAGACCAAAATCCCAGCGGACAGAGAACGCGGTGATGTAGAAGACACCGACGTTCTCAAACACGGAAGTGCAATGCTTACACGCATGCGTCAAATCAATTCGACGCATGCGCGGGATTTCGGGACGCTGGTTACACGTCATAACCAGCGGACATGTCCGACTAGGTGTACTAACCATCGGACATGTCCGACGGACATGTTTCCAGCGGACAAGTTTCTTAGCTTGCTAAGAAACTTTTGTCCGCTGGAAACCTGTCCGCTAGGCCGCACACACGGTCGGACATGTCCGCGGACCAGTTTCAGTGGACATGTTCGACCGTGTGTACGCGGCCTGAGACGTAACTTTTCCACTAACCACCAAGGTAAGAGGGTCCTTCTCCTACTGATGGCTGATCTAAGGGGCCCTTCTCTGGTTTATAAGGGGGCTCTTCACTGACCTCCAATGTAAGGGGGTACTTTTCTATTTACTACCAGGAGTATTAATCCTCTGGCCACCAATGTGAAAAACAATACAATTTTCACTGCAGTTCCTTTCTGGCCATTTGTAAAATATTTGTATCATATAGAGCAACCATGGGTGTTAAACATGTGAAGAATGCCACATTCCATATTCATTATTTATTTGCTACTTACTATTCACTGTGATATACCATGAGATGTAGATATAATTATTTGCAGGAATTCTAAATCTGAAAGTTATTTTAAGGGTTCCTCTGTGTTAGGAATGTAGCTGGCTGCTGTTAAGAGTGGGTTGCGCATTCTTGTGCCCAATCTCCTGCTTTACCCCCCGCTTTCCTGATTGGCTGCCATGTTACAGAGCAGCTTGTGTGAGATCTTGTCCGCTTTTTCTGTTTCTCTCTCTGCCAGGCTGCTTTCATTACAGAGCGGTTGGAGGAACAGGCTGTGTCCCTCTCACCCCATGCTTCGTGAGCACTGAGACTTCTGGGACAACTGAGTTGCAAGCATATGGGGCGGACCTGTTGCATGCCAGTAGTAGCGAGTGGAACTACAAAGCTTAATCCTTTGCTGCACACAGATAATGCAATAGAGACTGCTCCTTACTAGCAGCCCATCAGACATCCATTACACACTCTTAAAGGGACAGCTTAACGTGTACCACCTTACAGAAGGGCCCCAATACAAGACAGCTAATACTGACAATTAGGCACCGGGTACTTTGCAGCCACCCACAGGGGTATCCCTTTGTCAAGAACGCATTCATCCACCCACTATTGGGGTTGTATGCGTAGTGGGCACACAGGACCTTTATTTTTTGGGGGGGTTAGTTAATAACAATATGCTTAACCCTGTTTGCACCAGTTATAATTTGGTTTAGCATCACTACAGTTCAGTGCCATTCTATGGGTCAGTGTGCACATTATCTAGTACAGCATCTTTACGCGTGTTAAATTGCTTGTTTATTAGTTCATGCATTGTGTAACTGCATTGCCATAATACATCCTTTCAATCTACCATGCAGTTGTTGTGGCCTATTTTCTGTGCATTATTAAAGAGCGGTAGCATCATCTAAGTTACACAGGTGTGTCAGTGGGGACCAAGCAGCTTAAAGGAACACTAAAGGTTTGTTTTTTTATTAGATCAATTGATTGCTGTAAGCTAGAGCATTTAAATATCACTTACCTTGTTTTTCCTTTTTGACCTCCAAAATACAGTAATCCAGGTTTGAAAATGCCATTTCCTGTCTCTCCTCTTCTTGCTTTCCACCAGCATCTGAGCTGTTTTGCATGGTGGAAAGCAGAATGTGCTCACCCCCTCCCTATGACTACAGCCCTGCATGAAGATGCTCTCTTATCCCTCACAGGCATGGAGGCTAAGCCTAATGGGAACTGTAGTTCCCATTAGGCCGTTATGTATCAAGAATGAATGCGCACCGCAAACCAGGAAGTCAGTGAGAATAATGATTCAGGAGTGCTGGATGTGAATAAAACAGCTTGATTTCAACAGGTATCAAACTAGTTATAATGCAAAACATTACTTTTTACTTTATCAGCTACTGTCAGACTTTAATTTAAGAGGAAAATATTTTTGTCTTTACAACCCCTTTAAAGAGTTGGGCAGAACTGGGTTCCCCACTCCTTCACAGCCAGGCAAAAAATATGTAAATAATTATAAATAATTATAACAAATAATAATATAATTATAATAAAAATTATTCAATAATGTAATCAACTCAAAATCTCTGAAATGTTCTCAGTTGCAGAATTGTCGCTGTCATTACTTTTATTTTTTTATGACGAATTTCCCCACAAATCGCTATCGCACAATTCTGCAAGTGATTATAATTTATTATCGCTGTTTTCTAGCTGCTCTAAAACCATTTTTGACATAAAGGGACACTTTTGGTTGCTATGAACAATATATAGTTTGCAGGCAGAAAGAACAGTTTTTATTATATAAAAGAACATGTAGGACACTGGGCAGACCACTAGGGACAAGGGGGGTGTGCATTTTTTACATACAGTACTGTAATCTATAAGATTACAGTATACTGTATGCAATGTGTTTGTTTATGTTTTTGAATTTGGCGCCGTTCTCCGCCCCCGTGCGTCATAACGTTGCAGGGAACGGAGATCGGCGGCACACAGAGGCACTGTGTGAATCGAGCGAGCACCCGCTCGCTCACACAGCGCGGTGGCATCGCTGGATCCAGGGAAAACGTAAGTAAACACTGCCTGTGGATTCAGCGAGGCAAGCCCGAGTCTGACTCAGGGTTACCGATCGCAGCAAAAAAATGTAACCCTGAGTCAGACTCTGGAACACCGCCAGGGGGGTTAAGTATGCAGATCAACCCTCCTGGCCTCCCCCCTCTAGTTTCTAGAAATGTCTTCAAACTTCCAGAACCAGGGGGAGACACCAGACCCTGCCTGTATGGCCCCGTACACACGTCCGAGGAACTCGACATGCCAAACACATCGAGTTCCTCGTCGAGTTCAGTGTTGAAGCCGCCGAGGATCTCGGTGGGCCGACTTTCCTCATTGAACAACGAGGAAATAGAGAACATGTTCTCTATTTGGCCCGACGAGTTCCTCATCGGCTTCCTCGCTGAAAAGTGTACACACGACCGAGTTTCTTGGTAGAATCCAGCTCCGATCGAGTTTCTGGCTGAATTCTGCTGAGAAACTCGGTCGTGTGTACGGGGCCTTTGAGTCATTCAGCCTGACCTGAAGGAAACCCATGACCCAATTTAGACTCACAAGTTAAAGTGTTACTAAATCCACAACAGTAAAGTCTGTCAGTATATGCAGCATAGCATGCTTGTTATACTCACTTTGGAACTTAAGGGGTTAATCCTCTGCATTGTGTAAAAAGGCTTTTTTTTATCCCATATGCACAGATCCTTCCCTCCTGCACTGTCTATCTGGGGAAAGCCAACTAACACAGGCACTCAGGCACTCAGTTGTGTCTTTTATGCTGGAGAGAATATTTTCTTTCCTTTTTGATCAGAGCTAGCCAGGTCACATGATATTGACATCACACATGTGGGCATGTATACAGGCTGAAGTGGAAATCTCCTCCTACCTGAACTCTCAGCACTGGAGAAACTGTGCAGTTTATCACTGAATGTGGTATATAGATCAGCCGAAAAGGTATATAATGGCAAATTATTAATGTAAAAAAAAAGATTTATAAGCTGTGGGCTCTGTTTTGGGCAGATGAACTATTTTCATATTACTGGGTTTAGTAACACTTTAACTACGAGCAAAAACATACATTTTCCTACACTTACACTAGTAGCATACTAGAGGGCGCGACATAATAATTATAGGGCCCGCAGCGCACCGGCGTAAAAAAAGAGTGCTCATTCAGAGTTCGATTTGAGATCCCACGTCCTCTGACAAACAAATAAGGACAAATATTTAGCAAGGGCATGAAAATACACCCTTCCATTACATACCCGACACTCACACACACACATGCAGGATATACAGTATATATACATAATCATAACCATGCTGCAAATGAAAAAAACATATACATAAACACATACACTGCATTCATCCATGTACATGAATGGGCACACAACTCTCACAAAACAGACACACTAGGGTTAATTTACTAAACGCAAATAGACTGGCCCGGATTCAGAAAGAAGATACGACGGCGTATCTCCTGATAAGCTGTCGTATCTCTGAGTCCGGCCGTTGTATCTATGCGCCTGATTCATAGAATCAGGTTACGCATAGATATCCCTAAGATCCGACAGGTGTAAGTGACTTACACCGTCGGATCTTAGGCTGCAATTCCAGGCCGGCCGCTAGGTGGCGCTTCCGTATTATTACGCGAGGAATATGCAAATGAGGACTCACGCCGATTCAGAAACGGACGACCGCCCGGCGCTTTTTTTTTACGTCGTTTGCGTTCAGCTTTTTCCGGCGTATAGTTACCCCTGCTATATGAGGCGTAGCTAATGTTAAGTATGGCCGTCGTTCCCGCGCCGAGTTTTGAAATTTTACGTTGTTTGCGTAAGTCGTTCGCGAATACAGATGGACGTAATTTACGTTCCCGTCGATACCAATAACGTCCTTGCGACATCATTTAGAGCAATGCACTCTGGGATTTTTTTGGGACAGCGCATGCGCAGTTCGGTCGGCGCGGGGGCGCGCTTAATTTAAAGGATACACGCCCCCTACCCGCCGAATTTGAATTCCGCCAGGGGATTTACGATACGCCGCTGCAACTTTACAGGCAAGTGCTTTGTGAATAAAGCACTTGCCTGAAAAACTTGCGACGGCGTAACGTAAATCAGATAGGTTACTTGGATCTAAAGATCCGCTCACCTATCTGAATCTAGCCCACTGTGTACTTTGCAAAGTGCAGTTGCACTCTACAAGAGAATTGTCTCCAGAGCTTAATAAATGAGGTGAAGCTTCACTTTGCAAAAGAAAAGAAAAAAAAAACAACATTTTTCTTGCACGTGATTAGATAATGGAAGTCAACAGAGTTTCCCCTCATTTACTATGCACTAGTGTAAATTACCTTTGCAGGGTGCAACTGCAATTGCAAAGTCTATTTACCTTTAGTATATCAACCCTATTGCACTCATGTTTGATACACACACACACTGTGACATGTACCCCATACACACAACATATACACTGACATATACACCACCCATGTATACATACACATGTACACACAGCGCACTGTTTCCCTCTGGCCTCCCTCCCCGCTCGGCCCCCTGCTTCTTTATTCCAGGCTTTTTTTTCTCATACTCTCCCAACACACTGAGGAATTTCTAGGTCAGATCCGTGCGTCTCGCTGAGTTCTCAAACCCTGTGTTATTATCCTTCCCCCCTCCCTCCCCTTCTTCCCACCGGCCTCCACCCTGTGTGTGTCTGCCCTCCTCTTTGTTTACCTACTCCCATGCCCATCAATCCTGCTTCTTGTATTCCTAGTAGCCCTATTTACCCCCCTGATTATCCCCTGAGCCTTCTTCTCACATCAGTCACAAATGGGGGGAAGGGGGGGTACACAATTAAAGACGCAAAGCGCTGCATATGTGAATAAGGCGCTGCTTTTGAGGTGCGTTACCACTGAACGCCATATAAAGTGCTTTTTCAAAGATGCAGCAAACAGGATTGTAACGCACAGCGCCTGGATTCCACCTAAGATGTACAGATGTGAAAGGTTGGGGCCTAAAAGGCCAGAGAACCACCTCCATGGAGAGCAATGCAAATATGATGTGTGTACTTGATGCCTCACTTTGAATACAAATAGACACAATCCTGCTGGTTCACACAGCTTACACTTTGTTGTAGTTTACATCAAAATCATGCATCTTTTGAGCCACTTTGTAGGAAATATGACGTGAGTGTGAATACATCACCATCTCTTCCCAACTATGTTTGTGTGTATACCGTGTTTCCCCGAAAATAAGGCCGGGTCTTATATTAATTTTAGTCCAAAAAAACACACTAGGGCTTATTTTCAGGGTAGGGCTTATTTATTTACGCTATGTACATTAAACAAAATGTAAACAACATTTATTCAAATACCGGTACATTTCCCTTTGAACCATTGGTCCTAATCTCTCATTTACAGCAATACATGGTACGGTAGCTCTCCCTAAACAACATTTATTCAATTACAATCATGTCATCCTCTTCTGGAATATCATCAATACTCTCCAAACCCCGATTGCCATCCTAAAAATTCTGTGTCCTGTCCTCCCCCCCCCCCCCCCCCCCCCTTATCAGGTCAGGAGTCCGTTTTTTAGATAATTTATTCTGGTACTGTGGTTCAGTGTAGTTTTATACTGGTATGGTATAAGGGTAAAAGTACCTGTTTACAGCTTTTACCAGTATTCTCTCTTCTCTGATGAATAGAAGAAGTTCGGCTGTGATGACGTCAGCGCGCTCGTAAGCCCGCTCCGTGCACTAGAGAGGGAGGGGGCGCAGACGTCCGCGGGAGGAGAGGAGGAAAAAGAAGAGCCAGTGCACTGGTGGGAGGAGGGGAGGAAACAGAATAGCCGAGATCCCTGGCTGACGCTGACGCGAGATCTCGGCACAAAAGGAAGCAGCAGCAGACATCAGCCGGGAGGAGAGAAGAGGACCTCCGGCGGGGCAGCGGTGGGTGCAAACATGTTTGTCTTACCATAGCAGCAAAAGGGAAACATTAACAAGCATTTAAATAGTTATTTTTCGGAGATTGCCTAGGTCTTATTTTCGGGGTTGGGCTTATATTACAGACTGCCCCGATAATCCAGCTAGGGCTTATTTTCGGGGTAGGGTGTATTTTCGGGGAAACACGGTATGCAGGGAATGCATTTTTTTTGTGCAAAAAGTACACAACTATGCAATGTGAATGGCAGCAGGTCTTCTGTAGTTATTTGTCCCTTAGACCCCTTTTACACTGAGGCATTTTTTAGGTGTTTTAGCGGTAAAAATAGCGCCTGTATCCACCATATCTAAGGCTCTACTACCATCAATCATACCTCCCAACTTTCTGAGATGGGAATGAGGGACACCAATCAGCAAAAGTATGCAGGCATAGGACATACCCCTTGGCCACGCCCCCTTAATGGAGAATTGTACAAAAACAATCAAGATTGGTTAAACCCACAAATACTTGAAATCACTATTGTATTGTTGACCTTATAGTTAAAATATTGCTTCACGCTAGAATTTTGAATTTATTTATCACTTATTATAAATAGCGCCCCCTTATTACTATACACCCCCCCCCCTCTCTGCCCGTCACCATCCGCCTCACAGCCTATCAAGTCTCACTCTCTGGGCCCCGGCTACTACTGGGTGGGGAGCAGAGGAAGATCACTCCGCCAAGGGAGGCAAGGAGATAAGCAGGCAGGCGGCTGGCCGGGACTTGAGCCAAGGCAGAAGAACATGTGAGTGGAGCTGGATGGGCATGCACCTGAAACTGAAGAAATATTCCCTCCGCTCCGACCAGCACATGATCATCAGAAAGGGGCACGGATAATGGAAAAAAATACCCCCCCCCCCCCCTAAGCTAGTAGGAGCGGTGGAACTGGGGTGTGTAATTCACCTTTTTTTTCTTTTTTATTCTACACTGACTGTCTTTGAAATTGCCCCAGCCCCTGTTTAAAAACCAATCCGGGGACAAATCCCAGGGACAAACTTGGTCGGGGACAGTGGGGGTAATCCACAAAGATCCGGCGTAACTTAATTTTTTCCATTAAAGTTACACTGCCTTAAAATTTCTACCTAAGTGCCCGATCCACAAAGCACTTACCTAGAAATTTTGGGCTGTGTAACTTAAATTCCGCCAGCGCAAGGCGTTCCTATTTTCATGGGGGCGATTCCCATAGCGCGAAATTACGTTATGCCAAGCTTTGTGGATTGCGACGGGTCAATAAAGTTGCGTCGGGAAAAAAAAAAGATACGGCGCGAAAAAAAAATTCAAAATTAAAATAAAATCGCGTCGCTGGACAGAAAGGTATGTTTTTACAAGGTGTAAACAGTTTACACTTTGTAAAAGCAGCCCTAATTTTGCGTTTGCAAACTAAAACTTACGGAGAAAAAACGAAGCTAAAAAGCTTTGTGGATCTCCGTAAGTGCTAATTTGCATATCCGAGGCGGCATTTCGACACGAAATGCCCCCAGCGGCGGATGCGGTACTGCATCCTAAGATCCGGCAGTGTAAGTCCCTTACACATGCCGGATCTTCGTCCTAACTATGGAAAACCGATTCTGTGGATCAGTTCCATAGTTAGGAACAGGGATACGACGGCGTAACAGCAGTTACTCCGTCGTATCTCTTTTGAGGATCTGGCCCAGTGTCCTCAATCCAGGAACTGTCCCTGAAAACCGGGGATGTCTGGTCACTATAAGTGATTATATCAGTGACTGTGTTTCCCAGTAGGTTTGGTGTACAAACTGTCTTAAACCCTGTACACACTCTCGGTTATCTCAGAGGTAAAAAGTCCTCCGAGAAAACATAGGGGAAAGCCGAGAACCCGTCAGGAAAACTGCCATGGAGCTTTGCCTCGCAGTCTTTCCCATAGGCAAGTAGTAGATCTGGCGAAAAAAGAACGCCGGGAATCCCGACGAAATTTGAGAGCTGCCTATTGAACTTCATTTTTTCTGGCTCGTTGTATGTCACCGTGTTCTTGACGTTCGGAATTTCCGACAACATTTGTTTCCACTTTTTACATTGAAATAAATAGACATTGCTTCCGAAGCGCCCGCAAAAGCGCTTCAGCAGCGGGTGCTTTTAACCTTTTCTTTGGCTGCTAGCGGGGGTTAAAAGCACCCTGCCAGTGGCCGAAATGCGCTGCTAAAACTACAGTAAAGCGCCTCTAAAACTAGCGGTGCTTTACCACTAATGTGGAGCGGCTACAGTGTGAAATTGGCCTTATTTACATTTTTCTTTATTTTTCAAAGAATATTTAGACTTGAGGCTGAGCTTTTTCCTCTCACCAACAGAACCACCCCCTTAAAGGAGTTGTAAAGAAAAAAAAAATTCACCTTAATGCAATCTAGTTCATTTGCATGTAAAGGGAGGTGTCCCAATACTTTTGGTAATCTAATGTATGTGCTGTTGTGCTTTGCATTAATGTGCACGTTACCACAGCGCATAGATGTGCAGGGGACATAAGGTAGCCAGTTAGAGTACAAAATACTTTTGGTTTAACTGCTTGCCGACCAGCGCACGACTATATACGTCAACAGCTTGGCGCAGACAGGTAGAAGGACGTATATATACGCCCCCTTTAAGATTGCGGTATTGTGGACGCGCGCCCTCCGCAAGCTCCGTGAGCCCAACCGCCGGTCCCGTGAACTCCATCGCCGCAGGGATACCCGCAATCGTCTCTTGGTGAGGAAGAACGGGGAGATGCCAATGTAAACAAGCATCTCCCCGCTCTGCCTAGTGACAATGACAGTGATCACCGCTTCCTGTAATCGGAAGCAGTAATTACTGTTTTGTCACACATAGCACATCCCCCCTACTGTAAGGTTCACTCACTAGGGCACACTTAACCCCTACATTGCCACCTAGTGGTTAACCCCTTCACTGCCAGGGTCATTTTCACAGTAATCAGTGCATATTTATAGCACTGATCGCTGTAAAAATGACAATGGTCCCAAAAATGTGTCAAAAGTGTCCGATGTGTCCACCATAATGTCGCAGTCATGATAAAAATCGCGGATCGCCGATAATTACTAGTAAAAAAAAAATATTAATAAAAATGCCATAAAACTATCCCCTATTTTGTAGACGCTATAACTTTTGCGCAAACCGATCAATAAATGTTTATTGCGATTTTTTTTTATCAAAAATATGTAGAAGAATACGTATCGGCCTAAACTGAGGAATACATTTTTTTATATATTTTTGGAGGATATTTATTATAGCAAAAAGTAAAAAATATTGTTTTTTTTTTCCAAATTGTCGCTCTATTTTTGTTTATAGTGCAAAAAATAAAAACCGCAGAGGTGATCAAATACCACCAAAAGAAAGCTCTATTTGTGGGGGAAAAGGGACGTCAAATTTGTTTGGAAGCCACGTCGCACGACCACGCAATTGTCAGCTAAATTGACGCAGTGCCGAATCGCAAAAAGTGGTCCGGTCATTTAGCAATAAAATGGTCCGGGGCTGAAGTGGTTAATAATTTTTTTGGTCTTATTAACCACTTGTTTACTGGGCACATATACCCCCTTCCTGCCCAGGCGAGATTTCAGCTTTCAGCACTGCGTCGCTTTAAATTAAAACTGCGCGGTCGTACGACGTGCCTCCCAAACAAAATTTACGTCCTTTTTTTCCCACAAATAGAGCTTTCTTTTGGTGGTATTTAATCACCTCTGGGGTTTTTCTTTTTTGCGCTATAAACAAAAAAATGGCGACAATTTTGAAAAAAAAACACAATATTTTTTACTTTTTGCTGTAATAAATATCCCATAAAAAAAAAACATTTTTTTTTCTCAGTTTAGACCGATACGCACTGTACATATTTTTGGTAAAAAAGGAAATAAGCGTATAGTGATTGGTTTGCGCAAAAGTTATAGTGGCTACAAAATAGGGGATAGAATTCTGGCAGTGGCCGGAGGACGCAAGGACGTCAAAAGACGGCGTCCCGGATTTATAGAGCCACCTGGACGCCGTCTTTTGACTATATGCCGGGTCTCAAGTAGTTAAGTATTGATCATCTTCTGGAGGTGTATGGCAAAGGTGTGTCGCGTTTTGACCCTGTTCCTAACTCAATGGAGTTGGGAGGTAGGTCATACCAATTTGTTGAGCTGCAGAATATTTCTCCAGAAGAGAAAGGTTGATCTCCACGTTGTAAGCTTGCACTCAGCTTTATATAAGACCTGAGATGCCTCTTGGAAAGGATCTCTGCGTTGGAATGCCACAGTTAATTCATCCCACCAGTGATAATAAGATTTAATGCGACCTAATGTCTGCAGCAGCTGGCTGATCCTCCCAACAATTCCAAACAATGTCTAGAGACAGGGTGGTCCTCACTCTAGCTGCTGTTTATGACAAGTGTAAAGGTGACCGCGCATTTGAAGATTTGTGATGCACCCAAATTTGATTATATGGAGAAATTATAATATGTGTGATTTATTCCAACTCCATCCTATGCATTAAGGTGAAAAAACATCCGACGGTACCGCCCCCCACTGAACCCCCGTTTTACTTACCTGACCCCTCGAAAGTCCCGCTCGCACCCACGTGATCCCCTTCAGCTCGCATTAAGGTGGAAAGCTTTTGCGAGGAGGAGCCGAGACAGCCGCCGAGGGACCCCAGAAGACAGGGTTAGGGGACACTCTGTGCAAAACGAGCTGCACAGTGGAGGTAAGTATAACATGTTTGTTATTAAAAAAAAAAAAAAAAAGTTTGCCTTTAGTGACCCTTTAACCTGTTAGTGGTCATAACGTTATGGCTGATCAATGTATACATGCACATTTTGTAGCTATTGAATATTATTGCTGCATATTTATAAGCTTCTTTTATATCATGGATGTGTATATTTATGTTTAGTTATTGGAGTACATTTACTGTAGCACTTTAATGATATAAATGACCTTAAAGCGGGGGTTCACCCTAAAACATCGATATACAGTTACATCCAGCATACTGATGACATCAACAGTATGCTGGATTTTTTTTTTTTTTTCAGCTGTACTTACGTTTTTTTGCGTTCTATTCACCCGGCTTCCGGGTTCTCGCTCCCCCGGGGAGTAGGCGTTCCCAATACGACGCATAGATGATTGACGTGCGGGTAAAGCGCGTCACCGCCTTCCGAAAATATCCGAGGGGGACTCGGCACTTTACGGCGCCTGCGCAGTCAGCTCTACACGGCAGGCGCTGTATAGCGCAGTAAAGAGCCGAGTCCCCGTCGGATATTTTCGGAAGGCGATGACGCGCTTTACCCGCACGTCAATCGTCTCTTGGGAGGATCAACACTCACTCCCAGGAGACATTGCGCAGAGCTCCCCGTCGGGGAAAAGGAGCGACACGCCCACTCCCCGCAAGGAAGAAGACCCGGAAGTGAGGCTGAAGACAGGTAAGTTTACACATTAAAAAAAAAAAATTACAACGCTACAAGCCTTTATTAAGGCTGGAGATAGGTTAGGTAAAAAGTTAATTTTGAGGGTGAACCTCCGCTTTAACCACAGCTCTGGAAGGTTTTACCCCCTTCATGACTAGGCCATTGTTTGCTATTTAGCACTGCGCTATTTTAACTGGTATTTGATTGATCATGCAACGCTGTACCCAAACAACATTTATACACAAATAGATCTTTCTTTTGGTGGTGTTTGATTACTAATGTTTTTGTTGTTGTTGTTTATTATACAAACAAAAAAAAAAGTTCTACTATAAAACATAAACAATAATTAAAATAAATGCATACATGACTTCATAAACTTTGGACAAAATGTATTCTGCTACTTGTTTTTTATAAAAGAAAAATCCCAATGAGTGTATATTGATTGTTTTTTTTTTGTATCTTGTTTGGGGATAGATATAGCAAAAAGTAAAAAATATTGCATTGTTTTCAAAATTGTCGCTCTATTTTTGTTTATAGCGCAAAAAATAAAAACCGCAGAGGTGATCAAATACCACTAAAAGAAAGCTCTATTTGTGGGAAAAAAAGGACGTAAATTTTGTTTGGGAGCCACGTCGCACGACCGCGCGATTGTCATTTAAAGTGTTGCTGTGCTGAATCGCAAAAAGTGGCCTGGTCATTTAGCAACAAAATGGTCTGGGGCTGAAGTGGTTAAAAGACATCTCTCTCTCTTTTCTGTAGTGTTGCGATAATGTCCCTGCCTGTGGGAAAATGTGTTAGCACACAGAATGGGCAGCGCTGTTCCTTTGACTGCAGTCCGTGGCATTGTCCCAGCCAGCACACATCCAGGAAAGCTGAGTCAGAGGAGACGCGTGTGAACCACCGCCGAGTCACCCTTCTCCTTTCACCCCACAGCCAGCCATGGCCTTTGTCTATTGTTCTCCATGCCCACAATTCACCTGAATGTCAGAGGAGCAGCTTCACCATCCATCTCTCCGCTCTCCCTGCTCCTCACCCCCCAGGATAATAACTCACCAAGTCACTCGCAATTCCCGACACTCAAAGCCTTATAAAACCCAAAAGCAAAGATTTATTACAATGCAGCTTACCAAATCTTAAATGTGATTGCTGCATTTGTTTTCTTTTTTTTTAGGCTTTCTTTCTTCTATTTTTATCTGGTGATCCAGTAGCCAGTCTGTTGATTTTCAGAAGAACAAGTTCTCTTGCAGTTAGAGGGACTAAGAATTTACCACTGACAGGGTTAATTATAATGATCAGCTTTTGTTTATTTGCGTAAAAACCTTTATCCCAATAAAATAAAATAAAATTGTTGTTGTATCGAGAAATGCCCCTTGTCGAAAAATGGCTCCGATAGGTCTGTGTGTGCGCAGTACGCAACGTCACATGTCAATCAGCTTGCGTGGCGTCAACACTGCGCATGCGCAGATCGTCGGAAGTAGTATCTGACGACAGTGGCGACCCATCCATTAGGGGTGCCGCCACCCCTTATATGCAGTGGATATGCCGCGGTCGCCCCCGATTCATGTGTCCGGCCCCTTTCAGTTTGCCGGGCGCAAAAATACCAGCAGACGTTTTTATTTTAAGCACCTGATTAGAGCCAGAAGCTCTAATAGGCTTCAAAATAGGGTGGGCAGAGAATGCGTCCGGAGCCCACCCAGCTGTGTTGCAACAGCGAATGAATATTCGGTGTTGCAACACTGATCCTCCTCCCGACCAATCGGGAAGCAGGTATGAAACCCGTTTCCCGATTGGCCAAAACGTCAGGCCAGGGCCATCCTAATGCAAGGGCACTCCTGGGCACTACCCAGGGTCCCCAGGTACATGGGAGCCCCACAATAATCTTGCATTACATCATGCTTGCCAACTGTCCCGGGTTTGCTATGACAGTCACACATTTTACTAAACTGTCCTGAGAAGCTTCCCAGAACCTTTACTGTGCCCTCCTGATCCCAGTATTGTGCCCTCCTGACCCCCTCTGTACCAGGGGAGGATCCAGAGTCTATTCTCGGGAGAGGCACTACCAGAAAATATTTTTTTGGGGGGGCAATTTATCAGGGAAATGACTGGTATCAGCGCTTCAATGATCACAGTACCATGGTTGTTATGATGTCAGGATGATTGAAGCGCATTATTTCTATTATTACATTGTAATATAAAATTAAATGGTTCAACTCACCATAATGCAGAATCAGTGGGAGTCCTGAGTGTGTCACTTGCCACATCCCCTGCCACACATTGTGGATTGTCACTTGCCACACGTTACAGATTGTCACTTGCCACGTCGCCTGCCACCTGTTGTGGATTGTCACTTGTCACACATTGCAGATTGTCACTTGCCACACATTGTGGATTGTCACTTGCCACACGTTGTGGATTGTCACTTGCCACACGTTGTGGATTGTCACTTGCCACACGTTGTGGATTGTCACTTGCCACACGTTGTGGATTGTCACTTGCCACACGTTGTGGATTGTCACTTGTCACACATTGCAGATTGTCACTTGCCAGACATTGTGGATTGTCACTTGTCACACGTTGCTGATTGTCACTTGCCATGTCACCTGCCACAAGTTGCGGAATGTCACTTGCCTGCCACCAGATGCAGATTGTCACTTGCCACATCACTTGACACATGTTGCGGATTGTCACTTGCCACGTCACCTACCACAAGTTGCGGATTGTCACTTGCCCCGTCACCTACCACAAGTTGTGGATTGTCACTTGCCCCGTCACCTACCACAAGTTGCGGATTGTCACTTGCCCCGTCACCTACCACAAGTTGTGGAATGTCACTTCCCTGCCACCAGATGCAGATTGTCACTTGCCACATCTTGCAGATTGTCACTTACCACCTCACCTGCCACACCTTGTGGATTGTCACGTGCTAAGGTGGTGTTTTGCTTGTCAGAGTCAGGCAGCAGAGAGATGATGTAATCTCCCTGCTGCCTGCACAGTGAGGGCGGAAGTTACTGCAGGGATGCAGGGCGGGCGCAGGGCGGTGAGAGATGATGTCATCTCTCTGCTCCCCCGGCCGCCGACTCATTGACTGTTTAGCCGCCCGCTCACCCACAGAGCTGCCCAGCTGACTGCCCACTCTCTGACTCACTTGCTGCAATGCCAAGGCCGCCCTGCCCGCCCACACACCGAGGCACACTGCAGCCCAAGCTGTCACCCGCCCGTGGAGCCGTTCACTCTGTCACTCGCCCACCGAGCCGCCCTCTCAGACTCTCAGCCACCCGCAACTAAAACTAATTTCTCGGGGGTGGCAATTGCCCCGTTGCCCCCACTGGATCCGTCCCTGCCCTGTACTGTGCGCTTCAGCATTCCCCCCTGTACTGTGCCCTTTTGTGTTGACTAGTCTTTGATTTATGGAATGTTTTCCTTTTGTAAAATAGATTTTATTGAAAGTACTAATGAATATATGTGTAATTCTATCAACTATTTATTTTTATTTCTTGAAAGTAGGTGTGTAAATTGGGGCAGGGTAGTAGGGGCCCCAGGGCATTACCTATTGGGCGTCTAGAGCCCAGGAGGAGCAGAGAGGAGACACACTGCGGAAGCAGCTCCAGGAGAGGACAACACCGAAGCAGCTTTCCCCTGAGCCCGCCACGCTTAAGGACAGGGCTGGAAGATGGCGGCATCCAGGACAGGTAAGTGTCCATTTATTAAAAGTCAGCAGCTGCAGTATTTGTAGCTGCTGGCTTTCAATATTTTTTTTACGGTGGAGCTCCGCTTTAAGGTGGCCATACACTCTACAATCGGCTTGTACATTTTCCTTTAGATTCTCCATCGACTATGTAGTATAAGGCCCCGCGGAGGATCTTAGGGCTTGTCCTACGTCACTGTGTCTTCTTGTGAATAAGCTGCGCTGCCTTCTGGGAAATGTGTGTATCCCATTCACAAAGCGCCGTGCGAGTCGTGCATGCGCAGTAGGAAACGGGCAGTGAAGCCGTAAGGATTCACTACCTGTTTCCCTTAGTAAGGACAGAGGCGCCAGGACCGAGCAATCGCCAGCGACAGGGACCGACATCGTGGGCGACTAGGACAGGTAAGTGTCCTTATTGAATCCTGCTTTAAGTTCCACATTAAAAGGTTAAATGTTTCCTCCGTTTCCTCCGTTCTCTCCATCCCATCACTGCAGTCTTGGTAAAGTTGGCATACACTGTAAAATCATAATGTGCAATCCCCAACTCCAAAACTATGTAACATATGGACACACTATTGTGAAAAGTATTGTGTTTACACTCACATGAAATTTAATATGGCATCCCAGTCTTGAGAAAGGTACTACCGTAAAACCTTGGTTTGCAAGCATAATTCGTTCCAGAAACATGCTTGTAATCCAAAGCACTTGTATATCAAAGCATTTTTTTTACAGGATACAAAAGAGAAGAGAGGCGCCTCTAAGTGTAGCAATAAGTTGCTAAACGTTGTACCTTCATTAAATGTAATCATATTGCTACACTTAGAGGCTCCTCTCTTCTTTTTTATACTTAGTTGTGACATGAGGCTACTCTTATATCAAGACATCGCTTGTATATCAAGGCAACATTTATTAAAACATTTTGCTTGTCTTGCAAAATGCTCTTAAACCAAGTTAGGCTGCGTACACACGATCGGTCAAAACCGATGAAAACGGACTGAAGGACAGTTTTCATTGGTCCAAACTGATCGTGTGTGGGTTCCATCGGTCAGTTAACCTTCGGTCAAAAAAATGAGAACTTGCTTTAAAATTTAACCGATGGACGCCTAACTGATAGGTCAAAACCGATCGTTATTATGCAAAAGCATTGGTTAAAAACCCGCGCATGCTCAGAATCAAGTCGACGAATGCTTGGAAGCATTGAACTTCGTTTTTTCAGCACGTCGTTGTGTTTTACGTCACCGCGTTCTGACACGATCGATTATTTAACCAATGGTGTGTAGGCACGACGGACCATCAGTCAGCTTTATCGGTTAACCGATGACAACGGTCCTTCGGACCGTGATCATTGCATGGACTGATCGTGTGTACGCGGCTTTAGGCCCTGTACACACGATAGAACATGTCCGATGAAAACGGTCCGCGAACCGTTTTCATCGGACATGTCCGCTGGGAGATTTTGGTCTGATGGCTGTACACACCATCAAACCGAAATCCCCACGGACAGACAGCGCGGTGACATGGCGGTGACGTTGACGCCGCCACGTCACCAAACCAGGAAGTAAAATACTTCCACGCATGCGTCGAATCCATTCGACGCATGTGGGAGATTTCTGTCCGCTGGTTAGGTGTACTAAACAGCGGACATGTCGGACGAACGGGTTTCCAGCCGACAAGTTTTAAAGCATGCTTTATAACTTTTGTCTGCTGGAAACCTGTCTGCTAGGCTGTACACACGGTCGGATCTGTCCGCTGAAACTGGTCTGCGGACCAGTTTCAGCAGACATGTTTGATCGTGTGTACAGGGCCTCAATCAGGTGTTTTATCGGGTTGAGGTCAGGACTCTGTGCAGGCCAGTCAAGTTCTTCCACCCAAAATGTGATCATCCATGTCTTTATGGACCTTGCTTTGTGCACTGGTGCGCAGTCATGTTGGAACAGGAAGGGGCCATCCCCAAACTGTTCCCACAAAGTTGGGAGCATGACATTGTCCAAAATTTCTTGGTATGCTGACACCAGTAAAGTTCCTCCACCCCAAACTTGCTCATCCTTCTTTGTACATTGGTCCAAATCATTTGATGAAGGGGTGATTATGGTGTCTATTTACCTGGCTTAACATCACCTCCCCCAGTCACCCCCCTCCCCCCACACAGTTAGAACACACCTAGGATACACATTTAACCCCTTCCTCACCCCCTAGTGTTAACCCCTTCACTGCCAGTCACATTTATACAGTAATTAGTGCATTTTTATAGCACTGATCGCTGTATAAATGTGAATGGTCCCAAATTTGTGTCAAAAGGGTCCGATACGTCCGTCGCAATATCGCAGTCCCAATAAAAATTGCAGATCGCCGCCATTACTAGTAAAAAAAAAAGAAAAAGTCATAATTCTGTCCCCTATTTTGTAGGCGCTATAACTTTTTTACAAACTTTTTTAAATTGGGATATTTATTATAGCAACAAGTAAAAAATATATATATATTTTTTTAAATTGTCGCTCTTTTTTTGTTTATAGCGCAAAAAATAAAAACCGCAGAGGTGATCAAATACCACCAAAATAAAGCTCTATTTGTGGGGAAAAAAGGACGTCAATTTTGTTTGGGAGCCACGTCGCACGACCGCGCAAATGTCAGTTAAAGCGACGCAGTGCCGGAAGCTGAAATTTCGCCTGGGCACGAAGGGGGTTTATGTGCCCAGTAAGCAAGTGGTTAAATCACGGGGAGAGGGATACCAACAAAGAGAATGAATGGACGACACATTCCATGCATTGTATCTGTCTGAATTGTATTGATCAGTTTGATTCCTAATGACTAACAGACCTTTCTTGTCAGACGAGTTGGAGGATTAAGTCCTCAGAGTGCCACACATGATGTCCCCTCACTCATTAGCTAGTTAGGAGATTGAATAACTGAGATGCCTCTTCACTTCCAGCCTGGACACTGGCTCCCCTCTACCTCCAGGGACTGCATCAAAGGTTCTTCCTTGCTGCAGGCATCTTTCACACCCTTTGCTAAGGGAGTTAATCATGTTTTTGTAACCTACAGGGTCAAGAGATCAGTGTCACCTGGTGAGAGGGTCTGTCCAGAGACAGCCACATAGCGTTATGTTTAATAGATTAACTTCACTTTTTAACTTGGACATTCAGGACACATGCTGGCCATACACAATCACATTTTCATTGGCCTATTAAACCAATTTGTACCAGCAACTGTTCAAAAATAAGCTTGTCCTGCTGGACCTAACTTGACGTGTTGCCTAAACAATATAGGGCAAAGCAATATGTTTACTGTACGGTAATGGTGGTCCCACTAGAAGCTCTCCTTCCCTTTGCTTCCCCACCGCTAGGAGAGAAGATATAACCAGTACTTCTGGAAATGATGCCGATGCAACTGTCCCTTCCTATGTGATGGCTCTGGTGCTTGGTGTTTGGCCAGTTATGCACCCAGCACTGTCACATGGAGGCAGTGAGAAGGTACTTAGTCCTGTGTATCCCCAAAATCAAGACTTGGGAGCTAAATGGGGTAACCCTTTTCTGTTCTGGTGGCCAAATGTGGTGGTGCAGGGGCGGACTGACCATTCGGGCACTTGGGCACTGCCCGAGGGCCCCATGTCACTAGGGTGCCCCATCAGGGTTGCCAGCTTCAGTAAAATCAGGGACAGTATGTAAAAATCTGTGTTTTTTTAAATATGCCAAGATTATAGCTGCCCCGCCTCTCCAGTACCTTTTCAGTGTGTGTATGTGTATTCTGTGTGTATGTATACTGTATATGTGTATATTGTGTATGTATACTGTATGTGTGTGTATACTGTGTATGTATACTGTATGTGTGTGTGTGTGTGTATTACTGTGTGGCCCCATATTCTATTGCCCGGGGGCCCATAATCTCCAATTGCCTGGGACCCCCATGAGTTGTCAGTCTGCCCCTGTGGTGGTGGGATGTGAAAGAAAGGTGAGTATAAGTTGCTCGGCCCGACCTAATGAAAGCTGTGATAGCAGGCTGCCAGCCCAACAAACTGTGGCCATTAAACTCCCTGCAGCCATATGTAAGAGACAGGGATGCTGGCCGATAGCATAATCAGAATATGGCCATATTTCAACAATATCATTGACTAAATATGATCATGTGGCCATGTTAGGTCAATGATGTTACTAGCATCCCGCCACTTTGTTCCCCATGCTGTGGGGTGGGGAACTCTATGGCTGAAGCTGGTTGGGTCAGTGGCCTGCTATTATCTAAGGCCCCGTACACACGACCGAGTTTCTCGGCAGAATTCAGCCAGAAACTCGATGGGAGCTGTATTCTGCCGAGAAACCCGGTCGTGTGTACACTTTTGGCCGAGGAAACCGACGAGGAACTCGTCAAGCCAAATAGAGAACATGTTCTCTATTTCCTCGTTAGTCAATGAGGAAACTTGGCTCGCCGAGATCCTCCGCGGCTTCACAAGGAACTCGACGAGCAAAACGATGTGTTTTGCCCGTCGAGTTTCTCGGACGTGTGTACAGGGCCTGGCAGTTTCCCATGGGTTTGGCCTGAACGTTGGTGCATCACTTTTCCTGATCTCTGAAAAATGCTAACTCCTGGCTTTCACGCTTATCCATTGGATTCCTTCTTTGGCACAGACCTGGAACAAGTATGCATATCAGAATATCAGAAGCTCTAGCTTCCCTCAGTTTCTATGCTTAGATGGGATCAGTAACTGTGAAAACATTAAAGCAAAGGCAGAACTACCAGAGTTGCAAAGGTCACGTTCTGCCACTACGGGGAGGGGGGGGCAAAGTCATGTGGCTTGCTTGTGACTTTCTGGCGACTTTGTGACTTAACGTTGCAGTCTATGGCACTCAAATCACACAAATGTCGCAGGGGCTTATAAAGGGCACTGCAATGGGAATAAAGGGCCCCGGGATCAATGGGTAGGGTCCCGGGCCCAGAAGGAAGGTCCCAAAGCTTGGAGGAAAGGGCCGGGTTCAGAAGAAGGGGCAGTGGGACCGATGTAAAGGGCCCCGGCGGTCAGGGGGCGTTTATTGTTTCTTGCACCGGGGGGGCCTTAAATGTTCTAGTTACACCGATATATTAAAGGAAACCCTTCCAGTGAAAACCATGCAAATGTCTATTGCCTGGGCATCATCTTGACCCTTTGGCTTCAGTACTTTGAATCACAGGCCAGGAACAAGCATGCAGGTCAACAATTCTAACTCTGTAGGCAAAAGGGAAGGACTGATCATCAATCTGAAAACCAGCTTGTAAGTGGAAGTCCCTTGAGCTGGTATAGAGATGATTTGAAAAGGGGAAGAAGGACGATTAGGAAAAACAAGTTGCATGAATGAATTTCATTTTCCTCTCAGGATATTTCACAACTCATTCATTGAGTTCTCTAAATACAGAAATAATGTAAATTACGTACCTCCTAACTTTTTGAGATGACAAAGAACAACACCCTTCTGTAAAATGTATGTAGGCAAATGACACATCCCTACCCCACCCCTAATTTTGTAGACCAAGAAGAGTTCATCCGTAAAAAACAATAAATACAATAATTTAGAGGTTGGATATGTAGCACTACCCCCTGAGGAGCTGCTGAAATTTTGGGCGGCGTGTTACCTCGTGGCTCCTCCGAAATTCCTAGGGGTGATTGATGTATAGTACAGGGACAAGGAATGTCCAGACAGGTGCTCTTTGCTGTGCTCTTTATTACCCAGCCGGGTAAAAACAGTAAACTTGTGGTGAGGAAAGTAAAGCTGAAGAAGAAGGACAATTGCAGATTCAGGCGTAATCATAGGAAACAGTCCTGCTCCCAAACGTAACCCTTCTTAGCACCGCTCCCGCCGGAGTGGGTCTAGCGTACCCGGACAGGCCTCTCTCACTGACCAGGCAGCCGGAGTATCACTCGGACAATTGTAGGAATAAGTCTCTGCCACAGACCCTCCTTGGTGAACTTGAACTTGGGAGAAAGTCTCTACCACAGACCCCTCTCAAAGAGCCTCAGAAGATACCTCTGCCACAGGTCCCCTCTGGGTTGAATTCCTGGAGATATGCCTCCTTACTTGAGTTACGTCTGGATCTCCTTCAGCTTGTCGCCCAGGTACCGACTGACAGATGATCAATCCCTCAGTGTCCGGCTACCTGTGATTCCCGGTGGTTTCATCCAAGACATATTGGACCGCCTGCCTCTCAATGGCGCTCCTCAGACCGACTCCCCACCGAACAGAACCCAGCTTGGGATCTTCAAAAGAGGGAACCCAGTCGCTCACTGGATCCCCATTGCTGGTTCAGATGCTCCGGGCCATTATGGTCCCGGAACCAGGAACACCGCGTGGCACGCACGCCCCGGCCGGGTAGGCCATGGCGCCAGGGCGCTGTAATGTGGCCACCCTAAAGGTGGGTGCCACACTCGACGAAGAAGACCCAGAACCAATGGCGTCTGCCCCATAAATACCCCTCCCAGCATGCACAGCGAGGACAAACCCTTGTGATTGGCTGCTGGGAAAGAGCACCCAAATCTTGACTCCACTACTGCCACCTGCAGCACCAGGGCTCGAAAAACACCCCGATACAGCAGAATGGGCTCACAGCACAGCCAAGCTGAGACAGAGACTGCATAATTGCTCTAACAATCAGGATCAGAGTTTAAAGGGGTGTTCCAGTCATTTTTTATGTTTATTAAAAGTCAGCAGCTACAAAAAGTGTAGCTGCTGGCATTTAATAAACATACACTCACCTGCTCCACGTTCCAGCAAAGCACCGGCTGGGGCTCCGCTCCTCTCTCCCCCTCTCCGGCCGGCGTCTTCATTCTAAGTGTGGGCACCCGGCCGTGACAGCTTTCGGCTTTTACGGCCGGGCACCCACTGCGCATGCGCGAGCGGCGCTGCGCCATCCAATTGGACAGGTGATCGCCTGGGACCTGTCACGTGTCCCAGGCGATCGCCTACAGGGAGAGGCTGCAGAAAGGCGATTAGGCTATTCGCCTTAGCAGCCCCTCGGCAGAAGGAGGAAGTGGGACGGGAAGTCCCACTCCTCCTAAAGCCCCCACTCCCCCCCCAAAAAAAATTACATGCCAAATGTGGCATGTGAGGAGTGGATTAAGCGGAAGTTCCACTTTTGGGTGGAACTCCGCTTTAACTACACTCTGATCTACACATAAATTTAGATAGCACCAGTACTATATAGTACATAGGCGCTACAGATAAAAAATATTAGTGCAGGATTTTTTTTTATAGAGTTCTATACAGCAGACCAAAAAGAGAGACAACCGAGGAGAAAAGTGAGACGAAGAATGAAGATGAAGAGATGAAGAATCTGGTGTGAAAAGATGGGACAGTGAGGTTGATTTACTAAAACTAGAGAGTGCAAAATCTGGTGCAGCTCTGCATGATGGCCAATCAGCTTCTAATTTGGGCTAATTCAATTAAGCTTTGACAAAATAAAAACTGGAAGCTGATTGGTTTCTATGCAGAGCTGCACCAGATTTTAGTAAATTAACCCCATTCTCTTCAAATAAGGAGCAATTAGAGCTATGAAAGTATAAATTCAACTGATTAGGAGTCTAATGCCACGTACACACGACCGTTTTTCATGACGAGAAAAATGCAATTTTTTTAATTAGTCATTAAAAATGATCGCGTGTAGGCTCCAGATTTTTTTGCTCGACGAGAAAAATGGGCATTAAAAATGTAGAATTTGCTCCATTTTTTCTCGTCGTTTTTCACGTTGTCGGGAAAAACGGTCGAGTGTAGGCTTTATCGACGGGAAAAACGTGCGTGCTCAGAAGCAAGTTATGAGAAGGGAAATTTGCATAATCAGCCCAAAGGGTCGCACCATTCGAATGAAACTTTCCCTTTATAGTGCTGTTGTACGTGTTGTACGTCACCACGCTTTACTTGAGCATTTTTTTTCACGATCGTGTGTGTGTGCAAGGCAGGCTTGACAAAAATCATGTCGAGAACAACTTAGTTTTTTTCCATTACATGAAAGTCGGTTGTGTGTATGCGGCATTAGAACGGCAGATTTATTATAGTGCAAAAACACTATAGAAACACTGTAGCTGCTGACTTTTAATAAGCACACTTACCTGTCCAGGTTGCCCGCAATGTCGGTCACCCGAGGCAGATCCGTCCCTCAGACCAGGTCTAGGCGCTGCCATCCTCACTAAGGGAAACAGGCAGTGAAGCCTTACAGCTTCACTGCGTATGCGCGAGATGTGCAGGCTATTTGTGAATGGGAACACCGTCCTGTGTGTCCCAGAAGGCAGCGCGCCTCCATTTCCCAGGAGGCAACGGCGAGGAGAACACAGAACCTCACCGCGGAAGAGTAAGAGGCAGATTAGGAAGATCTGCCTAGTAACAGCAATTTGTGATAAGTATAAAAAAATATATATATATATATTTTGCCTATTTAGCAAATTTTTTTTTTTAGGGTGGACCTCCACTTTAACCACTTAACGACCGCCGCATGTATTTGTCCGAGGGGGGCCCCCCCCCCCCCCCCGGTACATGCGGCAGTCGGAAACCCGCGGGGAGCGATCCGGGACAAGGGCGGGGCTATTCGTTTCTAGCCGCCCCCTCGCGATCGCTCCCCGGAGCTGAAGAACGGGGAGAGCCGTATGTAAACTCGGCTTCTCCGTGCTTCACTGTGGCGGCTGTATCGATCGAGTCATCCCTTTTATAGGGAGACTCGATCGATGATGTCAGACCTACAGCCACACCCCCCTACAGTTGTAAACACACACTAGGTGAACCCTAACTCCTTCAGCGCCCCCTGTGGTTAACTCCCAAACTGCAACTGTCATTTTCACAATAAACAATGCAATTTAAATGCATTTTTTGCTGTGAAAATGACAATGGTCCCAAAAATGTGTCAAAATTGTCGGAAGTGTCCTCCATAATGTCGCAGTCACGAAAAAAATCGTAGTAAACAAAAAAAACTATCACCTATTTTGTAAACGCTATAAATTTTGCGCAAACCAATCGATAAACGCTTATTGTGATTTTTTTTACCAAAAATAGGTAGAAGAATGCGTATCAGCCTAAACTGAGGGAAAAAAAACTATTTTATATATGTTTTTGGGGGATATTTATTATAGCAAAAAGTAAAAAATATTGCATTTTTTTCAAAATTGTCGCTCTATTTTTGTTTATAGCGCAAAAAATAAAAACCGCAGAGGTGATCAAATACCACCAAAAGAAAGCTCTATTTGTGGGAAAAAAAGGACGCCAATTTTGTTTGGAAGCCACTTCGCACGACCGTGCAATTGTCAGTTAAAGCGACGCAGTGCCGAATCGCAAAACCTGGCCTGGGCATTTAGCTGCCCAAAGGTCCAGGGCTTAAGTGGTTAAACTTTAACAATAAAACCTGGAAGCTGATTGGTTTCTATTCATAGCTGCACTTGATTTTGTATTTTAGTAAATCTTCCCCTATGTAACATGGAAAACACTGTGCATGTGTTTCTGATTCAGATTAAAAACGCACTGAACAGCATCTGGTGTGAACCAGCCCTAATGTTTTACATATTCCATAAAGCACAGTGTAAAATTTAGGTGACATGCTCATATGGGAAATACATTTAGTCCTCCTGGACTCTCTGACAGGTGTAAGAGTCACCGCCGTGTCATAATTGCATCACGATGGCAGTTCAAGTGCAGATCATATGAGTGCTCCAGAGCCTAAACTTCCCAAATCTGACACTTTGAAAACTGTAAATCACTTTGCAAAATGCACAGCTGCCTCTAAAACACATTGGTGTGACTGTAGAATGGTATGTTGTGCCTCTCTGATCTCCTGTGTTCTACTCATTCCTCAGCCTCCTCCCTCCCCTCTTCAGCTTCTACATAGGAATGCTTCCTTTGCTATTGTACAAAATCTTCCAGTGGGTGTGTGTGACTCACAAATGGAAGGGCAGACTCCAATGAGCATAGACAATCCTCCCTTCTCCCTCGCCCTCCCCATCTAACGTGCACTCCCCAACTCACTTTCCACAACTTCTCAGCTATTGGAGACAGGGAGAATGTCCCCTTTCATCGTTAAAAGTTAACTTTGTCATTTCTTGTGGCCATTTAAAAGCTTTGACCTGGTGCTTTAGTCGCTGGTGGCTTTTCAGACCTGCTGTGATTTGGATTTACAAACCTTCCTGGAGACTTTAACACTCGCTTCTGGTTTGTTGTGGATTTTGGGGCATATTTGAGTTCATTGAATACATCGTTTTTGGAGAACTTTTTGGATTTTTGTCTTCGATGAGGAGTTAACGTCTGCTGAGCCATACGGGGACTTACAAAGGGAGAACGCCTCGTCTCCGGGATGGGGTTAACGTTTGGGGTGCTCTTTCTCCTGGGAATTCTCAGGGCTGTGTTGGCACAGAGTGGTGAGTACAAACAAAGCCATTGTGTGCTGATTAGAGGACCAGTGACAGGGAGACAGTGTGAAGAATGTGTTGTCTGAAGTCTAGACAGATAAAAAAGAATGCTTTATGTTCCAAAACTTCTACCTGCTTCTTGTATACTGACTTCAGGTCACAAAGCTGTCACTTGCTTACGTACAGACAGACAGACATAGACGTCCTACAGGTGGGAAAATTGGGCCACCCTTTCTCAACAAAGGGTTTAGTGATGGCCAATCTGACAGATGTGGGCAGTCCACTCAGGTGATGACTTCCAATAGCTTGAGATTGGTTATGCCACATATATTCACCCATACAATCCTTGAAAGATCTTTCATCACATTGAACAATAATATCTAATTGTTGACTCATCATTATAGATAACTTAAACATGTGTGTACATCTCCTTAGTCAACCAGGGTTCTGTGGAAAACTGTGGTTTCTCCAGAGGTTGCTAGGGGCTCCTTGAGAAGTGACAGATTGATTTCATGCCTACACTGACCACCAATGTAAGGGGGACTTGTACATTGACCACCAATGTAAGGGGGACTTGTACATTGACCACCAATGTAAGGGGGACTTGTACATTGACCACCAATGTAAGGGGTCCCTTCTACATTGACCACCAATGGAAGGGGTCCCTTCTACATTGGCCACCAATGGAAGGGGTCCCTTCTACATTGACCACCAATGGAAGGGGTCCCTTCTACATTGGCCACCAATGTAAGGGGTCCCTTCTACATTGACCACCAATGTAAGGGGTCCCTTCTACATTGACCACCAATGTAAGAGGGACTTCTACATTGACCACCAATGGAAGGGGTCCTTTCTACATTGACCACCAATGGAAGGGGGACGTCTACATTGACCACCAATGTAAGGGGGACTTCTACATTAACCACCAAGGTAAGGGGTCCCTTCTACATTGACCACCAATGGAAGGGGTCTCTTCTACATTGGCCACCAATGGAAGGGGTCCCTTCTACATTGACCACCAATGGAAGGGGTCCCTTCTACATTGGCCACCAATGGAAGGGGTCCCTTCTACATTGACCACCAATGGAAGGGGTCCCTTCTACATTGGCCACCAATGTAAGGGGTCCCTTCTACATTGACCACCAATGTAAGGGGGACTTCTACATTGACCACCAATGGAAGGGGGATGTCTACATTGACCACCAATGTAAGAGGTCACTTCTACATTGACCACCAATGGAAGGGGTCTCTTCTACATTGGCCACCAATGTAAGGGGTCCCTTCTACATTGACCACCAATGTAAGAGGGACTTCTACATTGACCACCAATGGAAGGGGTCCCTTCTACTTTAAAAAGATATTGATAAGATAGAGCGAGTCCAGGCGCGGGTAAAAAAAACGGTGAAAGGTCTGAGGGATAAAATATGTCAGAAGAGAATTCAGGTAATTAATATATAAAGTCTGGAGGAAAGAAGGGAAGGGGGAGACATGACCACCAATGTAAGGGGGACTTCTATACTGACCACCAATATATGGGGGGCTTCCACACTGACCACCAATGTAAGGGGTACTTTTACACTGACCCCAATGTAAGGGGGCTTCTACACTGACCACTAATGTAAGGTGGACTTCTACACTGACCACCAATGTAAGGGGGCTTCTACACTGACCACTAATGTAAGGGGGACTTCTACACTGACCACCAATGTAAGGGGGATTCTACACTGACCACTAATGTAAGGGGGTCTTCTACACTGACCACCAATGTAAGGGGTACTTCTACACTGACCACTAATGTAAGGGGTACTTCTACACTGACCACTAATGTAAGGGGGACTTCTACACTGACCACTAATGTAAGGGGGACTTCTACACTGACCACTAATGTAAGGGGGACTTCTACACTGACCACCAATGTAAGGGGGCTTCTACACTGACCACCAATGTAAGGGGGTCTTCTACACTGACCACCAATGCAAGGGGTCACTTCTACACTAACCACCAATGTAAGGGTTACTTCTAAACTGACCACTAATGTAAGGGTCACTTCTACACTGACCACCAATAGAAGGGGTGACTTCTACACTCATCACTAATGGAAGGGGCCACTTCTACACTGACCACCAATGTAAGGGGTCACTTCTACACTGACCACCAATGTAAGGGGTCGCTTCTACACTGATCACCAATGAAAGGGGTCACTTCTACACTGGCAACCAATGTAAGGGGGGACTTCTACACTAACCACCAATGCAAGGGGTCACTTTAAAATATATTGATAAGAAAGAGCGAGTCCAGAGACAGTAACAAAAATGATAAAAGGTCTGAGGGATAAAATAGATCAAGAGAGACTTCAGGAACCTAATACACACAGTCTGGAGGAAAGGGGCATGATTGAAACCTTTAAATACATCAAGGGGGTGAATAAGGTTTAGGCACATCACCTTAAACTAGCAGGAGGAAAGTTAAAAACTAATCTTAGAAGGTATTATTTTATCGAAAGGGTAGTTAAAGCTTGGAATGGACTTCCAGCAGAGGTAATGAGCAGAGGTAAGTGGATTCAAACATGCTTGGGACAAACATAGATCAATGCAAACCAAATTAACAAACAACATAAGAATACAAAAACATGTATAAATAACAAAAATAAATAAAAATAAAGGGCAGACTTGATGGACCACTTGGCCATTTTTTCTTCTGTCACTTTCCTATGTTTCTACACTGACCACCAACGTCTGAGTCACTTCTACGCTGATTACCAATGTAAGGGGTCAATTTTATACTAATCACCAGGGCCAGTACAATTTTTACTCTGTGAAGTTGATTTACTAAAACTAGAGAGTGCAAAATCTGGTGCAGCTCTGCATAGAAACCAATCAGCTTCTATGTTTTATTGTCAATTTGTTGCCGTAGAGCCGGTTCACACTACCGCGACCTAGTTGAAGTTAGAAGCTGATTGGCGGAAAAGCACAGCTGCACCAGATTTTGCACTCTCCAGTTTTAGCAAATTAACTCCTATGTGTTTCTTTTCTGGCTATTATTATTATTAATACTAATAATTTAATTTAATTTAATAATTACTTTTATTTAAGACTTCCCTACTGAAGGCACTTACGTGCCATGAGCTGTAAGGCTAATATTTTTAGTGGGAGATGCCTGAGAATGAGACCTAATGTACATTTGTATCAAAAGAATCTGAGGCATTTCACAGAACTTTTCAGGCAACATAGTGATTGACAAGCAGCAAAGGGCGCCTTTCTCACATAACCCCTTTCCTGAGGAAATTGTCTGTGTTCCACCAAAACATTGATTGTCATTTAAATCACCACTTCTTCACCTTACAAGTTCTGTGAGGAGCTCAGATTCCTTCATACCATGAGAGTTACACCCAGGCTGCTGCTATTCAGCTTTGTGTCAGTGCCTATTCATCAATGTTATTGCATCTAAGTCCATGTGTTTACATCTATATAGTAAAGAAAAGTAGCCTTGTAGCAAAAAAAACAAACACAAAAAAGTAATTAAAAATGAAGCTTGCTCATACTTCAATCTTGCTTACAGTGCCAGGATTTGCCGCTGAAGGCCCCAAAAAAATTCCCATGCAAATTCCAACTTACCCTTACAGGGTTTAAAAAGCTACCCCAGTGTGTCTGTGTTTGGATCTAGGAATTGGCTATTCAGTCAAAAAGTGTTACATTGTGGGAGGTCGTACACACATACCGCCATACTTCGAAGTACCAAGTGTCTGTGGAGGCTCTGGTGGCAGATCTTGTTGGCATGGGAGCAAGACAAAGCCACCTCATCCCCTTTCCCTTTAAACCCGCACATATGAATTACACAGGTTCTTTTTCTTTTCTTTGCTGAATTACTTTAACCACTTAACCCCCGGACCATATTGCTGCCCAAAGACCAGTGCACTTATTGCGATTCGGCACTGCGTCGCTTTAACTGACAATTGCGCGGTCGTGCGACGTGGCTCCCAAACAAAATTGGCGTCCTTTTTTTCCCACAAATAGAGCTTTCTTTTGTGGTATTTGATCACCTCTGCGGTTTTTAGTTTTTGCCTCTATAAACAAAAATAGAGCGACAATTTTGAAAAAAATGAATATTTTTTAGTTTTTGCTATAATAAATATCCCCCAAAAATATATAAAAAAAACGTTTTTTTCCCTCCGTTTAGGCCGATACGTATTCTTCTACATATTTTTCATAAAAAAATATCGCAATAAGCGTTTATTGATTGGTTTGCGCAAATGTTATAGCGTTTACAAAATAGGGGGTAGTTTTATGGCAATTTTATTAATATTTTTTTCTTACTAGTAATGGCGGTGATCAGTGTTTTTTTTCCGGTACTGCGACATTATGGCGGACACTTCGGACACTTTTGACACATTTTTGGGACCATTGGCATTTTTATAGCGATCAGTGCTATAAAAATGCATTGGATTACTATAAAAATGCCACTGGCAGGGAAAGGGTTAACACTAGGGGGCGGGGAAGGGGTTAAGTATGTCCCTGGGTGTGTTCTAACTGTAGGGGGGTGGCCTCACTAGGGGAAATGACCGATCTTCTGTTCATACATTGTATGAACAAAAGATCAGCATTTCCCCCCCTGACAGGACCGGGAGCTGTGTGTTTACACACACAGCTCCCCGTCCCTGCTCTGTAACGAGCAATCGCGTGTGCCCGGCGGCGATCGTGCCCGCCGGGCACGTGCACGGGAGCCGGAGGCGAGCGGGGGGTGTGCGCGCGCGCCCCTAGTGGCCTGCGCGAGAGCCGACGTAGAGCTACGGGCTCTCGCGCAGGGGAGCCGACTTGCCGCCGTAATATGAAGGCTTCATGCAACAGCCGTGCCTTGATCAGCAATTGTTCCTTTTACGTTTCGCCATATATATGCTGCATCACGAAATGAGAAGAACAGTGTTTGTCTCTTGGCCTAGTGTTATTTTTAAAGGGGTTGTAAAGGTTCATTTTTTATTTTCTAAACAGGTTCCTTTAAGCTAGTGCATTGTTGGTTCACTTACCTTTTGCTTTGATTTCCCTTTTAAATGTTGTTTTTCTTTGTCTGAATTTCTCACTTCCTGTTCCTCCTCAGTAAGCTTGCCCCCATCATCCGAGCCGTTCTGGCTGGGGGTTAGTCAGAGTGCTCGCCCCCCTTCCTTGGGACTACATCCCTGCGGGGAGACGCTGTGCTCTTTCTTTGATGCTGTTTTCTTTCTTTGTCTGAATTTCTCACTTCCTGTTCCTCCTCAGTAAGCTTGCCCCCATCATCCGAGCCGTTCTGGCTGGGGGTTAGTCAGCGTTCTTGCCCCCTCTCCTGGGACTACATTCCTGTGTTCACAGCGTCACCGCACAGGGATGTAGTCCCAAGGGAGGGGGCGAGCACGATGAGTTGACTAACCCCCAGCCAGAACGGCTCGTATGACGGGGACAAGCTTACTGAGGAGGAACAGGAAGTGAGAAACTCAGACAAAGAAAGAAAACATTTAGAAGGGAAATCAAAGGAAAAAGTAAGTGAACCAACAATGCACTAGCTTAAGCACTAGCTTAAAGCGGAGCTCCACCCTAAAGTGGAACTTCCGCTGATCGGAACCCTCCCCCCCTCCGGTGTCAAATTTGACACCTTTCAGGGGGAGGGGGGTGCAGATACCTGTCTAAAGACAGGTATTTGCACCCACTTCTGGGCACACAGTCTCGGGCAGACTGCGGGCATGACGTCACCTCCCATCCCCCCACCCCTTGTGTTCTGGGAACATTCGGCTCCCAGTACACAGCGGGAGCCAACCGGCAGGCGTAGCGCGACTCGCGCATGCGCCGTAGGGAACCGGGCAGTGAAGCCGGAGCTCTTCACTTCCTGGTTCTCTCACCGAGGATGGCGGGGGGCAGCAGAGTGACGAGCGATTGCTCGTCCTCTGCTGCAGACGGCGCTGGACTCCAGGACAGGTAAGTGTCCTAATATTAAAAGTCAGCAGCTGCAGTATTTGTAGCTGCTGGCTTTTAAAGCGGGAGTTCACCTGAAACATTTTTTTTAACATTAGATTGATGCTCATTTTGCCAAGGGGAATCGGGTATTTTTTTTTAAATCAAAGCAGTACTTACCGTTTTAGAGAGCGATCTTCTCCGCCGCTTCCGGGTATGGTCTTCGGGACTGGGCGTTCCTACTTGATTGACAGGCTTCCGACAGGCTTCCGACGGTCGCATACATCCCGTCACGAGTAGCCGAAAGAAGCCAAACGTCGGTGCGGCTCTATACGGCGCTTGCGCACCGACGCTCGGCTACTTTCGGAAAATCGTGACGCGATGTATGCGACCGTCGGAAGCCTGTCAATCAAGTAGGAATGAGCATCAATCTAATGTTAAAAATTAACTTTTCGGGTGAACCTCCACTTGAATTTTTTTTTTTCAGCGGACATCCGCTTTAAAGGAACCTATTTAGAAAATAAAAACAAACCTTTACAACCCCTTTAATGAAACGGGCAGATTTCTCTTTGCTTGCAAGTCTTGATAGGAATTCTGCCAGCCATAGAATAGGCATACAGCAACCAATATTTGCAAGTGATTCAAGCATTGCCGTTTGTGATCGTTGTCAGTCTGCTCTAGACACCATCATGTGCATTAGAAGCACTTGTTGCCTCGGGCAATTTTCCAGCAGGTTGGGAAATCGGAGATCATGAGTGATTGTTATTCTGTTTCTACAGAAGTAGGAAAACACTCCCTGTTTGGTTTCTGGATTGTCTCAAGAACTAAAGGTGAATGCTTTACCACGGCCTGGTCAAAGCCTTGAACTCAGACCAACTGAGAATCGGTGGTACTCTTCGGTAACGTTGGTGCACAAGCATCATCTACATAACCCTCTTTCTTCTCTAAGAATCATCTACATAACCCTCTTTCTTCTCTAAGAATCATCTACATAACCCTTTTTCTTCTCTAAGAATCATCTACAATAACTTGAAAAACCTGTAACAAATCTGCCAGGAAGAACAGATCAGAATCGCTCCTGGACAATGTAGAGTTAATACATATGTAACATGAGTGACAGCTTCAGCACTCCTCTACCTCTAATACATATTGATGGTATACAGGTAGACCTCCCATCGACAATAGATGGGAAAAAACGATTCAGTCTCAGGTCACTCAAGAAGACACACGTGGGGACTCAATGAGGTTGGACGCGAATCGTTTTAACCATAAGCGAAATGGGGGTTTCTATACTGTTATCCCCTGTACACACGATCGGATTTTCCGCCGAAAAAATCTTGGATGGTTTTTCCGACAGAATTCTGCTCAAGCTTGGCTTGCATACACACGGTCACACGAAAGTTCTCTGAACTGTCGACCGTCAAGAACGCGTTGGCGTAGAACACTATGACGAGCCGAGAAAATAACCTTCAATGCTTCCGAGCATGCGTTGAATAGTTTCCAAGCATGTGTCGGAATTTTGCATGTCAGAATTGCTACAGGCGATCGGATTTTCCGATAGGAATTTCTTCTGTAGGAAAATTTGAAAACCAACTCGGAAATTCCGCCAGCAAAAGTCAAGAGCATACACAAGGGCGGAATTTCTGTTCAAAAGTTCACATCAGACTTTTGCTGATCGTGTGTGCGGGGTATGAGGCCTCGTACACACGACCGAGTTTCTCGGCAAAAAACAGCAAGAAACTTGCTGTTTTGTTTTTTTTTGCCGAGGAAACTGGTTGTGTGTACATTTTTCGACGAGGAAACTGTCGATGAAATCGACGAGCCAACAAGAGAGAATGTTCTCTTTTTCCTCGACGGGGTTTGTTGGGGTTTCCTTGCTCTCCGTGTCTTCCTGCTCCATTGATACCCTGGTGTTGGAAGGAATGGAAGTTAGGTGAAATCTCCCCACAGACAGCTATAAAAACAATGCGAAGGTTCTGACTAGTGTTGAGCAGAATACGCCATATTCGATTTCGCGATATATCACGAATATATAGCCGAATATTCGAGAAATATTCGCTAAATTCGAATATTCGTGATATTTTATCGAAATAAAATGTTTGCGAAATTTCGCTATTGCGAATGCGAAAATAATTGCGGAATTTCGACAACTGCGGTAGGAGCCCTCTGATTGGCTCAGAATATTCGTGATATTTTATCGAAATTTCGCAAAATGCGAATGCGATATTTATTGCGGAATTTCGACAGCTGCGGTAGGAGCCCTCTGATTGGCTCAGAATATTCGTGATATTTTATCGAAATTTCGCAAAATGCGAATGCGATATTTATTGCGGAATTTCGACAGCTGCGGTAGGAGCCCTATGATTGGCTCAGAATATTTGTGATATTTTGTCGAAATTTCGCAAAATGCGAATGCGATATTTAATGCGGAATTTCGACAACTGCGGTAGGAGCCCTCTGATTGGCTCAGAATATTCGTGATATTTTATCGAAATTTCGCAAAATGCGAATGCGATATTTATTGCGGAATTTCGACAACTGCGGTAGAAGCCCTCTGATTGGCTCAGAATATTAGTGATATTTTATCGAAATTTCGCAAAATGCGAATGCGATATTTATTGCGGAATTTCGACAGCTGCGGTAGGAGCCCTCTGATTGGCTCAGAATATTCGTGATATTTTATCGAAATTTCGCAAAATGCGAATGCGATATTTATTGCGGAATTTCGACAACTGCGGTAGGAGCCCTCTGATTGGCTCAGAATATTCGTGATATTTTATCGAAATTTCGCAAAATGCGAATACGATATTTATTGCGGAATTTCGACAACTGTGGTAGGAGAACTCTGATTGGCTCTGATGCAAAAGAAGGGCGGAGAAAATAATCGCGCGATATTCCGATTGCCGAATAATCGCATTGCGATTTTTCGGCAAGATAAAATGATCGCTTCAGCTACTCGGCCCAAGGTCTCTAATCATACCAGCAATGCTTTTAGACGTCGATGGAGATCTCTAGGATGTGATCTGTTCTAAAAATAAAATTGAAAAAATTTGAATATTCGGAATAGCGAATATTCACCGCGAAATTCGAAATATATCGCGAATACTCGAATATGCCATATTCGAGCCGAATATTCGCAATACGAATATTCGTGAGCAACACTAGTTCTGACGATTACTACTGAAAATAAATAAATTAAAAAGTTTGGCATCAGATTTGGATGGACTAATCCTTTAAATATACAAAACCAAAAGAATCGTTTTCATGGAATTCCACTTGAACTGTTTCATTACTTTTTTTGATAAAGGTCCCTTTATCCAACAAATGTAACGACACCTTCTAATATTCTCTGGTTTAGATTTTTTTTTATAATAAAACCTTCATCTAATACAATGTCCTACTGTAGCAGTACAAAAATAGAAAGTGCGTTTTCATGGCCAGCTGGTGTCTTTGTACCTTGTTAGCACGCTCTTAGTGGTCAAACTGTAACAAAAGATAGGCATAGCGAGATGTGGGGGGTCCTTGGCCTTGGAATTGTTTCAACATTACTAAATATTTCTGGAGAAAAGTATGCTGGAAGATTGGCACACATTTGCAGATGCCTGTAGAAATAAAGTTGCTAATACACTTAAAGGGGTTGTAAAGGTAAAAAAAAAAATCCCATAATAGCTTCCTTTACCTTAGTGCAGTCCTCCTTCACTTACCTCATCCTTCCATTTTGCTTTTAAATGTCCTTATTTCTTATGAGAAATCCTCACTTCCTGTTCTTCTGTCTGTAACTACACACAGTAATGCGAGGCTTTCTCCCTGGTGTGGAGAAAGCCTCTTGAGGGGGGAGGGGGTGAGCAGGAAAGTCAGGACACTCTCTACTTTGCAGATAGAGAAAGGAGCTGTGTGTTAGTGGGCGTCCTGACACTCCTGCTCGCCCCCTCCCCCTCAAGAGGCTTTCTCCACACCAGGGAGAAAGCCTTGCATCACTGTGTGGAGTTACAGACAGAAGAACAGGAAGTGAGGATTTCTCAGAAGAAATAAGGACATTTAAAAGCAAAATGGAAGGATGAGGTAAGTAAAGGAGGACTGCACTGAGGTAAAGGAAGCTATTTAGGGAAAACACATTTTTTTCCTTTACAACCCCTTTAATGTCTAAACCGCTGGCAACAAAAGTGAGTACTAAAGGCAAATCCACTTTGCACTAGAGAACGATCTGAATACAAACATAAAAATATATGGCCAGATTCAGAGAGAGCGCCGCAACTTTAAGACGGCGTATCGTATCGTATTTACGCTACGCTGCCTTAAGTCAGAGAGGCAAGTACTGTATTCACAAAGTACTTGCCTCCTAACTTACGGCGGCGTAGCGTAAATGGGGCCGGCGTAAGCGCGCCTAATTCAAATGAGGATGGGGGGCGTGTTTTATGTAAATTACTCGTGACCCGACGTGATTGACGTTTTTTACGAACGGCGCATGCGCCGTCCGTGTACATATCCCAGTGTGCATTGCTCCAAAGTACGCCGCAAGGACGTATTGGTTTCGACGTGGACGTAAATTACGTCCAGCCCTATTCACGGACGACTTACGCGAACGACGTAAAATTTTCAAATTTCGACGCAGGAACGACGGCCATACTTAACATTGACTAGGCCAGCTATTTTTTCATGGAATAACTTTACGCTGGAAAACGCCTTACGTAAACGGCGTATCTTTACTGCGAGGGGCGCACGTACGTTCGTGAATCGGCGTATCTAGGCATTTACATATTCTACGCCGAACTCAACGGAAGCGTCACCTAGTGGCCAGCGTAAATATTGCACCCTAAGATACGACGGCGCAGGCTGTCGTATCTTAGCTAGGTTTAAGTGTATCTCAGTTTGAGAATACACTTAAACTTAGGACGGTGCAGATTCAGAGTTACGTTAGCGTATCTACTGATACGCCGGCGTAACTCTCTCTGAATCTGGTCAATAGCACAGAAAAATGTAAAAGTTACAGTAAAAACTACTTTCAGATGACTTTTACAATAGTAACCTATAAAGCGCGCTCACTAAACATACATTGTATCCCCCGTTATGGATGATCTAATGCCTAAAGCTAGTTACTGTGAATGGACACCTAAATGTATATACTGTACACCCATTTCACAGTCGGCCATTTCCCTATCAATTCATTGCTCGAGAAAGGCAACAATCTCCCCAAACTAACAATCCATTCAACTCGAGTTCTGTTAATAATCACTCAGCTTTGTAAAATGATACAAGATACAAACTGGTTTGGTGACATGACAAGCTGGTGACATGACACAGAATAAAGGACAAAGGGGAAAAAAAGACAAATTCATAACTTTGCTAAACTCAACAGTTTACTACAAGTTGAAAACATGCTGCAGTTTGCTTTGATCATCCCGGATGGAAATGCATTGGTGAAGTTTCATCGGTCATGAACTTTTCTTGCAACCTTAGAACAATCTTCCCTTGTATGGCGCATGAATGGTGATGCTGGCGGGTCACAGAAGTTGGCAGGGATGTGGCGGGTTGGACTTTTTCAGCCAACTTTGTAAATATCTGTATTAATAAAGTAGAATGGAATGCTTAGCCCAGTTCCCACTACACCAATAGAAGATGCAGAGAGTTCCTAACATTGACCAAATAACAGATGTCAGGTGGACTGACTGCCAGGGGGCTTTTCTGACCAATCATATCAGATCCTGAAAGTCCACTTGAAGTCTTACTTATTTTTACTTTATACTTGTAATTCAGATCTTTCTCTAGTGGCTGATCTGCATATCAGTCATGCGCTCAGTATCTGTGCCAAATATCTGCTAATCCAAAATATAAAGAAGTACCGTATTTATCGGGGTATTGCGCGCTCCGCATTCCTGTGGAAAAAAGATTTTAGTACTTACAGTTTTGGTGTCTTGCGCGGCGTCCATCGGCGGCCTCGTCGGGTCCGGTGTCCGTCTGCGGCTTCGGGTGTCCTCTTCGGCGGGTCCGGCATCCTTCTGTGGTGTCCAACCCGCTCGATCCCCGCTTTCCCGCGCCGAGTTTGAATACTGCGCCGGCATTTACCGAGCGCAGTACACTCGTGTATAGTCGGGCAGGCTCGGCTACTCTTGTGCTCACGTCCTGTACGTCCAGGACGTGAGCGCGAGAGGAGCCGAGCCTGCCCGACTATACACGAGTGTACTGCGCTCGGTATATGTCGGCGCAGTATTCAAACTCGCTGCGGGTATCGGCGTATATCGCGCACCCACGATTTTGCCCTGAAAATTTTCAGGGCAAAAAAGTGCGTGATATACGCCGATAAATACGGGTACGTTTTCTCCTTCACTGATGGGCACTGATGAGCAAGGATTAGGTGGCACCAATGAGGTGGCACTGATATGCAGCACTGATGGGCACTGATATGCGGCACTGATGGGCACTAATAGGCGGCACCAGGGCAAAAAAGTGTGCGGTATACGCAGATAAATACGGTATGTTATTTCCAGTTATATAAGTTAGACTGATATACGAAATCTGGACATGCAGGGCTTGATTTACTAACGGCAAATAGACTGTGCACTTTGCTCCAAAGCTTAGTAAATGATGTACACCTTCACTTTGCAAAGAATACCCAATCACGTGCATTTTGTGCTTGCACATGATTGGATGATGGAAGTCTGCAGAACTTCTGCTCATTTACTAAGCTCTGGAGGAACTGTACTTTGCAAAGTGTACAGTCTATTTCCCTTTAGTAAATCAACCCCCGCTGCAAATTCCCTGATGAGCTAGCTAAAATGTACTCTATGGGTGGTCCTGACAGCACCCTCCCATACAACATCCTTTGATTAACCACTTGATGCCCGCCATATAGTAAAATGACGGCGGCAAAGTGGTAGTGTAGTATGATGTGTAGTATGATCGGATTTCATATGACGGCGATCGTTTTTGCGGCGTGTCACTCCGCAACTCCGATCTAGGTAAAGAGTCTCTGACGGAGACTTTTTACCACGTGATCAGCCGTGTCCAATCACGGCTGATCACGATGTAAACAGGAAGACCTGTTAATCGGCTTTTCCTCACTCACGTCTGACAGACGCGAGTAGAGGAGAGCCGATCGGCTGCTCTCCTGACAGGGGGGGTCTGTGCCGATTGCTTATCAGCACAGACCACCCCACAGATGCCCACCCAGGACCATCAGGGATGCCACCAGAACTACCAGGAATGGCCACCACTGATAACCACCTGGTATGGCATCCCTGGTGGCCGTGGGTGGCAATGTGTGCCCACACATGATGCCAATCAGTGCCCACCAGCAATACCAGCAATCAGAGGTGGCTGGAACTCTACTTTAAGGTTACCGCATTCAAACAGATATGTATACACATAACTTTAAAAAGATAATAGTTTGCTTTCATATCTATGGTTATCTTTAGATCACAGCATATACCCCTAGCTAAGCATTGTCATGGGTGATAAAGTTTATCAGCAATATTTTTTTTTTTTAAGTAGATCTCTGCAGGGGTTTGCAAAAACCCCACAGTGGATGTGTTTGGGAATAGATCTACTCCTGCCCTGCATCAAAGGTAAGGATTCTCAGGTCACCAAGGAGGCCAAGGGAATATCCACTCCCAAAAATGGGAAAACGTTTTGCTTTAAAGATAAAAAATAAAGCAGATTCTCTGTAATCCTTGTGCGCATCAGTTGGGAAAAGTTTCCTATGACAGAAAGGGTATTATATTTCTTTCTCTGAATATCGTGGACCTGAGAACCACCAACATCAGATAAAGCAGAGGTGCCTGTACCATATAATTATTGGCTAAGAGGGTTGTCTCCGTACAATCCATTACACCAAAAGAAAGCAAAAATTGGAAATAAAATCTTCTTGTGGCTACTGCAAATGTATTAATCATATATATAAAAGTACCCTTCCCCAAAGAGGAGGAAACCCCCTCTAAAGATGTAAAGACTTGAAGTGCTGTGCTCCCCGCCCCACCCCCCCTTAGACAGAAATTCCTCTGAGTCTCTAATCCCCCTCAGCCTTCAATGTCTCCCAAGGAAAACCCTGGCTGGACCGTGGGACCTGAATGAAAAATGCTTATGCAGGGGAAAGCAACAATGGGGGGTTTCCTCCTCTTTGGGGAAAGGTACTTTTCCAGGGGGGCATAGGGAAGGGTTTATGGGTGACACTGATGTGTGCCAGTGTGTGTTTTATACTATTTATACGTATCACCCCTTGTGTACATAGTGCAGATGAATTTAGTTGGGCTCCACTGTAACCAGAGGAGCCAGGGTTAAATTATTGTTGTTAGCTGACAGGCTATGAGGGCTAGGTCTCTGCTGCCTCCCTCTGGCTTCTGGAACTTCGGAAAGTTCTGGAACTAAGAGGGTGGAGAGACAGGGATATGGCCTGAATATGCATGGGGTCTCTTCCAATCCCTGGGTGAGGATGACCCAGAAGGAGGAGAGATGACCCTTAAGTATTGTGGAGCCTGGCCATGTGGGAGCAGAGTCCAGGATCCAGAGGTCTGGAGGGGACCCCTGTGCTGGGGGGCTCTACCTCCAGGAAGAAGGGGCCAGACAGGAAGAGACTGAGAGAGAGAGAAGGCAGCAGAGGAATCTTCACACCATTCAGCTAGGCTTAGCTGAGCCACTCTGGGAGCCATTGGGACCTGTCCAGCAGGAGGTCTACTCAGAAGTCACCATATGTGCTACATGATCTTTACAAGGGACTGATGGGGGACCAAAATCCAGAGGCCCCTAAGGGGGTAGTGCTACATATACTACCCCCTTAGGTAATGTAATTACCAAAAGTATTGGGATGCCTGCCCTTACACGCACATGAACTTTAATGGCATTCCAGTCTTAGTCTGTAGGATTCAATATTAAGTTGGCCCACCCGTTGCCGTTATAACAGCTTCAACTCTGAAGAGTTGAAGCTGTTATAACGGCAATGGGTGGGCCAACTCAATATTGAACCCTACAGGCTAAGACTGGGATTCCATTAAAGTTCTTGTGTGTGTAAAGGCAGGTGTCCCAATAGTTTTGGTAATATAGTGTATATTTTCTATATGATGAAAAAAATTGTGGTAGATACAAGAAGGTGTAATTTTCAAATTTTTGCTTTATTTTGTTTTATGATACTTACTTCCCCAGTTGCCTGTGCCTTCTACTCTTTCCGTCCTTTTCAATGCTACACACTCTTCAACGTGTATTAGTTTCAGGAGTGTTGGGTGCCCATGTTCTGTGCCGCACATTGTGGTTCCATCATCCAACCCCACCTACATCATTATAGAGTAGAACAGTGATGTAGGGGTATGGGGACTCAGGATGTAGTGGGGGACACAGCCATCCGATCCGACACTCTTGGAAGTGTCAAATGCTGAAGATTCTATTAGAGGCTGCAGTGCTGGAATGGAACAAAGGTAGGAGACGCTGGTTGCCTGAGAGGTACTAATTCTTGTGTTAGGGAAACAAATACATCGCTTCCCTAACACTGACCCGCCTCTCAGCCAATCAGGTTGCTCAGGTCTGGTTACCTGTCACCTGATTGGTTGAAACAACAGGTGCCGCAATTGGATGCCCGATTGGAGGAGAGGATGGGAGAAGTGTAGGAGACATGAAGGACACCGGCGAGCGGGCGGGGGGCACTCTCACACTGGCAGCATTTGGCACAGTGGCAGCATTTGATGGGCCCACTGGCAGCGTTTGATGAGCACAGTTGCAGCATAAAATCGCACAGCCGCAGCATTTGATGGGCACAGTTGTAGCGTTTGATGGCACAGTCGCAGCATTTGATGGGCACACTGGCAGCGTTTGATGGCACAGTCGCAGCATTTGATGGCACAGTGGCTGCAATTGATGGCGCAGTCGCAGCATTTGATGGGCACACTGGCAGGGTTTGATGGCACAGTTGCAGCATTTGATGGCACAGTCGCAGCATTTGATGGCACAGTGGCTGCAATTGATGGCGCAGTCGCAGCATTTGATGGGCACACTGGCAGCGTTTGATGGCACAGTTACAGCATTTGATGGCACAGTCACAGCATTTGATGGTACAGTGTCAGCTTTTGATGGCACAGTGGCTGCATTTGATGGCACAGTGGCTGCAATTGATGGCACAGTGGGAGCATTTGATGGCACAGTGGCAGCGTTTGATGGGCACAGTTACAGCATTTGATGGCACAGTGGCAGCGTTTAATGGCACAGTGGCTGCAATTGATGGCACAGTGGCTGCAATTGATGGCACAGTGGCAGTGTTTGATGGGCACAGTCACCGAATTTGATGGCACAGTGGCAGCGTTTGATGGCACAGTGGCAGCATTTGATGGCACAGTGGCAGCATTTGATGGCACAGTGGCTGCAATTGATGTGTTTTTTTTTTTTTTAGTTTGTTTGCGCCCCCCCCAAAATGTTTTAGTACCAGCTGCCACTGCCCCCTGCATAGGGTTATTGAATAGATTCACAGACTTTTCTGCAGTGCAGTGTCCTTTGTTTGGAGAATACAGTTGTGTATTACCACACAGCAGATTCATCCCATTAATGAAGACTGTCTCATTCAGCTGCACGCTCTCCCACACTTTGTGTACAGATGGCATTATCGCAGAAATCTTAGTCATTTTTTTAGTAATGCAAACAAGCTGAATGAGTGTGCTGCCATGGATCTGAGTCATTTCCCAACATCTCCAGTTCAAAGCTCCTTCACGGTTTAGGGGAACTCCAAGTCAATCTAACAAAAGAAGACTTTCTACCTTATAGGGTACTGAGCGTTTTGCTTTTCTGTGTTATGTGCCAGAAATCACTGAATAGTAAATGTGAAGAAGAATGTTATATAATCTCTGCAAGATTATTCATTCAGAAGCTGGAAACTGAACAGAACTATGTTCACTTTTACGGCATAATTATTGGTGAACGTTGACCGAAAATAGGCATATCTACTGATAAGCAGCCCATAGAATAGATGACTCGATTTTCTTTCCTTCCACCCAGAAAGATAATCGCTTGATTTCCCCACCAACACAATTATGCTGCGTACACACGATCGGACATTCCGACAACAAAACCGTGGATACATTTCCAACAGATGTTGGCTCGTCTTGCATACACACGGTCACACAAATGTTGTCGGAAATTCCAAACGTCAAGAACGCGGGGACGTACAACACTTTGACGAGTCGAGAAAAATGAAGTTTCAATAATTCTGAGAATGCGCCAAATTGATTCCGAGAATGCGTAGAATTTTTGTGCGTTGAATTGTGTACACACGGTTGGAATTTCCGACAACAACTTTTGCTGTCGAAAAATTTGAGAACCAGCTCTCAAATTTTTGTTGTCGGAAATTCCAACAGCAAATGTCCGATGGAGCATACACACAGTTGGATTTTCCAACAACAGGCTCACATTAAACATTTGTTGTCCGAAATTCTGACCGTGTGTACGCGGCATTAGTGTTCAATGGGAATGCCTCCCCCAGCACTATTGTGTTTTATTGTGTTGGCCGGCAGAGCACAATAATTACTGGTAGCGGCTATAGCCAGCCGCAGTAGTGAAATGTAAAAAATCCGGCACACTGCTTGTACTCAAGTCAATAGATGGTTTGGGTACAATCAGCTTGCCCTTACATGGATCAAATACTGGCTAAACCAGCCGAATTTCAATCCATGTATTGCTGGCTTTATAAGAGATGCCAACTCCACATGGGCAATAGTCAAGCTGTAATTCACTGCTACATACAGTAAGAAATGTCCTCAGAGGCGGCTCTAGGTTTTGTGAGGCCTTAGGCCTCACACTATAGAGGGATATGCTTTGTTCATATTTCATGTCTGAGGCCCCGTACACACGTCCGAGGAACTCGACGGGCAAAACACATCGTTTTGCCCGTCGAGTTCCTTGTGAAGCCGCCGAGGATCTCGGCGAGCCGAAATTTGCCATTGAACAACGAGGAAATAGAGAACATGTTCTCTATTTCCTCGCCGAGGTCCTCGTCGGCTTCCTCGGCCGAAAGTGTACACACGGCCGGGTTTCTCGGCAGAATTCAGCTCCGACCGAGTTTCTGGCTGAATTCTGCCGAGAAACTCGGTCGTGTGTACGGGGCCTCAGGCATACAAACACTTTAAATAAATAAAGGTAATAAAGATAGAGAATTAAATAATCAAAGGTAGAGAATAAGGTACCCCTAGTGATATAATGGTTGGCTCTGAGAACAATTGTACTGTATGTCTATGGGCTATAGCTATGCAGCCACCTCCGTTCTGAGAAATCTGGGGAAAAAACTTGTTAACAAGAATAAATTTCCCAGGAGATCATTATTATTGCTGAGATAAGACTCAGTCCAGGGATGTGCACAGACGGCAACGATGTGTAAACTTGGCTGGTGTCCAGAACAATACACAAGGTCCAGCAATCTGAAACTTAAACCGCCTTATATCTAATGGTATTTTAACTTTTACCTGCAGTGAGTTTTCTTGTAAATTTAACCTACATTCACCCAAGAGCAATTGTGATCTTCAAGAAAATCCTCTCTAAAAAGCCTTATGCCTTGTACACACGATCGGAATTTCAGATTAAAAAAGTCAGACTGACTTTTTCCGTCGGAAATTCCGACCGTGTGTATGCCCATCAGAGTTTTTCCATTGGAAATTCTGAGGAATTTCATCGGAGTTTACATAGAGAACATTGCCCCAGACGAAGACACGTTATCCCGTTTCGTAACGCGTAGGGATTGGACGGGAGGACGTACACCTGGAGTGACGTATGCTGGCGCTGTGAACGCCGCTCGTTTTAAAATTTTTGCTGCACTGATTTCTTGTATTTAATGGAGGACTGGCTGAGATCATCTACAGAGGACTGTCAGTGAGATCTATAGTGGATGCACCTAACCATTGGCTTGGAGGTAAGAGTCCCGGGAGCCCAGGGAGGGATTATTACATCCATCTGTCAACACTTCTTATCTTTTTTTTTTTTTTTTTCCAAATTCCTTTATTATATTTTTTCTAGACATTACAGTAAATACAACATAAAATCAACATATAGACTAACAACATACATGGTCTCGATTAGGTACCCCTTACACTAATATAGATAAAAGAGATAAAAGGGGAGACATCTTCAGACGGTATTTCTTCTAGGATATTCCTTACCACTTTGCCTCTAGATCTAATTTTTCCCATTGCATTCTTTATGAGGAGCACCGGGTGAGAGGGCTCCAAAGCCCCTAATGGAGGGGGGGCGGGATAGGTGGGGGAGATGGGGGCGTGGGGTAACGAGGCATTAGAGAGATAAAATAATAAAAACAAAAACAAAGATGGATGAAAGAAAGAAGAAAAAAAAAAAAAAAAAAAAGAAAGGAAATATACATATATACCCATATATGCACACACACATACACACATATATATATATATATATATATATATATATACATATACATACACATATACGTATACATACACATACACACATACTTACACACATACCATTCACACACATACCCAAACTAACATACATTCCAGTTCCTTCTCCTTCCATACCCCCCTCCCCTAGATCATGAAAGGTAAGTGCTTAGACAAGAATATACTATGGGGGATATTTCCCCTTGTTGTGTCAATACATTAAATGTGAGAGAAAAAAAAAAAAAAAAGAAAGAAAAAATATGTAAAGACAAATTAAAGGAAAAAATATATCTAATAAGAAGGGGAGTAGAAAAAAAAGGCAATTCCCCTATTAGTGCTAGACAAAAAAGAACATAATTAATCTAATTAACACATGGGGGGATAATTCCCCTTAATTGTGTATACTCTACTAGAAGGGGGGAAAAAATAAATAAATAAATAAATAGATAAATAAATAAAAAGAGGCAAAACAAAAGGAAAAAAAAAGAAAAGGGGAGAGAAGGAGTTTAATTATCTTCCTCCCCCCTTTCTTTTAAGGGAAGCCGAGTTTCCCTACATTGTGAAAGGTGTGAGGGAGAAAAAAAAATACAAAAATTATTCCTAGGGGGAAGAATTTCCGCCTATTGTGTATTAGGGGTGAGGTGGGGGAAGGGACCAATCCATTATATGATATAATAATCATTATTGTGTATATCATCAATATTATTAGAGTGCAAACACACATATAGGGGTAATAAAAAAAGGAAGAAAAATTCCCCTATATTGTGAGAGGTAAATAAGAAAAAATATTATATGGGGCATAGTCCCCTTGTTGTGTATATTCTCGTGTAGGAGAGAAGGAAGGGAGGTGGAGAAAAAAAAAAAAAAGAAGGAGAAAGAGAGAGGAAAAAAAAAGGAAAAGAAGAAGAGGAGAGAGAAAGAAAAAAAAAAAAAAAGGAAAAGGGGGGGGGGCCCGAGAAGGAGGACAATATCTACCCCTCTCCCTCCCCCCTCCTCTACTCCCCACCACTCCCTCCCTCCCCATCACCCCCTCTCCCAGCCCTATACTCCCTCCATCTCCTCCAGATCACTTCATGTCTTGATCTTAAATCCACATGGAAGGACCACAATTCCTCCATCAGTTTCATTTTATCAATTTCTTGAAACCACTCTCCAATCGAGGGTGCTTCTTTTTTCCTCCAGTTTCTGGGGATTAGTGCCTTGGCTCCATTCAATAAGAATGGGACCAAGGAACCTCTATACTTTATCCTGGGCAGACTCGTAGTATGAAACAGACATTCCCATGGATCATACCTTATTTCATATCCACTTATTTTTTTAACCAACGCCAATATCTCCCTCCAATATACCTGTATGAGGGGGCACTGCCACCATATGTGGGCATGGGTTCCCTCCATCCCACACTCCCTCCAGCATAGGGAAGAGGCCTCACTACTCATTCTGTGTAATTTCATTGGAACAAAATACCATTTAGTAAGTAACTTATAGTTGGTTTCTTTTACTTTTGCATCCATCGATGTGGCCTGGACATAGTCTAATACCTGTCTCCTCTTTTCATTGGATATCGTTTGATTAAGTTCTATTTCCCAGTTCTCTATTATTTTCAGTCTCCCTAGTTCTATCTTGGTTGTCAGCATTTTGTAGATACCTGATATTCCCTGTCTTCCCAATTCTCCTTGGGTCATATATTTTTCCCATTGATTTAATTCATTCATAGCTCGCAGGGGTTTTGGCAAAGTACCCACAAAATGCTGGACTTGTCTGTACCTCCACCTGTCCCCTAGGGACAGACCGTATCTCTCTTGGAGTTCTGCCAACGAGCAGAGTACATTACCCTTCAATACATCCTTCAGTTTTAGAGTGTCCGAGGTTGCCCACTTCAAGTACATCCCCCCTCCCTTGCCCGGTGGGAAGAAGTCTGTACCCGTAAGCGGCAACAGCGGGCTATTATACAGCCATTTTTTTGTCCTACAGACCTTATCCCAAATTCTAAGAGTTTCTTTTGTTATTACAGGAATATCCTGAGGCAGTCCTCTGAATTGCCGCGGTACCCATATTGTATCTCCAAGCTCTTTTTTACTTAAACTCTCTTCGACTTCCACCCACTTTTTTTTACTTCCACCCTCGGCCTGGGCCCAGTCTGTAATCCTCCTTAATACCGCCGCCTCATAGTACCTTTTAAAGTCCGGCAGCTGCATTCCTCCTTCCTCTTTAGGTCTAATCAGGGTCTCTGCTGCTATACGGGGCTTTTCCCCCTCCATATAAAACCCCTTATTATCCTTTCTAGGACTTTAAAATAAGTTTCTGGTATTTTTATCGGAAGTGTTTGAAAAACATATAGAACTTTAGGTAGAATCATCATCTTTATGGTATTAATCCTTCCCCACCAAGATACTCTGTCTATACTATATCCTTTTAACTCTGATTTTACTTTATTCAATAATAATATATAGTTGTCTTCATAGAGATATCTTTCTGTGCTGGACAGGAAGATACCTAGATATTTCATCCTCCTCTGCTTCCATTTAAATGGATAGAGGACTTCAAGTTCCCTGCGATCTTGTGGGCTTAATGATATACTCAAAATCTCAGTTTTTTCTTTATTAATTTTAAGGTTCGAGATCTCGCCATATTGTTCATATTCCGACATTATCCTGGGCAGTGTCTTCCTAGGATTAGATACAAATAGCATCATGTCATCCGCAAATGCAGATATCTTATGCTCTCTTCTCTCCAGTCCTATCCCTTCTATTTCCTGGTTCATCCGTATTGTTTCCAATAATGGCTCTAATGATAGGACGAATAAGAGGGGCGATAGCGGACATCCTTGCCGGGTCCCATTAAAAAGTGGGAAGCTGTCTGACAGGGTGCCATTCACCCTCACCTGGGCAGAGGGTTGTGAATACAAGGCCCCTATCCACCTCAGCATACTTGGGCCCAATCCTATATGGGATAGGTTCGCTAACATGAATTGCCAATCCAACCTGTCAAACGCCTTTTCGGCATCTAAAGACAGGAATACTACTGGATCTTTATTCTTTTTCACTTTCTGTATCAAAAATATCACTCTTAAAATATTTTCTCTCGTTTCTCTCCCAGGTATGAACCCTGCCTGGTCATTGTCTATTAGACCTGCTAGGAGTGGTCTTATTCTCTCGGCAAGGATTTTTGAATAGATTTTTATATCCACATTTATCAAAGATATGGGCCTATAACTGGCACAGAGGGAGGGATCCTTGTCCTCCTTCCCTATCAAGGTTATGTGCGCATTCAGAGCCTCCTTACGTATTGCCAAGCCCTCCCCTATAGAATTCATGTATTTCTGAAAGAATGGAGCTAATATCCCCCCAAATCTTTTATAATATAGTGACGTATACCCATCTGGGCCAGGACTCTTTCCCATTTTAATACTCCTGATCGTTTGGGTTATTTCCTCTTTTGTTATTTCTTTCTCTAGATTACTTATTACTTCCTCTGCTAGGTCTGGGGTTTTAACCTTTTCTAAATATTGTTTAATTTTCTCCCTTTTATTCTGAGCTTCTGTGGCCCCTTGTCCTTTGTTCACATTATATAGATTTTGGTAATATTCATAGAATATTTTGGTTATTTCACTAGTGGAGTGTCTCACAACCCCATTTATATCTTTTATTTTCAGTATAGAGTTCTGTGTGTTTCTTGGTTTTATGGTCCTTGCTAGCAGTCTCCCCGGTTTATTACCTAGGGCATAAAATTTGTTATTCATGTTGTTAAATATCCATTTTGTTTCCTGTTCCAAGAGGTCACGAAGTTCTTCTCTCTTTTTAGTTAGTACCTTTAGAACTTGCTCTTCCTGAAATTCTTTGTGCTTCCGTTCGAGGGCCTGAATTTCTTCTAGTAATGTTTGTTTCCGTGCCTGCCTAATCTTCCTCCTCTTGGCTTTTTCTGCTATCAGCCTCCCTCTCATGTATACCTTGTGCGTTTCCCAGAGCGTGGATGGGGCGATATTTTCAATATCGTTTTCTTTAAAGAATACAGACATGTCCTTTTCTAGGTCCTCGGCTGTTTTACTGTTGTTGATTAGGGACTCATCTAGTCTCCACACTGTCTGTCCAGCCGGGATCTCCCCTGAATCCAGGGACATCACCACTGGGGCATGGTCAGACAGCGTTATCGATTTTATTTCTATCTTTATCAGTCCTTCAAGCAGCCGATGATCTAGCAGGACATGGTCGATTCTTGAATATGACTCATGAACCGATGAGAAATATGTAAAATCCTTGTCTTTTGGGTGGAAGATTCTCCAAGCCTCCACCAACTGCATCTGATATAGTTTATGTTTAATCATTCTAAGGTATTTCCCTTCTGACCTCAATGACACCGGCTGGGTATCTAGTAATGGATCGAATACAAAATTTAGGTCGCCAGCTAGGATCACCATACCCTCTCTAAATCCTTCTAATTTGTTCAAAATTTTTCTCAGATATACGGCCGGCCTTACATTGGGGCAATATACATTTACCAATGTATATCTCATATTCAATAAAGTACCCTTGACAAATAAGTATCTTCCATCAGGATCAATTTCTTATCTGAACAATTGGATATTTAGTAACATCAGCAGCTCCACCTCGGCAGCTTCTTTATTTAATCATTTTATGACTGTTTTGCACAGTGTCACTCTAGCATTTGCTAATGGTGGCATTTTTCACTCATTCATTTAATATTTTATTTATTTATTTTTTGGACTCTTTGCACTTTAATTGTCGGTTTGTCCGTATATTGAGCTTGTGAGCTCTCTTATGTATATCATTTACTGTGTTTTTTTCACGTATTTGCATTTTTCACTTACCATGTGTGTGTGATAGGTTGCGCAGAATCCCATTTTATCTTACATAGAGAACATGTTCTCTTTTCCTCCGATGGAATTCCGATGTGAGTTTGGTCGGGCAAAAGCCTGATCGTGTGTACGAGGCATTAAACGTGTGACAGGGTCAGATAATTTCTCATTTATTTCATGGTGCAGCCATCAACTCAGGAATTTCCATGCCGAAGTTATCAGGTTCAGGCATCAGAAGCTCCCATGTGGCCTTGTCCTTTGTCCAACAAGACCAGTTTGACAAGCCCTATTCCTTGGGGGAGTCTGAAAAGTTTTATGTGCACCAGACAACTTTCATATATTCTGCTGACAGGACGGAGATAAGCCATTGTTTGGGGTCTGTATTCTCCCATTAGAAGATTGGCAGGTAAAGTGCAAGGAAACAAAAAAACCTTTTACCTTAATTTGCAAAAAGTCAGCCGGAGAAAAGTACTACTAACGAAACTGACAAAATTGTGCAAGACATACTTCTTCTTTCTGTTTTTTTATAGATGTTGTTTTTCTAGTTTTTAACCTCAAAATTTCATGTGACTGTTTCCACTAAGTTGACTCTATATGCAATTATGGGTTTTCTGTGCATGAACTACACTATATTACCAAAAGTATTGTGACACCTGTGTTTACATGCACATGAACTTTAATGGCATCCCAGTCTTAGTTTGTAGGGTTCAATATTGAGTTGGTCCACCCTTTGCAGCTATAACAGCTTCAACTCTTCTGGGTAGGCTGACCACAAGGTTTAGGAGTGTGTCTATGGGAATGTTTGATCATTCTTCCAGAAGCACATTTGTGAGGTCAGGCACTAATATGGCATGTGAAGGCCTGACTCGCATTCTCTGCTCTAGCTTATCCCAAAGGTGTTCTATCTGGTTGAGGTTAGGAATCTGTGCAAACTAGTCAAATTCCTCCACCCCAAACTCGCTCATCCATGTCTTTATGGCCCTTGCTTTGAGCATTTTGGGGATGGCCCCTTCCTGTTCCAACATGATTGCGCACTAGTGCACAAAGCAAGGTCCATAAACATTCCCATAGACAGACTCCTAAGCCTTGTGGACAGCCTTGCCAGAAAAGTTGAAGCTGTTATAGCTGCAAAGGGTGGGCCAACTCAATATTGAACCGTACGGACTAAGACTAGGATGCCATTAAAGTTCATGTGCACGTAAAGGCAGGAGTCCCCTTTTGGTAATATAGTTTATATATATAATACCATTGTAAACTTTTCAGAGTAAAAATTGTATACTTGCCATCATGAGAGATACACAAGAGCTGGTTGACCTCCTTCTGAAAATGCTATTTACTGACTGCTGTATTCATCCTTAGGTGTGTCAGTTTTTGCATAGTTGCACTGATCCAGTATGGACCAATGTAAGTATGCATGTTCCATACCTGTGGGATTCCATTAGAACAGGGGTCTCCAAACTTTTTAGTACATGGGCCACATATATTTTACAAATATTCGCTATCCAAACAAATCAGTTCCCTACTTTCATATTAGAAGTCCCCTCATCACATTAGAATCATCCTTCACATCAGATGTGATATGGTGCACAATGGCTACGTTGTTAGTGCTTCCACCGAGCAGTACTAGGGTTAGTTTGAATCCCAACCATGGCACTAACTTTGCAGCGTTCTCCCTGTGCCTGCATGGGTTTCCTCCCACCCTCTGGAGACATTCTGGTAGGTTAATTGGCTCCTGTCTAGATTGGCCTTAGTATGTGTATGTATGAATGTCGGTTAGGGATCTTAGATTGTAAGCTCCTTGGGCGCAGGGACTGATGTGAATGTACAATATATGTAAAGCGCTACAAGTTCCCACTGACACTATTCATCAATCAGCTTTGGGTGCAGGCGCCGTCATTGTTAGTAAGGGTTTCCTACTGCGCATTCGCGAGTCACTCTGCGCTTTCTAAATGGGTGAAGAAATGTCCTCAGCACACCAAGGATTCCTCAGAAGGGTCCAAAGCTTTATTCACACAATACATATACAGCAGGGCTCTAGTCCTGCGGAAACGCGTGGGAACGGAGTTCCTGCACTTTTTTCACAGCAGGAACGCAGTTCCCTTTTGCAGGACTAGAGCAGCCGAGAGCAGCCGAGCCACCCGAGCCAATCCTTCACTAAGTGGCGATGCCCAGCTCGAGTCACTGTCAAGGGAAAGCGAACCTTAGTAATCCTGTATGTTACTGGCCGCTTCCTGTATATGGATTCATTGGGTAGTGTGTGGGTATTCCGTCACTTCCTCGATGCCGCAATGTCTCCTGGGAGCTTTTGTCATTGTTCCCAGGAGACATTCCAGAGGTCTGCCGCGAGTTATCGCGGGATTTAGAAAGAACTTGCTTAAAAAAACATGCGGTTTAGTAATTATGCATATGAGCGTATCATTTTTTTTTTTTTGGTGGGGGTGTGGATCTTGGGTGGGATTTCCCACACTTTTCCCCCCAGGACTTGACCCCTGATTTACAGCCGTATATGTACTTTGTGTACTTTGTGTATAAAGCTTTGGACCCTTTCAAGGAATCCTTGGTGTGCTGATGACATTTCTTCACCCTGATTATCTACAGTTTCCAGCTGGTGGTCATTACAGCACCCAGCATCACTACAGGCATTTCCAAGAATGTGTGCACTGGGAATATTGTGTTTGTGCTTTTTGAATGGTCATGCCATCTTCTGGGACCTATGTGTGTCCCAAAAGGCAGCGGGGGGAAGGAGGAGGAGCCGAAAATGTTGTAGATCACCGATCGGCGACCTTGCCTGGAAATGGGACTGGGTACCGTTCAAAACCAGGTACCTGCTTCCCCCTAAAAAGTGCTAAATGTGGCAGTCGAGGGAGGGAGGGTGCAAACAAGAGAAGCTGTGCTTTAAGGAGCATTTTTGTTTGCACCCTTTTGGGTGGAGATTTGCTTTAAGGAGCATTCTTCCCAATGACCATCACACTAATGTATCATGAGTTGTATATATGAATGAATGAATGACTTGTATAGCGCTACACATGCAAACTGAATCGCCTCTAGGCGCTTTTTCCAGCCAGTGTCTGCTTGGCCTGTGATACTATATACAGTATAGTATCACAGGGCAGCACAGTGGTGTAGTGGTTAGCACTTTTGCTTAGCAGCAAAAGAGGCACTGGTTTGAATCCCAACCACAACACTACCTGCCAGAGTTATCACGTTCTCCCTGTGCCTGCATGGGTTTCTTCAGGGTATTTAGGTTCCCTCCCTCAGTCCAAAGACATGCTGGTAGGTTAATTGGCTCCTGTCTAAATTGGCCCTAGTATATGAATGTGAGTTAGGGACATTAGATTGTAAGCCATACCTCCCAACTGTGCGGGACTTTCCCGTAATGACAACTGTTTCCCGCATACCCGCAAGAGAGTATATTTTCCCGCATAGGAGGAGGAGGAAGAGGGGGTCTGAGGTCCCCCACCCCCGCTCCTGAACTTCAGCACAGGAGGAGGAAAAGGCAATTAACGATGGGGTAAGAATTTTGGCACCCCCCCCCGCTCCACAAATTTATTGTCAGTTAAAAATAATTTTGGCATCCCGCGGCAAGATTCCCCCCAACCCCCCCCCCCCCCCCGGGCCAAACAACATTACTGTCCCGCAGCTCAGTTCAATAAGATGGGAGGTATGTTGTAAGGGACTAATGTGAATATGCAATATGTAAAGCGTACGAGAAATAAATCATTTTTAGCAGGGGTTCCCTGAGACCAGAAAATGATTTCAAAGGGTTCCTTTATGAAAGGTTGAAAGAGGCCGATCTATACAGTGATAACAATCAAAACTTTTCCTAAGTCATTATCTTTATAGTGATAAGATTGCACCATATTGTATAGTAGTAGGAGTTATCTGTGCTGATAATCATCACTCTGTTCTATGTATTAACAAGATAATAAGAGCCTATTGAATGTCCCAACAAACACGTTGCTTCGTAACACAATGGAAAGTCTTTGGATCTGTTGAGCTCGTAGTAATCTTTCCTAAGGTAGAATTGTGTGGAAATTATTAGACAATCAGCTTGCAGTCTATGTTGAATGAGTCAGTAGGTCTTTGGCAAGGCTCACCCAAGCCAGTACATGAGGAAAGCCATTCATTATCACAGAGAAAAGAGTGATTCAACTACACAGAGTTATCGGTCAAAGGCTCCGGCTCTCTTCACAAAGTTACTCCGGGACAATGACATCTCTACACACAATGTCCTCACAGCGAGCCTGCTGCTAGAAGTTCATATGAGTACAAGACAAAAGAATATGAATGGAAACATTCCGAATACGTTAAACCCAAGTCTTATTGGTGGAAACTTTAATGTTCAGTTCAGTAAGCACTGATTAATTATTAGAATTTTTTTTTTTTTTTGGAGAAACAGTTTTGGATTAATTTTCCTTTCATTACACTTTTTAAAATTAATACATTTTTAAAATGATGTATTATATCTTCAAATAGCATCGTTAAAGATACAAAATAAAGTAGATTCAAACACAATTACTAAAATTTCCTACAAGCACTAACATTTTCTTTAGTTTCAAACGTTTATTTTTCTTTTTTTTAATCTGCAATTTTTATTACAAAAATTAAATAATAAGGGTATTCTGTGCTCTACCAAACTATACCCACTATAATAGCTTCTGTATCAATATCACTGATGATATTAACAAATTAATGAATACATAAATAAATTATTCTCGGTCGTTTACTAATATGTTATTTATTCACTTAATATATAAAATAAGTTTTATTTATTTATGTTATTTAAAGTGCTAATAAAGTCCTATAACAAAAGATTGGGCCCCCAGTCAGTTTTTTTGGATTCATACTTACCTCGGTGGATGGAGCATCAGACCAATGCTCCATCTGTCCCCCGGCGTCTGTACACTGAGAATCGAGCCACGAACATTGCTGCTGGCTCGGTTCTCACAGATCCCCGAGATGAAAGAGGCTGACTGTCAGTCAGCTCCTTTCCTCTCTGCTTCTCCACTCTCATTGGAGCGCTGAGCCGTGGAGGGGCGGGGAGAGGCTGTCTCAGTGTCTCAGTGGCTCGCTGATACTGGCAGATCCCGTCTTGGGAAGTTGTGATGACGTCCTGCCCTGACTGATGGCAGTGACGTCAGCAGAGAGAGGACTTCAGACCGCTCTCTGCTGAAAACGGGTCACAGGAGTGCAAAACTCCCGTGACCATTATGCCGTACACACGATCAGTCCATCCGATGATAACGGACCGATGGACCGTTTTCATCGGTTAACCGATGAAGCTGACTGATGGTCCGTCGCGCCTACACACCATTGGTTAAAAATCCGATCGTGTCCAACGCGGTGACGTAAAACACAACGACGTGCTGAGAAAAATGAAGTTCAATGCTTCAGAGCATGCGTCGACTTTATTCTGAGTATGCGTGGATTTTTAACCGATGGTTGTGCCTACTAACGATCGTTTTTTTTACCATCGGTTAGGAATCCATTGGTTAAATTTAAAACAAGTTGGCTTTTTTTTAACCGACGGTTAAATAACCGATGTCGCTCACACACGATCGGTTTGAACCAATGAAAACGGTCCATCAGACCATTCTCATCGGTTTAACCAATCGTGTGTATGCGGCATTAGGAGAAGCCCAGCCTAAAAAGCTCAAGCTGGACTTCTCCTTTAAGTCATAAAGTGTTATGCCGCGTACACACGATCGGAAATTCCGACAAGAAAAGTCCGATGTGCGCTTTTGGTCGGAAATTCCGACTGTGTGTATGTCACTGTCACTGCTGTCAGTGCTTCTATCTTCTCCGGTCTTTTTTCCAGGTTCTCACTCTCTAGCCATTTGAATAGCCAGGCTGCGATTATATCACTTGCGCATGCGCACATGAGTCACAGTCATGGAACAGTGCTCTCAATGGATGGCATACGTTCAGTCCACCTGAAACCTAGACAATATTCAGACACTAATGTGGCTCAGGACAGAACTTGACAGGAGGGTGAGGGGGCACTATGTGTGTCACATTACTATTCTCTTTGGCGTTCCCAAAGGTGTCCCAGGTCTGTTACAATCCTATACTTTATACAAAAAAAAAAAGTACCTAGTATGTGGGTGTTTAGACTGACTGACTGGAATTTTATGCATACATTTTGTGTCCCTGGAAATCCCAAATTATAATAACATTGCCTAAACATCTATTCACCAAACAGTTCATTGACATTCAGATAATGTTTTGGTTGAACTACATGGACCAATATCATAAATCTATCTATCTCTCCATTTCTCTATTCTAGATATCTATTTCACAATGAATCCACTGAATGTCACCTCCTCACTTGGGAAGGATATTGTTCTTCGATGTACTGTAAGTGGAGAAATGGAGCCACCTCCAGATGTGGAATGGCTGAGGGATGGACTAACTTTGGCCTTTGCCGACACTAACCAGATCCAGATGCCAGAAGATGATGACAAATGGCTGCTCATCAGTGAATTGAGGTAGGTGGAATGCTTAACACTGGTGCCGGGTCAGTCATCCTGGTGAAAATCTGGTGATGAGTGACGAGAGGTGGCTAAACAACCTGTCACTTTTCTAAAACATGTCTAATAAACTACCAGTCTTGGATTTTGGAAGATCCTTCCCTACATTAAAAATAAGCTACGTGTGTTTATAGACTGTGCACTTTTAGCAACCGATAACTTTAGGGGTTCATTTAGTGTTAGGGTTAGGTTAGAGGAAATTTATAGCATAACAATGATTCTTGATCTGCTACTAAATCTGCCAATACTAGTTGCCTGGCTGCCATGCTAAGCATTTTGCTTCTGCATTTTCAGTCATATAAGGACTTCTGAGTTTACTGATTTGAATATCTGTACAGTGTCCTCGACACAGAAGGCGATGAAGCCATTAGGTTAATGCAAAAGCTAGGTTACTAAAAGCTAAATAAATGTATTTAGTTAATCCCGAAATTCGTTTTTATTTATTTTGTTTCGTAAAAAAATGCATTCGTCCGAAAATCCGAATTAATTAGGGTCAAATCTGTCATTGAAGGCTTATGGTGTCTGTTGAATGTTCTGAGAAGATTCGACGGAGCAGCTAAACTGTACGATGCCGTAATCGTACATTTCCGGTTGAATGTTCCGCCTACAAGCTATAGAAGAATTCTAATGTTGTATGACACTAGTAATAATTATATTTATAAATTATTATTACTAGTCAACCAAAATTAGAATTCTTCTATAGCCTATGGGTCGAGCATCTGACCAGAAATGTATGATTGTGGCGTCGTACAGTTTAGCTGCTCCGTCGAATCTTCTTAGAACTTTCGACAGACCCCATAAGCCTTCAATGACAGATTTGACGTTTGTATGTTTTTCACCACTTCGTCGAATCTTCGTCGTTCATGTCGAATGGTCTACCCCAACACTGTCTCTATAATGTCAAATCTTTCCTCTCTATGTAGAATAATCTTGGACTAATAGAGTTAGGTTAGGCACATTCGACCGCAGATTCGATAGACGCAGATTGTTATTCTCAGCGTCATGTCGAATCTCCTATCCATATCAAACTGTTGTAGCAACGAAAAGAAAGTATTTTTTATGTCGGATATTTCGGATTTCGGATTCTGCGCGTTCGCTTTAGTTTGTTAAAACGATAACGAAAATACCCGAAATTCGGACGAAAATGCATTCGGACGAAAACGAATGCACAGGTCTAGTAACTAGTATCTTCAGAAATTGGCCAGCAATGGAAGTTTGTGATATAATGGTTTCAGTATTCTTTGAGTCACAGTCAAATCTCTTGATTGGCACACTCACTTGAAAACAATCAAAGCCAGTGGAGCACTTGGCAGCCAAGCAGCTAGGGTTTTTAAAGTGCAAGGCCAGGAATGACTGCCTGCATATTGCTCTTTGATTAGGCTTCCTTAAAGTGTAACCTTCCTCAGGGCCTCTGAGGAAGAGGGTACTACCCATAAAACACATAAGCCAGTTGGGTCTAGGAGATGTCCTCCAAAGCCTAGGAGCATTTGGAGTGGACAGAACAACGTTGATACTTTGATGAGCCTTGTTTGTTTTATAGTCTGTAAGTAGATATAGGCTGAATGGTTATTGGGATAATGCACTAGGCTGGTGCACTCTTATGCCGTGTACACACGATCGGATTTTCCGTCAGAAAAACCTTGGATGTTTTTTCCGACGGAATTCCGCTCAAGCTTGGCTTGCATACACACGGTCATACAAAAGTTCTCTGAACTTTCGACCGCCAAGAACGCGGTGACCTACAACACTACGACGAGCCGAGAAAATTAAGTTCAATGCTTCCGAACTTGTGTCGAATAGTTTCCCAGCATGCGTCGGCAGAGCTTTTTTTCTCAGAAAATAGGTGCAGGAACTCAACCACGACCCCGTTCAGATTTCACAAACAGTAGAGTGGTCTTAAAGAGGCATTAAATACCAGGATTGCATTACACACAGAGTGCAGAGTTCAGGGGGGGTTACATACAGAGTGCAGAGCTGTCACTTGTAAACACAGAAACCAGACTTCTGTGTTTACAAGTGATTTTGGTGAGCAGGCACCAAAGGGTCTGAGCCAAACTGAGTTCCCCCAAGTTCCCCCTGAAAAAAAGCCCTGTGCGTCGGAATTTTGCATGTCAGAATTGCTACAGACGATCGGATTTTCCGATAGGAATTTTTTCCATCTGAAAATTTGAGAACCAGCTCTCAATCTTTTGTTGGTGGAAATTCCAACAGCAAAAGTCTGATGGAGCATACACACGGTCAGAATTTCCGTTCAAAAGCTCACATCAGACTTTTGTTGTCGGAATTTCCGCTCAAAAGCTCAAATCGGACTTTTGTTGTCGGAATTTCCATTCGAAAGCTCACATCGGACTTTTGTTGTCGGAATTTCTTGTGGTGTGTACGGGGCATTACTTTCTTAGGTACTTCCTGTCCTAGGCCTGTTCTAAGGTAACAATGCTTACCCAATGGGGTGTGCTTGGATTAGCAATGTTTTCATCCTAGAACCGTAAGTATGTTAGACCTACAAAATACCTCTCCCTCATCTCCATTACATAGAGATGCAGTGTTCTTTAGATCTCAGAAGATAGCTGGGAAAGCTGATAACATTGTTTGAAATATTAGTTCAGGTCACAGGAAGTTTCAAAGACACTGCAATTTTTTGGGTGGGATCAATGAGTATTTGTACTGTAGACTTTGTATTTGCAGAAATTGTTCTTAGCCTGATGAAAAAGAACCAATGCAGTCACCATATCTTAGGAGGCTAGGACCAATAGGCTGCAATATATAAAGCTTTCATTCTTGGGTTTTATATATCCTGTAAGTCCAGCCTGCATACCATAAATAAAATAAAATAACCATATCAACTTTCATAAAAAATAAAATAAACAAGTGCAAGCCAGAGGTAATTAAAGGATATCTATTTAAATATTTAAAAACTCATGAAAATCATCTTTGATGTCTTTTTATTTCCTGGGTGAAAAGGTCGAGTGTCAGAAATATCATTTAATATCTTGTTAGGGCAACTATCCTAGTGACGGGCACATAGCATGCTATAAATATCAACCTGACCAGTCATCACAATAAGCTGTATGTTATGTGGAAATTCTCTAAGCCGGTACTGGAATGCAAGTATTAACATATCTAAGTGCGGGGAATTTCAGTTCTGTAAACATAAATGGTTTGGGTAATATGTTGGAGGGACTTGGATTTCAGAGAAAGTAAAGGACACGAGGTCAGAGCAGAATGTGGAAGGAAAATGAAGTAAGTCTATGTGAATGAAGCAATGGGAATAGCTGAGTCTGGGCTGGTCCTACCATACACTTTTGACCCCATGATTCTCTTCTATTCTTACGTCTAAACTCGCACTGTCCAGATTTTATATTTCCTTCCACGTTAATGGTTGTACAACCCAATCAAAACATTGTCACTGTACTCAAAAGCGGCACTGCAGATATGCCTGTACTAGAACACGCCTGGTTTTTATTGTCTTATATGGCCAGAGGTTTTTAATTAACTACTTTGATGTATTGTGGGCTTCCGTGGTCAGATGATCCTGAGATTTTATTGGATGTAGCATAGCTTTTATTAGGACCTAGTATCAAACAAAGTCACCAAACACTACCCCCTTCCCAATTCAATTAGTGTTTGTACAAACACCTATAAATTTTGAATATGTATCTTTTTACCCACCCTTTAAGGCCCCGTACACACGGTCGGACCGAACCGATGAGAATGAACCGAAGTTCAGTTTCATCGAACCAAACCGACCGTGTGTATAGGCCATCGATCTGTTTTCCTTCGGTCCAAAATTTTAAAACATGCTTCAAAACCGAACCGATGGACCGCTGCCCCATCGGACCAAACCGATGGTTAGTACAGAAAAGCATTGGTTCAAAACCCGCGCATGCTCAGAATCAAGTCAACGCATGCTTGGAAGCATTGAACTTCGTTTTATTCAGCATGTCGTGTGTTTGACGTCACCGCGTTCTGACCCGATCGGATTTTGGACTGACGGTGTGTACACATATCAGGCCGTACGGCCACTTCAGAGGTGAACCGATGAAAACGGTCCGACGGACCAGTCACATCGATTTGGTCCGACCGTGTGGACAAGGCCTAAGACATCAAAATAGAGCCTCGGCATGATCAACATCTAGTATGTAGCGCCCTGCTCCCAATGACCAGGAGCTATGTTAAATTTAGAGGGTGTCTGAGCTGGTAGTTTAGCTCAGACTTTGTTAATTGGGGTTAAATCAGCCTCTGTCCTGGCTATGGCTATGCCTGGAGGGATTTTCCTTTGTTTGCCTGTAGGTGGAGGTACCACCACAGGCCACTGTTGGAACTAAGGCAGGTCAAGGTATTGGGTGTCTTTCCTCGGGAACAGCCCAGTTGGAGTGGTGTCCCTGCTGGGCATGCTGGGGAAGGAAACTTAAGGGGCTATACTATACGACGCCGCAATCGTACATTTCTGGTCGAATGCTCTGCCCACAAGCTATAGGAAAATTCTAATGTTGTATGACTAGTAATAATTATATTTATTAATTATTATTACTAGTCAGCCAACATTAGAATTCTTCTATAGCCTAATGGAGGAGCATTTGACAATAAATGTCCGCTCGCGGTGATCGTATGTTTTTAGCTGCTTCGTCGAATCTTCATGTCTCTATAATGTCAAATCTTTTCTCTCTATGTCGAATCTTTATGTCTCTATAATGTCGAATCTTCGCTCTCTATTTCGAATAATCTCGGACTAATAGAGTTAAGGTTAGGCACATTCAACCGCAGATTTGATCGACACAGATCGCTATTGTCACCGTTATGTCGAATCTTCTATCTATATAGAACAAAACGCAAATAAAGCATTTTTTATGTCGGATTTTGGACTCTGAACATTCGTTATCGTTTGTTAAAACTAATTTGAAAATCCCCAAAATTCGGACGAAAATGCATTCGGATGAAAACGAATGCACATGTCTACTGTTTTCTTCCCTAACATGTGTAAAGAATTCTGAGTTTACTGAAATCTTACTATTTGGTGCATTCAAAAATCTGTGTACAGTAATTATACACTAATGGTCTTCTGTCAGTGTCAATCCTCTTCTATAAAAGCAGCAAAGTCTCAGAGGTCATTTGGCCTTTCACATCTTGCTCGCGTCCCTGGCTGGCCTTCATATACTTCTATTGTTAGATTAAGAGCTAAACTACATTTGCAATTGTAATCTCACGATTCAGAGTTTTGGCAATGACCTCATCTGCATCACATTGAGTTTCATATGTTGCTAATTAAATGTTTGCTAAAAACAGGTTTAATCTCACAGTAGTGAGAGATTAATAACTCTTTTAGTTTTGCCTTTGTGCTAAATGACCTGCTATATGCTGGCATCATTTTGTAGTGTTACTCTAGTTTTTATTATTGTTACTGCTTTTTTCTTTTTTTGGTTACGCTCCAATTTTTTATTGTGCCATACCCATGGCTGTTGATTTTTGTGACAACACTTTACATACAATCATAGGTGTGCGCAGCCTTTGGCATTAGGGTGTGCACCCCAAAGCTCAAATACACTCTACCGATCACTTACAATGTTCATTCAGAAAGGGAAGGGGCCTGTAAATGGCATATTTACTGGCCCCTTCCCCCACTCATAGTAAAACATCCACAGCAACAACCAGTGGGAGAGGAGGTGTTACGTACCTGGTATGTTTAGAGTCTGGTTGTAGGAGGCCTCTCTTACGGCTCTGGTTCACGAGCCACTGAAGTGGGAACAGCGGACTCGGAGCACAGCGGGGTAGGAGTGCCGATGCAGTGATGAATAGATGTAGGTGGCTGAGTCTCTCTGGCGGGAAGGTGCAGACGGCACTGAGGCAGAAGAGGGGGTCAGCGACCCTGACAGGTGATACGACTGCAATGGCAACAAGCTGATGAAGAAAGCAGATAAATAGGAAGCAAGAAACAGCTGGGTCAGGCAAGCCGGGTCACAAGGGATAATCAGATGGTTCAGATGCAGGTAACTGAAGCGTAGTCGTGGTGCAAGCAGGTGGGTCTGGCAACGGTGGGTCCAATCAGAAGGGTAGTCAAACAAGCCGGAGTCAGGGATTAGAGAGATACGGATAGTCAACAAGCCGGGTCAAGGTTCAGTCAGTAATTCAGGATCAGGTTTCAGGATCAGGTTTCAAGTGTAAGTTCACTCCAAAACTGCAGATCAGGCAGCAATGTGTTTGAGTCCAGCAATGGCTTTTAAAGTGTGCTTTGGCGCCAAAAACGTGCACACGCGCGCTCCCGCTATCGTGCATGCGCAGGCGTGCGGGAAGTGCAGCGGTGTGTCAACATGGAGGAACCCTGTTGTTTCCTCAGAAACGAGGATGGATGAGGCTGGGAGGTAAGTCCCTGACAGGAGGGAAGCCGGCAGTGCTGTGGGGGGAAGGAGCCAGGTCAGTGGGGGAATCTGTTCTGCAAAGGGTGATTAGGGTGTGCCTGGGCACACCTGGCACACCCTGTGCGCACGCCTATGCATACAATGCTCCTCATATATAATATATTAACCTAATCTCCAATTGTAATAAATTGTTTATATTGATTGCATTCTTGGTGCTGTATCCCTCACACTGCTGTGCTTTCTCTCTGCGCCTCCATATTGAATTGGCTGTTAGATTTGACCATACGACGTCTATAGTGGTTCCTCCATCCTGTTATCAAAATAAATCTATAATTGTATAACACCTTTTCTTTTTATTGAAGCTATTTCATTTGTTCTTTTTCAGTATTCACTCTCTTGCGCTGTCAGACTCAGGCTGGTATCAGTGTTCTGTCTCCGATGGGCAAAAAGCAGTGCTGTCTGATGCAGCGTTTTTGCAGCTAGAAGGTAAGACGGCACCTGGGGTCTGTTTAAAGTACACAGTACACAGTCTACACAGGAGCTAAATCTAGGTACTATATGATGAACAAACCTAATGAAGCCTTGAGGCGATTCAGTTCGCATGTGTAGCGCTATATAAGTTATTCACTCACTCACTCACTGACTCATGAATTGAGCAAATAACTTCCTTTACCTCCCATAACTGAGCCAAATCCTCCTTCGTTTATGTATCACACTCCCTCCCTCCCAGACACTGCAGCTCACAGTGGGAGGGTTTTAGCAACAGAGGCAGTCCAGAAAGCAGTTGGTGGGACAAGGTATGGCCAGATTCTGATTGGCAAGCTACAGGTTTGTCAGTTAGCAGTGACAATGCTGAAAGCCACCGATGTAACTTTTTTCTTCTGAGTGTAGTACAAGATACAGCCTACATGAGAGCAAAAACTCTGCACTGAATTTAGGAGCAGTGCAGCATCATTGCCACTGCATTAGGTGGAGTTCACTGGAAGGATCAACAGTTGTTTTTTGGAATTTGCAGGAGACTAAAGCCTAGTACACACAACTCGTTTTTTTGATTGACAGTTCAGGTTGGAGCCGTTGTACTAACAATCTAATATTAGTACAGTATTCTCCCCTGCTGTACTATTGTCTTCTGACAGGCGGACGCCCCCTCCAGAACACTCATCCATTGGCTGAGAGCACTTTTCCGGAGCTGGTTGGCAGGCCTTTTTCAGTCATGACTGGGCACATGTCGACCGGTTTCTATTGAACCAGCCGATTCCGTCCAACATTTGGCCCGTGTGTATTAAGCTTAAGAGACAACTGTTATGGGTGCAGCAAATATTGTTTTTTCTATGGGAGGCCATAGTTCTATTTTAATCAGAAGTAAAGTGGATCCAACAATGAGCCTTAGGCCTCATGCACGCTAGATGTTATAATAACTTAATTAAAACACCAGTAGATTTGCAGTGAGTTTTTCAATGTTTTCAACATTTTTGCAATAACTTTTTTGGCGTTTTTCAGTGTTTTTTAGCGTTTTTTTTTTCAACGGGATCAAATACATTTAAAAAAGCTGACGAGCCGCGTTTTTACGCATTTGTCTGCGTTTTTACGCATTTTTAGACGTTAAAGCATTTTTACAGCTGAAAAACTCCTCTCAGAACCCATTAGTTGTTTTTTTTTTTTTTTTTTTTTATGTCCAAAAACGTCCAGTGTGTATGAGGCCTTACAGTTACACAATGACAGGAAGAAACAATAAACTACCTAGCAAACAGCTCCCTGGTAGTTTATTGAGAACTTTGAGCCGACAGCTGCAAAGAATGTCAGTATTTGTAGTTCACCCATTCACATCACTCTGAATGAATTAATTGTAACAGCGAGTGTGGGGAGAAGAATCTTGTCTCACTGTCACTAGGGGAGGCAAGTCGGGGAGAGGCTGCAGCTGTGAAAACATGTTACATGCTCCACCCTAAAAATGGGTGGAACATGTAAAATGTTCCCAAGGGTGAACTTATCCTTTAAGGAAGAACTGCCTGCTGTACTGCTCTCCGCAACAGAACACATGTTAACACGTATACGTTGGTGCACCACAACACATTGCAATAGTGTGAATCCAGCCCTAGGAAGGGCGTGAAAACAATCTGGTTTAGTATAGAATTATAATAAAGTGATTTAATACTTTAAGGATGTTTATACTGAATTCTGTTCTAAAATTAGGTGTCCTGAGACTCTTACACACGATCGGATATCTAATGGAATCTAATCCGATGGATTTTTTCATCGGATATCCGATGAAGCTGACTTTTATCAGTCTTGTCTACACACCATCGGTCAAAAATCCGACCGTGTCCAACGCGGTGACGTAAAACACTACGACGTGCTGAAAAAAATGTTCAATGCTTCTGAGCATGCGTCGACTTGATTCTGAGCAGGCGTGGATTTTTGACCAATGGACTTCCACACAGTCAATCGTTTTTTTCTATCATTTTTTTATCCATAAGAAAAATTTTAAAGCATGTTCTATTTTTTTTTACCGATGGAAAACAAACCAATGGGGCCCACGCACGATCGGTTTGTCCGATGAAAACGGTCCATCGGTCCCAATGCATGAGGCTCTGTTTAGGGTAAGCAGTAGCAGTAACATTTACAACACCCTTAGTAATCTAACATGGACATCTGCATCACTATTTAATGGCCTTAAAATATTTTTGGGTGTGATTGTATTGAGACGGGGAGAGCTTAGTTCATAGGAAGAGTGACTGATTGGGAATTAATAGTCTGACAAAAATACCTTATAATTTAGTTGCTCTTTATCTTATTAATTTTGTGTTAAAATACTTAGGCCTTGTACACACGGTCAGTCAAAACCGGTGGAAACGGACTGAAGGTCTGTTTCACCAGTCCAAACCGATGGTGTGTAGGCCCCATCGGTCAGTTATCCTTCAGTCGAAAAATTTAGAACTTGCTTTAAAATTCAACCGATGGACGCCTAACTGAACGGTCAAAACCGACGGTTAGTATGCAAAAGCATCGGTTATAAGCCGGCGCATGCTCAGAATCAAGTCGACGCATGCTTGGAAGCATTGAACTTAATTTTTCTCAGCACGTCGTTGTGTTTGGGTCACCGCGTTGGACTCGATAGTTTTTTTAACTGATGGTGTGTAGGCACATCAGATCATCAGTCAGCTTCATCGGTTAACCGATGAAACGGTCCTTCAGTTCGTTCTCATCGGATGGACTGATCGTGTGTACAGGGCTTTAGATATTTGTTTTAAAGAACTATGCATCCATAAAGCAAAGTACTACAGCTATAATATTATCACAATTTGGTTCACCCAGGTTTGCCAATGTTCATCGATGAACCAGAGGACATGCATGTCTACTCCGATCTGCACTTTAATCTGAGCTGTGATGCTCATGGACCTCCTGACCCTGTGCGGGTAATATGGCTGCAGAATGGTGCGCCTCTCAACTCTTTGACTGATGAGCTTGCATTGACACCTTCATTGCTTCGAGTGAGAGGTAAGAGGCCTGAAGAACAAGTCTGATCATAAATGTAATGAAGTCTGTCTAGTTGTGTATGGCAGTGGTACAGTCTTGAACTGGGGTAGTCATTGAGTAATGCATAAAGCTTGGAGTTGAATGATACTCATTATTGGCTAACATAACTTATTAAATGTGCAAGCTTTCAGGACATATTAGATCCCTATCATCAGGCGTCATTAAATTCTGGAAATGGTTCTGAAGCTTATATATTTATACACTGAGTTCTCTTCCGTTTGTAACTGTGCATGAATTGAATATGTGGTTTTCAGGACCATTTTTAGAATTGTATGAAGATTAAAGAATGGAACTGTTATGAGTGTCACAGACAGAAGGCCATCGCCATTTGGTGGCAGACTCTCACTCACCAAACATACATAAGTGGTATATTAAGTGAATTTGGTGCAGAGTTATTCACTTTAAGGTTATCACAGATAAGGGGGCACTCCCAACATCTGAAAGAAAAGAGATTTAGCCTCCAAATATGGAAAGGCTTCATCACAGTAAGAGCTGTGAACATGTTGAATAGACTCCCTCAAGAGCTGATTCTGGTCAGTTCAGTAGATTGTTTTAAAAAATGCCTGGATTCTTTCCTAAATGCACAAAATATAACTGGGTACTAACATTTATTTCTGGGAAAATCCAATTGCCTCTTGGTTGATCAGGAAGGATTTTTTATAATTGGATCATGCTTTATTCTTTCTTTTTGCCTTCCTCTTTATCAACTCTATAGCAAAAGTGAGAGTCCTTAGAAGGGTGGAACTGAAGGGTCTAAAGAGCCACCTGGCCTTCACCAAAGCTCCTGATGGTGGAGATGGGTTTGGCTGCTGACAACTCCCAGGTTGCGGCCCTCTGACCCACCCAAGCAAGCAGGTTTCTGGAGGCTGAGTATGATAAGGCAGGGACCAGTTTCCTGTAAGCACAGATATTCTATTCTTTTCATGACGAGAAATATGCAATTTTTTAAATTGGTCGTGAAAAACGGTCGTGTGTAGGCTACAGAGCATTTTTCTCAACGAGACAAATGGCCTAAAAAAATTTAGAACATGCTCTATTTATTCTCGTCGTTTTCCACGTCGTTCTTTTTCATGTCGTGGAAACCGGCTGTGGTGCTGGTTGAAGCAGGAAGCCACCGGCTGTACAGGGAGGGCAATAGCCGGCTCTAGAGCATGGCACAGGAGTGTGAAATGATGCAGTGGATCCTTGCATCTGCCCACCGCAGTACGAGAATATACTTCCTCTGTTTGTGTGGTGATATCTGAATAATGCCTGCAGCTACAGGCATCATTCATATATGACCGTCTTCAGCCAGCGATTCTGTGCACAATAAGAATGATCAGAGCGGCAGTTCCGCCGCTTGATCGTTCTTATAGGCAGCGGGAGCGGACTCCCCCCCTCCCGCCGCCATCCGGTGCTTCTCCGGGCTCTCCCGTGCCATCGGGGTCCGGAGAGCGAATCGGCCAGCGCTCGCTGCAGAACCATAGAGATGACTGGTGACCAGGCGGTCACAGTCATCTCTATGACCGTCGGAGGCCCGGGCGCAACGTTATGACGTCACACCCGTTACCCGGAAGTAAACAAAGCCGCAATCGCGGCTGTCGGTGTGAGATCGGTGAATGTGTTTTCACCGATTTCATGATTGTAAGCCTGGAGGAGAGATGTGAGGTCTTATTGACCCCACATCTCTCCATAAAGAGGACCTGTCACACTGATTCCTATTACAAGGGATGTTTACATTCCTTGTAATAGGAATAAAAGTGATCAAAAAAAAAATGTAAAAAAAAAAAAAATGAAGTAAAATAAAAATAAAATGAATTTTTTTTTTTTTTTTATAAAACGCCCCTATCCCCGGTAGCTTGCGTGCAGAAGCGAATACGCATGCAAGTCCCGCCCACATATGTAAACGCCGTTCAAACCCCACATATGAGGTATCGTCGCATGCGTTAGAGTGTGTGCAATAATTATAGCACTAGACCTCCTCTGTAACTCGAAAATAGTAACCTGTAAAAAAATTAAAGCGTCGCCTATGGAGATTTTGAAGTACCGAAGTTTGGCGGCATTCCATGAGTGTACGCAATTTTAAAGCGTGACATGTTAGGTATCTATTTACTCGGCGTAACATCATCTTTCACATTATACAAACAAATTGGGCTAACTTTACTGTTTTGTTATTTTTGAATTCATGAAACCGTTTTTTTTTTCCCCAAAAAAGGTGTTTGAAAAATTATTGCGCAAATACTGTGCGAGAAAAAAAGTTGCAATGACTGCCATTTTATTCTCTAGGATGTCTGCTAAAAAAAATATATATAATGTTTGGGGGTTCTGATTAATTTTCTAGCAAAAAAATTGTGATTTTTACATGAAGGAGAGAAGTGCCAAAATAGGCCCGGTGGTCAAGTGGTTAATAACTTAGGTTACCCAATAAACAGTATCGCTCAAACTCCAAATTTTCTGGTGGTGTATAGAAAATAATATGAGTATTTTTAGCTTTAGGATTGTGACAAATATTTTCCATTTTAAGAAAACAGTGAAATGATGGATTTATTTTTGGTAATAATGTTGGACACTCTTTGTGTATTCACATACCATGAAAGTCGATAGTGTGTTAAGGTCTGATAGTTTGCCATCATTCCATTATGCCTTGTAGGAACATGTCATGGCATTTAAATAGACAATAGCAAACTAATTAGTGATCTCATGTACACTGGCTTACAACAGATTTGCTTCAAGCAACGTATTGTCAAAAGGAACTGTGAGCGTTCAACAATCACGTTATTGTTACGTATGCATAAAGGAAATGTTGTTTTAACATGTCTTAATTATTACGATATATAGTCGAGGTTATAAAGTCATTTCCCTTGCTATTTCCGAAGTTTCTTACTGTAAGTTAGCAAACACACGGCAGTGCTTTGGTTGCTGACAAAGAAACAATTATTTTGACACAATACACACATTCTATAGAACTTCTTGTTATTTTATTATATTTCAGTATGAGTTATTACATAATTTAAAGTAGATTAAAGTAGAGCTCCTGCTTTCTTTTTAGTTTAGGGTAGAGCGGGAAAAGATTAGAACAACTGCCATGTTTTTACAGCTTGCATAGAATAATAGGATGTTTGTAAGGCTGTAAGGGATCTAGACAACTTTCATAAGCAGGCTTCTAACTATAGAACATAGAATTAAAATCCAGGATTATGCACCTATCTTGATTGCTCTTGCAATATAAATCTAAGCCTTGATGAAGGGGGTTTGTGCATAGCCCCAAAATTCATTGGTTGTCAGATCTTGATACACATTGCAAAAAAAAATCATATCTGGAACATTCCTTACAAAAGGCACTCTCAGGCCTTGTACACACGACCCGACATGTTCGATGAAAACGGTCCGAGGACCGTTTTCATCAGACATGTCTGCTGTCAGAATTTGGTCTGATGTGTGTACACACCATCAGACCAAATTCCCCACGGACAGAAAACGCGGTGACGTGGCGGCGACGATGACGCGGCGACGTGCGCGAACCCGGAAGTTCAATGCTTCCACGCATGCGTCAAATCACTTCGATGCATGCACGGTATTTCGGGCCAGCGGACATGTCCGATGAGTCGTACTGACCATCGGACATGTCCAACGGACAGCTTTCCAGCGGACATGTTTCTTAGCATGCTAAGAAATTTTTGTCCGCTGGAAACCTGTCTGCTCGGCCAGGAATCCGGTCCGCTAGGCCCTACACACGGTCGGACATGTCCGCGGAAACTGGTCCGCGGACCAGTTTCAGCAGACATGTTCGGTCGTGTGTACAAGGCCTAATCCTTTTACTCCATACAAGATGGCTCTCCAAGCAACCCCTTTGGGGCTCCACTGGGCAATAGAGAGTCAATGTACCATAACAAGCATTTGGTTTATCCATGACTTGGAGTTTACCACACCACCACCCAAAATCCTGTTTTTTTACTCCTGACCATGTTCTGTGAAACGGGAAGAGAGGGGAGGTTCCCCGAATGTGGATGAAAGCTGTATTAAAAACTGGCAGAAATTCTAACTCTTCTACACTTAAAAATTATTTATTTGGTGTGTTCGACCCCCCTTAGGCCCTTTTCCTACGGGTGTCTCAGCAGTTGATCCTGGATTGATCCTGGACTGATTACCTGCTATGTCAATATGGAAATGGATGCCACATATGTTTTTCCAACGTTTCTCCATCTTGTGATGGAGGAAAAAGAGACCTATGAAATCCCAAATGGTGGCTGGATGTAAGCAGATGTTGGTCTGCTTATATTTGGTTAGACCACTAAAAGCAACCCTGGACACAAACTTATGAGCTGACCTGAACACACCTAGATATGGGCGGATATAGGTGGACACACATCCACTTACCTCAGGCCACCCATACAGATATATTGCAGTCTGTTTTTGATCTGTGTAATTACAGGTTGAAAACAGACTACCAAAATGTCCATGTGAAAGGGACCTTTCTTTCTGATCTTGCAAAGGAGCAAGAAGTGAAAGTTTCCCCAAGCGGACAGAGTTTTTGACCCTTGTCAATGCTATTCACAACTTAGGGGCCTGTGCCGATAGTAATTGGCTTGTGTTGATTGGGAAATGTAGCTCTTAAATAGGCTCTTACCTGTTATGGGTTATAGGACTTCTGGGATCCAATGCTTCCTCTTGGGCCATTTTCAAGTCTTTCACTACCTTGACATCTTGATGTTGGCTTATTGCCCCCTTATTGCCTATCCATATATACATTCTTTTTCCTTATGCATAACATGGTTGGAAGAATGAAATCACTTCTACTTGACTTTGTAAGTGCCATATCTAGGACAGGCAAAAACAAGACCAGACAAGGAGATTTCAATACTAGACCAACACTAGAGTTTCCCGGAGTTCTACGAAGATGGTGCATTACTCTACTCACTTTTTTCACCCAAAGTTAAAAGAGTTCTATTTCGTTAAAATAATGTGAATATGAAACATTATCTCCTAAGTACACTGGCAGAGGCCCGTGGAAAGGGTCCATAAGAGTTGATGACTGAAAAAGGCAGAATCATTTTGGCAGACCCTTTGAGCGCCTTAGTGATGTAATTTCCTGCTTAGCATTGATCAGCTGGAATTATCTAACTGACCGATTCCATCACTTTCCTGGGGGATTTACTAAATCATGACCTGCTGGAGGTACTTCTAAAGGGCTGAGATCCAGAGAGATGCTAACAATTAGGATGGTCAGGGAGGACAGGAGAGCGAGCCTTTCGTTCTCTGCTCAAGTTACTTCTTCCTTGTCGTGACTGCCTTCCAGGGACTTTTCAGTCTTATCCTATTCTTAGAGCTCTTATTTCTTTGTCTGTTTTTTGGGGGAAATTCACAATTTCCACTGACATCTGTCTTCAGGGAATAAGGAAAGCACAAAATCTGCAGAGCTGGCAAGGGGGAGGGAGAAAAAACCCAAATGTAAACCAAAAGCACATTGACTGTCCAGAGGATGAGACACGTCAATGTACTCTAAATCAATTTATTTACTAGCACTTTACCTTGTTTGTTATGGTGATGAGCAGTTTGTACCATTAACAAGAACGCCTGAGTCATTCCAGACTTTATTAATACATGCAATGTTTACTGGGACAGACCATTGTGTAACCAGCGACCAGCAAACAATTGCAAGCTGACTTAAATAAGACATCCAGAACTTACAAACATGTATATTCTCGTCCTAATAAAGCTTACAAGAACAATAGAGTAGTAATTAATCACAGCCATTTAGAAATTAGCTTTTCTTATTTTATTAATTTGCTAAAAATTGCATTCTTGATTGGTCTGATAGTCTATATGATGGTAATAGCCAATGGCAACACAAATGCATTCTGTGCAGGACAAAGGCCTACCATAAATGTAAACCCTTTATTCATTTATTCATAGTGACTGGCCTCGGGTAATTCAATAATAATACAGTAATAAACAAATCCTCTTACATAAGTTGTACTTGTTCGTGTGCGGCCCCCTCTTTCCTACATGCATTCAAAGTCCAGAATTTATAAAGCCTATCTGAGCTGTAAAAAAAAAGGAACTAAAGTTACACTCTGCAGAGCTTAGTGAGAAGAGCTCTGAGAGCTGATTGAAGGGAGGGGACACACCCCCTTCACACAGCACACACATAGCTGGGGCTGTCAATCAACTCTCTCCCCCAGTGCTGGGACAAGGTCATCTGGAGCCCAGGATCAACATGCCAATTTGCAATCTGCAAGCTCATCCCCTAAGCATAAATGCCCCCTCCTACAAATCTGCCACTGCTGAAATCCCGCACCCTCCGCCCCCAGCTCATGTCCTCTCAAAAACCCCCAATTATCCCTACTAACACAAACCCCCCCCCCCCCAAAAAAAAAATATATATATATATATATATATATATATATATATATATATATATATATGTATATATATATATATATATATATATTTCCCCTCTACCATATTACTTTTATAGCACAACCCCCCCCCTCCCCCAAATCAGCACCAAATTTGCCCTCTTAAAAAAAAATGTACTCCCTGCCGCTTCCCAAATTTCCCTTCTCAAGGCAGATCCCCTCGCACCAATCTCATTGTGGTAACCCTCCCCATCTCACATGATACCACAATGCCCAGGGCAGCTGCTTCTTCTGCCCCCCCCCCCCCCCCTGTCCCTGCCCTGCCCATCCTGCCACCTTTTTTCTCTTGATTTGAGGAAAATGTGTCAGACGTGACTTAAAGTGGATGTAAACCCATTTTTTTTTTTTTTATGTCACAATGTAGAGAATACGATTTCCTATCATCTATGCCCAGTCTTGCCACACAGCGTTAACCCAGCTCTGAGAAATCCTCTTTTTATTGTTCAGTGAAAATTAACAGACTTCCAGATAAAAACCTGTCTAAATAAAAATTTCTTTCCGTCCCCTTGCTTCGAGTGACATACATTACCTCTCACAATGAACTGTGGATCACCCCCCATATTATAATAAACATCCAGGAATGTGCATGTGTCCAAGCTAGTGCACGAGATATGTAAAAACCCTGTCACTTGAAGCAAGAGGACGGAAAGGACTTTTGGGTTTACATCCACTTTAAGCTGATAGTAGAGGAACAAAACAGCAGACAGAAATGACACTTAGGCCGCGTACACACGGACGGACTGTCCGCTGAAATCGGTCCGCCGGACCGTTTTCAGCAGACATGTCCACCCGGAGATTTCTGTCTGATGGTTGTACACACCATCAGACAGAAATCCGCGCGTACACGATATGCGGTGACGTGGCCGCGCCGTCGCCGTGACGATTACGCGGCGACGTGCACGGCCCTGGAAGGTCAATGCTTCCACGCATGCGTCGAATCACTTCGACGCATGCGAGGGATGGCGGCCGAGCGGACATATCCGGTGAGTCTGTACAGACGACCGAACATGTCCGACGGACAGGCTTCCAGCGGACATGTTTCTTAGCATGCTAAGAAACATTTGTCCGCTGGAAAACGGTCGGCTGGACAAATGTCCGCTGGAAACCTGTCCGGTCGGCCGTACACACGACCGAACATGTCTGCTGAAACTGGTCCGCGGACCAGTTTCAGCAGACATGTTCGGTCGTGTGTACAAGGCCTGAGGCCGCGTACACACGGTCGGTCCAAACCAATGAAAACGGCCTGAAGTCCAGTTTCATCGGTCCAAACCGACTGTGTGTACGGCCCATCGGTCTGTTGTCCTTCGGACAAAAATTTGAGAACTTGCTTTAAAATCGAACCGATGGACGGCTGACCATCGGTCCAAACCGAAGGTTAGTACGCAAAAGCATTGTTTCAAAACGCGCGCATGCTCAGAATCAAGTCGACGCATGCTTGGAAGCATTGAACTTCGTTTTTTTTCAGCACGTCGTGTGTTTTACGTCACCGCGTTCTGACACGATCGGTTTTTGAACTGATGGTGTGTTGGCACATCAGACCATCAGTCTTCTTCAGTGGTGAACCGATGAAAACGGTGCGTCGGACCATTCTCATCGGATGGACCGGTCGTGTGTACGAGGCCTTAGTGGTCTTATTAAAACAAGTACACACTATAGAGGAATGTTCTTTGTTCATATTTCATGTCTGAGGTGTACAACCACTTTTAACCACTTAACCACCAGCCGCCGTCTACAAACGGCGGCAAGGTGGTTGCTTAACTGGGGGTCGCCGTTCTGAAACGGCGCCCACCAGAAGCAGTAATGCGCGCCGCCTCGGGCGCGCACACAGAAAATTCTGTGCGCGCCGGGTCTATGAGACCCGGCGCTACACAGATCACGGTAATTGACCGGCAACGGCGGTCTTTTACCATGTGATCGCGCCGTCCAATGACGGCGCGATCACAGGTAAACAAACCGGCGTCATTTGATGACGCCGGTTCCTCCCTCCTCTCGCTGTACCGATCGGTACAGTGTGAGAGGAGAGCGCGGATGGCAGCAGCAGTGTGGGATGGATCTGTGACTATTGCAGTCACAGATCCATCCATCCCTGCTCAGCCATCCCTGCATTAACCCCTGCAATACTCTGCCTTCCCTGTGCAATACTCTGCATTAACCCCCTGCAATACTCTGCCTTCCCTGTGCAATACTCTGCATTAACCCCTGCAATACTCTGCCTTCCCTGTGCAATACTCTGCATTAACCCCTGCAATACTCTGCCTTCCCTGTGCAATACTCTGCATTAACCCCTGCAATACTCTGCCTTCCCTGCGCAATACTCTGCAATGCTCTGCCTTCCCTGCGCAATTACTCTGCAAAACACCCGCGCAATACTCTGCAAAACACCCGCGCAATACTCTGCAAAACACCCGCGCAATACTCTGCAAAACACCCGCGCAATACTCTGCAAAACACCCGCGCAATACTCTGCAAAACACCCGCGCAATACTCTGCAAAACACCCGCGCAATACTCTGCAATACCCCCGCGCAATACTCTGCAATACCCCCGCGCAATACTCTGCAATACCCCCGCGCAATACTCTGCAATACCCCCGCGCAATACTCTGCAATACCTCCGCGCAATACTCTGCAATACCCCCGCGCAATACTCTGCAGTACCCCCTGCCAGTACTCTGCAGTACCCCCTGCCAGTACTCTGCAGTACCCCTTGCGCAATACTCTGCAGTACCCCCGCACAATACTCTGCAATACCCCCGCGCAATACTCTGCAATACCCACGCACAATACTCTGCAATACCCCACGCACAATACTCTGCAATACCCCCCGCACAATACTCTGCAATACCCCCCACACAATACTCTGCAATACCCCCGCACCATACTCTGCAATACCCCCCACACAATACTCTGCAATACCCCCCACACAATACTCTGCAATACCCCCCACACAATACTCTGCAATACCCCCGCACCAATACTCTGCAATACCCCCCACACAATACTCTGCAATACCCCCGCACCATACTCTGCAATACCCCCGCACCAATACTCTGCAATACCCCCCACACAATACTCTGCAATACCCCCCACACAATACTCTGCAATACCCCCGCACCAATACTCTGCAATACCCCCGCACCAATACTCTGCAATACCCCCGCACCAATACAATGCAATACCCCCGCACCAATACTCTGCAATACCCCCGCACCAATACTCTGCAATACCCCCGCACCATACTCTGCAATACCCCCGCACCAATACTTTGCAATACCCCGGCCAATACTTTGCAATACCCAGAAAATACTCTGGGGAAAAAAATTTGTTTTAACCACTTCCCGCCCACGTCATATGAGGTCCTTGACTTTGTGCAGGGATATCTAAATGATGCCTGCAGCTACAGGCATCATTCAGATATCATTTTTTTCAGCCGGCGATTCTCTACACCATAAGAACAATCATGGCGGCTGTTCCGCCTCTTGATCGTTCTTACGGGAGGCAAAAAGGGACGTCCCCACTCCCTTCGCCCTCCGGTGCTTCTTCTGACTCACCGCTGCGATCGAAGCCAGGATCGTTTTTTTTCTAGTTTTTTTTCAGGCTTCCCAGCCTAGAGGTGAGATGTGGGGTCTTATTGACCCCATATCTCACTGTAAAGAGGACCTGTCATGCTATATTCCTATTACAAGGGATGTTTCCATTCCTTGTAATTGGAATAAAAGTGATCAAAACATTTATTTTTGGGGAAAAACGTGTCAAACTAAAATAAATTAAGTAAAATGAACAATAAAAATAAAAAAAAATATTTAAAGCGCCCCTGTTCCCGCGTGCTCGTATACAGAAGCGAATGTGTACGTAAGTCCCGCCCACATATGAAAACGGTGTTCAAACCACACATGTGGGGTATCGCTGCGAACGTTAGAGCGAGAGCAATCATTTTGGCCCCAGACCTCCTCTGTAACTAAAAACATGTAACCAGTAAAAACATTTAAAACGTCACCTATGGGGATTTTTAAGTAGCGAAGTTTGGCGCCATTCCACAAGCGTGTGCAATATTGAAGGGTGACATGTTGGGTATCTATTTACTCGGCGTAACTTCGTCTTTCATATTATGCAAAAACATTGGGCTAACTTTAATGTTTTTTTTTTTAAAAAGCACAAAACTGTTTTATTTCCCAAAAAAATGCGTTCGAAAAATTGCTGTGCAAATACCATGCGCGATAAAAAGTTGCAACGACCGCCATTGTATTCTCTAGGGTCTTTGCTAAAAAAGCATATATAATGTTTTGGGGTTCTATGTAATTTTCTAGCAAATAAATGATGATTTTTCCATGTAGGAGAGAAATGTCAGAATTGGTCTGGGTGTTCCAGAACGCCTGATGGTGCTCCCTGCATGTCGGGCCTCTGTATGTGACCACGCTGTATAAAAGTCTCACACATGTGGTATCGCCATACTCGGGAGGAATAGCAGAATGTATTTTGGGGTGTAATTTGTGGTATGCATATGCTGTGTGTGAGAAATAACCTGCTAATATGAAACTTTTGTGGGAAAAAAAAAAAAAAAAAAAAAAAAAAACCTTGATTTTGCAAAGAATTGTGGGAAAAAATGACAACTTCAAAAAACTCACCATGCCTCTTTCTAAATACCTTGGAATGTCTTCTTTCCAAAAAGGGGTCATTTAGGGGGTATTTGTACTTTTCTGGCATGTTAGGGTCTCAAGAAATGAGATAGGCCGTCAGTACATCAGATGTGATCAAATTGATCAATTTTCAGTAATTGGTACCATAGCTTGTAGACCCTATAACTTTCACCCAGACTAAATAATAACCAAATTTTTATTTTTATTTTTACCAAAGATATGTAGCAGTATACATTTTAGGCCAAATTTATGAAGAAAAATTCATTTTTTGCAAAATCTTATAATAGAAATGAAGAAAAATTCATTTTTTTACAAAATTTTCGTTCTTTTTTCATTTATAGCGAAAAAAATAAAAACCGCAGAGGTGATCAAATACCACCAAAAGAAAGCTCTATTTGTGGGAAAAAAAGGACAAAAATTTCATTTGGTTACAGTGTTGTATGACTGAGTTATTGTCATTCAAAATGTGAGAGCACCGAAAGCTGAAAATTGGTCTGGTTATTAAGTGGGTTTAAGTGCCCAGTTGTCAAGTGGTTAAAGAAATAATAAAAACAAACTGCAAGACAAAGGCATAATGAGCTAGTATGCACTGCTAGTAAATAGAGTCCACCTGTGTGCAATTTAATCTCAGTATAATTACAGCTGTTCTGTGAAGCCCTCCAAGTTTTTTTAGAGAACAAACAGCTTCATGAAGGTCAAGGAACACACTAGGGAGGGATAAAGTTGTGGAGAAGTTAAAAGCAGGGTTAGATTATAAAAAAAAAATATCCCAAGCTTTGAACATCTCACAGAGCACTGTTCAATCCATCATCCGAAAATGGAAAGAGTATGTTCATTGTCATTTTCACAGTAATCAGTGCATTTTTATAGCACTGATCGCTGTAAAAATGACAGTGGTCCCAAAAATGTGTTAAAAGCGTCCGATGTGTCCGCCATAATGTCGCAGTCATGATAAAAATTGCTGATCGCCGCCATTACTAGTAAAACAAAAATTATTAATAAAAATGCTAAAAAACAATTCCCTATTTTGTAGACGCTATAACTTTTGCGCAAAGCAATCAATAAATGCTTATTGCGATTTTTTTTACCAAAAATATTTAGAAGAATACGTATCGGCCTAAACTGAGGGATATTTTTGGGGGATTATAGAAAAAAGTTAAAAATATTGCATTTATTTCAAAATTGTCGCTCTATTTTTGTTTATAGCGCAAGAAATTAAAACCGCAGAGATGATGAAATACCACCAATAGAAATCTCTATTTGTGGGAAAAAAGGGGCATCTATTTTGTCAGTTAAAGCGACGCAGTGCCGAATCGCAAAAAGACCTCCGGCCTTTAAAGGGGTTGTAAAAAAAAAAATTCCCTGAATAGCTTCCTTTACCTGCAGTCCTCCTTCACTTACCCCATCCTTCCATTTTGCTTTTAAATGTCCTTTTTTCTTCAGATAAATCCTCACTTCCTGTTCTTCTGTCTGTAACTCAACACAGTAATGTAAGGCTTTCTCCCTGGTGTGGAGAAAGCCTCTTGAGGGGGCGAGCAGGAGGGTCAGGACGCTCACTAACACACAGCTCCTTTCTCTATCTGCAAAGCAGAGAGTGTCCTGACACTCCTGCTCGCCCCCCCCCCCCCTTTAAAAGGCTTTCTCCACACCAGGGAGAAAGCCTCACATTACTGTGTGGAGTTACAGACAGAAGAACAGAAAGTGAGGATTTCTCAGAAGAAATAAGGAAATTTAAAAGCAAAATGGAAGGATGAGGTAAGTGAAGGAGGACTGAAAGGTAAAGGAAGCTATTTAGGGAAAACATTTTTTACCTTTACAAACCCTTTAAAGCGGAGGTTCACCCTAATTTGAAAGTTAGCATTAAACACAAGTGTATGTATTGAAATGTATTCGCTGTTCAAAAAAATTAAAATCGATTCCATACCTTTGTTCTCTCCTTTGAACCAGGCACTTCCTGGTTTGGCTCCCGCGGGACTGGGCGTGTCCCTTCGGCTGCGATCACCGCATTGATTCCTGGGATACACACACTTACCTTTTCATCAGCTGCTCAGTGCACGTTCTGAGCTATCGCTGATAGAAAAGATGTTGTGTATGTCGTCACAACGGGGCGTGTCCTTTACAGGACGCCGGCCGTTGTGATGGCAACTGTGTAGTGTTGACGGCGCCGCTCGCCGCCAACACTGAAAATGCACGGGATAGAGCAGTGAATGCTGGGACATCAGCATTCACCGCATCCCGGAAGGATTTGCTCGTGGGCTTCAGAGTGCCCACAAGCAAGATGGAAGCCTCCATCCTATATTTTTATAAATCATCTTTTGCGGCTGAATCAGAATGCTGGCGGCTATAATATTAGGACATTCGAGTACCCTATTATCTAAGGCAAGAGCGCCAGAAGCATCTGAAAAAAATATATATATTTCCGCGGAACCCCCGCTTTAAGCTGACAAATGGTCCAGGGCTTAAGTAATTAAAGGAGCCTATTTAGAAAAAAAAAAAACCTTTACAACCCCTTTAAGTGTGGAGAAACTCAGGTGTCCGGCACATATCCCTGACCTCAATGCTACTGAACACCTTTGGGATGAATTGTAATGCTGAATGCAGGCCAGGTCTTCTTATCCAACACCAATGCCCGGCCTCACAAGTGTTCTTTTTGCTGAATGGGCACAAATGACGACAGACACCCTGAAAAATCGAATGAAAAGCCTTCACAGAAAAATGGAGGCTGGTATACCTGCAAAGGTGGGCCAACTCCATACTAGTGCTGATGATTTTGAAATGGGATGTCCAACAAAGTCACGTAGCTGTCCTCAAACATTTACTCTACATTTAGATCTATGCTAAATTTATTTTCTGACCGGCAAAAATTGTTCAGCCCTTTAAATGGTAGACAGGCCAACAATATCATATGAGGAAAAAATGTAGCGCTGTGATACCATAGAGACACTGGGCCAGATTCACAGTGGAGATACGACGGCGTATCTGCTGATACGCCGTCGTATCTCTGTTTCTATCTATGCGACTGATTCATAGAATCAGTTACGCATAGATAGCCAGAAGATCCGACAGGTGTAATTGTTTTACACTGTTGGATCTTAGGATGCAATACCGCGGCCGCCGCTGGGGGGAGTTTGCGTCGTAAACCAGCGTCAGCTATGCAAATTAGAAGTTACGGCGATTCACGACGGATTTTCGCGTTCGCTACGTCGCCGCTAGTCTAGTTTCCCCGTCGCAAAGTTAGTCGTCGTTTTAGGTGCCCTAACTTTAGTCAGCAAGCGTATTGCTGTCTAAAGTATGGCCGTCGTTCCCGCGTCAAAATTAAAAAATCGGAATTACGCTACGCGCGTCGCCGTTCGAAAAAATGACGTCACGGCGCGCAATGCACGACGGGAGTTCTGAAACGGAGCATGCGCGGTAGGTCCGGCGCGGGAGCGCGCCTAATTTAAATGGCACACGCCCATTTAAATTGGCCCGCCTTGCGCCGGAGGCCGCCGGCGTAGATTTTCATCGCAAGTGCTTGGTGAATCAGGCACTTGCGATGAAAAATTGCGGCGGTGTAACGTATCTACGATACGTTACGCCGCCGCTCTTCTATGTGAATCTGGCCCAATGATTTCTCTTGGAGAATACTAAATCAATAGTCACTGTACTAAAACAGTGATAAAGTGCCAAAAACAAACAAATAATGGTGAAAAAAGTGAATGAGCTGGTGTTAAAAGATACAACCAAAAATAATATAAAATTAGAAAGTCCATCCAAAACTAGTGAGATGAAATAGATGATAGAATGACCACGTGGATCCTCAGAGACAAAATATCACTTTCTAAATGAAGATAAAATTGCGCTTACCAGAAAGCGTGGATCTGCCTGTCAGCGACAGCAGATCAATAAGGCATGAACAATCACGGGGCATACTCTGCTCGGCTTCCTGAGACTGGATCGAAGGTAGAAAGGATCTTCAGTGGAGGGCCATGGATGCACGTATCCCGGATAGATGTCCTGATTATCCCAAGATGTCCGCTCTCAAGAGTAGATAAGGGAAGGTAGTGGTGAACCCCTTGAGGGGTAAGATGGAGTGGAATGGAAAACTCCAAACAGCATGTGGGGAAGAGAAGGAAAACGCAGCCCCAATGGTGCAGGTCAAAAAATATAGGTTTTATTTGAATAAAACCAGCCTATACATTAAAAGTGATCACAAAATATAAAAGGGGCAATATGAGAAATGGTAAAAAAAACAAGTCCTACGCGTTTCGTCCTAAAGGGACTTCAACTGGGGCATGATGCACTTACAGGCAGATCCACGCTTTCTGGTAAGCGCAATTTTATCTTCATTTAGAAAGTGATATTTTGTCTCTGAGGATCCACGTGGTCATTCTACCATCTATTTCATCTCTCTAGTTTTGGATGGACTTTCTAGTTTTATATTATTTTTGGTTGTGTCTTTTAACACCAGCTCATTCACTTTTTGCACCATTATTTGTTTGTTTTTGGCACTTTATCACTGTTTTAGTACAGTGACTATTGATTTAGTATTCTCCAAGAGAAATCAATGGCCCAGATTCAAGTAGCAATTGCGCCTGTGTAACCATAGGTTACACAGCGCAATTGCTTACTTGCTCCGGCGTTACGAATGCTCCTGATTCAGGAACATCGTAACGCCGACTGCAGCCTAAAATCTGCGTGGCATAAGGCTCTTATGCCACGCATATTTTAGGCTGCATTCTTGCGATGGCCGCTAGGGGGCGCTCCCATTGTGCTCAGTGTATAGTATGCAAATTGCATACTAACACCGATTCACAATGTTGCGCGAGCCCTGCGTACGCAAGTTACGTCGTTTCCGTACGGCGTGTTTAGCGTAAGGCTGCCCCTTCTAATAGTCGTTCCCGCGTCGCGATATTTGAATGTTACGTCGTTTGCGTAAGTGATTCGTGAATGGCGCTGGACGCCATTCACGTTCACTCTGAAGCAAATGACGTCCTTGCGACGTCATTTGCCGCAATGCACGTCGGCAAAGTTTCCCGACGGAGCATGCGCTCTACGCTCGGCGCGGGAGCGCGCCTAACTTAAATGATTCCCGCCCCCTACGGGATCATTTAAATTGCGTGCTCTAGCGCCGGGCAATTTTGCCGGCGCGCCCTCGCAATTTACGGAGCTACTGCTCCGTGAATCGAGAGCAGCGGAGCAAATTTGCGGGGGGGCGCAGGGCAAAATCGTTGCCCTGCACCTCCGCAAAAAAAGCGCAATTCTCTTTGAATCCGGGCCATTGTCTCTATGGTATCACAGCGCTACATTTTTTCCTCACATCACTGCTCAATGTTTGTCATATTGTAGTGTGGCTGCTTTAGTTTACATTTTTTTGGTTAGCGCAATATTTCAATATTTCAATATTATATAGTAGAGGGGTGCTGGGAGTTCTCCTCCCTGTGTGACGTAACTGATCTGACCACAAGGCAGCTGTGTTGTTGTCGCCATCCATTGCTCTGCCTAGGGAAGGGAGGGGGGGGTAAACCAAGGTCTGATCAATTCCAGATGTTCCAGTTTCTCTGCAACACATCTGGCAGAATGTAGAGAATCTGGTACCCAGCTGATTGGCGGGTGGGGGGGGTTGTATGTTAGGAGTCCTAAGTCCAGTAAAGGTGATAGGAAGGGTGTGAGTGAGGCCTGCTGTGTGTCTTCCTTCTGCCTCTTCCCGTTCTGTATCCCTTCTCTCCATCACTCTACGCTCCCTGCATTCATCTTCAGTCATTGTCTGATCCGCATTCCTCTCTCTGTGGTATTTTCCCTTTCTCAATCTCACGCTCTCTGGGCACAGTTATTATTAAAAGCATTTCCTCCCAGCTAAAAATACACGCAGACAATTGCTGTTTATTATGAAAAGCGTAAAAACGCTCTCATTAACCCAAAATATTCCACATGGCAATAATAATGTAACAATACAAAGTACAGACAATGTTCACATACCACCACAGCAACGCTATAGCGACAGACTTATTTACTTTTTTCCGTCAGAGTTTAGAAATAGAACATGTTTTATTTTCCGATCGTCTGTGTGGAAATCAGAATCAAGTCGACGCATGCTCGGAAGCATTGAATTTTTCTCGGCTCGTCGTAGTGTTTTACGTCACCGTGTTTCGGGCGGTCGGAATTTGGTCTGATAGTGTATATGCAAGACAGCTTAAACGAAATTCCGATGGAAAATTCCATCGGATTTTATCCCACCTGAAATTCCGATCGTGTGTACAGGGCATAAGTGTATTTTTTTAAAGAGGAAGTCTACATTATTTTTGTATTACAGTGTTCCATTCCCCATGGGACAAAGTCCCATCTTTCTATGCATTGTGGAAAGCTAGCTATGTGATGAGGCAGAACACCACCCCCCTCCCCTTCTTCCATGGCCATTCGACAACGCAGCTACCAAGGAGATGGCTGCATTGATAGCGGGCGCTTATTTTCAGCTCCAAGGACTTGCTCAAGACAATGGCCAAGGGGAATGCAGAAGGAAGGTGGATGTGTCAATCTCTAGTTCCTCTTCATTCCTCTTGCCTTGCCTTGGGCATGTGCTTGGAACCAGAGATAAGCGCTAGCTATCAATGCGGCCTTCTCCTTGCTAGCTGCATTGTTGGATGGCCATAGGGATAAGGGGCAGTTCTGTCTGACTACATAGCTAGCCTTCCACAGCACATAGAAATGGTATAAAGCAGTAGTCATCAACCCTGTACTCAGGGCCCACTAACAGGCCAGGTTTTATGTATTATGTTGGGGAGATGCAGACTAGAATACTGCAATCACTGAGCAGCAAATGATATCACCTGTGATGTATTTCAGTTATCTTGAAAACCTGGCCTGTTAGTGGGCCCTGAGGACAGGGTTGATGACCACTGGTATAAAGTACTACCAAGTACCTGTTTGCATGGCTTTCCTCCGAAAAGCCAAATTGTAATGTCAAGTAAAGTGGAACCTGACTGAAACCATACTATTGCTAAGGTAATGACGGTTCCCTCATTGTGTCTGCAACATGTGTTAGTCTTCCAATCAGCCTTGTATGCCTGTGGAACTCCTTGTATTGTAGACACAGGTTTGAGGATACTTGACCCTGACTTCCCTACAAATAGGGTCTGTAGTCAGCGGATCGCACCATCTGCTGCGCCTACTACGCCGACTCACCCCTTTTATCCCGAAAGAGGACATTGCAGTAGTGGTGGGAACAATCATCAATTCCAGACTAGACTACGCAAATGCCCTCTATCTAGGACTCCCCAAATACCAAATCACTCGTCTGCAAGTCGTTCAAAACACGGCCGCTCGATTAGTGACTGGCAAAAAAACATGGGAATCAATCTCACCTTCGCTGAGATCCCTTCATTGGCTGCCAGTAAAAGACAGAATCACTTTCAAGGCACTCTGCCTAACGCATAAGTGTATTCACGGAAACGCCCCCCAATACCTATGCAAAAAAATAAAAGCCCATAACCCAAATCGCATTCTGCGATCCACAAATCAAAACCTACTCCAAATACCCAAAGCCAGATACAAGTCCAAAGGAGATCGAAGATTTGCAGTCCAAGGACCTTGGCTGTGGAATGCGCTACCAACTACCATCCGACTGGAGTCGGACCACTTGGCCTTCAGGAGAAAGATTAAAACCCATCTCTTCTGAGGTCAAGTGGGGTTCCTTCCCCATGGAATGGAAACAGCGCCCAGAGGCGATTCAGTTCGCATGTGCTGCGCTTTACAAGTTTTTCACTCACTCACTCACTCACTTCTGCCCAACAGTGATGAGCTTGGATTCGGGTTTCTGTTCAGTCCAAATCCAAGTTTGACCAAACCCAGAAGCTGTCATTGTTGGGCCAGTGAGGTGCAGCAGAGGATTCCTCACTCTGCAGATGAAAAACACAAAGAGGCGACAATGCTTGCACATGGCTGTAGGCAGATGCAGGCTGAAGTATATCCTCCAACCTAAAGGTGGGATCACGCTGTCTCTTCATGTTGGTAGGAATCCAATTAGGAGGAAATGTCCCCTATATTGGGCTCTGGACAGCCATCTTGAGGTGGATAGTGATCCGGGTGGATGCTGAAGTCCCACAAGATCTGGGAGGCCATATTGATGTAGGAGCCCTATACACATAGGGGGCCAACATCATTTGAATCTAGCAACAGTTAACACTAACACCACCCTTCAATGAAGCACTCTTCTGACTTTTATCATTCAGAAGTACAGTCTACCTTCTTACCAGTATTCTGCAGGCAAGGAAACCGTGTTACTCACAGCTTCTGTGGTGCCAAGACTATAATTGACTGTTGTGCCCTTGTGGCTAACTATTTAATTTGTTCATCTCTAATCATTAAAAACAGTGCCAAGCCAACCTGTCTCCTGGTTCTTCCATAAGTCTTGTACACCACCTAGGCCTTGCCTACATGGTTATATTATGTCAATGATGTCACAGGCATCCCTACCCCTGCGGCAGCTGCGGAATAGAGAACATTCCACTTGCCGCCCATTGGTCCAGCAATGATCAATAACTCTCTGGTTCAGAATGAACCCAAGCTCATCCCTACTGCTTAACTCAAGATGGAGCACCACACTTTCTGGTACCACATCCTTTCTCCCCCATCAAATTCTGAGAATCTACTGCTCACTAATTTTCTGCCATTTACCAGCTTAATGATGGGATGGGGTATAATATTGACTTGGGTAGAAGTTGGGGGCCCCAAGTTTAACAAAGTTCATGGGTCTAAGGAGTTCCACAAAAGATTGAGGATTTATTTCAACACTCAAACTGGGATCTAGGGGGCACCAAACGGTACTTACACCATGGCACTGTTGCTGCCATAGAATTTTTTAAAGCCAGATCAGGTTGTGTTTAATTTTCTTCTATCCAAACTGAGGCAGGGATGGATGTAATTGTTTTTTTATTGTCTGTAAAGTCCTGTAGAAAAGTGCCACTGCCATATAAAAGAATAAAATAAATTAGAAGAGAAGGGTGATTTATTTTTAATAAAGACTTGGCATTGATATTCATTATTTGTTACACTTTAAGCCTAAGCAATCATAGATTAAAGTTATGTTAAAGTATATTTACACAAGACAAACAGTCATGCTTGTGATTCCTTTACGCCTCAACGGTTAATAGCAGAAAGAGAATTGAGCAATGAAGAATTAATAGAAAACAAAGGATTTGTTGATCCCCATCTTGGTATACAGGGAACATAACTAGGTGACTACTGGGCCATACCACGTTGCCATACCAAGCACCCTTGATGGTCAGAGGAACTAAGGGCCTGATCCTCAAAAGGGATACGCCGGCGTATCTACTGATACGCCGTCGTATCCCTGTTTCTATCTATGGAACTGATCGACAGAATCAGTTTCACATAGATAGGCAGAAGATCCGGCATGTGTAAGGGACTTACACTGTCAGATCTTAGGATGCAGTACCGCAGCCGCCGCTGGGGGCATTTCTCGTCGAAATGCCGCTTCGGGTATGCAAATTAGCACTTACCGAGATCCAGAAAGCTTTTACGCTTCGTTTTTTCTCCGTAAGTATTAGTTTGCTGTCGCAAAATTAGGGCTACTTTTACAAGGCCTAAACTGTTTACATCTTGTAAAAGTAGACCCTTCTACCCCGCGTCGCTGTAATTTTTTTTTAAAAAAAAATGTTTTCCCGCCGCAACTCGTTATTTTTTTTTTACGCCCGTCGCGATTCTCAAAACCCAGCGCAATGTAAAACCGCGCAAAGCACGTCGGGAGTGGGAGCGCAGTACGTCCGGCGTGGGAGCGCGCCTAATTTAAATGGGACTCGCCCCATTAAATTAGGAACGCCTTGTGCCGGACGGATTTAAGTTACACCGCTCAAAATTTCTAGGTAAGTGCTTTGTGGATCGGGCACTTAGGTAGAAATTTTGCGGCGGTGTAACTTAAATAGGAAAAAATACGTTGCGCCGGGTTTTTGTGGATTAGGCCCTAACTGAAGATTTCCCAACTTGTTTAGATCTAATGCTAATAAAAAAGCAAACTACATATTCTGTGCATGCTCTGCATTCTCTCCCGAAGATGCTAGGAGCTGTGCTGTGCAGTTAGGAGCATTCAGTTAGTTTATTAGTTTGAGAATCACCATAGCAACAATTACATTTCAAAATTGTGAGGAGCCAGAAGAACAAAACAGTTACGTAAAGGTGGAAAGAAATTGAATTAAAAGGAAAAAATGAAAAATGTCACAGCTAAAACTTCTCAGAAAAGAAGACCTTGTGCAGCGGCTTGACCAATACTCCTCCTTTACCTCACCCAAGCAACACATAAGATATCAAAACAGGAGTTTAAGGGTGAAAGCAGCCTTTTATTAAACCAAATGGTATAAATCACATATACAAAACATACAAACAACAGTCAGTACAGTCTGAAAATTCAGAGCACCAAGGTCCTTATAGGTACCACTACTTCAAGTATCTGTAACCAAAAGTAACCAAAAGCAGGGCTTTTTTTCAGCGGGAATGTGGGGGAACGCAGTTCCGGCACCTCCAGCACTGAATGTATGTACTGGAAAAGGGTGCTGGAGGGTTTATTGATGCTGGCTGCTGGGGTACCTTTTGTCACTGGTGGGGATCTGTTTTGGGGTGGGGGTCCATTTTTGCTTGGTAAATCTACTGTTGCTGGTGGGGAGGGTCTTATCTTGCTGGAGGGTCAATTATTGCTAGGTGGGATCTACTGTTGAGGAAGAGGTCTATTGTTGCTAGAGAGTCTATTGATGCCGGGTGCCAATAAATCTGTTATTTCTGCTAGGGGTCTATTGTTTCTGGGGTGGTATAGTGTTGTGGGGAGTCCATTGTCGCTGGAAAGTCTTTTGTTGTGTGGGGGTCCATTGTTGCTGGGGTGGAGTTTGCAAGGTATCTGTTTTACTAGCTTTATTGTTTTCATTACCAAAATCCATAGAAATTACTGAGTAGCACAAAATACTTGGTTCTGTATTCTCTAAAAGGTGCTGTACTGGAAGGTGGGTAGGGGGTGGAACCAAGGTGTGGTGGTGCTAAGAGATGGGTAGGGGGTGGAACCAAGGTGTGGTGGTGTTAAGAGATGGGTAGGGGGTGGAGACCAAGGGTAATTCGGAAGGGTGGAGTTCCTGCACCTATTCTCTGAGAAAAAAAGCCCTCACCAAAAGTAACCAAAAGTAACCAAACTTAGTCCTCCAGCCACAAAACACTGACTCGGAAACAACACCACTACTAGCAGATACAACCCAAACAAACTACAGGGAGCCGTACTCAAGACGGGTATCTAATAATGTACATTCATCAAGCACATACAAGTACCTTGTACTCCAACAGCCGCAATAACAGGCCACCAAGGGAACTAGCCCAAATATATATACCCAAGAACTTAACCACAAAAGGGGAAGGGAGGGTGGAAAGTTGTCCCGACGTAATCTCTCTCCTGAGTGAAGACCTCACTAGGATCCTCCTACTGGTTGACCCCTCTCATTTCCTCCCTTCCACCAATCTGGCAAGTGTCCCCTTACTGTTCACTTTAAAACCTACCTAAAATCTCCTACCGGTCCAAACCCCCCTTTTAACCCTGTCATGTCGGCCCTCCATATAGGTTTGTTTCTCTAACCCCGAGTCTTACTTTATAAGTCTCTGACCTAGACCAAGCATGCAACCAAAGAAGAACTCCTGCTCTGTATACTTTCTAGGTCAGTCACTCAGATAGCAATAAATCCATTAGATAAGTATGACAGCCAAGCAACTAGCAGCTTCATAAGGGGGCTGAGATTGAAGCCATTGGAGAAAAATCACAGCCAGGCAACTAGAAGTTTCATAAGGAAGTCAGCTATTTGAAGCCAATGGATATGACCCACAACTGGGCAACTAGCATATTTATAAGAAGGTCAGCTTTTGAAACCATTGCATTAGAATGATAGACAACTGACAGTTTAATAACGCGGCCAGCTATTGAAGCCATTGGATAATAATCACAGCCAGACAACTATCTTTTTATAGGGAAGCCAGTTATTGAATCCTACATCTTCTCAGCACAGGATTCCTTTAAGGTTTTCTTATGTGTTTGGTTCAGGTTTTGCACGCCTGGTCCTCCCCATTCCTTGCTGTGGAGGCTGATATAGCCGGTGACGTACTAGTAGTTTGTCTTTGAATGTTTCAGCTATTAGATCATATTGAATGGAACAGTTAGACTTGCCCTCCTAGTGAAAGATTTGGAAACTATATTCCTTCCCGAGTAGACCTTATATTTTCATCACAAGCCAAAACTAATACTCATTCAGAGAGCAGGGCAAGGAAAGGTGCCAATTGTGCCATCCTCCCACATAAAGAAACATACAGAGGTGATGTAACTGGCTCTGAGGCCCCAGTGCTCCTAGTAAATGATATGGATGTGATTTGGGATCTCAGTGCTTGTCGCCATTGTATCCATTTTCTGCACATGATCATGTCTCTCGGGTTTGGTAAAAAAATATATCAAGAAAAGAGTTATTTTATATATGCTTTTTATGTGCAAAAAAAATACCTGTTGATTCTGCCAGAAATCTTATAAACTGTAATGCGAACAGAAGAAACAACATGCCAAATAGACAATTCAAAGTTCACATAATCTTTATTCTTGAGAATAGTGTCACAACCGATAAAAAAAACAGTAGCCAACACCTTTCAGGAGCCAACAAAAAATCCCCCTTCAGGGATAATGTATGGATTATGTAATTTGTGCTTTAGCCCCAAAAAAGGGGAATATTTTGGCCCCCAAAATGCATTGGATACTTTTTTCTATTGGTTGTGACACCATTCTCAAGATTAAAGGTTATATGGACTTTTGAACAGATTAATTGGTGCTTTGTTTCTTTTGTTTATAAGTGTATAAGGAAAATGAATGCAGCAACCACATCCAAGGACTGATAAACTGCAATATTCTACATGTTTATTCTTGGGTTTAAATGAGATTGATGAGATGAGTATGGGTGTATATTCCGGAAATGCTTTCATACCTGTGCAGTCCTGTGAGTTCTCAGTACGAAAGGCCTGTAAGATGGGCATCTTTGGAGGTTGAAAAAACAAAGGGATTTGAGTCCAAAATGGGGACTTTCCATTCGTGAAACTGAAGCCTCATACACACGACTGTTTTTCCCGGCAGGAAAACTGCCAGGAGAGCTTTTGGCAGGGAAAACCGGACGTGTGTATGCTTCCTCGCAGTTTTCCCATCAGGAAAACAGCTGGGAATTAGACATGTGCACAGAATTTTTTTTCGTTTTTTTTTGTTCTGTTTCGTATCGTTCCGTAGGTTCGTTCCCGTTCGTTTTTCGTAAGACGCCCGTTTTCCTGTTCGTTCCCGTTCGTTTTTCGTACGACGCAATTTTTTCGTATTCCGATCGTTTCGTATTTTGGTTACCGTTTTATTTTCGTACATGCGGGATGGTTCGTTATTCTGTTTAATTCATGTTCGTTACTTGTTAGACAATCATTTTCGTGATTTTTCGTCATTTTGTACTTTCGTAAATATATTGCGGGATTCGCGGCACTTTCAACACGCGGCTCATCCATATTAACTATTGTTAAGCCCCATACACTTGGTCAGACTTTTTTACCACAACAAACATAAAAATGATCGTTTTACCGAACGTTCGTTCGTTTTTAAACTCCATCAGAAAACCATTTTTGGGTTCCAGGTTCAAAAGTCTGGCCAACTGATCTCTCCCTTTAGACGAAAATCCACAGAAAAGTTTATTTGGCTTTACTGTACTACTGTACTCAGCACAAAAGAGAAGCTGCTTCACTAACTAACTACACTCACTGCCCATTCAAAAAAACGAAAATGACATCTTATAACAAAAGATTTGCATTCTGTATTTTGAAAACAAATTACGAACAGAAAAAAGGAATTCAGAATACAGAATACAAATCTTTTGTTATAAGATGTCATATGAACATACAAACAGAAAAAGGATTCAAACAAAATACAGAATGAAAATCTTTTGTTAGAGGTCATATGAACAATGAACATACGACTGAAAATCAAAATACGAACAGAACAAGGATTCAAACAAAATAAAGAATGCAAGTCTTTTGTTATAGATGTCATATTCGTTCTTTTGCCGTTTTCGTTTTGTCATATTTTATTATTTATTATAGTATTTGTCATACATCGTTCATTCGTAATCCCGTCGTTTTCGTATTTTGGTGCTTAAATTTTTTCGTATGTACACATTATTCTGCGGGTACGAAAATGAAAATTTTCGTACGAAAATAACATTCGTACGAACGGGAATGCACATATCTACTGGGAATCCCGTCGGGAAAATAGAGAACCTGCTCTCTATTTTCCCGTCGGTATTCCCGGCGTTTTTTTTTTTCACCAGATCTACTACTTACCTATGGGAAAGACTGCGAGACAATGCCGATGGAGCATACACATGGCCGGGATTCCCGGCCAAAGCTCCATGGCAGTTTTCCTGCCCGGTTCTCGGCATTCCTCTCGGTTTTCTCGGCTGACTTTTTACCGCAGAGAAAACCAAGCGTTTGTACAGGGCTTGTTAGTTGGAAGTTTGTGATAGTGAATACCGGTACCTTGCAGTATTTTAAAATACCCATTCTCTTCTCTCTAGGTATGAATAAAACATCCCAATTTTCCTGTGAAGCTCATAATGGAAAAGGTGTGACCACATCCAGGACTGCAACAATTAAAGGTATACTATATAGGCTAATGGAAGGTTAGACAATGGATCATACTGTATAAAAGTTACAGTGGTAGATAATTCACATAATGGGAGACAAAACAGACCGAGTGGCTGAGATCTGTTATTTTATAGAATGTCCAATAAGGATCAAATCCTGGATAGACAATGGCCCAGATTCAAGAAGCTATTGCGCCCGCGCAACCATAGGTTGCGCGGCGCAATAGCTGTTTTGCTCCCGCGTAGCGAATGCCCCTGATTCAGGAACATCGCTACGCAGACTGCAGCCTAGGATATGACAGACATAAGCCTCCTTATGCCTTCATATCTCAGGCTGCATACTTGCGTTGTCCGCTAGGGGGCGCGGCCATTGTGATCGGCGTATAGTATGCAAATTGCATACTACCACCGATTCACAAAAGTTGCGCGGGCCCTGCGCACGCAAGGTACGGAGTTTCCGTACGGCGACTTTAGCGCAAGGTTGCTCCTGCTATAGCAGGGGCAGCCAATGCTAAAGTATAGCCGCCCTTCCCGCTCGTGAAATTTAAATTTCACGTCGTTTACGTAAGTGATTCGTGAATGGCGCTGGACGCCATTCACGTTCACTTAGAAGCAAATGACGTCCTTGCGACGTCATTTGCCGCAATGCACGTCGGGAAAGTTTCCCAACGGAGCATGCGCTGTTCGCTCGGCGCGGGAGCGCGCCTAATTTAAATGATTCCCCGTCCCCGGCGGGATCATTTACATTAGGCGCCCTTACGCCGGGCTATTTAGCATAGCGCCCGCGCAATTTACGGAGCTACTGCTCCGTGAATCGCGGGCATATCAAAATATTTGCGTGGGCGCAGAGCAAAAATCGTTGCCCTTTGCCCACGCAAATATTGCGCGGATCTACCTGAATCTGGGCCAGTGTGAGTGGGTGGAAATCAGATTATGTATAGTACAGTGTGTGAGCATGGGGGGGCTGGGGTAGTTGTGGCTATATCTTGTTTTAGTCTTGTGTGTATGGGGCAGATTCTGTAATGTACAGTTTTCATGGGGAAATTCCTATATTGTATACGTTGTTTATGGGGGAAGTTGTGTGTTGTTCAGTATGCATGTTATACTGTCAGAACCAGTACAATGGTTAGCTGGGGGGCATTAGACCACAAACTGTTTAGGCAAGGGTGTTAGATTCTGTATATTACAGACTTGGTGGGGATTGGGTAAAGTTGGGTCATTTCCTGTATTGTATAGTGTGGGTGGGCAGGTGGTGGCATGAGATCCTACTTGCACAGCGTGGGTGAAAAAGAGTGAAGTTGGGTTATATTCCACCAGTGTTTGGGGGTAGGTGGTGACTATAGATCCTATATTGTATAGTGTAGATAAGTAGATATGTAGGTTGCGAAATTCGATCATATATTGTACAGTGTGAGTAGGTAGGGATGAAGTTGAGTCATGTCTCTTATTGTACAGAGTGGTGGGTAAGTGTTGAAGATAGGTCCTACCTGAATAGAGTGGATGGTGAGTGGATGGGGGTGAAGTTGGGTTATATCCCTTATTATTGTACAGTGTGTGTGGGTAGGTGGTGACATTAGATCCTATATTGTATAGTGTAGCTATGTAGGTTGCGGCATAAGATCATATATTGTATAATGTGGGTAGGTAGGGATAAAGTTGAGTCATGTCCCTTATTGTAAAGAGTGTGTGGGTAAGTGTTGGAGATATATCTTTCTTTTACAGTGTGGGTGGATGGGGATGAAGTTGGGTTATATCCATAGGTGTGTGCAGCTTTTGGCATTAGGGTGTGCACCCCAAAGCTCAAACACACCATACTGATCGCTCACGATGTTGATTCAGAAAGGGAAGGGACCGTAAACTACATACTTAATGGCCTCTTCCCACATTCATCCTAAAACATCCCCGCAGCAACAACCGGCGGGAGAGGAGGGAAGCCAGCAGCACTGCAGGGGGAAGGGGGGAAGCCAAGGCAGTAGGGTGAATCTGTGCTGCACAGGGTGATTAGGGTGTGCCTGGGCACACCTTGCACACCATGTGCGCATGCCTATGGTTATATCCCTTATTGTACAGTAAGGATGGGTAGGTGGTTGCACTAGATCCTATATTGTATAGCAAAGGTTGATAGTTTGTGACATTAGATCATATGTTGTACAGTGTGGGTAGGTAGGGATGAAGTTGGGTCATGTCCCTTATTGTACAAGGTGGGTGGGTAAGTGGTGAAAATAGATCCTATTTGTACAGTGTGGGTTGGTGGGGGTGAAGTTGGGTTATATCCTGTATTGTACAGTGTGGGTGAGTGGGGGTGATGTTGGATCATGTCTCATATTGTATAGTGTGTGTGGGAAGGTCCTTGTGTTTAATCCTATATTGTACAGTGTGTGTAGGTGGGGGTGAAGATGGATTGTGTCCTGTATTGCATAGTGTGGGAGGGGAGTTGATGGCGTTAGATACTATATTCTACATCTTGGATGGAAGGGGGTAAAGTAAGGTTATATCCCTTATTGTACAGTGTGAGTGGGTAGGTGGTCATGTTTGATCCCATATTGTAGTGTTGGTGGGGTTGAAGTTAGATCATGCTGTATATTGTATAGCATTGGTGGGGAGTTGATGTTTTTAGATCTTATATTGTACATCTTGGATGGATAGGGGGGGGTTTGGGTTATATCCCTTATTGTACAGTGTGGATGGGTAGGCAGTGATGTTAGATCCTATATTGTATAGTGTGGGTGGGGTTGATGTTGGCTTAGGTCCCATATTGTTTAGTGTGGGCGGGTAGGTGGTCGTTTTTGATTCCATGTTGTACAGTGTGGGTGGGGTTGAAGTTGAAGCATGTCGTGTATTGTATAGTATGGGTGGGGAGTTGGTGGTATTGGATCTTATATTGTATATCTTGGATGGATAGGGGTGAATTTGGGTTATACTCCTTATTGTACAGTATGGATGGGTAGGCTGTGATGACGTTAGATCCTATATTGTATAGTGTGGGTGGGGCTGATGTTGGATTATGTCCCATATTGTATAGTGTGGGCGGGGTTGATGTTGGCTTAGGTCCCATATTGTATAGTGTGAGCGGGTAGGTGGTCGTGTTTGATCCCATATTGTACAGTGTGGGTGGGGTTGATGTTGGCTTAGGTCCCATATTGTATAGTGTGGGTGAGTAGGTGGTCGTGTTTGATCCCATATTGTACAGTGTGGGTGGGGTTAAAGTTGGATCATGTCGTGTATTGTATAGTATGGGCGGGGAGTTGGTGGTATTAGATCTTATATTGTACATCCTGGGTGGATAGGGGTGTATTTGGGTTATACTCCTTATTGTACAGTGTGAGTGGGTAGCAGGTGTTGTTGGATCCAGTATTGTACAGTTTGGATGGGTAGGGGTGGAGTTGAGTTACACTATTTTCCTTATTGCACAGTGTGGGTGGCTAGATGGCGGTGTTAAATTGTGTAATGTACAGAGGGTGGGGGGTGAAGTTGGGTATAATCTTGTATTGTATAGTGGGGGAATCAGATCCTGGATTTTGCAGGGTGTGGTGGTGGGGTTTATTTCCCCCCCTCTCTGTCAGAAGGTAAAAGGTACGTCTGCCCCAGAGTTGGGCATTAAATGATAGGGTTGCTCTCACCGTGTCTGTATCTTAATACAGGCCTGATTGTGCAGATGAGTTCCTGAACCTTACATTATGGAGGGATATTAGTCAGGGTCCAGTTATGGTGGGGCAGACCGAACCCTTTTGTATGAAGGGTTACACAGTAAGGTGCCGGTATAAAGACCGTTTCATGAACCCACGACCTGCGGCTTCACGCTAATCATTCCCACCTGTCAGCAGAGCTGGTGACACATCCTTGTGGAAGATTCTTGCTGGAAGAATGTGGCTGATTCATTTGTTTAGATCCAGCATGGTCTGACACAGTGCCCACTAACTCCGTTGGCATCCGCGGGAGGAAAGGAAGGGGGGACCAGGCTTATGTGAACTTCTACATATCTGCAGTGATTCATTGTATCACAATTTCCTTTCAATAAGTATTTGTCTCAAACCATAACACGCTCCTTCCCCACCTGCTGTCTCCAAGCTTTGAAATATATTTGTATAACAGAACCATCAGAAGAACGGGATTGACTTCACTGGCTGCAGTGTCAAATATTTTTACACCAGTCAGAGAAGAAGAATCTATCAAAAAATGTAACCTTGGCAAATCATATTAAATAATTCATAATTAGAACAATATGAGGGTGTGTCTCGCTATCTGAATATATTAGATGTTAGTGCAAAACTCAAATTTTAATAAAACTTTCCATTTTGCAGCTTTGGGGATATTGGACTAACAATGTGGCACAAAGTGCAGCAAGTTATTGCAACCAATTAAAATTCTTCATAGAAACATGTTACAAGTAAAACACAAAGACTGTCATTGAGATCTTCTGCAAATGCTGGTTGGATGGCAGTCATGCTGATCCTCTGCTTTGAAATTTTTGAGTCACTAACCTAGAACAGTGTTTCTCAATCCCCTGTTGGGCCTCCCTCCTTCCGACCCTCCGGGCAGTTATGGATTACCTAACATCCCACAGTCCCTCCCAGCTCCCATAGTGCCCCCTAACCTTCCATAGTGGTTTGCAGTGACCCTTAACCTTCCACAGTACCCCTGACCTCCTTAGATCCCTCTGAGCCCCACTGCTCCCCAACCACCCACAATGCCACCCAGCAACCTGCAGTTCCCCTTAGCTTTCTGCAGAGCCCCCCGTAGTTCCCCCAATCTCCAACAGTTTCCACCAACCAACCCACACCCTCAGGGCTTTATAGTCCCCCACAATTACCCCCAGAAACCTCAACCCCCTAAATCACTTTAGAACACCCATTTCCTTACAATGACTCCCCAACCACCCACAATGCCACCCAACACCCTGAAGTGCTCCGTAGCTTGCTGCAAAGCCACCTGCCCCCCTACCTCATGGTTACCCCATTTCCAACCCCCCCCCCCCCCCCAGGGTCCTGCAGTGTCCCCACAGATATCCACAGCTCCCTCCAGAAACCTCATGCCTTTGAGGCCACAAAATCTGCTGCAGCGTTCCCTAACTAACTCCAGAGCCCCAATTTTCATTTCCCCATTTGGCTCTCTTGCTCCCCTCTCAATACTTCACCTAATCTCCAAGAGTGTCCGCCATCCCTCTTGGGGCCCTACAGTCCCCTACAGTTACCCCCAGCTCCCTACAGAATTTGTATCCCCTACAACGTCACAAAGTCTGCTGCACTATCCCCTAACTTCCTCCAGAACCCTTATTTCCCCACAGTGACACCCAGCCTATTCTCAGCCTTCTAGCATATAAACTCATATCTTTTATTCCCATACTTTTATAGTGGGTGTATAAACTTTTTTTTGGAAGAATTTACTGAGCACTGGTCTCAATAAGTCAGAGAACCACTGACGTAGAACATGTATGCAGATAAGCACTTTTGATCCTCCTGACTTTCTTGATCTACATGCTTGTTCCAGGTTAGCGGGGCCAGTGGATCAGATAAGTCACCCATAAACTGGTATTTTCAGAAGGACATCAGCCATCGTAGCATCCCCTGCCCCATGCTTCTTCCATTTCACTGATTTAATGGTGTAGTGCTACTCCCATTGGAGCCTCTGGGATTTTGCCCAGGTTCGTTCCCAGTGGATTGCCCTGCATGAAAAAAATGGGCATTATTGCCTATAGCAACCAGAATTATTTTTTTTAAAAGACTCCATAAAATGAAACATCGTGGCACTTGATTGGCAGCTATGGGCAAAAATTTCACTTTTCTCTCAGTTCCCTTTCTCTATCAGACACATTGGGCCAGATTCACAAAAGAGATACGACGGCGTATCTCCTGATATGCCGTCGTATCTCTGTTTTAGGGCCGTTCTAACTATGCGACTGATTCATAGCATAGCTAGCCCTAAGATCCAACAAATGTAATTGAATTACACCGTCGGATCCTAGGATGCAATACATCGGCCGCCGCTGGGGGGAGTTTGCGTCGTAAACCAGCATCGGGTATGCAAATTAGCAGTTACGGCGATCCACAAAGGTTTTTCCCGTCGTTACGTCGTCGCAAGTTTTAGATTCCCGTCGCAAAGATAGGGCTGCTATTAACATGGTGTAAAATTACTCCACCATGTTAAAGTATGCCCGTCTTTCCCGCGTCGCTTTTGAATTTTTTTGTTTTCCCGGCGTAAGTACGTTACGCACGTTGCGATTCTCAACACGACGGCGCGTCGTAATTTTGCGCAAAGCACGTTGGGAAACTTGCGACCGGAGCATGCGAAGTATGTCCGGCGCGGGAGCGCGCCTAATTTAAATGGTACCCGCCCCATTTGAATTGGACCGCCTTGCGCCGGACGTGTTTACGATACACCGCCGCAAGTTTCCAGGTAAGTGCTTTGTGGATCGGGCACTTAGACTGAAAATTTGCGGCGGTGTAACGTAAACGGGTTACGTTACGCTGCGCCGCAAGTACGAGAATCTGGCCCATTGTCCCTAGCATTGTTTTATCTAAATGGTGAGATTATATTGTGCCAGTGATGTTTTCTATTAATGATGTTTCATTGTTACTAAGCAATTAACCATGTATCTGCCGATTGCAGTTCTACCAAGGAAACCGGTGGACCTAAAACTGGTGACACAGAATACAACAGAGCTGGAGATATCATGGCTTCCTGGAGAGAGTGGAGCCCACCAGGTGTATGTGTGTACAGTGCAGGTAGGGGACACATCGTTACAGAAGCTATATTGATCTAATATTCATTAACATGCTATAAAATATTTTCAATGGTATGGATATTTTTACAAAGTTACATTGATCCAGCTTGGACCGATGTAACTATGTACAGTGAAAAGAAACCCCACCACCACACCACAGTTTTTGTTTTATACAGCTGTATTTACAAATGCAACTTATAACATCCAAGTGAATGATATAACACCAACATGTAAAAAAAAAACAGGATCACTGAGTTGGAAAAAGGATCACCCCCCTTGTGTTAGTATTTTGTTGGACCACATTTTGCTTTTATGACAGCCTTTAGTCTGTTGGGATATGTCTCTACTAGCTTTGCACATCTACAAAGCTAGTATATTTGCCCCCTCTTCTTTGCAGAATTGTTCAGCTAAATTTGATGGTGACTGTTTGTGAACTGCTGTCTTCAAACCATTCCACAGATTTTCAATGGGGTTTAAGTCTAGTCCCTGCCTAGGCCATTCACCTTTTTCTACTTTAACCACTTAAGTCCCGGCCATATTGCTGGTCAAAGACCAGGCCACTTTTTGCGATTCGGCACTGTGTTGCTTTAACTGACAATTGCGCGGTCGTGCGACGTGGCTCCCAAACAAAATTGGCGTCCTTTTTTCCCACAAATAGAGCTTTCTTTTGGTGGTATTTGATCACCTCTGTGGTTTTTAATTTTTGCGCTATAAACAAAAATAGAGCGTCAATTTTGAAAAAAAATAATATTTTTTACTTTTTGCTATAATAAATATCCCCCAAAAATATATAAAAAAACTATTTTTTCCTCAGTTTAGGCCGATACATATTCTTCTACATATTTTTCGTAATTTTTTTTGCAATAACAGTTTATTGACTGGTTTGTGCAAACGTTTTGGCGTTTACAAAATAGGGGATAGTTTTATGGAATTTTTTGCGGCACTCCACTCTTACAGTATTTTCTAACAATCAATGAATTGACTGCATAGAGCAATGTCTCCACATAAAAACCAACCTTCCCTGATGCTTTTTACCACTTGCTCACACCAATAGGTTGTTCTTTCATATTTTCAATGGAGAGTGGAGACAGACTATCATGGCCAGTGCCAAGTTGTTCATGTCCCATAGATGCCAGTTTTTAGATCTATGTCTAGATCCAGTCTATGGACCTGTGTGTGTTTCTAGTTCAAGGTCCATGAGATGAATAGGAGTAGACTAGAAATAATTGAAATACAATGTGGAAATGAATAAAGAAGTTTACATTTCGACCATAGATACGCTTTAACGTTTTTCAGATCCCTCTTAAATCTGAAGCATGCTGGAGTTCTAGGATAGTGACAGTTTAATGGGTCAATACTTCCTGCAAACAGAGTTGGCTAATTCCATCAACTGACCTGCCATTAAAATGAATAACCTTTGCCTTTTCCACTTCACACATCTGTACTGAGTATGTGCTTGCCACATAATGGGAGGTAATGGCATTGTCACATTCCTTGAGATACGTTTCTGGAGAGCAGTGAGGGATAATGTTGGTCAGACATGGGACATCATTACTCACTGGTAACAATAGTGCCTGCTGAGAGTCCGGAATACCTTTAGGCGATCTGTCTTTTATCACAATCCATGCAATGTGTAGAGGGAGGGCGATGAAGTACTTGCAGACTGGCATGTTTAGTAAGTAGCAGTGGGATGAGTGTGATGAGTGTAGCCTGAAGGATCTTTACCTACCAATACAAACGTTGAGTAGGGCAATTATTTTGGATACATCAAGTTCGTTATTTTAGTTGCTAATAACTATTATGTCTGAGCAACAAGCTTCTTAGGAGTCATGCACACTGGATGTGTTTATCGTTGCTCCTAGGGGCGTCTGGTACTTGTTTTGTTTTTTTGCATCTGAATGCCCCTGCATGTTAGCCTAGGGCAGTGATGGCGAACCTTGGCACCCCAGATGTTTTGGAACTACATTTCCCATGATGCTCAACTACACTGCAGCGTGCAGGAGCATCATGGGAAATGTAGTTCCAAAACATCTGGGGTGCCAAGGTTTGCCATCACTGGCCTAGGGGGTTAATTTACTACAGGCAAGTAGACTGTGCATTTTTTAAAGTGCAGTTGCTCCAGAGCTTAAAGTAGTGCAGTGCCACGTCCTGACTGTAGTAGGAAAATTAATGTTGGAGGAAAACAAAAGTGGACTTTATAGGCACTAATCCTTGAAACAAAGGTATGTTTTATTGACGCAATCCCAAAAAGGCTATTGAATCAACATTACAGTGGATATTTATAAAATACATTAAAAACAAGAAAATAATTCTCACAAAAATGCCTCCTCTTCCTTACATACCGTGTTTCCCCGAAAATAAGCCCGGGTCTTATATTGATTTTGGCAACAAAAGACACAGTAGGGCTTATTTTTGGGGTAGGTCTTACTATGTAATGTGCTGTCTTCTCTTCCCCTATCTCTACCTGCCTGTTAGGAATCCCCAGTGTGAACTTAGTTAAAATGCTTGTAAAATCTTGTAATCCACTCTATTACTGTAGTATATAATGTACAATGTGTGTGTTTCTGTAATATAATTGTGCCAAATACCTTCATTATAGCACCGCTCTGCGCTTTTGTGACCTGCCGGAGCTCTCTTGCCTGCATTTATATTACAGAAACACACACATTGGTACATTGTGTACTACTGTAATAGAGTGGGTTATAGGATTTTACAAGCATTTTAAACTAGGGCTTATTTTCGGGGTAGGGCTTATATTGCAGTCCTCCTGGAAAATTACACTTGGTCTTATTTTAGGGGTAGGTTTTATTTTCGGGGAAACAGGGTATTTAGAATTTATTTTCGAAACCTTATGGGATAACTGTCCCTCTTACTTGAACACGCTGCTTGATGCTTGCAACATCCTTATTGACCAAAGAATCTGACCAGCATATTTACCTTTTGGCGCCTGTTTGGATAGATTCCCAACTGCCTTATCACCAGGACCGTCCGACAAAACAGGTACTTGATCTACCATAAACAGTACCTCCTACCAGGTTCCATATCTAACCTTATCCATTACCGTGGATGAAATATCAATAGCTCCTGAAGAAGCGATCAACCGCGAAACATGTAGAGCTTGTTTGAAACCTACCGATACACATGTTAGCTATCAACAGTTGTTGATGTCTCCTTTGGACCAGTATTGGTTTAATATTAATGCTTTGTGAAATTATTACAAATTTTTTTGTGACAATTATTTTCTTGTTTTTAATGTATTTTATAAATATCCACTGTAATGTTGATTCAATAGCCCTTTTGGGATTGCGTCAATAAAACATACCTTTGTTTCAACGATTAGTGCCTATAAAGTCTGCTTTTGTTTTCCTCCAACATTAATTTTCCTAAATTAGTAAAGTTGTTGACTTCATAGGGACATAGGTCCTCAATGTGTAAACAGACAATGAAAGAGGAAATGTTTATTGCTGAATGCAACTTCTTACTTCTGCATTCATTCAGGACATGTATAGAAAAACGAAACTATTTTTGGGTATTGTTTTTAAGAAAACTTTTTGTGTAATGTGTCACAGAAGTGCTTTCTGTTTAGGTTCACTTAAGGTGGAACATTTCCTTTAGACTATTATGAAATTTGAAAATGTGCAATACAGTCAAATCATGTGGACTGGTCATGTAATGTCATAGATCAGGGGGTCTGCAAACCTTCTAAACAAAGAGTCAGTCCTTCAGATTCAGGATAAAGGCAAGCGAAGGTCCACATCCGGCCCCTGGGCCCCAGTTTGGAGACCACTGTTATAGATGTAATGTCTATTTAAAATGTAACATATTTGTAATTGGCCAGTTCATATTAAAGGAGTAATATATTAATGTCTATATAGGATATAATATAATTATATTAGGATCATGTGCAGTGGTAAAGTCATAGTGGAGATGTAATGTTCTATGTCTTTAAAGGACAAAATAGAACAGTACACTTTGCAAGTGCAGTTGCTCAAGAACTTAGTGTAGCGCCAGGTTACTTCCAAGTACCGGTGCTGACAAAATTTAAGGGATAATCAGAGTATAAGTGGCTCTGATTTCGATTTCAATTCTAGAAGGGGCATCTGTTTCGGCTTGGCTGTGCTGTGGGCCCATTCTGTTGTTGCTGGGGTGTTATACCACCCCGAGGCAACAGGTGGCACCAGTGGAGTCGAGGTTTGGGTGCCTCTTGCCAGCAGCCAATGAGGAGAGAGTGTTCTCTCGCAGGGCATGCTGGGAGAGGGTACTTCTGGAACAGACGCCTTTGAGGCGGGGGTCTTCTTCCGGTGTGGCGCCCACCTTCAGGGTGTCCACACCTCACGGCTCTCTGCGAAATGGCCCACCAGGCCAAGGTGTGCGTGCCACGCGGTGCTCCTGGTTCCGTGACCATGATGGTTCGGAACGTTTAAGCTGTGGCGGGGCCCCAGTGATCGACTGGGTCCCCAATCCTGAGAAGATCCCAAGCGTTGTTCCTTTGAGGGAAAGCTGTTCGGTGGGGAGTCCGCCTGAGGAGAGCCAAGAGAGACTGGCCTTCCAATAGGGCCTCGACAATCCACCGGGGATCAAGGTATCCAAACACTGAGAGGGTGGACGTTGGTCACCTGTCAGTCAGTACCTAACTGCAAACTACCTGAAGGAGATCCAGGCACAAAGTCTACTGGGGAGAATTGTTCTCCATGATCTAAGTTATAGGGAGGGTCTGTGGCAGAGACTTTCTTCCCTCAAGGTTCCAAGTGATACTCTGGCTGCCAGGTCGGTGAAAGAGGCCTGTCCAGGTACACTAAACCCACTCTGGCGAGAGTGGCGACGAAGAAACAAAGTGGTTGGAAGCAGGACTGTTTCCATATCGTTATACCTGAGTCTGCTATTTCTCCTTTTTCTACATCTTTACCCTCCACTGAAAGTTTTATTGTTTTACCTTGTTGGGTAAATAAAAGTGCAAGAGAAAGACACCTGCTATGTGGACATTCCATTACTATGGCTCTCATCAACTACCCTAGACGGCAGAGTCACAGAGGTAACAGGCCAACCCATTCAATAACCGGCGGCTCCTTCGGGGGTGAACGCTACATTAGTATATGAAGAGAAGCTCTGCTGACTGATGTAGCACCCTGATGTTTAGGCAGGGCTGCTGTTAATTTTTTTTGCCAGGCGATAATTGCCTTGGCCAATTGTTAGGAGATCAATTGATTTCCCCCTAATTCTGGAATTGCTGCACATCTCTCTTCTGTCACTAGGTGGCCTGGTATCTGGTGACATTGGATAAGACAAGGGCATAGCAAGGACAGATTAGGCATGAATGGTGTGTCTCAGCCAATGGGCATGGATTTTCTTAGCTCCCTTAGCCTGCTGGGAGAGCCTATTTATTTGGGTGGAGTCAGGTGATCAGGGCTCTGTTCCACCTGGACGGCTGTTGCCCTGGGCTGCTAGGCCGTAACCCTTAGGCCTATCCCAGGACAATCTGTCTGCTAGGCTGTCTGAGGGCCTATCCATAAGTAGGAGAGCAGCATAGGGTTGGGACTGTGGGCTTGTAGTCCAACCAGAAGTAACGGTTCCGCCAGCCGGGGAAACAGTTGTGGTCGGAGGTAAAGGGGAAGTGCCAAGTCAGGGACTCAGCGGGACAGCATAGGTGACGCTTGTGGTGCATCTGTGAGGGCCAAGCCAGGGACCCAGCGGTGAAGTGGGGGTGACGCTTGAGTAAAATACTGAGTGCTAACAGTGGAAGAGCTCAGGGCATCCAGTGTCTATTGGATCTGAAGTCTAGTGAGAGAGACTGGGAGCTCATTGAGTGAAGACCCACAGTGAGTGATTGTGGAGTAAGCTGAGAACTGTTCATGTTGCAAATAGTTGGATACAATTTACAGTTAGTAATTTTACAAGACTGTTGCCATGGGGGACAGTGTCCTACCTATACAGAAGGGGTGTCCAGCTGGAGTCCTTCACCTATATAGTTGTTTGCCTATAGAAGTCTCTGAGTCTGCCAATTAACATTGCATCTATCTAAGGGTGTCCTGGCCCTAACCCTCTCTCCCACTGTTCTGTCAAGAGACAATCAGGGGCGAACTGACCATTGAGGCACTCGGGCACTGCCGAGAATATGTAAATGACGTAGATACGCCTATTCACGAACGTACGCTCGCCCGTCGCATGTAAGATACGCCGTTTACATAAGGCGTTTTCAGGCGTAAAGATAAACCACCAAAAAGATGGCGCAGCCAATGTTAAGTATGGACGTCGGACAGCCTTCGAATTTCACATCGTTTACGTCGTTTTCGTAAGTCGATTCAGAATGGGGCTGGGCGTAGGTTACGTTCACGTCGAAAGCAAGGAGTATTTGCAAAATGATACTGAGCATACGCGCGCATGCGCCGTACGATCGGCGCTTCATTTACATGTATGGTAATGAATCGTGAATTCATTACCATACAACACGCCCCCTACCTGCCTATTTTGAATTAGGCGGGGTTACGCCGGGCCATTTGCGCTACGCCGACGTAACTTAGGAGGCAAGTGCTTTGTGAATACAGTACTTGCCTCACTATCTTACGTCGGCGTAGTGCAAATGGGATGCACTACGCCTACCTAAAGATAGGCGGCTGTACATGAATCTACCTAAATCAGTTTTGGAGAATTGAATTCCACTTGCAAGTTTTGATTTCCTTTGCCTCTCGTGTTTCCTCATTTGCTGAACCACCGCGGTTTCTCCGGGGCTTTACACGAATTTATCTGGATGAGGAAGAGTGACAACAATTACTTTGTATTCTAATCATAGGGAACTGTCAGTGAAACGTTGTGGTTTAATGACATCATTAATACAAAAATATACAACATTAATTATAAAATATGTGTTGAAGCGGTATATTTATATGTGACTTTCACCAAACATTCACTGGTAGTGAATCAATCACTGTCATTTAACCACTTCATCATGTCCTGCCTTAGCACATAATCGGCTGGATGGGAGCAGCACCAATGGGGCGTACCCATACGTCCTCCCGCATTGCTTAGCGACAGGAACTGTGACCCGCTGTCAGACGAACGCTGATTGTTGTATGCGGTCGCTGTGCGTAATCCTGGTGCCATTGTGATCGCACAATGCTGGCATTTTTTACTACTGTATGAGATCTGTTATTGGTCACAGTGATCACATGGTACCAGAGCCAATCACAGTGGCCCTGTACCATGTCATAGCTGTGACCAATCACAAGGATTGATGATTGAAACCTCTGTGCAATCTTTTAACGATTGCCTAGTGATCATCACTGTAATAAGCAATCACATAACAAAATCCTGATCACCCCCGCAAAGTAGTACAGAGTCACTATGATAACACTGCACTGCTCTGGTGACAGTATGTAAAAATATATATATATTTATTGTAAATTCTATTAGCCTGATTCACAAAGAGTTACGCCGGCGTATCAGTAGATACGCCATCGTAACTAGTAATCTAAGCCGTCGTAAGTTTAAGTGTATGCTCAAACTGAGATACACGTAAGCCTAACTAAGATACGACGGCCTACACCGTCGTATCTTAGGGTGCAATATTTCCGCTGGCCACTAGGTGGCGCTTCCGTTGAGTTTGGCATAGAATATGCAAATGAGTAGATATGCCGATTCACGAACGTACGCTTGCCCGTCACAGTAAAGATACGCCGTTTACGTAAGGCGATTCCCGGCGTAAAGTTAGTCGAACAAATAGTTAGCCTACTCAATGTTAAGTATGGCCGTCGTTCTCGCGTCAAAATTTGAAAAATTTACGTTGTTTGCGTAAGTCGTCCGTGAATGGGGCTGGAAGTCATTTACGTTCACGTCGAAACCAATACGTCCTTGCGGCGTACTTTGGAGCAATGCACACTGGGATATGTACACGGACGGCGCATGCGCCGCTCGTAAAAAACGTCAATCACTTCGGGTCACGAGTAATTTACATAAAACACGCCCCCCTCATCCTCATTTGAATTAGGCGCGCTTACGCCGGCCTATTGATGCTACGCCGCCGTAACTTAGAAGGCAAGTGCTTTGTGAATACAGCACTTGCCTCACTTACTTACGGCGGGGTAGCGTATATGCGATACGCTACGCCGCCGCAAAAGTAAGCCGTCCTACCTGAATCTGGCTATATAACTTTTACATGGACTGAAAATGATACACTGATTTGGGTTATGTTTAGAAATGTAGCAGAATACATTTAGAAAACTGTAAAAAAAAGATTATTTGTTTGCACAATTTTATAATAGATATAAAAATATTTAATTTTCAGTATTTTTCTTTTCTTTATATAGCAAAAAATAAATAAATCAATAAATAAAAAACCCAGTGGTGGTAAATACCACAAAGGGAAATCTCTATATTTCTAAAAAAAAAAAATGATAAAAATGTAATTTGGGTATAGTGTTGCATGACTGTGTAATTGTCATTCAAACTGTCACAGCGTTGAAAGCTGAAAATTGGCCTGGACTAGAAGGGGGTGAAAGCGCTCCTTCTCTCTCAATGGCAAAGGTCGGCAGGATAAATGGAGGAGAGAATCTTACCAGCTGGGACACATTAATAAAAAACTGGCAAAGGCTCTAACCTCTTCTATTGTATATTCTTTAAAGTTCAAATCCAGGTAATAATTGTTTAATAAAATACAGTGAAAACTCAGATTGGGAGTAACGCGGTTAACAAGCGTTTTGCAATACGAGCACTGTTTTTTTTTTTAAATCCTGACTCAGTTTGCGAGTGTTGCCTCGCAACACAAGCAGGATTCAAGCCACAGCAGTGTGCAGTACCACATTTGGCCTGAGGTGGAGGGGTTCCGTAGCTGAGCGGAGCCGCTCAGAAATACTCGAAAAACCTCAGAAATACTCAGTCCCCAAGCCTTTCCAAGGCTTTCCGAGTTCAGCCGAGCTGTCCTCGGGCCTTTCCGAGTGTTTCCGAAGCTCTCCGGCGCCCCCCACCTCTGGCCACATGTGGTATTGCATGCAATTGAAGTCAATGCAGAACAAATTATCTTCGTTTCCATTGACTTCTATGGGGAAACTCGCTTTGATATGCGAGTGCTTTGGATTACGAGCATTCTCCTGGAACGAATTATGCTCGTAATCCAAGGTTCCACTGTATGGTAATAAGGGCTCCTTCACATGGGTGGCTGGGCCCAGGTGGTTGAGCCATGGTTTTACCGCTTCCAAATACCCTTCTGAATAAGGCAATGCAGACACTCAGGGCTCTACACATGCAACAGCCACAATGCTTTGCTTCACAGCCACATCAAAAATGAAACAGCATGTCGCTTTCGGCAGGCAATAACATTGACAAATGTTACCCATTGAAGTGAATGGGGCTCGCTGCAACTGCCCTACAACAGTGTGCAACGCTCGGGTTTGCATTTTCAGGTTTAAAACAGGTAGTAAGGAGGTGACATATCGCCTCCTTACCGCCTGTCAAATACCCTCTAAAAAAGCAATCCACCACTGATCACTTTTCAGAGGGGTGGCAATAATAGAGGCACATTTGAACGTCTTAATATGAATGAATATCTTCATACGTATATTTGTAGTACTCATCAAAAAATCAAATATGCAGCCAAAAGAATACTGCTATTTTCTTCACAAAGTTATTTAAAAAAAAAATGATCTGTACAACATTGCATGTGGCATGTATCTAACTCTTGGTATTATTTCCTTAGGCTACCACACCTCACAACCATCTTGGCCTGGTGCCCCACCACAAGATCTATAACCAGAACATCAATGTGCCCCCTTATAGCCACGTGATCAGTGGCCTGGCTCCCTATACAATATATGATGTCCGTGTGGCCTGTCTGAACAGTGAAGGGGTGTCCCACTGGACTGAATGGGTTGCTATGGAAACCATGGAAGGAGGTATGAAGGAGTGGCCTATGCTGAAAAATATATGCAGTGGAATTCAATAAAGCATCTATTGCATTTTCCTGGTTGTATTGGCCTTTTAAAACATCCTGTTAGGTTGCTAGGTAGTTAGACATATTTCGTTTTTGGCTCCTCTGTAATCAGTGGAGCAACTGTTGATTGCTTTTGGTTGTTCTGGGTTACACAGGCTGCAGGCTGTCCCCTGAAACCGGGGATGTCTGGTCACCCTACTTTAAGTATCGTTGCTTGTGCTGACTTTTTTATTTTATTTGAACTAAACCTAGACTTTAAATATTATTTTTTCATTGGTTTCACGGCTTATTTTAAAATCAGCAACTTTTATTGAAATTACAGCTGCTTCTATAAGTGTACCAGCTTCTCGGTGTACCACGTCAACATTCTTTCCAAGTATCTCTGTGTTGTCTGTAGTTTTTTTCTTTTTTCTGTCTCTGTTTCAACCATCATGTAATTCTGTTTTCTCTGTGTCTGTGTTTCTCCTGGCAGAGGAAGGAAAGCAACTGAACCTTTCAGAGGGGCTCCTATTCAGCTCGGGCCCCCAGGTTAATTAGTATACAAGACACAAGCATTTCTGTCTGTGTCAGCACCCTTGCCACAATTCCGGTAGTGGTGGGCCCAGCGTCTCTCCACTTCTCCTTCTGATATGTTCATTTATTTCACTTCACTTTTTTTTTTTTTTTACCACTTTTCTTTGTCTGAATGTCTTTGCCTTTCCACAGCTCCAGAGTTGTCATTGCGTGACTAGAAAGTAAAATGGAAATAAGTGATTATTATGATACACAATGCAGGGAATTCCATAAAAAGGTCTCAGGGAGTTGAAGAGGGTTTAACCCCCCCCCCCCCGTAAAGTTTGGCTGGAGTCCTTGGCCAAGGCAGGATTCCCCACCTGTTGTGCTTTAGTATATTTTGATGTGAAATAGGGACATGTGCTAAGTTTAGAAGCACACCTAATTACAATATATGTCAACCTCATACTTGGCAGATTCGCTGAGTGGTTTTGGCTTTCACGATGACGCATGTGAATTTTAGCGCATTGGTTTATTTGATAAGGCAGTGAGAGGAGTAATGCTAAATATGTAAAGCAGGGGGGTCAAGCTCAATTTCAGTGCAGGCTGCATCAGCATTATGGTTGCCCTCATAGGGCTGGTTGTATCTGTAAGACTATATAAATGTATCTACTCTTTATCATTAAAAATAATTGCCTCTGCATTCGATTATTATTGGTTTTAGTAATAACTTAAGACTTAAAGCGGTTCTCCACCCTAAAGTGGAGTCCCGCTGATCGGAACCCGCCCCCCCTCCGGTGTCACATTTGACACCTTTCAGGGGGGAGGGGGGTGCAGATACCTGTCTAAAGACAGGTATCTGCACCCACTTCCGGCCCGGCATTCTCGGGCAAAAGACGGGCATTCCGTCATATCCCGTCGCCCCCCCGTTGTGTGCTGGGAACACACAGCGGGAGCCAATCTGCGGGCGCGGCGCGACTCGCGCATGCGCCGTAGGGAACCGGGCAGTGAAGCCGCAGTGCTTCACTTCCTGGTTCCCTCAGCGTGGATGGCGGGGGGAGCAGCAGAGAGACGAGCGATCGTTCGTCCTCTGCTGCGATCGACCCTGGACTCCAGGACAGGTAAGTGTCCTAATATTAAAAGTCAGCAGCTGCAGTATTTGTAGCTGCTGGCTTTTAATATTGTTTTCCCATGGCACATCCGTTTTAAGCTGTGAAGGAAAGATGCAGCCCACCACAGAGCCCACTCACACAACTGTAGCAGATGATGCAAGTCTGAAAAGGAGGGTCGCACTCGCACACCTTTGGTATCATCCACAAGAAACTTAATTGGTGATTGAAAGACAGAATGTCGTTCTGCCATTGTGTTCTGTCTGAGCAGTCTCCAATAAAGTTTCTAGTGGGTGATACCAGCAGTGTGCAATCATCCTTTTCAACTAGCAGAGAATTGTATTAATCACATAATAATTATAAGCATGTGTCCAGAGCAGCCCCCCTTCCTTATATCAGATGCCAAGAGCCCTCCCACCATCAGAAGTCAAGTATCCCCTGCCCTTCCTTACATCACAGTGCACCCCCTTTACCTTGTGCTTCTGCAGGAAAGAAGCTGGGGGTGTCACTGGGAAGCAGAAAGTGCAGGGTCTGTAGAAGACCAGAGGAGGACTGGAGTAAGCTGCCAGAGACTGCTGAATGCTGAGACCAGGAGAGGCAGAGACGAGAGGGTGGCCAACTTGTACCAATATGTGCATCACTTCACCACGTGCTAAAATGTACTGCACTCACCAGAAATAGTTGACTTCTTGTTTACACAAAAAAGTTAAATAGAGTCTTTTATTGTATACACCTCCAGAAGTAGGACCAGTACTGTGATGCAGAAACCATATGCTCAATCAGGTAAGTATCCTTAGGTAATTACTGGCCGCCAACTCTGCTTGTCTCCAAAGTCCTCCAAGAACCATCCAGTGTTGACAAAAAAGAACATCAAGGAGAAGGGAGGCCTCCTATAGTGAAATACTGTTTATTAAGACCTTAAAATAAGGTACAATTACAATAGGTTAAAATGTGTTGGGCATTCATACAAGTGTACCAAGTAGCACTGCTGGCGATCCAGCGTGCGTTTCACCCTACCAGAAATGATATAACCAGAAGTCGCATCCACCGCATTTCATCACACAGATGCAAAATTTGCTTTTACTTGTAACCTTTTGTTGGTTTCTTACAGCATCTGCACTTATAGTAGAATAGGGGTTTCACATATACATTTATTCACTGGATGTTTTTTGCTTTATAGATGGGTGGATGTCTGCCCAACCTGTCAAGTGTTGGAACCCATGTTAATTTGTCCACCAGACACCATTTTGCTGGATACACACTATACAATTTTCTGTAGATTTTTTTTCTTTATAATATGAGGTCAAACCTTAAAGGGGAGTTCCAGGCGTTTTTAGTGTTTATTAAAAGTCAGCAGCTACAAAAAGTGTAGCTGCTGGCATTTAATAAACATGCACTCACCTGTTCCAGGGTCCAGCGACGTGCCGGCCGGAGCTCCGTTCCTTTCCCCCCCCCTCTCCGGCCACTGTCCTTCTTGTTAGTGTGGGAACCTAGCCGTGACAGCTTTTGGCTTCATGGCCGGGCACTCACTGTGCATGCGTGAGCGGCGCTGCGCACTGTGAGTGGTCAGGCGATCGCCTGGGACCTGTCACGTGTCCCAGGCGTTCGCCTACAGGGAGGGGCCGCCAAAAGGCGATATGACATATCGCCTTAGCGATCCCTGGGTGGAAGGAGGAAGTGGGACAGGATGTCCCACTCCTCCTGAAGCCACCACTCCCCCCCCCCCAAAAAAAATGACCTGCCAAATGTGGCATGTAAGGAGGCAAGAAGTGGATTAAGCGGAAGTTCCACTTTTGGGTGGAACTCCGCTTTAAGAGTTTCAATTTGTATGCAATCAGGCAGGCCCTTGCACTACATGGTTTTGGTAAATCTAAAGGAAATTAGACTACACAAGTTGTATAGTGTGTATGGGGTCTGACTCTGTACTTGAGTAGAAACGAATTGGGAGCATTTTGGGGATTTACTAGTTGTTGAATCTAACTAATGTAGCAATCTGTGCATTATGTTAACTGCTAATTCAACCTAATCATTTAGAAGCTCACAGTAATTTTGCAGACTATGACCACGTTATCTGTACAATTGCAGAGATGTCCACATTACAATCAGTAGGTTAATCCATTATACAATCCAATCCAATCCAATCCAAAATTGCCTTTATGTGACTGAATGTTCTTTGTCAAGATCCCTCATTCATAGTAGACTTTTGTTCATTCCTGTAGTTCCATCTGGTCCACCTGAAAATGTCACAGCAATAAAGAATGAAACTGTTACCGTTGTGACGTGGAGGGAGCCAAGACCCCCCCTAAATGGTGTATTGAGAGGGTACAAGCTGGCATACCAACCAAAGGACCAACCAGAGGTATCAGTACTGTTCTGTGTGTGTATTTGACTTGTGCTACTACAGTATACCTGGCTACCTGTTTACCTAACCCGCACGTAATGTTCTATTTTAGGTTGTGATGGATGCTGGGCTTAACAGTGAGGTGACCTTGGAGATTGTCCATGAGGTGCATAATCTGACAGTGAGGGTTTCTGCCTATACAGTTGCTGGTGATGGCCCATGGAGTGATCCTGTTATTGCCACTTTCAAAAATGATGGTAAATATTAGCTATAAAAGATTGGTCTATGATCGTTTTATGCTTTACAGATTCTTATGTATTATTTTGTTTTTCTTACAGATGCATATTCTCCTCAAGGTGAGAGACACAGCAAGCTTGGAATGTGTTTTCTGTGTAGGCTTTAACGTTGTATCATTGTCATTTTGTCTTGCTGCTGAGGGTAGGATAGACCTCTTTTATTTGAGTCACCCTGCAATTCAGGGCTCAAGTCCTGCGGGAACGTGTGGGAACGGAGTTCCTGCACTTTTTTCACAGCAGGAACGCAGTTCCCTTTGCAGGACTAGAGCAGCCGAGAGCAGCCAAGCCGCCCGAGCCAATCCTTCACTAAGCGGCGATGCCCAGCTCGAGTCACTGTCAGGGGCAGGCGAACCTTAGTAATCCTTTGTTACTGGCCGCTTCCTGTATATGGATTCATCGGGTAGTGTGCGGGTATTCCGTCACTTCCTCGATGCCGCAAAAGCTCCCAGGAGATATTGCGGCATCGAGGAAGTGACAGAATACCCGCACACTACCTGATGAATCCATATACAGGAAGTAACATAAAGGATTACTAAGGTACAGTGGATCGAAAAACAAAAACATGTGGTTTAGTAATTATGCATATGAGCGTATGATTTATTTTTTTGGTGGGGGAGTGGATCTTGGGTGGGAGTTCCCACACTTTTTTCCCCAGGACTTGACCCCTGCTGCAATTGACGATTCAGACTTCATGCCTCATAGTTTCCTTCTGTCTGTGTCCCCCTTCCATTAGAAGGGACAGGCTCCATGTGTCTTAGCTTTCTTCTGTCTGTGTCACCCCCCATTGGGGGAACAGAGTCCATTTGCCAAAACACGATCCCATTCATGTCACCCTGCAATCGGTGGGATAAACTTAATTTTCTATAGTTTCTTTCTGTCTGTATCACACTGTCTTGAAAGGATAGACTGTCTTTAATACTGTAGCTCTCTTGTATCTTTATCACTCTTCAAAGGAAGAGACATAGCTCATATCCCATGGCTTCATAAAACATTTCTCTTTCCACACAGCAGTCAGAGATATGGCGTCCTCTGCTTTTTCCTGGCACTGGTGGTATGTGGTTCTGGTAGTTGCGGTGGCAATATTTGGCGCTATCATGCTTGCTATCTTCCTTGCTCGGCTTCGAAGGAAGGAAACCCGATATGGGTAAGTGCTAATGCTTTTGGGTATAAATGTATGAAGGATGTTTGACTGAAATATATATTCCTGATGTTCTTTCTGTGTATCTATAGAGAGGCCTTTGAACCAACTGTAGAACAAGGAGAATTTGTTGTCCGATACCGAGTGAAGAAGTCATATAGCCGACGAACCACAGAAGCTACCTGTAAGTCAGCCATATATCACCATCTAAAAAGTTATTGCCAAATCATCCCAGAGGGTGAAAAACAAAGTATTATCCGAAGGCATGTATTTGTAGTGGTACCCCCGTAGAGGCTTCTAAATAATTGTAGATTGTCTGTCACCCTGCCCATCCCTGCATTCACTTCAGGCACTCTGAGGCCTCGTACACACGACCGAACATGTCTGCTGAAACTGGTCCGCAGACCAGTTTCAGCAGACATGTTCGGTCGTGTGTACGGCCGACCGGACAGGTTTCCAGCGGACATTTGTCCAGCCGACCGTTTTGCAGCGGAAAAATGTTTCTTAGCATGCTAAGAAACATGTCCGCTGGAAGCCTGTCCGTCGGACATGTTCGGTCGTCTGTACAGACTCACCGTACATGTCCGATCGGCCGCCATCCCTCGCATGCGTTGAAGTGATTCGACGCATGCGTGGAAGCTTTGAACTTCCAGGGCCACGCACGTCGCCGCGTCATCGTCACGGCAACGGCGCGGCCACATCACCGCGGATCGTGTACGCGCGGATTTCTGTCTGATAGTGTGTACAACCATCAGACAGAAATCTCCGGCCGGACATGTCCGCTGAAAACGGTCCGGCGGACCGTTTTCAGCGGACTGTCCGGTTGTCTGTACGAGGCCTGAGTCATGAATCAGCTATAACTTGGATGGGAATGGGAAATATGGGATGCCCAACGTGAATAAAAGCATTTAGTTTTGGGACCAACTATGTACACTCCCTGTACATACTCCTTCAGCTTCCTCCTGCACTTCACTTCCTCTTTAATCTTCTAGTCTTTCTCCTCCTGCACATCGCTTCCTCTCTAATTTTCAGGTCTTTCTCCTCCTGCACATCGCTTCCTCTCTAATCTTCAGGTCTTTCGCCTCCTGCACATCGCTTCCTCTCTAATCTTCAGGTCTTTCTCCTCCTGCACATCGCTTCCTCTCTAATCTTCAGGTACAGCTAGCATAAAGTTGTTAAGCCTGACACTGACTCAGCAAGGCCTTAGCAATTGCCTTTTGCAGGCAGTGATCCCAGACCCCTATGGTATAGCAAAATAGAAAGTTTCTGGTGCTAGCTGTCTTACGTTCCACTACTGATCCCAGTAAGCCATCTTCAGGCCCTACCATACCTCCTGGCTGCAGCTGCCTCTTTCCACTACCCTTTGCACCACAGTCCACACTTCTGGTTCTGCACCCATCTCAGGCTGCAAGCTCCCAGTCCTCTCAGGCGTGCCTCTCCAGTCCTCCTGACTGTGCCTGACTCACCAGCCCTCTTGGCTATGACCAGTTGTCCACCCTGGAGTCTCTTAGTAGTGCTCTCTCTTACTGTCCTCTCCTTGCTCTCTCTTGTGCCTCCAGGACCTCTTCATGCATTCCTGAAGGTGGTCCCGACTTAACCCGAGCCCAGGCCCAAGGTCACCCCCCAGACTGGGGAGCTCCCTCAAGGGCCAGACAGCCTCCACACTCTCTCACTCCAGCTCTGCCCCTGCCAATCCAGGTTGGGGATTGGTCAGAGCTCCCCTAAACTCCCCAGACAGCCCCACTTCTCCTGCCCTCTTCTCTTTCCAGATCTTTCTAGCAAGCTCTAGAAAGAGGAGGGAGGTCTCAGTAAAGCTGCCTGTGAGTCACCAGATGCTATCCTGAGCCACTCCCAGCCCAGATCAATACAAAACAAACAGGCTTAACTGCAAGCTAGGCCTTCCTAAATGTACCTGTCCTAACAAAAATCCTACCTCTAGCACCTACCTACCTAGAGGGCGCTACATATTTTTCTGGGGGTGGTTGCATACAATATACAGGAATCACTCTTGAGGTAGGGTTCAGTATCAATAAGGAGGACTGGATCAAACCATAAAAAGGACACCTTTGCTTCATGGTTTAATTTGCTGTGCCTCAACCACTGATTGAGAGCAGTCATAAGCCATCCACTTTTTAGAAAGTGTGCTTTACTAGCAGATGGGTACCCACTTCAGACCTTGTAACAATGGCAATACAAAAATGTAGTATTTGACTGCATGCCTCATGTATGCTTACTTGACATGGAATGGTACGAGAAGATCTATATACTCAGTAAAGTGTTGAGTATATTGAGTAGAAGTGTTGAGTAAATATGTCAGCACTATTCATATGTTTTGCTGAAAATTTTCCAGCAGGCTCCTTCAACAGAAATCAATTAAACATTTAACTTTTGTCAAACAGAGTGGGGCAGGCAAGGCCACCCACTGAGTACATTTTGCCCAGTTCACTCACTGTATTGCCAGGTTAAAGTGTAAGTAAAGTTTTTTTTGTTCACTTGTACCTACAGATAAGTCTTTCCTGTAGGTACAGTGAATATCACCTAAACTTGCACTGTTTCAGAGATATTCACACTGCTTCAGCCGGTGACGTCACTGGCACATGCACTCTTAAAGTGGTTGTAAACCCACAAAAAAGACATAGCATAGCATACTAGCTCATTATGAATTACTTACCTTAGATCAAAGCCCCTGCAGCGGTCCTCGTACATACATTGTCAGTTATAACAATCTGGCATTAACATAAAAATTAACATTATGATATGACAACACAATATGAATACAGAGCAATAACAAAGAAAAAAATAAGAGGTAACTTGCCAAACATGTTTTTTTTTTTTGTGTACAATTACTGCCACCTGCAGTAATCATTGTAGTCTGGTGGCGGGTAAACCTAATGCTGTCAGAATACAATAGCATAGCAGGAGGGATTCCCCCATAAAAACAGACTGTATTGATGGGAGAATCAAGTTGTTTTTATTCATTCAACCCGTGATTGAAGATGGAAGTGGATGTAAAGCCACTCTCATCCTTTCTAAACTACTGCCATAGTGCTGATCTATAAGGATATACATGCCTCCTGCATGTATCCTTACCTGCCAAATGTTTCCCCTCTGTCTGTTATAAGAACTGAAAAAACTGCAGATTCTGTGGGTGGGTCTGTTGTCTGGAGCTCTGTGGGTGGAGTTGTGATGTCAGTAGACTCCCCCCCCCTCCTCTACACTCCCCTTGTCAACATGCATTTTTTTCTGTGTATTTCTTACACTCAATTCTGCTATGATCACTAACATCCAGTCAAAATCAATCCAGAAAAGTAACCAGATGACTTCAGAAAAGGAGTGGGGGTGGAAATTAAAAAATAATACCTGTCTGAGGCTGTTCATAAGATATGTAAATAACCTGTCACTGACAGCAAGGGGGTGGAACGGACTAAGGTTTTTCTCTGTAAGTCCGTTTTATTTCACTGAACAATAAAAGAGGATTGTTCAGAGCTGGATTAACTCTGTGTGGAAAGACTGGGCACAGATGATAGGAAATCTTATACTGTACAGTGTGACATAAAAAAAATAAAACATTTTTTTGGGGTTTACATCCACTTTAACCACTTAAGGACCGCCTCCTGCACATATACGTCGGCAGAATGGCACGGCTGGACACAAGCACGTACAGGTACGTCCTCTTTAAGTGCCCGCGACCCGGTCCGAAGCTCCGTGACCGCGGGACCCGTGGACCCAATCGCCGCTGGAGTCCCACGATTGGTCCCCGGAGCTGAAGAACGGGGAGAGCTGTGTGTAAACACAGCTTCCCCGTTCTTCACTATGGCGCCGTCATCGATCGTGTGTTCCCTTATATAGGGAACCACGATCAAGGACATCACACCTACAGCCACACCCCCTACAGTTAGAAACACAAATGAGGTCACACATAACCCCTTCAGCGCTCCCTTGTGGTTAACCCCCAATTTAAATGCATTTTTTGCTGTGAAAATTACAATGGTCCCAAAAATGTGTCAAAATTGTCGGAAGTGTCCACCATAATGTCGCAGTCACTAAAAAAAACACCGATCACCGCCATTAGTAGTAAAACTATTTTTTTTTTATAAAAATGCAATAAAACTATCCCCTATTTTGTAAACGCTATAAATTTTGCACAAACCAATCGATAAACGCTTATTACGATTTTTTTTACCAAAAATAGGTAGAAGAATACGTATAGGCCTAAACTGAGGATTTTTTTTATATATATATATATTTTTGGGGGATATTTATTATAGCAAAAAATAAAAAATATTGCATTTTTTTCAAAATTGTCGCTCTATTTTTGTTTATAGCGCAAAAAATAAAAACCGCAGAGGTGATCAAATACCACCAAAAGAAAGCTCTATTTGTGGGGAAAAAAAGGACGCCAATTTTGTTTGGGAGCCACGTCACACGACCGCGCAATTGTCAGTTAAAGCAACGCAGTACAGAATCGCAAAAACTGGCCGGGTCCTTTAGCTGCATAAAGGTCCGGGTCTTAAGTGGTTAATGTATGGACAGCCTTAGTTCCAATAAGTAGCCCATTCTTCTAATTGGTCTCCCTAAATGGGCATCTATAGATTGAGTGAAATGGTGAGGAAAACTGAGAAAAAAAAGAGAGGGTGAAGAATAGTTGGGGACAAGAGATAAAGGCATACATGGGGTGCTGGCTAGAAAGGGAAGACACGGGGCTCAACATGAGGGTTGCAATTTTTCCCCAATCCCCCTGCCCACTTCTTCCTGACAGGTTCATTTTAATTATGGTTCCCTTTCCCTAACCATAACAATTAGGATTGATTGAAGGAAAGTCAGATGGTAAGCAGTGTACCAGTAGTACAGGGCTGAATTTTCTGGACGACGTGTGTCCTTGTTAATTGTCAAGTCTCCGATTACTGCTGTACTGGCGTGTAGCCTAAATACCTTCAAGGATGAAGTCAGCTACTTACAGATAGCCTCCAAAAAGTCAGAAAAACACTGAGAACATTTTGTTTATTTCTAACAAAATACATTTCAATATTGAGCTTAATGCTGTCTTATGTAAGATATGAATATTTTACGGCTGCTGACTGCTCTTGGTCATTGGCAGATGTCAAGAATAGGCCCCTGAGTGTATTTGGAGGAGAAGGACAGAATTACGGAGAAGGTAGCTGTGGGATAGGTGGGGTGCCCAATGGACCAGATATATGTCCAAAAGATTTGAAGGGGTCTGCAGGGAATCTGTCTGCACTTGGGCCATTTGGCTGAACATCAGGAAATTCCTGCTCATGTTTTGTGTTTAATAGAAAAGGACAGAGACAGCTCCATAGTTACTGCGCAACCCTCCTCCCGGCTATGGTCACCCCGTTACTCCAGTGAACATCTGTTGTGGCTTCTTAAAAGCCAGAAAACTGGGTTTCTAGGAATTAAATACTGTAAACCAAGAAGCTATTGGGGTTTTGTGCATAAATAAAAAGCTATTTTGCTATAGTCATTTTCCAGATGTTAAAGAGAGACTTAAGCCTCGTACACACGACCGAGTTTCTCGGCAAAAACCAGCAAGAAACTTGCTGGGGTTTTTTTTTTGCCGAGGAAACCGGTCGTGTGTACACTTTTCGACAAGGAAACAGTCGAGGATCTCGTCGAGCCAAAAAGAGAGCATGTCTTCTTTTTCCTCGACTGGAATGGGGAAATTTGGTTTGCCGAGATCCTCGACAGCCTAACAACGATGTGTTTCGCCCGTCGAGTTTCTCGGTCGTGTGTACTAGGCTTCATGCCCTGTACACACGACTGGTTTTTCCATCGGAATAAACTCGGGTGGTTTTTCTGACCGAATTCCGACGGAATTCCACTCAAGCTATCTTGCATACACACGCTTACACCAAATTCCGACTGTCAAGAACGACGTACAACACTACGACGAGCTCAGAAAAATGAAGTTCAATGCTTCCGAGCATGCGTCGACTTGATTCCGAGCAAAACAGATTATAGCGCACACATGCAAAAATTACATTTATACTGCAAGGCTAGTTAAAAACACCTGAACATATTCAAAAATACGGGGGTTTGGTCACACTATATGGTCATATAGTGCTAAGCCCACTTACTGCGACAAAGTACCCCGAATTAGTGGGTCCTAACCTGTTAATAGAATGGAAGAACCTAGTGTATCAACTTTAGGAAATAAACTCCTCTATATGGGAGAACTGAAGGGATTCCTCCTATGTACTGGTGGCCACTAATAAGAGGTAATGAAGAGGGGGAGGGGTGCTCCAGTCCAAGAGACCTGGTCAGGGTCTATACAACATACAAAAACATACTTAGGGGGCACACCGTAAAAATGCTATACATCTAATGCCGCGTACACACGATCAGTCCATCCAATGAGAACGGACCGATGGACCGTTTTCATCGGTTAACCGATGATGCTGACTGATGGTCTGTCGCACCTACACACCATCAGTTAAAAAAACGATTGTGTCAGAACGTGGTGACGTAAAACACAACGACGTGCTGAAAAAAACGAAGTTCAATGCTTCCAAGCATGCGTCGACTTGATTCTGAGCATACGTGGATTTTTAACCGATGGTTGTGCCTACTAACGATCGTTTTTTTCCCATCGGTTAGGAATCCATCGGTTAAACTTAAAACAAGTTGGCTTTTTTTTTAACCGATGGAGCCCACACACGATCGGTTTTGACCGATGAAAACGGTCCATCAGACCATTCTCGTCGGTTTAACCGATCGTGTGTACGCGGCATAAGATGGTGCTGCTATAAGACCAGAGACAGTACAAAACAGATTATAGCGCACACATGCAAAGTGGCTAGCTAAAAACACCTGAACATATTCAAAAATACAGGGGTTTGGTCACACTTCATTCCGAGAATGCGTGTTTTTTAGTGAGTCGGAATTCCATACAGACGAACGGATTTTCCGATTTTTTTTCCATCGGAAAAATAGAGAACCTGCCCTCTATCTAATTCCGCGTACACACGATCGTACCTGTACACACGACCAAAAGCACATCAGAATTCCGACTAAATTCCATAAAGTAAAATAGAACATGTTCTATATTTAAACTCCAATGGGATTCATCAGAATTTCCGATGGAATTTCTCCGATGGGGCATACACACAGTGTTTTTCCGATGTCCGAAGTCAGACGGACTTTTTCCATCGGAAATTCCGATCGTGTGTACGCGGCATTAGTCCATCGGAAATTCCGACGGAAAAAGTCAGATGGGGCATACACACAGTCGGAATATCCGATGAAAAGCTCCCATCGGAAATTCCGACCGTGTGTACGCAGCATAAGAAGGTATGGTTAATCTACATCAGAGGTGTGCAGCCATAAGTATAGCTCGCCTCCTATCCTGATGTCAAATATCAATCAGGATACCCCCAATTCACCTTATTAAAAGGCAATGCCATTCAAAATTAAATGGATCTGTATACATTGTAAATGATGCATAATTGAATTGATTTACCAAAGGCTAAAAGGCTGTTCTCTTTGCAAGGGAAGTTGCACTTTGCAAGGGAATTTTCCCAAGAGATTAGTGAATGAGGTGAAGCTTTGCTGACTTCCATCATCCAATCATGTGCAAGTAAAATGCTGCGCACACACGACCGTTTTTCATGACGAGAAAATTTTAATTTTTTAAATTGGTCGTGAAAAACAGTCGTGTGTAAGGTCATTCTGCAAAAGAAGAAACTTTCTTGCACAAAACATGTGCCTGAGTTTTTGTAAAACATTTACTGGACGCTGCTATGAAATATGAAGGGCTTCTGGAAAACTAATTATATAGATGAATAACTTGTTAATGTTCTTTGCATTTTTTTATATACATTTGAGAAAAAAAAAGCCTGGTGTCTGTTAAAGAGTTTCTGAATTGGATTACGACTGTAAGGCCATAGTCCAGGGCAGACCTTGAAATTAGATCATTACACTTCTATACAACATTTCATTTGAAATATATATTTATTTTTAAAAATATCTTTATTAACTGCTTAAGGACCGGCTTACGCATATATACATCGACACAATGCCTCCTGTGGGCAGATCAACGTGTATATACGTCCCCTTTAAGGTGTGGCATTGTGGGCGTGCTGCCAGCTGCGCCCGCCGCAAGCTCTGTGACTCCGACCACGGGTCCCACGGACTCGATGTCTGCGGGGATACCCACGATCGTCTCACGGAGAGAAAAGATGGGGAAATGCTGATGTAAACAAGCATTTCCCCATTATTCCTAGTGACAGGACACTGATTACAGCTCCTTGTAATCGGGAGTGGTGATCAGTGTCATGTCACACATAGCCCATTCCCCCTACTCTTAGAAGCACTCCCTAGGACACACTTAACCCCTTCAGCACCCCCTACTGGTTAACCCCTCCACTGCCAGTATAATTTTTACAGTAATCAGTGCATTTTTATAGCACTGATCGCTGTATCAATGACAATGGTCCCAAAATGACGTCAAAAGTGTCCGATGTGTTCGCCATAATGTCGCAGTCACGATAAAATATCGCTGATCGCCGCCATTACCATTAAAAAAAATAATAATAATAGAAATGCCATAAAACTATGCCCTATTTTGTAGACGCTATAACCTTTGTGCAAACCAATCAATAAACGCTTATTGCAATTTTTGTTTTACCAAAAATATGTAGAATACGTATCGGCCTAAACCTAAATAATTTTATGGAATATTTTTGATAGCAAAAAGTAAAAAAAATATAGCTTTTAAAAACTGCAGAGGTGATCAAATACCACCAAAAGAAAGCTCTATTTGTGGGGAAAAAAAGGATGTCAATTTTGTTTGGAAGCCACGTCGCGCAATTGTCAGTTAAAGCAACACAGTGCCGAATCGCAAAAAGCGCTTTGGTCTTTGGCCAGCCAAATGGTCCAGGGCTTAAGTGGTTAAAAAGCTTGTCTTTTGTTCCTCTGCTGAAATATCTGTTGTCAAGTTAAAACATCTACACATTAACTGTTTGTTTAACCCTCAGTAAACCGGCTTGGAATCAGTGATGACCTGAAAGAGAAGCTCCGGGATGTTATGGTGGACCGGCACAAACTCACCCTTGGAAAGACCCTGGGAGAAGGTTGGTAAAGCCACTAATAGTAAATGTTCTCCTCATTACCGGAAATATCCATAAAGCTATAAGGAATGTCTTGAGTTCTTCAAAAGCACGTGCATTCAGATTTTGAGCTTAGTGTCCCCTAAGCCCCTTCGGTAGAGACCATGTGGACAGTGCTTTGGCATTGGTCGTGTGACCAGCCACTGTAGACAACATTGGGCATTCCAGGAAAACTGGTAAACATAACTTTAAAGTAACCACTTATAGGTTTGGGTCTAACTATACTCTGAGGCCTCGTACACACGACGTTTTCCTCGTCGAGTTCTTGTTAGGCTTGTCGAGGAACTCGACGAGCCAATTTTCTCTATTCCCGTCGAGGAAAAAGAGAACATGCTCTCTTTTTGGCTCGACGAGTTCCTCGACAGTTTCCTCGCTGAAAAATGTACACACGACCGGTTTCCTCGGCAAAAAAAATCTCCCACCAAGTTTCTTGATGGATTCTGCCGAGGAAACCGGTCGTGTGTACGAGGCCTTAAAGTATGATATACGTAGATGAGTAACATTTAAAAAATCATTCTTATACTTGATTTATACATGTGTAAAATGGGGCAAAAGTTGGAGCTTACTTATCTGATTCGTATGGTAACTAGAGCAATTCAATATTAGCCCCTGCCTGTAGGGACTTTGTGAGAGGTCAAGCCTGAATACTGATATATCTATAAGCTTTTGTTTTCATCACATGATCAGCTGCCTTTGGTTGACAGCTGATCACGTGGAAAAGGGCCGGGATCGGCCCCTTACTCGGATCTGTGATCACCTGAGTCTCAGTGACTTGGGTGATCACAGTGCGCGCCGTGCACGCCCTGCAGGTGTGCACGGGGAGGACGTCTATTGACGTCCTCCCGGCATTTGGGCTCCGCGCTGTAGCCGTCATTCGGTTATAGCGCGGGCGCCAAGTGTTTAATAAACTATTTTCCTAATTATTTGTTTGTACCTACATTTGGTTGCCTCTAAAAGTCCTGACCCTCTTTGGGGGACCCCCCTTTTTCAGTTTTTCAGTAAAACTGCTTTTCACATCTCCTGGACTCAAACAAACATTTAAAGTGGAGGTTCACCCGAAAAACTATTTTTAACATTAGGTTGAGGCTCATTTTGTCAAGGGGAATCGGGTGTTTTTTTTTAAATCGAAGCAGTACTTACCGTTTTATAGATAGATCTTCTCCGCCGCTTCCGGGTATGGTCTTCGGGACTGGGCGTTCCTATTTGATTGACAGGCTTCCGACAGGCTTCCGACGGTCGCATACATCGCGTCACGAGTAGCCGAAAGAAGCCGAACGTCGGTGCGGCTCTATACGGCGTTTGCGCACCGACGTTCGGCTACTTTCGGAAAATCGTGACGCGATGTATGCGACCGTCGAAAGCCTGTCAATCAAATAGGAACGCCCAGTCCCGCAGCCCATACCCGGAAGTGGCGGAGAAGGTCGCTCTCTAAAATGGTAAGTACTGCTTCGATTTAAAAAAAAATTACCCGATTCCCCTTCACAAAATGAGCCTCAATCTAATGTTAAAAATTAAGTTTTCGGGTGAACCTCCACTTTAACTCTTGTAGTGCAGGGGCAGCTTTGCCTGGAGTTTGGCTTTCAATTTTCATAATTGCCTTACAAAGAAAAGCAAACTTTTTTTTATTTTTTGCATAATGAACAAAGAAAATATATACAGAACATTACATTCTTCATAATCCCCTGTGCAACCTGTCTGATTAAAGCGTTAGAGCCGCTTGGAGTAATCTCTACAGAGACTGGCCTCCAGCATTTCAGACTTCCTCTAGGAATTGACATTGACTTTGTATTTAATGAGATGAGTCCCTCCTGTCTGTTGCATGTTTTCCTATGTGTGGGAACAGTCGCACAGTAACACGAGCCTCGCAAGCTCCATTTCCGTTCTCTGTCTTATCCTACACAGTCTGGAAAAGCAATCAGAAAACAGTCCTTGTTCTAATGGCTTCCTCTGTCTCCCTCCTGGGATCATGGACTCCAGGCAGGCCTGGCCCTCTTATTCCTGCAGGGCAGCTTGTTAACCCAAGGGCTGCTGACTTTTTATGTATCCCAAGGAAGGAACAACTTCTGTTATGTGTATCAGTCCCAGCTAACATAAGTCTGCACCATATGTATTAGACATCAGGTATGTTTAGTGCCTGTGAAGAGTATAGGTCCCTCGGGGTCAATTTATGGCAATATAATCTGAGACTGAGAGTAGAATAAAAATGTGTTTTAAAGGAAATTGTGTCTTTTTTATTACTTACTGTATAAGTATGTACTGTATGTATGGATATGTGATTGGCTTACTTTATTGTCGATCATCTATCGCATTTGTGTGTGTGGCAAAACGCAGCTGCTCCTCTACGTTCTGTAGCCAAGTGTGCGTTTCAAGCGGTGGAAATGAGGTCATCAACCAGAAGTTGATACAATTTATTGTGACACACATATGATGATTATTATTTATGCACAGAGCACGTTGGGAGAATTATTACATTCATTGTACTTTATTAAAGGGGATGCAAAGGTTAGTTTTTTATTTTCTAAATAGGTTCCTTTACGCTAGTGCATTGTTGGTTCACTTACCTTTTCCTTCGAAATTCCCTTCTAAATTTTTTTTTTCTTTGTCTGAATTTCTCACTTCCTGTTCCTCCTCAGTAAGCTTGCCCCCATCATCCGAGCTGTTCTGGCTGGGGGTTAGTCAGCCAGAACAGCTTACTGAGGAGGAGCAGGAATTGAGAAATTCAGACAAAGAAAACAAGGAAAAAAAAAAACATGTAGGGCTAGATTCAAGTAGGGGCACGCATTGTTACGGCGGCGTAGCATATCATATTTACGCTACGCCGCCTTAAGTCAGAGAGGCAAGTGCTGTATTCACAAAGCACTTGCCTCCTAACTTACGGCGGCGTAGCGTAAATGGGGCCTGCGTAAGCGCGCCTAATTCAAATGAGGATGAGGGGGGCGTGTTTTATGTAAATGATTGGTGACCCGACGTGATTGACGTTTTTTATGAACGGCGCATGCGCCGTCCGTGTACATATCCCAGTGTGCATTGCTCCAAAGTACGCCGCAAGGACGTATTGGTTTAGACGTGAACGTAAATTACGTCCAGCCCCATTCACGGACAACTTACGCAAACAACGTAAAACTTTCAAATTTCGACGCGGGAACAACGGCCATACATAACATTGGCTACTCCACCTAGGGGGCAGCTTTATCTTTACGTGGCGTATCTCTTACGGAAACAGCGTATCTTTACTGCGACGAGCAAGCGTACGTTCGTGAATCGGCGTATCCAGTCATTTACATATTCTACGCCGAAATCAACGGAAGCGCCACCTAGCGGCCAGCGGAAAAATTGCACCCTAAGATACGACGGCGCAGGCCGTCGTATCTTAGCTAGGTTTAAGTGTATCTCAGTTTGAGCATACACTTAAACTTACGACGGGCTTAGATTCCGAGTTACGTCGGCGTATTTACTGATACGCCGGCGTAACTCTTTGTGAATCTAGCCCTTAGAAGGGAAATCAAAGGAAAAGGTAAATGAACCAACAATGCACTAGCTTAAAGGAACCTATTTAGAAAATAAAAAACAAACCTTTACAACCCCTTTAAGCCTCATAGATAAGCCCCATATATGCAAAGTTTATTCACTATTACTCTGCACTTTATTTACTTATTTTTAGGTAGCACTGCTCTCTTTGTCTTGTTTAGTTCAAATAAATAAAACAGTGCAGCGCTAAATGAATAAATGTCCATATGCGGGAACATTAGCCCCAATATTATGTGTTCATTAGGGATGAGCTTTGAGTTGAACCCATGTTCGACTCGAACATCGGCTGTTCGGCCTTTCGCCAAATTTCGAACATTATGGGCCGTTCGTGCCAAATTCGAGTGGCGTGTCACGGCCCATAATTCCCTGATGATTGGCCAAGCATGCACTATGACCTGCATGCTTTGGCCAATCACAGCGCAGAAAAAACAGAGAGCCATAATTGGCCAAAGCCAGGGTGGTTTTGGCCAATTATGTCTTAGGGGGTTTAGTACACACCCCACATTATAAAATGCTGCCTGTGTCGCGGCCTTGTGTAGTGTGTTGCGGCGGTGGTTAAAGACAGAGAGAGAGAGAGAGTGTCATTTAATTTGAGTTAGATAGAGCAGGCAGGCGAGTCAGTTAGCTTCAGTTACAGTGTGTAGAGGATATATATGCATCCCAGGTGTTGTATAAATATTTATACACTGTATTCAGTTTAGCTAGATCCGTTCCTGTATGCTTTTCCTAATATACTGACAGGCAGGCAGGTGATTGTGCTAGCTGCAGTATTTTCACTTAGTGTACTGTGTCCTTTGCACCTAAAGCTACCTGAATACAATTGCTGGTGTTCTCATACTAATACAGGCAGGGACCTTCAGTATTTTGATTTATTGTCCTTTGCACAGGACCAGACATTACATTAAAGCCGCAAGCAGTTTTAAACTACCCTTTTTCCTATAGAAATGTCATTTTGTGCAGGAACAGTTCTAAACACGGGAAACATGTGCCACTTCACAGGCATAATATAGACACCCAGCAGGTACGATATTTAAAAAATATTTCACTTTTCTGTTCACTTTAAGCATCATTAAAATCACTTGCATTGATAGATGTCCCCTGGGGCAGGACCCAGTCCCCTGACCCTTTTTAAGACAATAACTTGCATATTAGCCTTTAAAATTATCACTTTTGATTTCGAACATCGCCTGGGGTTGTAAAGATCACGCAAACTTTTGGTCCGTTTGCAGGTTCTGGTGCGAACCGAATTGAGGGGTGTTTGGCTCATCCCTAGTGTTCAGAATTATGCTAATAAAATCCATGACTAAGACAGATGCAAACTGACCATTGACCCCCTACACCTACCATAATATTGTATGCCATATTAAATAACCAGACAACGCCCTTTTTTGGAGTAAAATTGAGGCGATTAAGTTCGCATTTGTTGCGCTATACAAATTACTCACTCACTCACTCAAAATTGGCCATAATAAAATTATTAGCAAATAACCATAAACATTTTATTTACAAACAATAATCTCCCATATAGATCTTAACCACTTAAGGATCAGGCCTGTTTTTCAGACTCAGTGTTTACACGTTAAAAAACTATTTTTTTTTGCTAAAAAATTACTTAGAACCCACAAACATTATCCATTTTTTTTTCTAACACCCTAAAATGGTGGTCATTGCAATACTTTTTGTCACACTGTATTTGCGCAGCGGTCATGGAATGGCATCAAACTTTTACCCTTAAAACTCTCCATGTTTTAAATTACAGAGGAGGTCTAGGGCTAGAATTATTGCCATCTTGCCTCACTCGTATGCATGCCCAGCACAAGAAAGGACCCGATCGCCTCCGCCGACGGCGGAGGGCACGGGAGAGCAACGGGCGGGGGGCCCCTCTCCCGCCACCGATAACGGTGATCTTGCGGCGAATCCGCCACAGAGACCACCATTATTGTTTACAGGACCGCCGCCTGGAGAGATGGATACTGGATTGTGGCAGCAGCTGTGGAGGATGTATATAGTCATGCGGCAGTCCTTAAGTGGTTAACCATGTTCTTGATCTTTTAAGGCACGTGACCACACAAGGTCCCAAGTCGCAACACACCAACTCGAGGATGATACCAACACTCCGCCTTCCAACACTGATACCCATATCCAAATGCCCACTTAAACCTTGGTTAACTGGCATTTTACTAAGGACCCCATAGTCCCAACCACCACACCACTAAAATATTCACTGCCAATCGTCCATTCCACAAAAAAGGTCCGGGAAGCTGATTCCTCGTCCGATGACCTCCAACTGACCACCGGACACTTGGCACCTCCCTATCTAACCTGCAAAACCCCTCCTGGCCACCCCCACCAAACTGACCAACTCAAAACACTGGGTTAACCCCTTGTGTCCTAATTGCCCTGCTTCCCTGTCATGCCACACCTACGCCTATTTCTGATTCTTTTTTGCTACGAGCTTCTCTTGCAAGTGATTCCGTGAGAGACCTTCACCACTAATAGTGCTAGCAGCTCACCTCCCAGCGTGGACCCCTGAGACCAGGGTCACAGGCGTATTCCCCAACGGGGTATTAATGGCTGAAGATAACACGGGGCAGTGCTGACATAAACAGATCCCTCTCACTGTGCTCCAATGGACTCCAGGCAAAATGGCAAAAGATGTCCGATTTCATAAATATAACATGGAAAAAAAAATGTACATAGTGCTCTCTGCCATATATAGATTTACTGAATACAAGAGAGAGTAGCACTTACAAACAGGGCACTGAATCCCAGTGCCTGGTGTTCAAGCGTGTGTTTGTATGGATGCTATCAGCACAACTATAGACACATAATATTGGTGCTAATGTTCCCGCATATGGACATTTATTCATTTAGCGCTGCACTGTTTATTGGATACCTAAACACCAGGGTGCTCCACTGATAAGAATGGTTTAGTATATTCTGCGAAGGTCAGGAAATGTGTTTTCACTCTGCTTGCTATCCGAGAATTTTTGTACTTATTCTGATCACTTGTGCTAAAATGTGAGTTGCTTTTTAGGGGAGCAATTAAGATTGAAAAGGCAGTTTGGTAGGTTCACAAGACTCTTGATTATTTCAGAGATACTTTGTGGCCCAAATACATAAAGAAAATGTATTTTATTCCTCAGGAGAGTTTGGTTCGGTCATGGAGGGTCAACTAAACCAAGATGACTACATCCTCAAGGTGGCTGTGAAGACCATGAAGAGTAAGTACTGTAGTAGTGGCTGTGTGTCACCCATCATTGGTAGAGTCAGGCGCCATCTCTCATAGCTTCCTTCTGTCTTTGGCCTCATGCGCACTGGGCGTACAGGTGCACCATCCAGTTCCGCTGCCGGCAGCCTGTCAAACTGAGAGGCTGACAGCTCCTGTGGCTGAAATGTCCCTTGTGGTATTCTTTCTTCAAAAACCTACTAGCGTATGGCCAGCTTTAGGTAGAACTTACTGAGTGGCATACAGTCAGTTGGCAAAAAGATTGACAGTCTATTAAGATATATTTAGCATTTCATGATTTCACTTAATGCAGGTTTAGGTCTCATTGTTCCCTCTTTCTGTACATCGCTATACTGTAAAGTAATGGTTGCAACAATGCCACAATGGGCTTTTTGATCTTGTCTTACAGTTGCCATCTGCACCCGCACTGAGATGGAAGACTTTTTAAGTGAAGCTGTCTGTATGAAAGAATTTGATCACCCCAACGTCATGCGTCTCCTTGGTGAGTGGTGTGGTTTCGATCCATAACTTATTTTGACATCTATAAGGCACATGTATTAAACATGTATTAAATCATAGATAGGTGGAAGCAGAAAATGACCAAGCGGTTTACTGAGGGGAATCAGGACCACCTTCATTCTGTTACTGTTCCCTCTAGTGATCCCTCTAAAGATCTATATAGTGGAATCAGGACCTCCTTCCTCCAGTTTCCACTGCTGTCACCAATCTTTTGGCCACGCCAAATCATGTTCAATGTTACAGACACCTCCAGGAATATAAACGCTATTACCAGGGGCAGACTGACCATTCAGACACTCGGGCACTGCCAGAGGGCCCCATGCCACTAGGGGGCCCCATTAGGGTTGCCAGCCTCAGTAAATGCAGGGACAGTATGTAAAAATCTGTGTTTTAAAAAAAAAATCCCAATATTATAGTTGCCCTGCCTCAACAGTACCTTTTCAGTGTGTGTATGTGTATTCTGTGTGTGTATATTGTGTGTCTGTGTATACTGTGTATGTATACTGTGTGTGTGTGTACTGTATGTGTGTGTGTGTACTGTGTGGCCCCATAATCTATTGTCTGGGGGGCCCCATAATCTCCTATTGCCCGGGGGGCCCCATGAGTTGTCAGTCCGCCCCTGGCTATTGCCAATCTTTGTGTCATCATCACCTAAAAGTCATACCTTGCCCAACAAACCTTGAAAATACTTTATTATGACCACTAGATGGAGCAGAAAAGCATTTCCCTCATTCACGCATTCGATCTGCAGAGAATGTAGCCTAAGAACATTTATTTTTTCACCATTTGTACAGAAAAAGCTATGCAAATTTTTTTCATAAACACACTCCATAATTTCAGCTTCCAATATCTCTAGATTTCTAGGTCTATTTATTTACTAACGATAACTTCTGATTTTTTTTTTATTATCTTCTCAATTTGAATTGCCCAGATTTGTGACAGGTTTAGTTTAAACAAGGCTCATTGCATTAAAGGGTAACTCCACTTTTGTGGGGGAAAAAAAATAGCAAAAAGTTATAATAGAGCATACATTACTAATAAGCATCAGAAATAATGTTATGCAGAATCTGACATAACAAAAATGTAAAATATCAAATATCTATAAGTCAGACAGAAATCTTTATTGGATGCCAAAAAAAGACAGCAAATCCCACTGACTTCTAGTAGAGAAAATGAATCACATGAACACATATTGCGGAGTCTTCTCATTTCTGAAAGACTAAATTTCACAGATGACTTCACTGATCTGTGTGTTCCTGAGATACATTTCCAGGAACGCTGTGTACTGTGATTGTACAAAAACAACAAAAATCTATTTTTATTGCTCTTATGTCAGTGGAAAGTGATAAACACAGAAAGTTTCATATTTATTGCCAGGATCCCAATCTGGTAGGATTTTTGCCTTGCAGCGTCACAAGGGAACTCGATGATATATAGGGTGACCACATTTCCAAACTACCAATCAGGGACACCCTCCCTTCCCAAAAATCAGCTTGTGCTGTAACGAATCACAGCACAGTGATTGGACGCAAGAGGCGGGATTTATGATTTCTCCAATCACAAGCAGGGGGCAGGATTGTGCTCTTCCAGGCATTCCTGGCCAGGGCAAGTACTGTCAGTGAGTAAAGAGGTGATGTGGCGGCCTTTTTTGGGGGCATTAATTTGGCTTGGGGGGTGGCTGTGCCAGTTTCATTCTGGGACATTGTATTGTCCTGGAATGAATGTGCCCGGGACAGACCTGCAAAATGCGGGACTGTCCCGGGCAATCCAGGACACGTGGTCACCCTAATGATATAGTGGCGTCACTTTGATTATCACTTACAGGATGTCTTATTACATGTAAACCTTGTGTAAAATGAATGCATTGTTTTAAGTGGTTTTAAAGTAGTACAGTAGTAAACCCCTCAGCGATTTTTAGCTTAACCCATTGAAAACAATAAAATCAAAGGTTGATATAGCTGATTTAATTTTAGATACCTTACTTCCATCTAAATGGAGCCTCATTGGGGAATCTGCGCCGCACAGGGTGATTAGGGTGTGCCCAGGCACACCCCCTGCGCACGCCATTGCCCACACTGCATGTTAGGTATCAATCCGATTTAAATCCAACATGTTCAGATAATAAAGCTACTTTTTTTTATCTTGTTATCTGTTAACATGACTAAAACTTATGGTAAATGATTATGCATAGGAATGAGTGGTTAGATTAGCGGTAAAGCCCTACAAAATGCGAAGCCACTGATGTATGATTCATTTTGGGACACTCGGTTAGGGGAGGCAAGAGCCTAGAAAACTGTGTCCTTTGTTGCCATCTAGTGACAGAAGTTGTGTACTACGCTATACTTCATCATCTATCGGAGGATTTAGCCCAGTCCACCCTCCTTCTCAAAGCAATCTATCATTTACTACAGCAGATCCCCAGATTCTACTGAAATATTTTTCTCTGGTTAAAGCCATCTGATTTTGGGTGGGTCTGCATTACCAAAGTGTTTTTCAGTCTGAGCCAGGATGTGTTTTTATTACAACATCGTTTTACGCAGAAACTGTACCCGTCCCAGTACAAAATGATTAGTAATAAAGTGATGAATAGGTTGTAAAACAGCTGTGCTATATCATGTAAAAAAAAAAGATAAATGGCCACAATATTTTTTAAAAGGTTGCAAAACAGTAAGAGCCGGTTCACACTGGGGCAACTCGTCATGCGACTCAGCCGCCTGACAAGTCGCGTTCCGCTCTATTCAATCGAACCGTTCTAATAAGAGCGACGCAAGTCGCTCCGACTTAGAAAAAGGTTCCTGTACGACTTTGGGGGCGACTTGCATTGACTTCATGATGTCGTCTTGAGATCGCCTTGCAGGGTCGCCCCCAAAGTCGTGCCACCCCTGTGTGAACCGGCTCTCAAGTGTTTCCTATACAAATAAGCACTCTTTTTTAACAAACAATGAAAAAGGGCGCTCCTTGACAACTCAAACAATTATGAATAGCAGTGATAAAAACCAACCAGCGACCCCTTTAAGGCTATTTTCACACTGAGGCGGTTTTCAGGCGTTTTAAAGCTAGAAATAGCCTCTGAAAAGTGCCTCCCATTCATTTCAGTGTGACTTTTCACTTGTGGGGCGTTATGAAAAGTTCCCAAAACACCCTTTCCATTGCAATGAATGGGCAGCGCTTCCAAAGTGACTTAAAAGAGATTTGAAAGCTCCACAAAACGAGAGTTTTTACCCTTTTCTTTTGGGTAAAAACCGGCCCACTAGCAGCCGAAAAGCGACGCTAAAATAGCGCTAAAGTGCCGCATAAACGAGGAGCGTTTTTGTGCTAACAGATGGGCATTCCAGTGAGAAAGTAACCTAAGGCCCCGTACACACGACCAGTTTCCTCGGCAGAATTCAGCTTCCGACCGAGTTTCTGGCTGAATTCTGCCGAGGAAACTGGTCGTGTGTACACTTTCGGCCGAGGAAGCCGACGAGGAGCTCGACGAGGAAATAGAGAACATGTTCTCTATTTCCTCGTTGTTCTATGGGAGCTCTCGTCCCGCCGAGCTCCTCGGCGGCTTCAGGGCTGAACTGGCCGAGGAACTCGATGTGTTTGGCACGTCGAGTTCCTCGGCCGTGTGTACGAGGCCTAAGACCCCTCTCACACTGCCTTACTTTCTGCTTTCAAGCAATGCATCCAGCTTCTTCCCAGCAGCAGCATAAGGAAAGGGGGTGCACTGTGATGTAAGGGAGAGTGGGAGACTCAACTTCTGATGGTGGTGGGGGGGGGGTTGACATCTAATGTAAGGGGAGGGGATGCGCTGGACATCTAATATTACAGATACAACCAACCCTTTTGAGGGCAATCATAATGCTGATGTGGCCCACAATGAAATTGAGTTTGACACCCCTGTCCTAGGGTGACAACGGCAATCCCCTATAGTTACAGTACAGCATAGGCGTGTGCAGGGGGTGTGCCAGGTGTGCCTGGGCACACCCTGATCACTCTGTGCAGTGCCAATGCACTAATCAATATGTCATTCACCAGCCCCTTCCTTTTCTAAATAAAAACAGTTAACTTAAAAGCTTTGGGGTGCACACCCTAATGCAATAGGCTATGCATACCCATGCAGTACAATGAGAGTTGTCACCTTAGGACAGTATATGTGTTACTGGCAGGATCATCAGGTGAAAATAAAGAGAAAAACTAATGCAGAAACCACATCTAAGAACTGGTAAGCTTCAATATAGTTGATTTAATTTTTGTGTTTAGATACACTTCAGTGCAGGTCAGTAAGTCTATAAATGAAATGATTTTCACGTTTTCCTTATGATTGCACAGGCTTTATGAGTATCCATTTGCTTGTTGATATTGGCACAGCAAGTTAAGCCCCGTAACACACGGGCAGAATGTCGGGAGACATTTGCCGGTATAAAAAATAACGGCCGACATTCTGCCCGTGTGTATGTCTATCTGTCTGACGGACGTGCTGGAAAACCAGCAACTGACCGACCCAGGATCAGCGATTTCAGCCAATGACAGAGAGCGCTGATCGGAGTGTCCTATCAGGGTGGGGCGTCCCCCTGTCAGAACACAACAAGCTCAGTGTGGGAGATCACTGAACTAAACTTGCCTGGTTAGTAGAGTCTCTCCGACCGGAGCTGACAGTTATTTTTTTCATGCAATCCGCGGGGTTGCGTGAAAAATAAACTGTAGTGTGTACCCGGCTTTGGAGCTGTCTACACGTACTATAAGTAAATGCAATCATTTATCAATCACAAGTACCAACAAGACACGTAGACGTATCTCACTTGGTAGAACAAGCCCTTTAGGAGCTTTAAAGTATAAAAGTGTTAAAAATAGGGTTGTCCAGATACCGATACTAGTATCGGGACCGATACCGAGTATTTGCGGGAGTACTTGTACTCGCGCAAATGCTCCCGATGCCTGAATAGAATACTTTTTTTGTATTTATCAACATGTTCTATGAAAATTCTTTGAGTTTTTTACTACTGCGTGACAAGAAAACAAAACATTTTTATTCATTTTTACTCATTTTTATTCTTTTATAATGTCTTGAGTTAGAGTTCTTCATAATTCTAAAGAAAATATCCTTAGTCTGTATTGTGGTTTGAAAACTGTCACATGACATTTAAAAAAAGTATCGGTATTCGGTATCGGCGAGTACATGAAAAAAAGTATCGGTACTTGTACTCGGTCCTAAAAAAGTGGTATCGGGACAACCCTAGTTAAAAACACTGTTTGTTGATCTGTGCTCCTGTCTGTCTCGTTGTCATAGGTGTGTGTCTGCAGAATACAGAGAATGAGGGTTACCCGTCTCCGGTGGTCATTCTGCCATTCATGAAGCATGGAGATCTGCACAGCTTTCTGCTGTACTCACGGCTGGGTGATGCCCCACTGGTAGGTATATGGCCTGACACCTTCCTTCAGACTTTAAAAACATTTAGCCAGATTCAGTAAGACCGGCGCATCTTTAGTTCAGTGTAGCGCATCCCATTTGCACTACGGCGACGTAACATTGTGAGGCAAGTACTGTATTCACAAAGCACTTGCCTCCTAAGTTACGTCGGTGTAGCGCAAATGGCCCGGCGTAACCCCGCCTAATTCAAATTAGGCAGGTAGGGGGTGTGCTCCATGTAAATTACCCGTGACCCCATGTAAATGAGGGCCGTTGGTACGGCGCATGCTCAGAATCACGTCGCAAATACTCCTTGCTTTTGACGTGAACGTAACCTACACCCAGTCCCATTCACGTACGCTTACGCAAACAACGTAAAATACGACGGCTGTTCCGTTGTCTATACCTTGCATGGGCTGCGCCATCTTTTTGGTGGTTTATCTTTACGCCGGAAAAACACCTTACGTAAACAGCGTATCGGGCGCAAGTACGTTTGTGAATAGGCGTATCTTGCTCATTTGCATATTCTAGGCGTAAATCCACGTACACGCCCCTAGCGGCCAGCGTAAATATGCAGCTAACATACGGCGGCGTAGGAGACTTACGCCGGTCGTATCTTAGCAACATTTAAGCGTATCTCAGTTTGAGAATACGCTTAAAGATACGACGGTGCAGATTCTGACTTACGACGGCGTATCTACTGATATGCCGTCGTAAGTCTTACTGAATCTGGCTAACTGTGTATAGCCTGGGGCTAGTATACAAGGGCCTTTCAGGATGCAGGGCGCATTCTATGGCGGTTTTTTTTTATTTATTTTTTAATCACCTGAATAGAGCCAGAGGCTCTAATAGGCTTCAAAATAGGGTGGGCTCGGAAGGGGGGGGCAGAGAATTGCGTCTGGAGCCCACCCAGGTGTGTTGCGAATGAATATTTGCTATTGTAACACTGATCCTCCTCCTGGCCAATCGGTAAGCGGGTCTGATACCCGCCACCGATTGGCTAAAAGGACAGGCAATCCTATTGGTTGCCTAGGAGGAGGAGACAGACAACAGAAGTGAGGAGAAGACACAGGAGCCGCTGCCCTGATAATACATTAAGGTAAAAAAAAAAACGTTAGGCTTTAGAACCACTTTAATGAGTGCAGTTGTATTTTGGATGACCTCTTAACCACTTCCATACCGTAGGACATCATATGACGTCCTGGACTTTAGTGGGTAATATCTGAATGATGCCTGCAGCTACTCGTCACGCTCGGGTACCTGGAAGTAAACAAAGCCGCTATCGCGGCTGTCGGCATGAGATCTGTGAATTGTGTTTCCCAATCTCATGCTTTCCGGCCTGGAGGAGAGATGTGGGGTCTTATTGACTCCGCATCTCTCCCATAAAGAGGACCTGTCACGATATATATATGCCTATTACAAGGGATGTTTACATTCCTTGTAATAGGAATAAAAGTGATCCAATTTTTTTTTTTTTAAAGTGTAAAAATAAAAAAAAATAAGTAAAAAAATAAAATAATAATAAAAAAATCTCTGTATGTGGTCGCTGTAATTGACATGTTTTATGCAATTCTTTATGATTTAATAAATATGTATTCTTATTTTTACCTCCACAATGTTTACAAGCCTCATTTAAAGTCCCAAACTTCCTGCTTGATAAAAAAAAAAAAAAATTAAAACGCCCCTATCCCCGGTAGCTCGCACTCAGAAGAAAACACACACGTAAGTCCCGCCCACATATTTAAATGCCGTTCAAACCACACATGTAAGGTATCGCCGCGTGTGTTAGAGCGAGAGAAATAATTCTAGCGCTGGACCTCCTCTGTAACTCTAAACTGGTAACCTGTAAAAAGATTTAAAGCGTCGCCTATGGAGATTTTTAAGTACCAAAGTTTGCCACCATTCCATGAGTGTGTGCAATTTTAAAGCGTGACAAGTTAGGTATCTATTTACTCGGCGTAACATCTTCTTTCACATTATACAAAAAAATTGGGCTAACTTTACTGTTTTGTTATTTTTTTAATATATGAAACCGTTTTTTTTTCTCCAAAAAAAAGCCTTTGAAAAAATTATTGCTCAAATACCGTGCGAGATAAAAAGTTGCAATGACCGCCACTTTATTCCCTAGGATGTCTGCTAATATATATAAACATTTTATATATATAAACATATATATAAAATGTTTGGAGAGAAGTGCCAGAATAGGCGCGGTATGGAAGTGGTTAAATACCATTATGGTCATATTACGAGATATATGTATGCTCTATATCTATACTGACCCCGTATATACTCTATTAGGCAGATTCAGAAAGCTTTAGGCCGGCGTATCAGTAGATACACCGGCCTAAGTCAGAATCTGCGCCAACGCAAATGTAAGCGTATTCTGGAAACCAGATACGCTTAAATTAGGCTCAGATACGAGCGGCGTAAGTGTCTTACACCGTCGTATCCTAAAGTGTAATTTTTAGGCTGACCGCTAGGTGGCGCTTCCATTGCGGTCGGCCTAGAATATGTAAATGAGTAGTTACGCCGATTCACAAACATACGCTTGCCCGACGCAGTACAGATACGCCGTTTACGTAACGCACTTTCAGGCCTAAAGTTATTCCATCAAATAGCTGGAATAGTAATGTTAAGTATGGCCGTCGTTCCCGCGTCGAAATTCGAAAATTTTACGTTGTTTGCGTAAGTCGTCCGTGAATAGGGATTTACTTCATTTACGTCCACATCGAAACCAATAGTACCGTGAGGCGTACTTTGCCGCAATGCACACTGGGATATGTAGGCGGACGGCGCATGCGCCGTTCGTAAAATACGTCAATCACGTAAGGTCACCCCCATTACCATAAAACACGCCCCCTCAGCCTAATTTGAATTAGGCGCCATTATGCCCGCCCGATTTACGCTACGCCGCCGTAACTTAGCAGGCAAGTACTTTGTGAATCATGTACTTGCCTCGCTAACTTACGGCGGCGTAGTGTAAACACGATACACTACGCCGCCGCAACGATAAGCCTGCCTACCTGAATCTAGCTATATATCTATACTGACCCCATCTTAATTATCATTCAACAGTTCCTTCCAACACAGACGCTAGTGAAGTTCATGACGGATATAGCGAGCGGCATGGAGTACCTGAGCAGCAAGAACTTCATCCACAGAGACCTGGCGGCCAGAAACTGCATGTAAGGACCTAGAGGAGGGAGGGAGTGTTTGTTCTGGGCTACCAGTGCTAGACCGGGACTAGAAGGTTTCTTTAAATGTTACCAACGTGCCTAAAAAAGGAAATGTCTTTGCCGTTGCCTGGAAAATGACCACTGTCTTCCCTTCATTCCTCAACTATAGTCCATTCTAGGGTTAACTCTAATTGGTTTATATGATACAGATCATTTTTTTTTTAATACATTGATGGAACCCAGTGGTTTTCCATCTCAGCATGGTCTACTAAAGCAAGGAAGCACACAAAGACTGTCATCCCCATCAGTCCCTATGGGCAATTATATTTTCCAGTGTGTTCCTGTAGACCAGGCTTGTTTCCCATGGTTCCGCTCTACTTTTCTTACATGACGCCTTATTTTTAACCATTTCATATCCCCTCCCGGAGGCAATTTATCCGGGTTTTAATATAGGGTGGTCACTGTGATTGGCTATCACAGTGGTCTGTACTACTGTCTCCTGTTCATAAACAGAGCTGTCTGTGGCAGCGTGGTCACTGTGGTGGGAGTGAGTGAATGAGCTCTCAGCATAGAAAGCTTATCTGCCATGGACACATATATGTGTGGTATGTAGCCGTTAAGCCCCACCCTCCTTGCCACGGCACATATGAGTTACGCGATTGGCAAGAGGTTATCTTGCTTCTTCTACTCTTCTGTATATAATGGTTTGATGGTCTCCACTATATTGTACTTATTTGTTGTGTCTTCACAGCTTCTCATTCATTATTTTCCCTTCTCATCCATCACCCATTAAGAGTTACTGCTAAAAATACAATTTGCCCATTCACAGTGGAGTCAGCCATTTTGCAGGCTAAAATAGAATGACAAAGTAACTTGCTGTACAGTAAAACCTTGGTTTGAGAGTAACTTGGTTTTAGAGCGTTTTGCAAGGCAAGCAAAATGTTTAAATAAATGTTGCTTTGATATACAAGTGATGTCTTGATATAAGAGGAGCGTCATGTCACAACTGAGTATAAAATAGAAGGGAGGAGCCTCTAAGTGTAGCAATATGGTTACATTTAATGAAGGTACAACATTTAGCAACTTATTGCTACAATTAGAGGCGCCTCTCTGCTCTTTTATACTCTGTAAAAAAAATGCTTTGATATACAAGTGCTTTGGATTACAAGCATGTTTCTGGAAGGAATTATGCTCGCAAACCAAGGTTTTACTGTATTAGTATTTCTTGTTACTAGGAAAATAATCGGCTCCATCGTTCTGTTAACTGATTAAACCATATAAATGACACTTTATTACTTTAGTACTTTATTACTAATCCCAAACTTCTTACATGTCTTCAGCGTCACGTCTCATTAGTCTTATTGCCTCCACCCAGGTTGAATGAGAACATGAATGTTTGTGTGGCAGACTTCGGCCTGTCTAAGAAAATCTACAATGGAGATTATTATCGCCAAGGCCGGATTGCCAAAATGCCAGTCAAATGGATTGCCATAGAAAGTCTAGCAGACCGTGTCTACACCACCAAGAGTGATGTGGTGAGTATGGCATTCTGATAGGGCAGGAGCCTAGGTCTTTGCAGGGACCATGTGAGTGAAAATATTGGGCAGCCTATGGTTCTGGTTCTAACTACGGTATAGTTTGGGATTAGGGTTGCCACCTTTTCTTCAAGCCAAACCCAAACACTTTAGCGATACACAGCAAGGGGGAACATTCTGGTCTCTGTTGTAGAGAGGAACTGTGATGCTCACCAAAGCCCCCCTTACATCTGAGTCCCTCTTGCCTTAAGGCGGCCATACACGGTTCAAATTTTCGAAATCATTTTCTTTCGAAAATCGTATCAAACAATTTTCGTACGAATTTCGCACCTTTAGTAGGCTGCAGCCGATTTTTGTGCGGCAAAAAAATTTGAGAAATCCGACATGTTGATAATTTTTTTGAAAAACAAACGATTTTCTGATCAATGATGGGAGAATCGTGCGAGAAATGTAATAGAAAAAAAACCCGCGCATGTGCAAGAAAAGAATATTCCCGGAGAGAAACAAATATTCCCAGAGAGAAACGAATATTCCCGGAGAGAAACGAATATTCCCAGAGAAAAAAGAATATTCCCAGAGAGAAACAAATATTCCCGGAGAGAAACGAATATTCCCGGCAACATGAATATTTTGTCGGCCAAATTTAGAAAATCAATGGTGGCATCATAGCATCACAAAAAAAACGAACTTTCTGATTTTGAAAAGAAAATTTGTTCGAAATTCGACCATGTATGGCCTGCTTTAGTGTACTCACTTAAGTAAGAGAGAGAAGGCAGGGAAGATTAAAACTTAAGTCAAAGACAGTGGAATCTTGAGCTCACTCACCCGAGGATAGAGGCTCAGACATCGTCACCTTTGATCCACCATGTACTGTATTTTCTAGCTGCTGGGCTTCAAATGTTCTGCCCTCACAGAGACAGACACAGAGGGGTAGGGGCAGAACCAGGAGGAGCAGATCGAGCCCTCTCTTCTTTCCTGTAAAGAGTGTAAGGCCTTGTACACACAACCGAACATGTCCGCTGAAACTGGTCCGTCGGACCAGTTTCCGCGGACATGTCCGACCGTGTGTAGGGCCTACTGGAAGCCTGTCCGTCGGACATGTCCGATGGTCAGTACGACTCATCGGACATGTCCGCTGGCCCGAAATCCCGTGCATGCGTCGAAGTGATTCGACGCATGCGTGGAAGCATTGAACTTCCGGGTTCGCGCATGTCGCCGCGTCATCGTCGCCGCCACGTCGCCGCCACGTCACCGCGTATTCTGTCCGCGGGGAATTTGGTCTGATGGTGTGTACACACATCAGACCAAAATCACCCAGCAGACATGTCCAATGAAAACAGTCCGCGGACTGTTTTCATTGGACATGTCTGGTCGTGTGTACGAGGCCTCAACCACGCTAACCCAAAAAGCATGTGTGTTATGTGTTGCAGCGTATACACACAAGATATGTATTAAATACACAAACTAATGTGAAACTGGCGTGAAATTAAATAAATGAAAAGGTGCTGCAATTAGTTAATAGTTTGAATAGAGAACTAAGTGATAATGTGAAAAGAATAAATGTTAATGCGCAACCTAAAGTCGCATATCCCAGCGACTAAAACCAAACAAAAAATGGTATGTAAATGGTGTATCTTATATGTGTTTAAACCATAAAATACAAATAATAAAAAGTGATTCCTGAAATAAAAAACGTTATCAACGCAGGATCTGACCCTCAGAGATCGTAATTATGCAAGTCCATACAAAGGTGGCTTAATTACATAGGGTACTGAAGGAAACAAGGTGACAGTCCAAACAAAGTAGCAAAAAGCAATAAAAGAAGAAAGATGAAGTCCGTGAAGGGTACACCACTCTGACAGCTAGGTTGCAGACAGTCGCTACAAATCTTCAGAAACTAGACACTTCTCCTATATAGATAAGGTGGCAGCTTACCGGAACGCTGATAAAAATCAGCTCAGCACAGGATAATTCATCTGGCTCCACTCCTCTGTCGGGGAACGCCTTTGATTGTAGTCCCGGGACCTTCAGGATGGATCACTGGAATCCTGCGTACACTGGCGCCGTCTCCTCTCAACAGAGGGGGTTTATTTAGTAAGCCACAGGTGAAGTGTTGCAAAAAAGAGAAGAAACTTCATGGTGCAGTAAAAAGGGGCTTGCTCTTTATTATTGAGCAGGTATTACGCATCAAAAAAGTTTACAAAACACGATCTTCAAAAAACAAACAGAAAACACTGCTAGTGCCTCAGCTCACGCCTAAACTAGCAGGTGTGTAACGTCTGAATCCTTAGCTCCACCTGACGCTGCGTTTCTCCTGTATGAGGCGTCCATTGGGAAAGGAGGCCTCCTTTCCAAGTGGACACCTCATAAAGTTGCATACAGGAAATAATTCAAGCAAGAAAAATGGTTGCAGAAATTGTAGGCATCAAGCACATAGGTGATCAGCGCCACTTCCAGGGCACCCTCCTCACCCATCAGACATATTCAGCCAATGCTAAAGGGGGGAGAGAGGGGGAGGTGAGAAAGACAGAGGGGTAATAGAGAGATCCGATGATGCCGACATTAGTACTAATTGCAGGCAAATTAGGCGGCCGCGAGGCCTCTGTAAGTGTGAGGCCTTTGGCGACCGCCTAATTTGCCTAATTAGAGAGCTGCCTCTGCATAGATTTACTATTGCGTAGCAAAATGGACAAACAATATACCACAAGTACAGTGCTAATACCACCCATCAGCGGATACTGAAACAAAAATTCCAGGCTCAGAGGGGCAGAGATGTGCAAAAGAACAGACAGATGTCTCACCAGCCAAGGCTCAGCAAGAAATCTGCCCACCGCTGGCTGACCTAAGTATGTGATGATGTCATGAGGTCTGGAACTCTTCAACTTTAGTGGAAAGAGAGATAAACATGTTTCCTGCAGCCAATCAGATATATTTGTGCAATGTATAATATTTCCAAAATTGCTGCATTTATCAGTGAGATCATATGACTTCAGATTGCACAGGATTTTTATAGCTGCTTCTTGTTATTTTAACCCAGTACAAAGGGTCCTCAATTCCCTTCAAGACAGGGTTCTAAAAGTCACATGTAATTCAATTTCTGCTTAATATAAAATTGTTTCTTGAACAGCATGAAAATGTCGTAATGAGGTACCCTACTTATACTAAGGCTCCATGCACACTGGAAGCTAAAAAAATAACTATAAAAAACGCCAGTAGCTTTGCAGGGAGTCTTTCAACGTTTTTTAGCGTTTTTGCAATAGCGTTTGTTAGAGTTTTTCAGTGTAGCGACTTTCAGCTTTTTTTTTCAATGGATAAAAAACCGCAAAAAAACGCTAGCGAGCAGCGTTTTTGAGCGCTTTTAAGCGTTTATTCAAGTTTTTCTGCGTTTTGCGTTTTTTAGCGGGGTTTTTTTTTGCCAAAAAACGGCACCTTGAATGCAAATTTCTGTCGTTCAGAAAAAAGCCCATAAACTCCATTGCTCATTAACAATAAAAAATGTCCAGTTTATGGGCTTTTAAAAAAAAAAGCCAAAACGCCAATAAACTACAGTTTATCAATAGGGATGAGCCGAACACCCCCCCCTCCCTTCGGTTCGCATCAGAACCTTCGAATGGACCGAACGTTCGCGCGAACATTTAGAACCCTATTGACGTCTCGAAAGTTCGAATTCAAAAGTGCTCATTTTAAAGCCTAATACGCAAGTTATTGTCGTAAAACGTCTTTGAGAACCCGGGTCTTGCCCCAGGGAACATGTATCAATGGAAAAAAAGTTTTAAAAACGGTCGTTTTTTTCAGGACTCCTGAAAAAACGACCGTTTTTAAAACTTTTTTTCCATTGATACATGTTCTCTCAGGCAAGACCCGGGTTCTCAAAGACGTTTTCACAGGCATACTATAGACACCCAGCAGGTACAATATTTAAAGGAATTTTTTTTTTTTTCAATTTAAGCATCATTAAAATCACTGCTCCTGAATCTTTAGGTGCAAACTACAGAGGACATGGCCAGTACACACCAAGTAGCTTTAGATGCAAACTACAGAGGACACAGGCAATAAACCACGTAAGAATACTGCAGCTAGCACAATCACCTGCCTGCCAGTAAATTAGGAAGAACTGATCTAGCTAAACTATACAGTGTATAAATATATGTACAACACCTGGGATGTATATATATCCTCTACACACTGTAACATTAACTGACTAGCCTGCCTGCCTGCTCTATCTACCTGCAAAAAAATGACACTATCTCGCTGTCTCTCTCTGGCCCCGTACACATGACCAGTTTCCTCGGCAGAATTCAGCTTCCGACCGAGTTTCTGGCTGAATTCTGCCGAGAAACCCGGCCGTGTGTACACTTTCGGCCGAGGAAGCCGACGAGGACCTCGGCGAGGAAATAGAGAACATGTTCTCTATTTCCTCGTTGTTCTATGGGAGAACTCGGCCCACCGAGCTCCTCGGCGGCTTCCACACTGAACACGCCGAGGAACTCGATGTGTTTGGCACGTCGAGTTCCTCGGCCGTGTGTACGGGGCCTGAGTCTTAACCACCGCAACACACTACACAAGGCCGACTTTTATAGTGTGGGGCGTGTACTAAACCTGGCTTTGGCCAATTATGGCTCTCTGTTTTTTGCAAGCTGTGATTGGCCAAGCATGTGGGTCATAGTGCATGCTTGGCCAATCATCAGCCAGCGATGCCGCAGTGAATTATGGTCTGTGAAACGTAACTCAAATTTGGTGCGAACGACCCGTTTTGTTCGTATTTCGACAAACGATCGAACATACGATGTTCGAGTCGAACATGAGTTCGACTCGAATACGAAGCTCATCCCTACTGCCTATTAATGGTTAAAATCTCAGCTGGTTCCTGCTGAACCGGCCAACATTCAAACTGTCTATGGTCAGCCTCAGGCCCCGTACACACGTCCGAGAAACTCGACGGGCAAAACACATCGTTTTGCTCGTCGAGTTCCTTGTGAAGCTGCCGAGGATCTCGGCGAGCCGAAATTTCCCATTGAACAACAACGAGGAAATAGAGAACATGTTCTCTATTTGGCCCGACGAGATCCTCGTCGGCTTCCTCGGCCAAAAGTGTACACACGACCGGGTTTCTCGGCAGAATACGGCTCTGATCGAGTTCCTGGCTGAATTCTGCCGAGAAACTCGGTCGTGTGTACGGGGCCTTATAATTTGCCACAACCCCTATAACTGTCACATTTGTTGGGCAGCTTGCTTTGCATGTAAAGTATATAAACAAAGGTAGGTGGAACAAAAATACTGAAAATATATATCGAATGTCATCATTACATATATTGACTGCATTGTTTTATGCCCCATACACACGAACGGAAACTCCGCTTGCAAAAGTCCGATGTGAGCTTTTGAACGGAAATTCCGACCGTGTGTAGGCTCCATCGGACATTTGCTGTGGGAATTTCCACCAACAAAAGATTGAGAGCTGGTTCTCAAATTTTCAGACGGAAAAAATTCCTATCGGAAAATCCGATCGTCTGTAGCAATTCCGACGCACAAAATTCTGACGCATGCTTGGAAACAATTCGACGCATGCTCAGTAGCATTGAACTTAATTTTCTCGGCTCGTCGTAGTGTTGTACGTCACCGCGTTCTTGACAGACGAAAGCTCAGAGAACTTTTGTGTGACCGTGTGTATGCAAGCCAAGCTTCAGCAGAATTCCGTCGGAAAATCCATCCAAGGTTTTTCAGATGGAAAATCCGATCGTGTGTATTAGAATATAAGTGAGTGTGGACCTTCTAAATTTGTGTAAATCGGTATCCCTGTTTAAACTGACCGACCTGAATGTCTTTTTTTTTTAGTGGTCCTTTGGTGTCACCATGTGGGAGATTGCCACAAGGGGCCAAACACCTTATCCTGGGGTGGAGAACAGTGAAATTTATGACTACTTAAGACAAGGGAACCGGCTGAAGCAACCTCCGGATTGCCTGGACGGATTGTAAGTGATATATTGCTGTACTACTTCCAATTCTGAAATAAAACTCTGGCCAAAATTGTTGCAGGTTTGGAGGATTTCCATCAACATTTCTCCAAAAAGGGATCATGCTGCGGATTTTATTGTTACCCAATCAAGCAGCCAAACATTCAGAATTGCTGTGGAAATCAATCCACCACCTTTGACAGCCAAAATTTTCAAGTGGCAATTTGGCAACTCAGAATTGGTAAACGATTGAAGAAGCTGGGAGTACAATGATAGGGATCATTCAGTTACATTTAACCTCTTTGCTTTTACAATTGCTGATAAATTGCCATATGTATGGCTGGTGCAAGGGGCGAATTATTCTTGAAAGGAACAAGTATCTAATAAAGAGTGTGTACAGGAAAGTGAAGCCATTGGGGTTGATTACCTAAAACTGGAGAGTGCAGAATCTGGTGCAGCTCTGCATAGGAACCAATTAGCTTCCAGTTTTTTTTTGCCAAAGCTTAACCGCTTGCCGACCGTATAATGTAAATATATGGCAGCAAGGCGGCTCACCTGTGCCAGATCACGTACTAGGTATGTGATCTGGCACATACCTAGGGGGCGGGCGTGCGCCACCGGCGACCCGGGTGTGCTGTGATTAAACACAGATGCCGATCAGCGGGTGCCGACCAATGAATGACTGCCGGCACCCGCCAATCATCAGGAATTCATACAGGACAGAGCCCTGCCTATGTAAACAAGGCAGAGCCCTGCCCTGTCCGTGGGGAAGTAATGCATTTTTTTTCCCTGCAGGGAATAAAATACATTACTTCCCTTAGTAAAAGCAGCACATATAGTAAACACAAATACTAGCTAGGCACACATTAACCTCTTTGATCGCCCCTGATGCTTAACCCCTTCCTAGCCAGTGTTTTCAGTACAGTGACAGTGCAAATTTGTAGCATGGAATAAAGTCATTGTTTCCCAAAAAGTGTCAGAATGCCCACCGCAATATCACAGTCCTGTTATAAATCGCTGATCGCCACCATTACTAGTAAAAAAAATTGAAAAAATTAAATTCCGGTATTTATACCATAGTTTGTAGACACTATGGCCCGGATTCACAGACAGCGGCGCACATTTATGTCGCCGTATCGTATCTCCTTTACGCTATGCCAACGCAGCGCAGAGAGGCAAGCACTGAATTCACAAAGCCAGTGCTGCCAAATCTGCGCTGGGTTTCCTAGGCGTAAGCCGGCGTAGGTGGAAGTGGGCGCGAGCCATGCAAATGAGGCGTGACCCCATGCAAATGATGGGCCGAGCGCCAGACAGATACGTAAAATGAACGGCGCATGCGCCGTCCCGTGGACGCATCCCAGTGCGCATGCTCAGAAATACGTCGGAACTACTCCCTAAGATACGTCGGATCACTGCCTACGGCGTGAACGTAACCTACGCCTAGTCATATTCACGTCCTACGTAAACTACGTAAAATACGTCGGCTTGTGTTCCCTGGTGCAGCCCTTTGCATGGATGCTGCTCCTTTATGGGGCATAACTTTACGCCGGGCGTATGACTTTACGCGCACTGCGTCGGACGGACGTATGTTCGTGAATCGGCGTATCTCCCTCATTTCCATATGTGATTAGAAAATCAATGGGAGCTCCAAATACGTCCAGCATAAATATGCGCCCACTCTACGCCGACGTAGGCAAGTTACGTCGGTCGGATGAAGCCTATTTTCAGGCGTATCTTAGTTTCTGAGTCCGGCGCATAGATACGACGGCGCATATTTGCACTTACACGGCGTATCTGGAGATACGTCGACGCAAGTGCTTTGTGAATCCAGCCCTATAACTTTCAGGCCCCGTACACACGGCCGAGGAACTCGACGTGCCAAACACATCGAGTTCCTAGGCCAGTTCAGCCCTGAAGCCGCCGAGGAGCTCGGCGGGCCGAGTTCTCCCATAGAACAACGAGGAAATAGAGAACATGTTCTCTATTTCCTCGTCGAGCTCCTCGTCGGCTTCCTCGGCCGAAAGTGTACACACGGCCGGGTTTCTCGGCAGAATTCAGCCAGAAACTCGGTCGGAAGCTGAATTCTGCCGAGGAAACTGGTCGTGTGTACGAGGCCTCACACAAACCAATATACGCGTATTGGGATTTTTTTTTACCAAACCCATGTAGCAGAATATAGTACATATTGGCCTAAATTTATGAAGAAATTCGATTTTTTTTGTATTGGGTGTGTTTTATAGCAGAAAATAATAACGTTTTTATTTTCAAAGTTGTTGCCCTTTTTTTGTTTATAGCGCAAAAATTAAAAAAACTCAGAGGTGATCCAAAACCACCAAAAGAAAGCTCTAATTGGGGGGAAAAAATGACATACTTATTATTTCACAAAGGCGCATCAAAGTCCTGTATGCTGCATCTCTTTTTCATAAATTGCACATTCTAATATAGTTTAATTGCAGGGCACCTAAAAACACACGTAAAACGCACATAAAAATGCAAAACAGAAAAATGTTACTGTACTGATGTGATGCGGGCCTAAAGGAAGTTGGAAAACTAAACTTAATTGACAGATCGCCAGGTGAAAATATAAGAAAAAAAGCCTAACAAAGAAAACAAATGCAGTCACCACATTTAAAGATTGGTAAGCTGCAACATAATACATTTTTTGGGGGGGTTAGATACACTTTAAGTCACATGGAACAAGCATGCATTTGCCAAAGCCAGCAATGAATTAAAGCTGTTGAGTTGCATATGGGCAAAGCAGCCAAGCAATTAGCATTTAAGAAAGAAAAAAAATCAGTAATAGCAGCATATTTTTAGCATAGGGGTCCTTTGAGAAGGAATACTTATACAGTAAAACCTTGATTTGCAAGCATAATTCGTTCCAGAAACATGCTTGTAATCCAAAGCACTTGTATATCAAAGCATTTTTTTTACAGGGTATAAAAGAGAAGAGAGGCACCTCCTAAGTGTAGCAATATGTTGCTAAATGTTGTGCCTTCATTAAATGTAACCATATTGCTACACTTAGAGGCTCCTCTCCTTTTTTATATTCAGTTGTGACATGACGCTACTCTTATATCAAGACATCGCTTGTATATCAAGGCAAAATGTATTAAAACATTTGCTTGTCTTGCAAAAAGCTCTCAAACCAAGTTACTCTCAAACCAAGGTTTTACTGTTAATACTGTATATATAAAAAAAAGTTAAAGCTCAGTAGAATGGCTTGTTGCTGACACCCAGTGGGCATAAGGGGTACTACGTTTGTTTGGATGGCTCCCAATGTTGACGAAGCCCATGATAGCAGCATAGATTGCTATGAAGTTGTATCTTTGTATGCAAGAACAGCAAGGACAGGTAATCATGCATTGTTTATATATAGTTAGTAAATACACTCTAGAAAATCTTAAAAGAGGGTTACATACAATTTTTTTTTATTATAGCCCCCATGCACACTGGGTGTTTAGTCCTGGGTCATGGGGTTCCAGCGTTTACATGCGCCCATTGCCAGAATCTTTATAAGTAACTTTAGTATAATATAAGCATAAATTGGATGCTAAGAATAACTAATGTTGCAGTACATTGGCACATTAACCACTCTATCATATGGGTTCAATCGGTGTAGATTTTTGGTACAGCCATTGTGGCATTTGTATAAATAAATGGTGATTCTGCGCAACATATCACACTAATGGAATAGTGATATCACATAAGCAAGATAAATGTAAGAGCTGACAAATAATCAGCATATAGTATTAAATGCAAAGAGAATAGTGAGTCCAAATATAAATATATATATACTCAAATAGTGAATAGTGAGTCCAAAATATATAATACTCATAAGGCGAATGTGCAAAAATATATAAAGAATATTGTGCAAAAAAAACCGGAATGGAAGTTCAATCCCAATAGTAAACACAAATCAGCTGTCAGGGCAGATATTCTGAATGCACTGGATGAAGGTGAGCACCAGCTCTATGGTGTGAGTGCACGGCCGTGCGATAGAAGATAAACCAGATCCCTGGCTGAGCTCCCGGGACTCTTACCTCTCAGCCCTCCTAAATGGGCATTGATGTACAGGTCACTCGCAGCCTTCTATGGGTGGTCCCTGATGTTTCCTCTCTTGATCTGATGGATCCTTCCTTAATTGGGACAGATGCTCCTCAAAACCAGATGGATGATGTGGGTTATAAGAGAGAGAGAGAGGGGACTCCCATAGTGAGGTAACGTTTGGTGCAGGTAAAATATGTTTATTGAGGAAAAACCTGCACTTACATTAAAAGAAAAATAAAAGTGCAACGAGGAAACAAACAAGCGGCGTTTGAATCGCCAGCTTACGTCACTCCGGGTGTACGTCCTCCAATTCCTACGCGTTACGACACCACGTGTCTTCGTCTGGGGTGACGAAGACACGTGGTGTCGTAACGCGTAGGAATTGGAGGACGTACACCCGGAGTGACGTAAGCTGGCGATTCAAACGCCGCTTGTTTGTTTCCTCGTTGCACTTTTATTTTTCTTTTAATGTAAGTGCAGGTTTTTCCTCAATAAACATATTTTACCTGCACCAAACGTTACCTCACTATGGGAGTCCCCTCTCTCTCTCTCTTATAACCCACATCATCCATCTGGTTTTGAGGAGCATCTGTCCCAATTAAGGAAGGATCCACCAGATCAAGAGAGGAAACATCAGGGACCACCCATAGAAGGCTGCGAGTGACCTGTACATCAATGCCCATTTAGGAGGGCTGAGAGGTAAGAGTCCCGGGAGCTCAGCCAGGGATCTGGTTTATCTTCTATCGCACGGCCGTGCACTCACACCATAGAGCTGGTGCTCACCTTCATCCAGTGCATTCAGAATATCTGCCCTGACAGCTGATTTGTGTTTACTATTGGGATTGAACTTCCATTCCGGTTTTTTTGCACAATATTCTTTATATATTTTTGCACATTTGCCTTATGAGTATTATATATTTTGGACTCACTATTCACTATTTGAGTATATATATATTTATATTTGGACTCACTATTCTCTTTGCATTTAATACTATATGCTGATTATTTGTCAGCTCTTACATTTATCTTGCTTATGTGATATCACTATTCCATTAGTGTGATATGTTGCGCAGAATCACCATTTATTTATATTCCTGTTTTATGTCATGTAAACATAATTAGGTTTTGCTGCACTATATATTTTTGGTGGATTCACTCATTTAGGATCCATTTTAGCGCAAAAGCACTTGTCACTTTATCCATTGTGGCATTTGTGTATATTTACTACAGCATACAATTATATATAAATATATATATATATATATAGTATATGAACTATTCCCAAAGGTATTCCAATCTCTGTATCTTTTGGATACATGTTCCATGAGAATAATCTCTGTGGCATTGATGGTTACAGTAAGCATGACTTTTAATACATTTTCATATAGTTTTGTCTTAGATGAAGGTGACAGCTCACTCACCTAGACACCTATGTTGGAAATTTGATAAATGTTCGAGTTTAGGAATGCTCACAATATTTCATAGTATGAGATTGTTATGTATGATTCTACATACTGATAGCTGTGCCATAATTGATATCAGATGGGTCAGATCTACAAGTGCCATCTGCAGTGGGTCAGAGCCAGCTGATGACATTTTCCATTCCTGGTCTGAAAGTCATTAGACCACATCCTGTTCTTATGCTGGGAAGAAGCTGACAAGAGTTTGCCTGCATAATTTTTTGGAAGTCCAGGCCACATGTTTACCAGTAGTAATTGCATACATTGATGCAGTGGTTTTATCCACATTAAAGCTTGCTGTCATCATTTTCTCAATGTTATCCATAGTGAATCACCCAAAGCCACAGCATCTTTAAAGCTGTGGTTGGCAGAGGTCTGAACATGGTAGACTAATTGTACTTTGGAAACAAACTTGTGGGTGCACCTGCTGGAACCTCAGACAGACTTTAGTCCTCGCCTAGTTCAAGAATTATCCTTACTGGGTTTCTAAGCACATTAAAATAGAACCACTGCCAGGTTATAATTTATGTCTGCACCCACATTGAGGGGATTATAATTTGGAGGTTCTGGGACAGAAAACCGAGAAAAATTCAAAAGTTTACCATTTTAACCAGATTATGTAAACTAGGGGTAAAACAGTAGAGGTAAATCCTCCAATGGCGACACCTGTTTTGTTGACATCAGGGTGAGGTTTAGCCCTGGTTCACACTGGTGCGTTTTGACATGCGATTTGACATGTCAAATCGCATGTCAAAACGGCGGCAGTTGCCGGAAATTGCACAGTCCTAATCGGTGCGACGCCGCATCTGCGGCGCTGCACCGATTTCAAAAAGTAGTTTCGGTACTACTTTTTTTGATTTCGGCCCACGATTGACATCTCTGCAGAAAAATCCACAGATGTCCCTGTAATCACGGACAAAATTTGAGGTGAAATCGTGCGAGTTCGGCTGAACTCGCATGGCTTCACTCCTGCAGCCCAGTGTGAACTTTGATAGCTATGATTAAGCATTGACACTCAATGCGAAACGCGTCAGCTGTTTATCCCACTGTGTGCTGATATCTGTAGTGCATTTTTTCCTGTACCCAATAAAGGGCACGTCTTTTTTCAAGTTACTGGAGTGCGGCTGTCCATATCCTTATTGCTTTTGCACATCCTGTGCATTGCCAGCACCCATCTGCTTCTGAGTGGACATCAATTACCCTAGTGAGCTCACCTGGAGCGGCAGCTCTCTTACCTGTTAGAAAAATATCCTTCCACTTGTATTCATGCCTTGTGTTGGGCAGTCCAAAAGGTGGACAGAGATTTAAATAAACTTAAAAGGTTTTGACCTTTTTTCTGGCTTCTGATAGGCCTTGGATACAACAATGGTGAGATCTTCCATCATAGCTGCTGACATTGTTCTCCCCCACCTCTTATTTGTGGATGGAATTATCCATTCAGAATATTTTCACTCTTCCTATAGTATTTTTCAGAGTATAAAATACCACTCCAACAGAGAAAGCCCTTATGAAGTCCATATTAGGTATGCAGACCCAAAAACTCAAGCAAAAGTATCTCAGAAATAGTTATCCAGATTCAGAGAGGTTTACGCCAGCGTATCAGTAGATACGCCGTCATAACTCTGAATCTGTGCCGTCCTAAATTTAAGTGTATTCTCAAATTGAGATACACTTAAATCTAGCTAAGATACGACGGCGGGTGCTGTCGTATCTTAGCTATCTATAGGCCGGTCGCTAGGGGCGTGTACGCTGATTTACGCCTAGAACGCGTAAATCAGCGAGATACGCCTATTCACGAACGTATGCTTGCCCGTCGCAGTAAAGATACGCTGTTTACGTAAGGCGTTTTCAGGCGTAAAGTTAGTCCAACAAAAAGCTGGCCTAGCCAATGTTAAGTATGGACATCGTTCCCGCGTCGAATTTTGAAATGTTTACGTTGTTTGCGTAAGTCGTCCGTGAATGGGGCTGGGCGTCATTTACGTTCACGTTGAAACCAAAAAGTCTTTGCGGCGTAATTTGGAGCATGCGCACTGGGATATGTCCACGGACGGCGCATGCGCCGTTCGTAAAAAACGTCAATCACGTCGGGTCACGATCATTAGCATAAAACACGCCCACCCCTTCACAATTTGAATTAGGCGCGCTTAGGCCGGCACATTTACGCTACGCCGCCGTAACTTAGGACGCAAGGGCTTTGTGAATACAGCACTTGCCTCTCTTACTTACGGCGGCATATCGTATATGAGATACGCTACGCCGGAACAAAGAAGCGCCGCTCTACCTGAATCCGGCTAAGTGTCTGCAAAAATTACAAGAAACTGGGTTGTTTAACACTCTAACATCCAGCAAACTTTAGCTTAGGGTGTAATGTCCAATGTAAGGGACCAAACAAAATGTTGCATCAATGCTTTTCATTTCTGTTATTCACTTACCACTGCTATGTACATTATATGGAACGACTAGTCAAATTGCATCTAATGCAAGAACTATTTTTTGTTATTTCCTCAAGGTATGAATTAATGTCCAGTTGTTGGCAGCTGAATTCTAAAGACCGCCCCTTATTTGAGACCCTTTACAGGGAATTGGAGAAAATCCTCAAGAATTTGCCCCCAGCCAAAGATCCTGAAGAGATTCTCTATGTCAACATGGAGAAGCCTTATTCGTCTTCCATCACTGAAGATGGGGAACTTGGAGCTGTGGGTGGTCTGGATGCAAAGGATTTCGGGGATGACATTTTCTCAAAGCCTAGCGCAGTCACTGCAGAGATTCACCAGCCTGAGAATACCAACCGTTATGTTATGTGCCCAGGACATGAAGCCACACGTTTGGTTACAACAATGGATCATCCACGCTACAGTTCAACTGTGGAAGAAGGGACATTGGAAGAGTTATTGGCTGGTCACGGATTCAGATAATACACTGAAACCTGACAAAGTCTATTTTTACAAGACTCAGAATATTGACGCTATGTTTCTAACATCATTTTCATGGAGATTTAGCCTTGTCATAGAGTACTTACTTTTTAACCAGCCATCCTCAATCCACAGAAGCATTACGTAGCAAAATGTCACACTGGTCTTCCAACTATAGTGTCTTTATATAACCACTATTGTCGAAAAAAGGAAATATAATACCTTAATGGTTTCTACGGACAGAGACATGCGACCAAAGTCCAAGTGTGACGTCTATGATGGTGCTCTCATGGCAACTCTTTATAATGTGGTACGAAGAACCATGTAAGGGAATATGTATAAAGCTGAAACAATTAAGAGACTCAAGCATTCCATTAAGTTAGTGTTTCATAATTCCAGAACTGAAACAAAACAGGTACAGAGCATTACAATTTCCAGCACACAAAAATGAACTGAATATCCTCCTAATGGAGCTTCTGATTTGGTGATCCAAATGGGTTTACCAATTCAAAGTTGGTAGTGATTTTTTTAAGGCACTTCATTGTTGTACCATTAGTTTTGTGGTGTTCAGTTTCCATTCATTTGTTTTGAAGGAAGTAGTTTAGTTTGTGAATTGGTTGAAAGGCCAATATTTCAAAAAAGTGTTTGCCCAGTTATACAAGTCTACTTATAGAAGCTTTCCACCGTCAGTTATTCAAGGCTACAAGGCTGTACAATCAATATTGAAATCCCAGTTTCCTTATAAAAACAAAAGTCCTTTCACTGTGTGTGCTTGATAAATACGGCAGTTGGAGGGGGGGGGGGTTTAATTATTGGGACAAGTACATGTGTGGCTGTCAGAAAACACCTAGACCGATCTCTGTTCTTATGTCAACATTGATCATGTATATACCCTTAGCCACATAATCTCTGTAGAATATAAAGGATCTTAGAGACATAGTAGAACTTACACAGAGTTAAAGGGTTTAAAGTGTGTCACTTTCCTAAATGACATCTGTGAGCACAATAATAATCAGTATTATGATCACAATCTACACTGAGAATGAAATTGCACTATTTGTTCTCTTTCTACCATGGCAATAAACGAATGCAGTCAGGGAATGACAGTTAAGAAAATGGATCTATTTTTATATTGCTTCTACTGTTGGTGGAACAGATTTAACGCATCTTTCTCCGTCTACATGTCACGTTACAATGGGAGGGAAAAATCACCATTTCTCATAACACCCCTGGTGTTACCCTAGATTGGGATGGCCAGTCTTCATGTATCCTAATTCTCGCCTATGCCACCTTGCACAAGAAGGCGTAGATTACCTTTCTCCATCTATGTTGCCTTGGTTTGGGAAGAATTTTTTTTTTTCTTTTAAATGTTTGTGTTCTGTTTCCACGTTTTTGTATTTGAGTTACACAGGCAAAACCAGCTAAATGACACTGCCATATACCTATAATCTGTTTGGTTTTCGGTGTTCCCTTTTTTATTTGATTCCTTGGTCCTCAGTCAGGATTATAAAGTTTACAACAGTTATGGGCTACCTGTAGGCCTTCAAATACGGAGGAACCTAAAGTTCCAGAAACTCATTGTAGTGAGTAGACTTACAAGTGTATTCACTTAGCTTTTTAAAAAAGTTTGATTTATTAAACCTGGAAGAAAAAGATTCAACTAAACTTCCTAGTCACTAAACATGCCCCAATCAGATGTACCCCAGTATGTCTACTTTAATACAAACCTATAACTTGTTCAATAGCACCATCTCTTTTGTTGTCCAGAAATGTAAAACAGTTTGGACGTATGACTATAAATTCTATGTGTACTCCTGCAGTATCCATCATTGAATGGGAGAGGTAAAGTCCTCTTGGTGCTGTATAGGGAATAGCACTATGTCTGACATAATGGACTTTACACTTTACTATCCTCCCTTTCAGAATGCCACTTACTATTAATGACAAGTCCACCAGAACTGATATTTGAGTTTGAATGGGCACCAGTGGGTTTAAAGGGCAACCATCATCTGACATCCCTTTGAGAAGCTATTGGCAAATCTCCTGGTTGTTTATATCTGCAATGTAGGTGTATTTGTTTATTCTCTGTTAATAAGAATCCATTTGGGAAACTTAACATTTTACTTTGCCTTAGTACCATCGCCAATTACGTTTTATGTTTGGCACCCGAACATAAAGTACCAGAGCTAAGTGTCTTATTCTCTGTACACACGATCAGGCTTTTGCCCGGCCAAACTCACTTCGGAATTCCGACGGAATTCCATCAGAGTAAAATAGAACATGTAACTCTATGTAAACTCTGATGGAATTCCTCGGAATATCCAATGGAAAAACTCAGATGGGCATACACACGGTCGGAATTTCCGATGGAAAAAGTCTGTCTGACTTTTTTCATCGGAAATTCCGATCGTGTGTACGAGGCATTAGAAACATGCCTTGTGTAACACTGGAGAAGGGGACAAGTGTAGGATCAATTAGATTTTAACTTCAGTTTACTAATCTTCACTAGAAAAGTGGTATTTGAAATCTTTTGGTGATAGTAAAGAACTCCTCAATTCTCAATATTTTCATGGTTTACACGTTGCAGATTATTTATTGGTCCCGTAATGTTGTAGATCACTAGTCAGTTGGCTGAATTTTAATATTATTCTTTTCAGCTGTCAAAATGCCTGATATTTAAGGTATTGGTGGGCTCTGTTGGGCTGAATCACTCACTGGCTACTTATGGTTCTCATGAACATTTTAGCAAAGTGTTGATTCCTGCTATATTCTTCTCCAAAAAAACAATGGCTTGAAAAAAATCTTAAAGGAATATAGGCAATCAAGTACAGGGGTCTCATCAATGGTGCACAAAAATATAAAAGCCAATAGAGGTCAGCCCACCAGAGTCCTTCCAAAACTGAATGATGACTATTGAGTGACTAATTCACAATATAATTAATGGCATGAGTGCAATTTGATTGTTACCATGTTAATGAAAATATATGCGTGCAGAGAAACCTCTTTTTGGGACAAAGTGACATACGTTACAGATAAAATTATTCAAAAGTAGAACATTTTGTTACTTTTTTACAAGCAGTTTTGTAATAATGTACTGTATATACCTATGTTTTTGTATATTAAATGAAATATATATTTCTGTACACTTAGAAAAGCTTAAAACATCAAATAAATGCGTATTTTTCATCAGCTTACGTTATAATTGGTATTTATTTAAAAAAAACCTGGCAAATGTATTGGTGTTAATGCCCATAATCAGTAAAGAAAGTGCTTTTATTTATTTCACAGAGCTTTATTTATATTTTAACCAACTTAACATACAGGGCATACAGTGCCTTGAGAAATTATTCATGCACCTTGAAATTTTCCACACTCTGATACCACTAACTAAAATCTAGTGGAAACAGTTGTCTTCAGAAGTCACCTAATTAGTAAATAGTCTACCTGTGTGTAATTTAATCTCAGTATAAATACAGCTGTTCTGTGAAGCCCTTAGAGGTTTGTTAGAGAACTTTAGTGAGCAAACCGCATCATGAAGGCCAAGGAGCACACACCAGACAGGTCAGGGATAACGTTGTGGAGAAGTATAAAGCAGGGTTAGGTTATAAAAAATATCCCAAGCTTTGAACATCTCACAGAGCACTGTTTAATCCATCATCCGAAAATAGAAAGAGTATGGCACAACTGTAAAACTACCAAGACATGGCCGTCCCCCTAAACTGACAGGCGGGGCAAGGAGGGCATTAATCAGAGAAGCAGCCAAAAGACCCATGGTAACTCTGGAGGAGCTGCAGAGAGCCACAGCTCAGGTGGGAGAATCTGTACACAGGACAATTATTATGCACTCCACAAATCTGGTCTTTATAGAAGAGTGGCAAGAAGAAAGTCATAAGAAGTCCTGTTTACAGTTTACGAGAAGCCATGTGGGGGACACAGCAAACATGTGGAAGAAGGTGCTCTGGTCAGATGAGACCGATATTAAACTTTTTGGCCTAAAAGCAAAGCGCTATGTGTGACGGAAAACAAACACTGCACATCACCCTGAACACATCATCCCGACCGTGAAACATGGTGGTGGCAGCATCATGTTGTGGGGATGTTTCTCTTAAGCAGGGGCAGGGAAGCTGGTCAGAGTTGATGGGAAGATGGATGGAGCCAAATACAGGGCAATCTTAGAATAAAACCTGTTGAAGACTGCAAAAGACTTGAGACTGGGGTGGAAGTTCACCTTCCAGCATGGCAGCGATCCTAAACATACAGCCAGAGCTACAATGGAATGGTTTAGATCAGGGGTCTCCAAACTGCGGCCCGAGGGCCAGATGTGGCCCTTTGCTAGCCTTTATCCGGCCCTTGGGGCACTATTCCTCCCACTGACACAAACAATGGGGCACTATGTTTTTCACTGATACTAACGATGGGATACTATTCCTCCTACTAATACCAATAATGGGGCACTACTCCTCCTACTGACCACCAACCCCTGAGGCCATATTTATTCTCACTGATGCTGGGCTTAGTAATGGCGGCGATCTGCAATTTTTATCATGACTAAATTGTCCTGTCTAACAGTTCACCTTAAAAACAGGGGTTTCGTTTGCATGCATTTGCAAATACATGTGTAAGCTGCAGAGGCTGCGACAAGACACTCCACTCCACCCCTTCATCAAATAACACACGGTACAAACAATCAGCAACTGCCCCAACCTAGGACTGGCCTTAACAGTAAGGAGCACATGGAAGGGATATTCATTTTGAGTAAGACCTGCAAGGCCAAGTAGTTAGCAGTTAGCTTTGCAGTACTGGGACCATGGCTTTAATTTTCTCCAGGTGTTATATCTGCTTAGAGTTTGCATGTCCTTCCTGTTATTTTGTTGGTTCCACTAGGTCAGGCATGTCCAAAGTCCGGCCCGCGGGCCAATGGCAGCCCGCGTTCTGGTTTAATACGGCCCCCCTGGTGATTTGCATATATATATATATTTTGTGGCCACAAAAGATATATACCGTATTTATTGGCGCTGCCTTGGAGGGGGCGGGCGAGTGCCGTCAGATTACATACAGGAGAATCTCCTGTTTACTCAGCGGCGTCTGTAATAGGAAGTCCCGTCTTCTGGGCTGGCGTTGGGTGACTGTTCTGTCTATCATAGGAGACATGACTTTGTATTAAAGGGGCCCTGGGGAAAACCGGAGATTCTAATTTATGTAATCTGTTGGTGTTCGTTCTGCCCCCTCACTTTCCCCTCTGAGGCTGGAGATGGGCATCCATCAGGTTGCACTGATGGCTACGGTGAGGCTGCATTCATTGCAACGGTGAGGCTGCATTCATGGCAATAGTGAGGCTACATTGATTGCAATGGTAAGGCTGCATTGATTGCAATGGTAAGGCTGCATTGATTGCAATTGTAAGGCTGCATTGATTGCAATGGTGAGGCTGCATTGATTGCAATAATGAGGCTACATTGATGGCAATGGTAAGGCTGCATTCATGAAAATGGTGAGGCTGCATTGATGCCAATGGTGGCGCTGCAGATGGGCACTGATTAGGCTGCATTGATGGGCACTGATCCTTATTTTTCTGATGAACGTGATGGTTAAGCACTGGACAGCGATGATCCCCTTACTGCCTCCAATGATCCAACCACACTGGGCAAATAACATTGGGATAGATTTACTAAAACAAATAGATCCCGTTACAGGTGCAGTTGAACTCATTTTCCCCAGAGCTCAGTAAATGTGGTAAAGTTCTGCTGATTTCCATTATTTAATCATGTGTAAAGTGAAGCGTCACCACATTTACTAAGTTCTGGTAAAAATGCACAGTCTGTTTTCCGGTAGTAAATCCACCCTATTTCTTCCAGTATTATACAGGAATCTTTTACCCAACTGTGGGTTTTGTAGCTCAGTGGTAGTGCCAAAACAGTGAGTTTACTCCTTGCCAGGAGTACTTTTCAGGGCTTTCCTGCCCACTTTTATTTAAAAGAAAGTTCAATGTTTTTATACAGGTATGTCTTCTTACGCAGGGGGCTCTCACCATCAGTCAAAACATAATACTTAGACTCCTGGCTTTCTTGGCAACTTTGCTGCTCGAATTAGTACCCTTTGGTCTTTCTGGCCATCAAACATTTCTACATGTACCTCAGCTCTGTGTCTTTCCTTGCAGCTCCCTGCTGCTTTGCCTCTCATTGACTCTCTCAGGCTCGAGCTTTGGCCGTTCCTGACCTGGGCGGCACAGTGCAGATGTGCACCTTTCACCGCTCCCTTCACACGCTGACCCCCTCTTGAGAGTGGGGTCCTGACCTCTAATTCTGTTACTCATATGAAGCCAACACACACCTGTGCCATTAGTGTTTGCAGAAATAAAAATGGATCCGTATCCTCTCAGAGAAACCCAGGTGTCGGCAATGCACAAAGCAACTGTAGAAAGAAATGTTTGGACAGCCGCACTCTGGAAAAACCTTCTCGGTTGCCTTTTATTGGTAAAAGTATTCAAACACCACACATCACAGCAAAGACAGGGGCATACAGCTGACGTTTCGCACTATCAATCAGTGCTTACTCATGAGTAAGCACTGATTGATAGTGCGAAATTTCAGCTGTATGCCCCTGTCTTTGCTGTGATGTGTGGTGTTTGAATACTTTTACCAATAAAAGGCAACCGAGAAGGTTTTTCCAGAGTGCGGCTGTCCAAACATTTCTTTCTACAATTGCTTTGTGCATTGCCGACACCTGGGTTTCTCTGAGAGGATACGGATCCATCCACATACCTTATTGGAGCGGTGACTATCATCTCTCTGTGCCATTAGTGTGCTTGTTTCCTACAAAATCTGGCCCAAACCACCATATTAAACAGTAGAATGGGTTGGAGCTGCCACACAAGTTTCATTTATCTGCCAGAGCTATTAGCAAGCAATTTTTTTTTGGTGCCGGACTCATTTAGGGCTTGTTTACACAAGTGTTGGTCCTCTTAAGAACGATCCGAGGTAGAAAGATGTTCATTTTGACAAGCAGTGAGGAGGCTTTATGTCATCTCCTCACCTCCAGTTTAAACCCCTAAAATAAGGTGACCAGATATTTAAAATGAAATCTGGGGACTTATTTTTTTTTACTAGTAATGGTGGCAATCAGCGACTCTCGGCCCGTTGAGGCCCGCCGCACAGCCTGTCAAGTTTTACTCTCCGGGCCCCCGGCTACTACTGGGTGGGGTGTGGAGGAAGATCCCTCTGCCAGGAAAGGCAAGAAGATAGGCAGGCAGGCAGGCGGCTGGCCGGGACTTGAGCCAAGGCAAAAGAACATGCGAGCGGAGATGAATGGGCATGCACCCGAAACTGAAGAAATATTCGCTCCGACCAGCACATGATCATCAGATAATGGAAAAAAATACACCCCCTAAGCTAGTAGGAGCGGTGGGGTGGAGGTGTGTAATTCAGATTTTTTTCTGCACTGACTGTCTTTGCCCCAGCCCCTTTTCAAATCCAATCCGGGGACAAAACCGGGGACAGTGTCCTCAATCCGGGGACTGTGCCCTGAAACCGGGGATGTCTGGTCACCCTACCCTAAAACCCTGCACCACCCCATTGCAACTGCACATGTAGGTGGGGCCTAGGCCCAGGGTATCCAATAAGGGGGAGACCACACACACACACTTGATGTTGTAATTAACCTTGTAGAATATACTGTATACAGTTTAGCTGTAATGAAGAAAGAAAGTTTTGTTGTAGGCACTTTAATAAGGCAATATAGTAGTTGGTATTTATACAGCTTGGACCTGTATTACTGCAGGACGGCTTCTGCTGGTGGGGGTGGCAGTTTAAGGTGTACTGGGGCGGCACCATAATGCTGCTGAGACGAGCCCCACATTTCTGGTCTGGATACCGGAATGTTTCCTGAACTCAGGCATTGTCTCTGAGCTGTCCCTACTCACCAGGAGCCTCTGCTGCACATGTACTTTCCCTCATCAGCAGGTCTCCTTGACCTACCACTCATTCCAGGCATGCCCAAATGACACAGAAGACTTTATATATAAGGTTCCTGGGCAGGGCCTCCAAAGGTTTCAGCTTAACCCAAACATAGCATGCAAATCTCATTGAAGTCAATAAAGGGCAAATTCTCCTGCATAGGTGTACGCAGCCTATTGCATTAGGGTGTGCACCCCAAATGTATTAAAACATTGACGGTGTTAGTAGGGCAGGGGATAGTGTCAGTAGAGCAGTGGACTTGTCAGTAGGGCAGAAGTTGGTGTCAGTAGTTTTTTATTTTTACTTTTTAAATATTTTTAAAAAAAAATTAGGATCTCCATTGGGGGGCTTTGGTGAAATATCAGTAGGGGGAATCTGTGCCACAGGAGGTGATTATGGTGTGCCCAGGCACACCAGCAAACACCCTCTGCGCACTCTATGTGCTCCTATTAAATTCTGGTAATTTTTGCAGCCAATAGGCAAACTATTGTCATAAAATAGCATAGGAAGCTGGTCATTGCAATAGGGGACATCAGAACAAAAAATAATGTATTTTAAATTACTGTACAGCAGGGAAGAGGGTCCTTTTAATGCGACTTTGAGAATGACATGGAAAAAACTTACATACTTGGGAGATGCTTTCAAGCTGTATGTGGTGCTACGGAATAGTACTCACTAACCAGGGTGAGATCCTCATAGATGTGCTCACATTTCAAAATCTGCAGCCCGCTGCCTAGCCACTCTCTGCTCTGCCTGTGTCTCTTTTGCCGGGCAATACAGAAAACATCCCCTCTGCTCTCATTGGTCAGCCACAGTGGCGCCTTTGCAAAGCATCCTCGTTGCTAAGCAGCAGGTCGACTCTGTCAGGTTAGCCTTTTCAGTATTGATTAGGGATGAGCCAAATGTACCTGGATCAGAGAGTTTACAAAACACAACAAAGGTCCAGATGCTGTATCCAAATTTCATTGAAGTCAATGGGAGTCAAATGTTAATAAATAATAATGGCCATTTTCTAGGCTAATAGGCAAGGCATTTTCAAGTAATTCACATGGTTTGTACCCCTTATCTCCAGGAGGCATAGTGGTATGACCAGAGACACGGTGTGCAATAGTGGGCTTTGAACTGATGGGCATCAGTGAATTTAAGGTATAACAGAAGGAGTTTATTGCTCACAGTCAGAGAAAGGTGGTAAGGTCACAGAAAATACCTGAAATAGCAGACTAGCAGACTTCACTGAAAAGGGAACAAAAGTTCTCACAGTCTTCACAGATTCTTGGCATCTGCCACCTGGAGCTGCAAAAAAAAAAAAAAAAAAGCTGCAAAAAAAGCTACACTATAACCACTCTCAGTACAGCAACCCCAATGTTGACAGTGTTGAACTGGACCGCACTGTCTAGCCACTAAACAATATGTGTGGCTATTGTCTCTCAAATGTTACATTCTAATTTCCCTTTCAAGACAAAGCATGTATTGTCTCTCCCTCTCATATTGTGACCTAACCAAGCTGCTTAAATACTACTCATCCACCGCCAAACACAGTATTAGTGGCAATTTTCTTTTAGTTAGTACACTTAAATTTTTATTGCAAGATAAAACTTGCCTTGTCCCTTTCTATTTGCTCTTAGTCAAGTGTTTGGGTACTGTCCTGATGCTAACTAATTTCTATTACACAGATTCCGGAAGTCTATACAATATTTGGTTTAATTTGGGAATAATTGAGGATGCAGGGATGGGAGTGGGGTTTGGGAATGTGGGGTTGTGGTTTGAAGTGCTTCTGTGTACTGTTTTTACATTTTTATTAAAGACATTGCAGATTGACACTGTGTTACAAGAAGAACACAGACTATACTAATAAAGTATTTTGTCACTGGCCAATTAGTGTAAAGTTGAGGACTTTTTTTTCTGTTGGGTAAACTTTTCCAGTAGCGTTTAGATCTGTTGTGGCTGCTTCTTCCATTGGTCAAGTAGTTCAGGTCTATTACCTACTGATAAAAAAATAGGTGTTGCAGCCAAAACTATCAAAAAAGGTATTTTATTTTAGGTTGAGATGAATCAGATTTGATTTCACATCCAAAATAAGTGATAAAAGATCTCTATTGCTGTCCGTGATATTCATACTGTTTTATAGCACCACATACAGCTTAAAGGAGTTGTAAAGGAATTTTTTTTTTGCCTAAAATTAATGTCTGCAAGGTAGACAGACAGAATAGTGTAATGATTCTGTTAAAAAAACGAGTAAATACCTATTAAATTCCTTCATCTATGTTACCTCCGACGTTCTAGTTTATGTTCTCTCATTCACTTCCTGGTTTGCGGCGCTAATTCATGTAAGAACTACATTTCCCAGTATGAATTTCGCCCAGTAATTCACACCTCCTTGAAGTCTCTAACACGTAGAGAGCATCCTACCGCACAGATGTAGTTCCCAGGAGAGGGTGAGCACGTTACTGACCACCGCAGTAAAGCCTCCCTTCATGGTGGTGAGTAACAATCAGACAAGCAGGAAGTGAACAGAACAGAGAAGAAATAGAGCAACTTCTGAGCAAAAACGATCAATGAGGAAGTGAAAAGAGGAATGTCTGCAGGTAAAGGATGCTTATTATGAAGGAAAAAAATATCCTTTACAACCTCTTTAAAGGCATCTCCAAAGTATGACGTATGATTGTTTTTTCCATGTCACCCTTGAAGTTGCAATACATGGACCCTCTCCTCGCTGTATTGTATTTTGAATTTTTTATTTGTTTTGCTTTGGTAGATGTCCCCCTGTAGCAGTGTTCAGCTCAGCGTGCCCTTTTTGGCAATATCTTGCCTATTGGCCTTAAAAACTGTCAAGCCTTGTACACACGACCGAGTTTCTCGGCAAAAACCAGCAAGAAACTTGGATCGTTTTAACTGACAATTGTGCGGTCGTGCGACGTGGCTCCTAAACAAAATTGGCATCCTTTTTTCCCCACAAATAGAGCTTTCTTTTGGTGGTATTTGATCACCTCTGCGGTTTTTAGTTTTTGCGCTATAAACAAAAATAATGCGACAATTTTGAAAAAAAAATAATATTTTTTACTTTTTGCTATAATAAATATCCCCCAAAAATATATAAAAAACTTTTTTTTTCCTCAGTTTAGGCCGATACGTATTCTTCTACATATTTTTCATCAAAAAAAATCGCAATAAGCGTTTATTGATTGGTTTGCGCAAAAGTTATAGCGTTTACAAAATAGGGGGTATTTTTATGGCATTTTTATTAATATTTTTTTTTTACTAGTAAAGAGGTTGAAGAGGTTAAGTATGTTCCCTGGGTGTGTTCTAACTGTAGGGGGGGGTGGCCTCACTAGGGGAAATTACTGATCTTCTGTTCATACATTGTATGAACAGAAGATCAGCATTCCCCCCCCCCCTGACAGGACCGGGAGCTGTGTGTTTACACACACTGCTCCCGGTCCCCACTCTGTAACAAGCGATCGCGTGTGCCCGGCGGCGATCGCGCCCGCCAGGCACACGGACAGGAGTCAGGGGCGGGCCTAGTGGCCTGCGCGAGAGCCGACGTTATATTAACCGGCGATACCCGGAAGACACGCCGGAGCAAGATGACATCTCGCTCGCTGTGAACCAGGTAAGTGTTCCTCACCTCGATCCGAGGTAAGTATTTCATAATCAGCCAGTATGCGGTGCATACTGGCTGATTATGCCTTTTGCCTTGCAGGTTTAAAAAAAAAAAAAAAAAGTTTATGCGGTTTACAACCGCTTTAATAGTTTGCATAGTTGGGGGTGTGGCAGGGGTGTGCCCATTGCCTAAATACATTGTGCTAGAAGGTATAAGGAAATTGGAAGGTTTTCTTTAAGGGCCCTTTCACACGTACGGACCGTATGTCCGCATTTTCATCCGTCCGTTTGCGGATGAAAACGGGACATACATTGGTCCCTATGTGATTACGGGTGTCAGCGGATGAACATCGCCTCCACATCGGATCCCCGCTGAGCTTTGTGGACACACGGAGCAGATCATTACTGATCCGCTCCGTGTGAAAGGGCCCTAACTGTTGATTCAATATTATCAGCCACACATGGGGGTTTATTTACAGAAACTGGAGAGTGCAAAATCGGGTGCAGCTGTTCATGGTAGCCAGTCAGCTTGCCTTGTAACCGCTTGTTCAGTTAAGCTTTGACAAAAATACCTGGAAGCTGATTGGTTTCTATACAACGCTGCACCCGATTTTGTGCTCTCCAATTTTAGTAAAGCAACCCCACTGTGTGCATTGTTTCATTGTTTGCATCTGCATTGTGAGAAGTACAATAAAGCACACCCAAGTTGCAGCAAAATGCACAGTCTGCATATATAAATAGCAAATATGACTGCGGACTGCCATGGTACACATTTATAAATACATTATATATTTTGGAAAGAAGTCTTGTGGTTCCCAGGTACAAACATGTGGGATTTACACTACTGCTGCTGATGCCTATTAGCAGTTGATAGGATGCATGTGGGTGTCAGGGGACTTTAGCTTGATTACAACAGTGCAGGTTACATTGAAAAATGTCTTGCCGCAGATCTGAGTTAAAAACGGAGCTGGGGATATTTTGTACTCTTCTCCTTTTATTTGGTCCCTGTGAGGTTGATTTACTAAAGGCAAATAGACTGTGCAGTTTGCAAATTGCAGTTGCCTTCTGCAAGTTCAGTTGCTCCAGAGTTTAGTAAATGAGGTAAAGTTTCACTTTGCATAGAGTATCACAATAACGTGCCAGGGGAAAAAAAGCATTTTTGCTTCTACATGATTGGATTATAGAAGCCAGCAGAGCTTCTGCTCATTTATTAAGCTCTGGTGCAACTGCAGAGTGCAAATGCGCTTTGCAAAGTTCATAGCCTTTTTGCCTTTAGTAAATCAACCCCAGTGTGTCCTCACATGGAGGGTGAACCAGAGAAGTAAAAATTTGCCCCCAGACCCCTAGATAACCCGTTCTCGTTGTCCTATTCCCCATTGCATGTGAGCATGACTGATATGCGCCTACCAAAAAAATATATAGAAATATAATGCATGGGCAGCCTAGAGTGATATACAACGTTTTTATTAGTATACACACAAAAAAATCCAATTTGTACAGTATAATGCTCCTGCATTACAAATGACTTTTTTGGCGAACAAACGTTTTTTCAGTGTTCTGACATACAGTAGAAACAAAATACAGTAGGCCTTTTACATTACATTTAATGAATCTGTTAATATTTAACATTAATGGGTCAAACCACAGCCACATATGTGAAAGCCCAGAACAGAGTGGCATTACACTGGATTTACTATGTTTATGTCTTTATGCCCAAATCACGGCAGATCATGCAAATCTGTCAAGGGAATTTGTAGAGACAGCAATGAAAGGCCTCGTACACACGACCCAGGAACTCGTCGTAAATGAAACATCGTTTTCCTCGACGAGCTCCTTGTTAGGCTTGTCGAGAATCTTGACAAGCTTTCTTTGCGTACACACAGTCAATACCAAATCTCCTCGTTCTCAAACACGGTGACGTTCAACACGTATACGACGGCAGGGGAAGTTCGATTCCACTGGCACAACCCTTAGGGCTGCTTTTGCTAATCTCATGTTACTGCGTGTTAAGTAAAAGTTTGGTAAGAGACGATTTGCACTTTTCAGTCTGCTACAGCGTGACAAATGCGCTATCTCCATTACAAACGCTACTTTTACCGAAGGTGCGCTCCCGTCTCATACTTTATTCTGAGCATGCGCGGGTTTCTAAGCATACACACGATCGTGTTTCTCGTCGAAAACCAGCCCGACGAGGAACACGATGAGGAAAAAGAGAACTTGTTCTCTTTTTTTCTCGTCGAGTTCCTCAACAGTTTTCTCGATGAAAAACATACACACGGCCGTTTTCCTCTGCAAAAAAGCTCTGCCACCAAGTTTCTTGATGGATTCTGTCGAGGAAAACGGTCGTGTGTACGAGGCCTAAGAGTTGACATTTCTGACAGGTATAAAGTGCAGACACCTAGAGGTTTTTCAGTCTACTTGGTCATACAGTTCTGATCAGGCAAAGCACTTCCTGTTTGCCATCTCTCTTGTACCCCTTAAATTCCTGTTGACTCATCATTATGATGGGCAGCTCCAATGGCAAATAGGGGAGGGAGCAAGCACTAAGAAAAGAGGAGTTGATATAGGGCAATTGATACCTATCAGCAGCTTTTTTTTCCCCAAGTACAGGCAATGGGGTGTTTAACATGACACTGACTTTGCTATCTAGTGAGCAACTTACCTAAGGTTCAGACTTTTCTGAATTCGCTGGTTGCAGGTCTATGACTTACTAGCTAGCAATGCCAGGATCAGATTGACAACCTCAGAGTCTGCACCTTCAGAAAACAAGTCAGCAATAGCAATTTCCATATTTCTGTCCTCATACTAAAAAGATTCAAATGATTACCTAGAGTTCTCACTTGCAGGCAAATCATTTCAAGACAATTACCTTCCATAGATTTGTGTCATGTCCTACATTGATTTTCTACTTATTTTACATTGCAATCATGTTGACTCAGATGCCATCTGCCCAAAACCCAGTAAAGGTTTTATGAAGGCTAATTTCTCGTACACACAATCGGAATTTCCGATGAAAAAAGTCAGACAGACTTTTTCCATCTGAAATTCCGACCGTGTGCCCATCGGAAATTCAGAGGAATTCCATCAGAATTCCAATGTGAGTTTGGTTGGGCAAAAGCCTGTTCGTGTGTACGAGGCATTACATTTTAATTAGTCATGGGAAATGTTATGTAGGTTTTTCTTGTGGCTTGAAGGTAAGATCATAGTTAACCAAATACCCATCATTGTACATATAGAGCTTGTGATCGTTGGGGTTGTAACTCACACTCTGTACATTTTCCATCATCTTGTCAAGGACAATGCTGACTTGCCCCTCTTTATTTGTATTGGTGTCATACATATAGAATATTTCTTCCTTTCGTGTATTAAGGGTTCTAGTTGCATACAGGACACCACAAACCATGAAAGCATTGGTGACAGCAGGTTTATACTGGTCAGTAGACCAAGTTTTCTCCACAGTCAGAGTGTTTGAGTTAAGCTTACTGATGAGCATATTTCCAGAATTCTGCTCTGTAGAGTAGATGACCCAAAGATTATATTCATCGCTAGCGAGGTCAATGTCTTGCCAGGTAGTTGATGCGTAGGAGAAGCGGTTGTTGAAGGTGGCATCTGTGAGTGTCTTCCTCTCCAAAGCACCAGTGTCTACTTTATATTTGCAGATGTCCCTGGTGTTGTAGCAGTTGTAATACATGGAGTTGTTGAACAAGACCATACCACCACCTTGACCACAGGCAGAATAGTCGATATTGTTGTAGGCCAGAGTCTTGGTGAGGACCTTATCTGTAGGTTTCTTGTAGAGCAAGAGGTCATCATAAGTGGGGTAATATCGGAACATATTCATCATACGGCTGTCTGTGGTTAGAGGGGCCACCCAATGTGTATCCTGCTCAGCACCTACGAAGGAGTCCTTTCCCCAACCTCCAAATTTGTAGTTGAAGCCTTGCCAGTTCAACTGCACCACAAATGGCTTGCTGATGTTTTTAAGACCACCATGATTACAGGTGCCTGAGGATTTAAAAGGGAAATAAATGTATGTATACTTGATTTATTAATTTAATTAATGTAATTAATTTATTTCATATATCTAGATTTCTCAAAAAGAAAAAGCATAATAAATAAATTAAATCATATCTAGTAAAGTCTAAAGCCTCATACACACGACCGAGGAACTGGACGGGCGAAACACATCGTTTTCCTCGTCGAGTTCCTTGTTAGGCTGTCAAGGAACTCGATAAGGCAAGTTTCTCCATTCCCGTCGAGGAAAAGGAAGACATGCTCTCCTTTTGGCTCGATGGGATCCTCGGCAGTTTCCTTGTCGAAAAATGTACACACGACGGGTTTCCTCGGCAAAAAAAAAATCCCAGCAAGTTTCTTGCTGGTTTTTGCCGAGAAACTCGGTCGTGTGTACGAGGCCTGAGTGATATGAATAAGAAATTTGAAAGATTATATAATCACATTGTAAGATTATAAATCAGGAGTTCTCAAACTTTCTAAACAAAAGACCAGTTTAAAGCGGAGTTCCACCCTAAAAACAAACTTTTTATTAACAGCTTGCTTTTAATGTAAAAAATAAAAAAATCTTAATTGTTTTTTTTACTCACTTGTATATATAGCTGTTACTAGACAGATTTCATAATCTGCCTAGTTTCTAGTCTGCGGTGGTTCAACTTCCTGTCCTAAGACCCCATTGCCTCCTGGGAAATGATGACACTCATTTCCCAGGAGTCTCTGGGCATTACTGCACCTAAAAATCCCAGCATGCACTTCTCTAAGGAAATCCAGGAAATGGCCACAAGATCGCTGAGCAGGTATCAGGTAAGTGTTTACACTGTTTTATGTACTAATCATGTTTTTTTGATAATTATAAAAGAATATTGAATTTAATGTATTGTGGATTGCAAAAAAAAAAACTATGCTCAGAATCCCGCTTTAATGTTCTACTGTTCCTGTGAGCCCAGCACCCTCCACACTATACTCCTGCCATTACTGTGAGTCCAGTATTCCAAGCTTTCCCAGATCTTTGTCTCTTGTGCTTCCATGTACCTGATCAGCTTTACCCTCTCATGGAGGATCCAAAATCCCCAACCTTATGCTGGTGTCGGTTGGAGAATTAGTGCCCCAGGGGCTGGTTAAAGGCAAGAAAAAGGGCTGGCTCGGGCCCATGGGCAGCAGTTTGGTGGTTCCCTTTATTTTTTCTGGTGATCTGGTTGTTAACACGCTTTCTCTCTTAGGGTGACAACGCTCACTCACTGTACTGTATCTATGAAGGAGCAGTGTTGTCACCCCAGGACAGGTAGTGTGTTAGTGTGAACTCGTCTCCATTTTGTGGAGGGGGGAGGGGGGTCCAGAGTTAATCTGAGCAGGGCTTATCAGACTTATCAGACTCCTTGGGATATCAATGTAGTTGGGGTCCTATGTTTTTAGCTCACTATAGTAAAATACAAACTCACTGGATTTCTGGCAGCATCAACAAATGCTTTTCAAATGTATTGAACAGAGAGAATAACAATTTTTTCAATTGTATGTTTAACCACTTCAAGTACGTAATACATACTGTATATATACATTGTGGCTTACCGGTATTATAGCTGAAGAAATCAACCATAATCCCAGATTGTTTTTTTACAGTCAGCAGCTGGCTTTCTCATGAAATCATTCCGAGCAGCTCATGAGCCACTGGAACGCTTCCAGAAGTGGCGGGAGGGGACGTCCCCTCACTGCTCATCGCTGCTTCTCTGGCTTACCGTTTCCGCCAGTTCGCCCGAGAAACGATCTGATGGTGCGGCCGGCTAGTCCCAGAGGCGATCAAAGAGTAGATCCTCTTTGATTGCCTCTATGGCCTTGGAAGATCGGAGGAATGTCATGATGTCACTTCCGGTCCAGGCAATTTTTTTTAAAAGCAAAACGGCAGAAACATTTTTTTTTTGATCTTTTGCTTTTAACCGTAAAGGAGAGATTAAAGGGATAATATAAAAAAAAAAAAAAGAAAAGAAAAATATTTTTTTTAAAGCGCCCCTTCCCTCCGTCAGGGTTTATGTCTGCATAGAGATACAGACTGGCCAAACTGATTTTAGCTACTGTAATTCAAGTCAGATATGTAAAACATTTTATCTGAAGGTCATTAAAAAGTTTAGCCTCTCACTTACCAAAACTGACTGGTGGAGATAGAGCAGGAGCACCCGGATTTTTCTCGCACTCCTCTAGCTTCTTACGCAGAAAAGCAATTTCCCGCCTTACCGCCAAAACATTATTTTTGTCGTATGACTCCAGCTGGTTCACCATAACTGAGATGTTGTGGATCTGGGAGAAGAAGAAAGCAAAAAAGAAGGGAGATATATTAAAGGAAATAACAATTAAAAACAGCACAGTAAGGCATAAGAGGATAGAAGTACCATATTTTTACTCAATATTTTAAATCTGGGGAAAAAAACAACAAAATTGATTTCAGTCGATAATTAAAGGAGCTATAAAGGTTTGTTTTTTATTTTCTAAATTGGTTGCTTTAAGCTAGTGCATTGTTGGTTCACTTATCTTTTCCTTCAATTTCCCTTCTAAATGTTTTTTTATTTGTCTAAATTTCTCACTTCCTGTTCCTCCTCAGTAAGCTTGCCCCCATGTTCTGGCTGGGGGTTAGTCAGCCAGAACAGCTTACCGAGGAGTAACAGCAAGTAAGAAATTCAGACAAAGAAAACATTTAGAAGGGAAATCAAAGGAAAGGGTAAGTGAACCAACAATGCACTAGCTTAAAAAAAAAAAAAAAAACCTTTACAACCCGTTTAGAGTACAATTGTGTCTTACGATCTTAAATTATTGATCACGTCCCTGTTTCCGCCATGTAATCTCATATTCTAATTGATTGAAATGCGATCATATTCATGAAAAAAATATCTCAGTGCTGCCAATTGATGCAAAACAATTAATCATTTTCCACCCTGGCTGATTGACTAAGTTTGACCAAATGTAATTGAAAGGTAATCTAAGAAAAGTTATGACTTTTCGATTGTTTGCAGATTTGATCATTTTAATTGAATTGCACATTGATCGGATAAACAAATCAAAACTTTTGCGGCCACCATGAGAGAGATCTGCATGTTTCAGTGACCAGATTGGGAAATCTCAAAGGAAATACAGACAATATAATCCAGGCAGATGTTCTGATCTTTTCCTCTACCTGGAAAAAAAAGGGGTTTAATCTCCCTGGCGGTATGATTCTTTCTGGTTTTAGATGCTAAAAGCGGTACAATTATTTTGCATGAAAATTTGGCGTTTTACATTGTAGGCCTGTAATTCTTAGGAATAACTCACTTAAATCTGTCCAAACAAGAGTCTATTAGACATCTCGGGTATGATAAAGTTTGAAAAACAAAATCATAAATTATAATATAATAAATAACTATAAATAATTATAACAAATAATAATGTAATTATAATAAAAATTATTCAATAATGTAATCAAATCAAAAACACTGAAATTTGCTCAGTTGCAGAATTGTCGCTGTTATTACTTTTATTTTTTTGACGGATTTCCCCACAAATCGCTATCGCTCAATTCTGCAAGTGATTATAATTTATTATCGCTGTTTTCTAGCTGCTCTAAAACCACTTTTGACATAAAGGGACACGAAGATCGGCGGCACAGGGGGACACTGTGTGAATCGAGTGAGGACGCCGCTCGCTCACACAGCGCGGGACAAGGTAAGTAACTTTGTCTCTGGCTGCAGCAAGGCGAGCCCGAGTCTGGCTCGGGGATACCGCTCTTGGTATAAAAATCTTACCCCGAGCCAGACTCGGGAATACCGCCAGGAGGGTTAACAGATTAAAGAGGAACTACAGTCTGCTTACATTATTTGTAATAAAAACATCTTTGCCATTCTGAAGCTTCCCTCAAACACCTTTGCATATTATTTGATATATGCTGCGATTCTGTACTTGTCAAATATGCTGCAGAAATCTCCCTCTACTAAGTCTGGCTGCAAACATTTTAACTGTGGACAGCTGAACCTGTTGCCTGTTCACTTCCTGGATTTACACAGACACACAGAGGCACACCTCCATCTCTCATTGGCCCTCTTATGACTCACCCCTCCTCCCTTCCTGGCAAACTCTCAGAAATATGAGAGAGAAAGCTGTTCATGATGTTTTAAGCCTAGGCTAATGAACAGCAAGTGGGCTGTATAAGGTATTTACTGGCAAAAAAATAATGATTTACTATCCAAAGTTAAAGCAACAAGGGCAGAAGATTTAACAGATGGTAAGTTGAAAAAATGATTGAAGGCCCACTTTCAGGATTTTATATTTTAAACATGCAGCTGAAAAACATAACAATTGTTAGTTTACCTCCACAAAGAGTGATTCCACCAAGGTGCTAGACCCATTGATGGACTGTTTGAGCCTGATCACCAACGACTCCATTTCTCTGATCTCCAGTTTAAGTAACTCAAAGTCCAGTTCAGTGTAAGAGATACCACCCAGCTCAACGATCTCCACACGTCGAGTCAGGTTCTTCAGCTTATGTATGTACTCAGTCAACGTGGCTTGATAATTTTGTATCTAGGGAAGAAAAATATTTGCTCTATATAATCGAAGATAGAACTTTCTAGTAAGAAACGTTAAAAAAATGGACAATCAGTTTTATTAAAGTATCATTAAAGTAATTGTAAGAGCTAATTCTAATCCTCCTCTTCTCAGGGCCCCCACTGGCTCTCCTGGCTCCTTCTCCCTGCTGACTGCTCCATAGCAAGCCACTTGCTTTGGGAGCACTTGTGTGGGCTTTCTCCGAGCCCCGCTCTGTGTGTCAATTGCCTCGGCTCCGCCCCACCCCCCGCTCCCTCCTCACTGGCTGTGATTGACAACACCAGGAACCAATGGCTCTTGCGACTGTCTCTGAGCTAATGAGGAAGGAGAGAGCTGAGAGACACTGCTTTGATGCACATCACTGGATGGAGATTGGGCTCAGGTAAATATAAGGGGGTCTGGAGGTGGAGCTGCAAGCAGAAGGTTTTTAAGGTTTTTGTGTGCAAATGTTTGTACAAATGAATACTCCACCTCTAAGCAATTGTTAAAACCTTTCCTTAGTGCTAAACCTTTCCTTGGTGCAGCTTTTAATTTTTTGTAAATACCTGGTTGATCATTCCATTTCATGTACCTCCCTGTTGTCAGTGTCTCCGCCATAGCAGTCAATTTATTTAACTCTTCTAGCCTCTGCAATCTACCTCACATGATAAGAACGTCACTGAAGGGCGGGACCAGCAAGGAATGATTGACAGAGAGTTCCCCCTCAGTGCATTTGGAAGGTATACTTTAGGCTTCGCTTCTCTTGAGTGACCAAGGCCCTGGCCCCCATGGAGGGACATCTATTCCGCAAGCCTACATGAAATCTATAGGTTAAGTCAGGGATCCTCAAACTACGGCCCTCCATCTGTTGTAGAACTACACATCCCATAAAGGCATTGTAACACACTGACATTCACAGACATGACTAGGCATGATGGGAATTGTAGTTCCTGAACAACTGCAGGGCCGTAGTTTGAAGACCCCTGGGTTAAGTGGTGGCATGTTATGGGATTCTATTTTTACAGTTTATGTAAGGAACCAGTGTAAGTATACAAAGGTCTGAATTCCTGTGCAAATAAAAAAATGGCAGTTATGGTTGGTGGGTGGCAATCAGTAGATAAGCCGACCTAACTCTGAATCTACGCCGACTTATGTTTAAGTGTATTCTCAATCAGAGATACACTTAAACATATCTAAGATACGACGGCTTGCGCCGTCCTATCTTAGGTTGCAATATTTTGGATGGCCGCTAGGTCGCTTCCATTGCGGTCGGCGTAGAATATGTAAATTAGTAGATACGCCGATTCACAAACGTACGCCCGGCCGACGCAGTACTTTTACGCCGTTTACGTAAGAGATAGGCCGCGTAAAGTTAGAGCTAGGCCCTAGTTGGAATAGTAATGTTAAGTATGGCCGCCGTTCCCGCGTCGAAATTCGAATTTTGTTACGCAAGTTGTCCGTGAATCGGGATTTACGTAGTTTACGTCCACGTCGAAATCAATAGGCCGGTGCGGCGTACTTAGCCGCAATGCACACTGGGAAATGTAGGCGCCCGGCGCATGCGCAGTTTAAGAAAAAAACGTAAAAAATGTAAGGTCAAGCCCCATTAACATAAAACACGCACCCTTACACACATTTGAATTAGGCGCGCTTACGCCCGCCCGCTTAAGGCTACGCCGCCGTAACTTAGCAGGCAAGTACATTGTGAATCATGTACTTGCCTCGCTAACTTACGGCGGCGTAGCCTAAATGCCTTAAGGCACGCCGCCGCAAAGTTGCAGCAACGTACCTGAATCTAGGCACTAATGTGTAAACACATTTGTAAATAAAAAATGACCTTATTTTCCCTCAGTCCTTACCCTGGTGATCTCCTGGTTGACACTGATGCTCAGTTTCTGGTTGGATATCTCGATAGCTTCCAGACGATCTGCTGGGAATGTATTGTCGGGAAGGATGACAGAACATTGGCATACTTCTTGTTCATTCACTGTGCCTGTGCTGTTTACCTGTGCAGGAAAGTGGAAAAGAGTAAGTCAAAAACATTTACCAAACAGATTGTTATTTCTTCTAAAGCCAATGGGTATCTAGCACAGTCTACTATGAACATCATCAACCAATATGACCGTACACACAATAGGAATTTCAGATGGATTTTCCATCGGATTTTCCGATCGTGTGTAGCCCCATCTGAGTTTTTTCATCGGAAATTCCGATGAATTCCATTGGAGTTTAGATATAGAACATGTTCTATATTTTTCTGATGGAATTCCGTCGGAATTCTGATGTGATTTGGCCGTGCAAAAGCCTGATCGTGTGTACGCGGCATAAGGGTCATCATTGAAGTAATCATCTTATGGAGTTAATTTACTAAGAAATTGTCAAAGCTGAAATTAGAAGCTGATTGTCTACCATGTACACAAGATTTTGCAATCTACAATTTTAGTAAATCAAACTCCAGTGTTTTTGCATGTACATAATTGAATGATTTTAGTAAGCACGACTTCACCTTAGACAAATCAACATTAACTTTGTTAAGTGTGCATTTATTTTGCTAAGTAAAGTTTGTACTCCTTTAGTAAAGCACCCCAATGTCTTCTGGGTACTTTTTAATAGAAAGCTCTGCTATTAAATGTAAAAGCAGCAAAATCAAGATGAAAACATTATTGTCTGCCGCTGTCGAAAATGCCAGAGGGAGCCTGGAGTTATTATAGATTAGATACTTTCTTATTAGGTAGTTTTAATGGCTAAAATGTTGAAATTTTTACTGAATTTAAACAAAACCTTTCATGTGTCTAAATTGTTCAAATTTAGAGAAAGCGAGATCAATTTGAGAGTATCAGTATGCATGCAATATGGTGTAATTTTAATTTAAGATACACTAGTTGTTTTATGTATGATGAAATAAAAGGGGATGACTTTCTAAAACTGGAGAGTGCAAAATCAGGTGCAGCTCTGCATAGAAGCCAATCAGCTTCCATTTTTTTTTTTGTGTCAAAGCTTAATTGAACAAGCTGAAGTTAGAACCTGATTGGCTATCATGCACAGCTGCACCAGATTTTGCATGCTCCTGTTTTAGTAAATCAATCCCAAAGAGTTCTAATGTAATAAACAAAGTGAATATAGTGCCTTATAATAAAAACTGATTTGTTTAGGTATTGAAAAGTTTATTGCATTATTATATATCAGTGTTGCCAACCGTCCGTATTTTTACGGACAGTTTGTAAAAACGGGCACTTTTTCCTGCGTTCGTAAATGTCTGTGGTTGCGGGAATGTGCCAGTAAAAATAGCCGAGATCGGTTCAGCTTGGAACTGCGCATGGAGATTGGAGGCAGGGGGTGATGGGTGATAGTGGCTACGGTGGCACCGCAGAGGGGGCAATGGAGGTAGGGGGAGATTGGAGGCAGGGGGTGTTAGTGGCAGGGGGTGATTGGAGACAGGGGTTGTTGCTGGCACCGCAGAGGGGGGTGGAGACAGGGGACGATGGAGGCAGGGGGGCCTGGGGGAGATTGGAGGCAGGGGGAGATTGTGGCACCGCAGAGGGGGGTGAAGGCAGGGGGTGTTGGTGGCAGAGGGGGATGGAGACAGGGGGTGACGTGACTAAATAATTTGCCCTTATTATTTTGAAAATAAGAAAATGTTTTTTTACCTTAATATCTACCTTAAATCACATTGCTATTAGCCTAGCGTACTTGTTTGTAACCTAAATACTGAAATTTGCCCCTAAACATGTAATTTAGTAACTTTTGTGAAATGCCAGTAAAAACTTGGCTGCGCCAGTAAATTTCGGGTGTCGTGCCAGTAAATTTCAATCTGGTAGGTTGGCAACACTGTTATATATATTTTTTAAAGATTATAACTAAGCGGATAAAATGTGCTTACAAAATGTAATTGCATTTAACACCTATGTATTCCAATAGGCATGCAAATTAACATCAGTAAATATTATTTCTAACTGGGAGGATACTGATTTCAGTGTTCTGCAGTGTAGCTGCTACGTCAGGTTTTGTGAAACGTAATCCCATTCCATATCCCCAACAATGTGGCAAACTGGAGAATTTTTGTTCAATGTATCATACGCCCCCCCCCCCCCAATAAAAAAAAATAATAATAATAATTCCCTGCCTGTTTGCCCTGGTAGAAAATTTAACCATTCCCTAAAAATATAAGTTTTATTCATGGAAAATTCGCTTTAAATTCTCATTGAAAGAGACGCACTGTAGCTTTCCCCATTAGTACACTGAGATTAAATTAAGAGGTAAAAATGCTAAAGGACAAAACGAAACTACATTTCAAGAGAGAAAAATCTGAATTTGCAAGAAAAAATTGCTATGCATCTAGTGTACCTATACAGTATTATTTCAACAAAACTTGCTACATAGCAAATTTAAAATAGGACTTTTTCCTGTGTTTGTGCCTTTTGCACTTTAGAATGCAAAACAATGAATGAGGAACACGTTACCCAAATGAAGCTGTCCACATCTTTGTGCAGCATTGCAAAAAATTAGGCTTTCTGTTGTTCTATGCATTTTCATGCACTGTAAGGCTTTTAGAAAAAAAATGAAATGCATGTATAGAGAGTTTGCATGCGTTTTCATGCATTTCCAGCCCCTGTAAGTAGATCCTTCCAAAGTCCACAATAGTGACATCAGAATCATCACTGGCCAAACCAAAAATGCATGAAAACAAGAATTAACACATTAAAAATGCACTCCAATTCATATTTAAAATGCATGTCAACGCACTACATTTCAAATTAAGTAAAACACTTAAAAATAAATAAAAAATAAGGCAGAAACAGGCATGAATAGATGTGTACCTAGTCTAGGCTCCATGCCCACTAGCATTTTTTTTCCCAGCAAAAAAAAAACTGTGGGAAAAATCCTGGATAAAAAAGGCTAATAATAGCTTTTTGTAGTAGAGTTTTTAGCAGCGTTTTAGGAGTAACATTTTATTAGCATTGTTGCAGTAAAAACGCTATTGCCTAAAGTAGTGTGCATGGAGACAGGATAGGATAACACTTATTAGCTTCTAGGAGCAGAAAAAAAAATGTTAATAACAGCTTCTATGAACTTCTAGTGGAGGCTGTTTTCAGGCACTTTAGCGCTAGAAATAGCCTCTAAATAACGCCTGTAAACTGCCTCCCATTCGTACTTGTGTGACTTTTCACACGAGGCGGTGCGCTTGCGGGACGTTAGGAAAAGTCCTACAAGCAGCATATTTGGGGTGGTTTGAAAGCAGTGTATACAGCGCTCCCAAAGTGCTCAACCGATTAAAATGAATGGGCAGCGCTTCCAAAGCGTCTGAAAAGCGACATGGGCACTTTTAACTCTTTCTTTGGGCTTAAAAGCGTCCCGCTAGCGGCTGAAAAGCGCCACTAAAACTACGGCAAAACTCTGCTAAAATGCTTTACCGCTAACGCTCGGGCCACCTCGGCGAGAAAATGGCCTATGGTCAGTCCATCTAAAATCGATATTTAATTATTATACTCTAATGAGCTTGTGGAGCACCTAGTGGATACGGGACCGGGGTCTCCAGCAGTGAGATCTCCATGCCATAGTTCCTAGCTTTGTTCCTGACCCCTTCAGATGAATAAGAAATGAGACAGGGATAAAGGGATCTACTCAGAACTCTATGGCAGGAATGCAGAACAAGGGACTCAAGTGAAGAACTATAAAACCATTAGATTTTTTTAATACCAAGGGCTGGATTCAGATACATTGCAGTATCTTTCAGCGGGGCGTAACGTATCTCAGATATGTTACGCCTCCGTAAATTAGGGCGCAAGTTCCGTATTCAGAAAGAACTTGCGCCCTAAGTTACGGCGGCGTAACGTATGTGGTCCGGCGTAAGCCCGCCTAATTCAAATGTGGATGATGTGGGCGTGTTTTATTTAAATTCACTGTGACCCCACGTATTTGACGTATTTTACGAACAGCGCATGCGCCGTTCGTGAAAAAATCCCAGTGCGCATGCTCAAAATTACGCAGCAAGTCGTCAATGCTTTAGACGTGAACGTAACTTACATACAGCCCTATTCACGAACGACTTACGCAAACGACATAAAATTTTCAAAATTCGACACGGGAACGACGTCCATACTTAACATAGGATACCCCTCATATAGCAGGGGTAACTTTACGCCGGAAAAAGCCTAACGTAAACGACGTAAAAAAATGCGCCGGGCGGACTTACGTTTCTGAATCGGCGTAACTACCTAATTTGCATATTCCTCGTGGAAATCTACGGAAGCGCCACCTAGCGGCCAGCGTAAATATGCAGCCTAAGATACGACGGTGTAAGAGCCTTACGCCAGCCGTATCTTAGTAAAATTCTGGCGTATGTTGCTTTCTGAATACAGAAAGAAGATACGCCGACACTTCGTAGCACTTACGCGGCGTATCAATAGATACGCCGATGTAAAGGCTATCTGAATCCGGCCCCAAGAGTTTAAATAAAAGTTTTGATTGGACTGACCCCTTGTATATTTCAGATGCCTATAATGGAAAAAGACAGATAATGATATTGTAAAGTGTTGGCGCTATATAAAATCCTGTATAATAATAATCAAAATGACGGTTAGAAAGCTATAACGAGTGTTTCGGGTAGAGATGAGATGCTGGATACTCACCAGGGAGACTGCATGACTCTGAAGCAAGCCCACAGCGAAAATCAGGAGTGAAAGCATCTTGTCCCTTCCTTGGTCCTGGCTGTTGTCCCTGTCTTGTGATGAGACACTGTCAGCTCTATTTATGAGGACAATTTTGGGAGGAGTGACCACTAGGAATTTCCACATTCCCTTGAGTTGTACATCAACCACCCCCCCCCCCTCCACCCCACTGTTCCTTTCAAAGAAAGACACGCCCTGTTTTGTGCCCAGGTCTTGCGAAATCATGATGTTGACATAGGTGTAGTAATGTCCTTCCAAATCTGCATATGAAATCTCCTGTGCTGTAGAGGAATTTAAATCATTGACTTAGGCGCCTTTCACACGGGCGGCTGTTTTGCCGCAGATAAAAGCATGTTTATGTTTTGCTGGAATTCAAGACTCCAGGCACAGCGCTCAGCTGCATTTATACAGTGCTTTTAGCTGCGGTTGCGTTTAGCCGCGGCACCATATTGAACGGGGATCCGTCTTGGATCCCTCCCAAAACCAAGCACTGTGTCTGGTATGAATCTTGAGGGGGAACTCCACGCCAAATTTCAAATAAAAAACCGGCATGGGTTCCCCCTACAGGAGCATACCAGGCCCTTGAGTCTGCTATGGATTTTAAGGAGAACACCCTACGCCGAAAAAACGGCTTGGGGTTCCCCCACATTCCATACCAGACCCGTATCCGAGCAGCAGCCCGGCCGGTCAGGAAAGGGGGTGGGGACGAGCGAGCCCCCCCCTCCTTAACCGTGCCAGGCAGCATGCCCTCAACATGGGGGGGTAGGTGCTTTGGGGCAGAGGGGACGCCCTGTGGCCCCCCCACCCCAAAGCACCTGTCCCCATGTTGATGAGGACAGGGCCTCTTCCCAACAACCCTGGCCGTTGGTTGTCGGGGTATGCGGGAGGGGAGCTTATCGGAATCTGGGAGCCCCCTTTAATAAGGGGGCCCCCAGATCCCGGCCCCCCACCCTAGGTGAATGAGTATGGGGTACATCTTACACAGGGTTTTTAAAGTAATTTATTAGTCAGCTCCGGGGCCCCCTCTCTTCTTTAGCTCTTTTACGAGGGGGGCTTCTTCGATGTCTTCTGCGGGGGTCCCGTTCTTCACCGCCATCTGGTTCTCTTCCGCGGGGGGGAAGGAGCGCTTTCTTCATCAGCTCTTTTACAGCGGCCCCCCTCCCGGGCTTCTTCGACGTCTTCTGCAGGGGGGGTCCCGGTCTTCACCGCCGTCTGGTTCTCTTCCGCTTTCTTCTTTAGCTGTTTTACAGCGGCCCCCTCCCGGGCTTCTGTCGCCTTCTGCCTTCCGATCTGATCTGCTCCGCTAAAACCAGATGGATGCAAACCCTATTTTCCATCCATCTGGCGGATCAGATCGGATGAAAACGGACAGGCGGATCTGTTTTTATCCGATCCCCCATACGGAGAGCCGGGCTCTGACAGGTCTGTCTCTGCACAGTGAGCAAAGATGGACCTGTCATCCGCAGGCTCAGCGGGGATCAACGGAGCAAGCAGAGTCTGTGAAACCAGGCATGAAGGTGTGAAAGAGCCATTAGTGTACCAAAAAATACATAACAAATAAAAAGCACAAGCATACATTTTTGATACACATGGTCATTTTAAAGAGCACCTGTCACTTTTTTTTTTTATCATATATGGACTGATTACGGTATATCATGGTTTTATGGATACATATTCTAAGATTTTCTGTGGTTCAAAGAACTGCCTGACCTTGGCTTGTATCAAAGGAGCCCCTAATTTTCCACTTCTTAATAAATGATTAAACAGTACTGACTGGCATATTCAAGGCTTTGAATATCTTTTTCTATCATTTTCTATCTCTGTAAAGTTTCATTACCTTGTTACGCAGGTCTTTTGATTGTTCTTTTCTACCTCCTCATGGCTCAGTGTCTAGCCTGCTTAGTGTATCCATGTGAGAGATAACAAACTCATTGACTATTTATACACAGACACTAATTGTGGTTTAAAAAGCCTTAAATGTGGGAAATTAACCTTTAATTGGCACCTGTGTCTGTACCATGGCCAAACATTCCAGGGTATGTAAACTTTTTATCAGGGCCTTTTATCAGAGCCATTTGGGTGTTTTCTATTATCATTATGATTTAAAAGGGATCCAAAAAACGATGTGATCATAAATGGCTTCTTGTGATTGCTATCCTTAAAAAAAGACTGTTTTTTGGCATGATCAGTCATATTTCCAATAATAATGGCAACATTTCAATTTCTGCCAGGGTATGCAAACTTTTAAACATGACTGTATATGGACTATTATTTGATTTAATTTATTGATTGTTATTGTATTTTTGGATATATAGGGCCAGATTCATGTACCTGCGCTTCGGCGTAACGTAACTCATTTACGTTACACCGCCGCAACTTTTCATCGCAAGTGCCTGATTTACCAAGCACTTGCGTGTAAACTTACGGCGGTGTAACGTAAAGCCGTCCGGCGCAAGCCCGCCTAATTTAAATGGGGCATGTACCATTTAAATTAGGCGCGCTCCCGCGCCGAACGTTCTGCGCATGCTCCGTGTGAAAATTTCCCGCCGTGCTTTGCGTGAAATTACGGTGCCCGACGTGTTTTTTGAACGCGACGTGCGTAACGTACTTTCGTATTCCCGGACGTCTTACGCAAAAAAAAAAAAATTTTAATTCAACGTGGGAACGACGGCCATACTTTAACATGGCTGGTCTAAATCTAAGCCATGAAATAGCAGGCTTAAGATTGCGACCGGAAAAACCGACTAGCGACGACGTAAGAGAATGCGACGAACGCGCGTACCTTTGTGGATCGCCGTAAACAGCTAATTTGCATACCCGACACTGGAAAACGACGCAAACTCCACCCATCGGCCGCCGGAGAATTACACCTACGATCCGAAGGCGTACGAAGCCGTACGCCTGTCGGATCTATGCCAAAAGCCATCGTATCTTGGTTTGAGGATTCCAAATCAAGATACGACGCGGCAAATTTGAAAATACGCCGGCGTATCAGTAGATACGCCGGCGTATTTCTGCTGTGAATCTGGCCCATTGTTTGCATATCACTGGCCAGAACCCTGCATGTGGGACAGTCAAGGTCCATATCAATGTTATTTTGCACATTGTCTTTGTTTGCACTTGTATGTATTAACCACTTCCCAGGTCATTTTCAGCTTTCAGCGCTCTCGCACTTTCAATGAGAATTGCGCAGTCATGCAACACTGTACCCAAATTAAATTGTTATCATTCTGTTCACACAAATAGAATTTTTTTTTGGTGGTATTAATTCACGACACGTTTTTTCTTTTTTTTTTTTTTTTGAGATATAAGCGAAAAAAGAGCGAAAATTTTGAAAAAAACAATATGTTTTACTTTCTGTTTTAAAAGAAATCCAATAAAATCGAATTTTGTCATAAGTTTAAGCCAAAATGTATTCTTTACATGTCTTTGGTAAAACAAATCCTGTTAAAGCGGTAGTAAACCCGCAGATTTTTTGTTTATTTTTTTAAACCTGTAAGGCAACAGGCATATTGAGCTAGTATGCACTGCTAGTATGCACCGCATACTTACCTTACCTTACCTTAGAACGAGGCGTCAGCAGGTGATCTCGGTCCACGCCGAGGGAGCGGACATTTTCCCTCGGCGTGTCTTCCGGGTTTTGCGAGAGTGGTCGGAGCCGCAATGTCGTCACTCCCACACATGCGCGCGGGAGACTGCCGGACCTTCAGCCGAGAAACTCAGAGCGCATGCGCTGCTGAAGTCAGCGGCTGCATGCAAGGGGAATATCTCCTAAACCTTACAGGTTTAGGAAATATTCTTTTTACCTGCAGGTAAGCCTTATTATAGGCTTACCTGTAGGTCAAAGTTAAAAAAAAAAATCACTTTACTACTGCTTTAAGTGTATAATTATTGGTTTGTGTGATCATGGACAGATGTATGCAAATGATCATGTACAGATTTACGCAGGTGATCACGGACATATGTGTGCAGATGATCACTGGGATATATGATTTTACTGTTACATATGTGGGGGGACAGGTGTTTTTTATTGTGTGGGGACATGCGTGGGGGCATGTATGGGGACATGTGTGTGTGTGGGGACAGTGTTTTGGGGACATTATTTTGGTGACTTGTGTGTTTACATTGTGTGGGGACATAAAAAACAGCTCATACTCACTGATCACTGGCTGTCTGCAGCGATCTGCTCTCCTCTCCTCAATGAAAACTTCTGTGTGAGAGGAGAGCCAATCACCAAGCAACCGGCTCTCTATTTACATCACATGACGGCTGTGATTGGACAAAGCCATCATGTGATCAGGAGGGCCAATCACAGAGCCCTCCTACTGATCGGAGACGAGCGCATCGGGATCGCGCCGTTACGTGGGCACACGCGTGCGATCCCCCTCCTTCTGAGGGACGTTCCTGAACGTCCACTCAGACGGAGTAAGCACCCACCCGGCCGTATATCTACAGTGGCCGGGTGGGAGGTGGTTAATTATAATGAAAGATGTATTTTTAAAGGAACAACTCACTATTTTTTTTAGGATTTGTAAGAAAGTACTTTTATATATATATATCATTATTTTTCTTATATAGATTAAAGGAGAAAAGAGGACAAACAGGAGTACCAAATTAATCAGCGTATAACACGGACCTCAATTTTAAGAGGGAAGTTTCAGGAAAAAAATGAAATTTTAAATAAAGAACGTTGAAGCAAAATAAGGGTCATTATTGCAGCCTTAATAGTGCCCATCTGCACCCACGCCATTGCCCATTAATGCAGCCTGATCGGTGCCCATCTGCAGCCTCGCCATTACCCATCATTGCAGCCTGATCAGTGCCCATCTGCAGCCTCGCCATTACCCATCATTGCAGCCTGATCAGTGCCCATCTGAAGCTTCTCCATTGCCCTTCATTGCAGCCTGATCAGTGCCCATCTGCAGCCTCACCATTGCCTGTCAATGCAGCCTCACCAGTGCTGCATTACATAGATTCTGGAACTCCTGCTTACTCGGCGCTCACAGTCACACACAGTCCCACCTCCTGGACCAGCTCCTATGATAGACAGAACACCGTTTTATTGCCGGGACATGTGACTTCTATCATAGGAGCCATCCAGGAGGCAGGACTGTGTGTGTGTGACTGCGAGTGTCGAGTAAACGGGAGATCCCAAATCTGTGTAATCCGACGGCACCCGTCCCCACCTTACCCTCCGAGGCAGCCAGGTAACATATCGGCGTATAACACGCACCCATGATTTGCCCTCTATTTTCAGGGGGAAAAAGTGTTATATGCCGAGAAATACGGTAATTCATTGTTAGGGTTTCTAAACACTTTAATTGGCAGATGCAGCAGTCATTTTTAGTATTATGGGTCAGGTGACAAGCTAAAACTACCTATAATGTACAGTATATTAGAGCAAAAAGTGATTGAACAAGGAAGGGAAGCCTTATGTGATCACTATTGTACTCCTATTGATGTGGCTGCACACATTTGCACCATGCCCCCCACCCCTCCTCTCGCTCAGGACATTCACAAAGGTTGCATTGGAAGCAAAACTCCACTGGAAATTTCCAGATTTCAACACTGATGTTTTTTTCCTTTGATGTACGGTGATTATTGCAGCTCAGCAGGAGAGCATTATTGATAATGGGAAGAGGCTTTGCTTGTATCCGGATAACATACACCGATCAGCCATAACATTATGACCACTGACAGGTAAAGGGAATATCTCGTCACAATGGCGTCTGAAAATTGGTGGGATATTTTAGATAGCAAGAGAACATGTTGTACTTGAATTTGATGTGGTCAAAGCAGAAAAAAAATGGGAATCGCAGTTTGTTGTGTATGGGGCTTTGAAGCCCATGGTGACTAGGGATGAGCCCGCGGTTCGAGTCGAACGTAAGTTTGATTTGAACTTCCGGTGTTTGCTCACAAACGAACCTAACATATGGGGCGTTCACAGGAAATTTGAGCGCCGTGGAACGCCCCATAATGCACTGTGAGATCACAGGTTAGTTAGTGGTGTGCAGGCAGTGTATTTAATATTTATATACAGTCTAGTGAATATATATACATTCTTCGATTTTGCTTTTAAATGTCCTTATTTCTTCTGAGAAATGCTCACTTCCTGTTCTTCTGTCTGTAACTCACCACTGTAATGCGAGGCTTTCTTCCTGGTGTGGAGAAAGCCTCTTAAGTGGGGAGGGGGCGAGCAGGAGTGTCAGGACGCCCACTAACACACAGCTCCTCCCCCCTCAAGAGGCTTTCTCCACACCAGGAAGAAAGCCTCGCATTACTGTGTGGAGTTACAGACAGAAGAACAGGAAGGGAGCATTTCTCAGAAGAAATAAGGACATTTAAAAGCAAAATGGAAGGATGAGGTAAGTGAAGGAGGACTACACTAAGGTAAAGGAAGCCATTTAGGGAAACATTTTTTTTTCCTTTACAACCCCTTTAAGGGTTAGACTCCTGTCTGTTTATTTCTTACTGTCTATGTCCCATTGGGCAGAGGCTGTGTGACGGGCCTACTCGAGGTGAGTGATGATGTCATGGCACATTCCCACCACATCGCGCCAGAAGCGGAACAGAGAAGCTGAAGCCCTGTTGTGAGTGGGAGTCTGTGCTGCTGCACACTGCTAATGCGCCTATGCAAGGCGCAGTTTTATGATAATTTCAGTGTTATAGTTTATGGAGCATTTATTTCTCATGCCTGGTAGAATGGTATCTGCTGATTTCATGGCTCTGGAAAGAGATGAAAGGTACTGGTATGGGTAGGTTGAGAGAGTGCCTGGTTTTACTGCATAGAAAGCAGTTACCATACGAGCAGCAGTGCCTGGTGAGGTTTAAAAGTATCACAGATTTCCACAATCTCTGGCTACCTCCTGTATCCTGTCTGCAACCTCTAACCAATTAAAGTATCCTGTCCGCAGTTTCTAACCACCTCCCATATCCTGTCCACAGCCTTTAACCACCTCCTGTATACTGTCCGCAGCCTCTAACCACCTCCCATATCCTGTCCACAGCCTCTAACCACCTCCTGTATAATGTCCGCAGCCTCTAACCACCTCCCATATCATGTTCACACAGCATTAAACCAATTCTTGTATCATGTCTGCAATCTCTCAATATCTCTTGTACCATGTCCACAGCCTCTAACCCTCTCTTGTACCATGTCTGCCACCTCTTACCATCTCTTGTATCATGTCCGCAGCCTCTAACCATCTCTTGTATCATGTCTGCAGTCTCTAACCGTCTCTTGTGTCATGTCTGCAGCCTCTAACCGTCTCCTGTGTCATGTCTGCAATCTGCAATCTCTGACCATCTCTTGTCTTGTATCATGTCTGCAGTCTCTGAGGGGGAGCCTCGAGAGGAGTCAAGAGTGAGAGCGCCACCAGGATGGGGGTCACGGGAGGAGACAGATGTGTGTGGACTGTGGTAAGGAGACTATAGGATAAACTCAGAGCCACCAAGCTGAAGCCTGGAGAGGACCGCCTGACTAAGCCCTGCACAGTGAACCTGAGAGGAGGTCAGTGTCAGTGCTGCAGGCCAGTTTAAGGTGGGAGTGAATACAATAACGTAAAAAGGGACTGATATATTGTAAGGGTTCCCCTCATATTAGTAACCACCCCCCCCAACTTAGCATATTCACTCTGCGAAAGGTGGTCTCTGGTCACCAGCCACCCCCCCCCCCCCTCCCCACACACACACATAAGAATTCCCTGCATTCTCATTAACTTTTCTAGTGCAAGGGGGAACTCTAAAGGACAATGCTGCAGACCCTAATGCAAGTGGGAACTCTAAAGGGGAAACTATAAGGCCTCGTACACATGACCGAGTTTCTCGGCAAAAACCAGCAAGAACCTTGCTGGGAGATTTTTTTTGCAGAGGAAACCGGTCATGTGTACATTTTCGTCGAGGAAACTGTTGAGAACCTCGATGAGCCAAAAGGAGAGCAAGTTCTCTATTTCCTCGACGGAAGTCTGATTTGGCTCGTCGAGTTTTTGGTCGGGCTGGTTTTCGACGAGAAACTCGAACGTCTGTATGCTAAGAAACCCGCGCTTGCTCAGATTAAAGTATGAGACGGGAGTAAAAGTAGCATTTGTAATGGAGATAACACATTTTTAAAGCTGTAACAGACTGAAAAGTGCAAATCGTCTCTTACCAAACTTTTATTTAACACGCAAACACATGAAATTAGCAAAAGCAGCCCCAAGAGTTTAGCCAGTGGAATCGAACTTCCCCTGCCGTTGTATGTGTTGTATGTCACCGCGTTTGAGAACGAGGAGATTTTGACTTGACAGTGTGTACGCAAAGCAAGCTTGTCGAGTTCCTCGACAAGCCTAACAAGGAACTCGACGAGGAAAACGATGTGTTTCGCCCGTCGAGTTTCTCGTCGTGTGTACGAGGCCTAAGAGTTTCCCCTTTAGATCATGATCTGCAGTGCTCCTCTTTACATCAGAGTTCGCCCTGCACTGTAAAGGGGTATCCTGCAGACTCTGATATATGGGGGAACCCTGTGCTGACTGGGTTATATTAACCTGACCTTCATGTAAATGGAGAAATATGTTTTTTGACTATTGTTTTAACTTGAACACATCTTCCTACTGTAACCCATCCACCTCCTGATCCTTCTGTGTATGACCTGTACATTTAATATATTTAGTGCGATATTGCCAAGCTCCATATAACCCCCTCAATACCAGCATGTTTCTTCATTTCCAAAAATGTATGGTAAAAAATTTGGTCACCTGGAGGGATAAGGGATTATTTTGGTTGTTTTGTACTGTCCTGGCATTTTTTATTATGTTTTATAAAGGAAACTGTTTTTTATTTATTTTTTGTTAGTTTTTTTCCATATATATTAAAAAAAAAAAAAAAAAAAAATGCTGTTATTAAAATGGTTGTAAAAGTTAAACTTGTTTTAGTTTGGATTGAATCACATGAATAGGATTTGTTTATTGTGGCCACGTCTTATTGGCTTACTCATATTTACTAATAGCAGACTATATTGTTCTATAGCAGATACATTGTCACACCCTTAATACATTTTTATTTAGTATTTTTGCTTTTAAATGTATTATATTTATTATCTCCCTGATTAGGCAGACATAAGCTTGCTTATCTGCTACTTAATTTAGGAGACATACCAAACCATACAATAGATTATTAGCATTGTTCAGTACTAATACAAAACAAACACACCACATTAATGTTGATCCCATTATCTATGGTCATTTTTTTTCATTATATAATGATGATCATAAGACAATTCAAGTGGATTCCACAACTACAAAAAAAGTGAACAGCATTGCTACTTGTCCGCTTGCTGACTATTTGCAGTACAGAGATGTCCCAATTGGAATCTCTAATAATTCACAGTGATATTTGTTTTTCATTATGACTCATGATTCATGAAGAATCGTTCTTACCAGAAAAATCTATTAACCATCTATGAAGAAGTGATCTGCCATCTACAGGGTGGGCCATTTATATGGATACACCTTAATAAAATGGGAATGGTTGGTGATATTAACTTCCTGTTTGTGGCACATTAGTATATGTAGGGGGGAACTTTTCAAGATGGGTGGTGACCATGGTGGCCATTTTGAAGTCGGCCATTTTGAATCCAACTTTTGTTTTTGGTGTATCCATATAAATGGCCCACCCTGTAGATTAAGGCCTGTAGATGTGGCGTATCTGGATTTTGCAAAGGCATTTAATACAGTTCCCCACAAACATTTACTGTACAAACTAAGATATGTAGGCATGGATCAAAGGGTGAGTACCTGGAATGAAAACTGGCTACAGCCCTCCTGTTCGCGGTAGCAGTCGAAACCCTGTCTGTTGCGATCAGACTCCATCCAGATATCCAGGGTGTCCTTTGCGGTCAAACTATGCACAAATGTGCTTTGTTCGCAGATGACATTCTCCTTTTTATTACGTCAACCCTTATCTCGACCCCTAATGTGATCCAACTTCTTCAAGACTTTAGCGGTGTCTCTGGCTTAACAGTCAACATGTCTAAATCGGTGGCCCTCAATATTTCAACCCCCCAAGTCCTGGTAGATAGATTGAAACACCACTTCCCCTTCTCCTGGAATTCAACCTCCATTCCCTACTTAGGGATCAACCTCACCTCACGAATTGACCTACTCCACAAACATAATTACCCTCCTATGGTTAAAAAACTTACGGAAGACCTCCATCAATGGTCCCTTTACAAGCTATCTTGGCACGGTCGATTTAACGCAGTCAAGATGACCCTCCTTCCCAGAATTCTGTATTTGTTCCGCTCCCTGCCTTTTCCAGTCACGCATACATCAATACCCTTCAATCCGCAATCATCCGCTTTATTTGGGACAAAAAGGGACATCGTCTTTCAAAGTCCATTCTATTTAGACCTAGATTGAAAGGAGGCCTGGGCTTACCCAACCTCTGGTGGTATTACCAGGCGGCCCAACTCAGTCAGTTTTCGGTAATCTACCTGAAAGGGCCTAAACCTGACTGGGTAAACATGGAAAGAGAAGCGACCCCAGGTTATACTTTGGACTTCTTGCTATAGAACCTCCCTAAACGACGACCCCCAATTCTAGCTCCCACTTTTTCCCACTCCATGGCGTTATGTGACTCTCTTCACAAGCTGAAACACCTAACATCTCACTGGTACCCACTTGCCCACATCTTCCACAATCCTCAGTTTCCTCCAGGGTTAGATATTAAAGCCTTTCAATGGTGGCTCGATAAAGGCTTGTACAGAATTGGTCACTTTTTCAACTCTAATGGGCCCCTCACTCTAGGCTACTGCATTTCTAAACTCAAAATGCCCCCTTCTGAGAAATGTAGGTTCTTCCAACTTTCCCACTTCCTACACCAGATTAAGAAAGTTAGCGTTACTTCTCCCTCAGTAACCCCTTACGAGCATTGGTGCTCCACAGCCATGGACACGAGAGGGGGTATCTCCCTCATTTACTCGGCTTTAGCCGAGCCGGTGGAGAAAGCGCCTTTTATGAAGAGATGGGACCAGGATCTTGACCTTGACTGGAATATGGAATCTTGGCATTCTAATTTTGCACGATCTTATAAGGGTATTTTGAATGTCTCATTGGCTGAAGCAAGCCTGAAAGTTTTGACTCGTTGGTATCTTGTTCCCACCCGCCTTATAAAATATTATCCACAGTCCTCACCCCTTTGCTTTCGGGGTTGTGGCCATTTAGGTTCCCTCCTCCACATTTTATGGGAATGCCCTAGAATCAGATCTTTTTGGTCCAAAATTTTTACCCTCATTCGAAAGGTCACGGGAGTAGGAGTAGCTCAAGATCCGGCTATCGCCTTACTTAACAAACTAATTCCCAAAACCCCCAAGTTTACTCTGGCTTTGATACACTTCATCCTACCTGGTGCCAAGTTGACTATTGCCAGGGCCTGGAAGTCCCCGTCTGTCTCCTTCCAAATGGCCAAAAGAAAGATTTCATGGATTATGTCTAATGAAAGGATTTCCAACATTATCCTCGATTCTGAAGCGAAATTTAAACTTATTTGGGAACCCTGGGCTTTACATATTGGAGACCCTCTCTGATCCTGTACTGATGCAAGTCCCCACCTTTATCGCTAGCCTTCCGTGTACGTTCTCCTCTCCTACCTTTCTCTCCCTTTTCTGTCTCCCCTACTCTCTCTCCTTGGCTGTCCTAACTCTTCTCTTCTAATTTTTGAGTCATCTCTTGTTCCAGACTTTGGCTCTTCAATTCTATGCCCACCTGACCACTTCTTTGATGTATTCGTTGGAGCATCCGATGTTATAGGGGTGGCCCGGTCCGCTCTTCCTCTGCACAGCTTGATCCCCTATGGGGTGCGGAGGAGGAGTGGGGTGGGTTCTCTTGGTTTTCTTGTTAGACATTGAATTCCCTGCTCTGTTGAACTCTCTTGTCCAGGGTCACGTGACCTCACATGTATGTTCTGGTCATTGTTTGCTTTATTTTGTATTCTTTGTGCAAATTTCCAATAAAAACTATAAAAGAAACCATAAAAAAAAGAAAACTGGCTAAAAGTGAAAGTTCAAAGGGTGGGGATAAATAGCGAGTATTAGGAATGGTCCGGTGTGGTAAGTGGGGTCCCCCAAGGATCTGTCCTGGGGCCAATCCTATTTAATGTATTCATAAACGATCTAGAGGATGGGATAAACAGCTCAATCTCAGTATTGGCGAACACTACAAAGCTAAGCAGGGCAATAACTTCTCTGCAGGATGTGGAAACCTTACAAGAAGACCTAAACAAAATAATGGGGTGGGTAACTACATGGCAAATGAGGTTTAGCCTAGGTTCACACTGCTGCGAATTCAAAATCGCGGTAAAATGCGCGATTTTACCGCGATTTCGCGGCTGCGATTTTGCCGCGATTTTGCCGCGATTTCGGCCGCAATTTAATGTAAATCGCGGCCCGAAATCGCAAAAAGTAGTACAGGAACTACTTTTTGAAATCGCAGATGCGGCGTCGCACTGATTAGGACAGTGCCATTGCCGACAATTGCCGCCGATTTGAGATGCGATTTGACATGTCAAATCGCATCTCAAATCGTTCCAAATCGTACCCAGTGTGAACCAGGGCTAACTGTTGAAAAATGTAAGGTAATGCATTTGGGTGCCAAAAATACAAACGCAAGTTACTCGCTAGGGGGAGAACCTCTGGGGGAATCTAGAATGGAAAAGGATCTGGGGGTCATAGTAGATGACAGGCTCAGAAATGGCATGTAATGGCAGGCTGCTGCAAGCAAAGCCAACAGAATATTGGCATGCAACAAAAAGGGGATTTACTCCAGAGATAAAATGATAATTCTCCCATGCTACAAGACTCTAGTCCAGCTGCGTCTTGAGTATGCCGTCCAGTTCTGGGCACCAGTCCCCAAGAAGGAACTGTAGAGAATCCAGAGAAGGGAAACTAAGCTAATAAATGGACTGGAGGACCTCAGCTATGGCGAAAGACTACAAGCATTGAACTTATTCTCTCTGGAGAGAAGACGCCTGAGAGGGGATATGATATAAATGAACAAATACCATAATGGCGACCCTAGCATAGGGGAAAAAAAATTCAGTGAAAGGGAATTTAAAAAGACATGCAGCCATTCACTAAAATTGGAAGAGAAGCACTTTAACCTCAAACTGCGTAAAGGGTGCTTTACTGTCAGAGCGGTAAGGATGTGGAATCCAACAACATACAGGGATCTACCATGTACTATTGACATAAACGCATACACACACACATCATAGGTTGAACTGGATGAACTGGTGTCTTTTTTCAACCTCACCAACTATCTAACTATGTAACTGTTATAAGTACTAGCTCGGGGAAGACTTACATATAGAAGTGTCACCTTTAACAAGGGTGGGCTTTCTTCTAAAGGTGTGACCACCTATGCTTAGTTTGAGTGATATTATCTAGACTACACTGGCTTGTTGTAAGTGAAACTATAGTAAAAAATAAGTAAAGTACATACAACCCCACTAATCAACGTTTTTGACTCATGTTGCCCTATGGAGACAACTACAGTAGAGTCTATATTCTTCTTATCTTCTCGTAAGTTGACAGAGGTTGATTATCAACAAGAGGGTTTAGCATAGCAGGCTGAGTCCCGTTGTCTGTGTCAATGGATACAGACAGTGAGGCTTGTAAGCGAGCCTGCATAAGTGCCCCTATATTAAGTGACTGCCTATGGGGGGCACTTAGTGGGGGAAAGATTCACAAGCACCGGGGGAAGACCCGAGAAGAACAGGTTTGGGGCCATTCTGCATGAGTAAAGTTTGAGGGCCTATCAGAAAGTGTTGCTTGAGGGCCTTTACACAGGCTTATGATCAAAGATAGATGGTTTTTAGACCACTGGTTGAGCATGTAGGTTTTGGCAAGGAAGAACAGGGAGAGAGAGGGATGATAAAGGGGAGTTTATAGTGAAGACTAGTAGGGATAAGGGCACAGTAGAAACTCTGGAAGGAGGGGAGGGATCAAAAAAAATTGTAGGAGGTAAGGAGGTAATAAGTTAAAGGATCACTAAAGGAATTTTTTTTTTTAGTTAAATAGCTTCCTTTACCTTACTGCAGTACTGGTTTCATGTCCTCATTGTTCGTTTTTGCTTTGAAGTAGCTGTAATTCTGCTGTGATCTCCACACTTCCTGGTTGCCTGTTTCCTTATAACCACAGTACTGGGAGATTTTCACGGTGGTCTAAGCTGTCATTATTGTGTGTCTAAAACTTAACAGAACCAATCAGATTCATTTTAAAAACAAAACACTGCCCTGGATTTGTTTGTTTTTGTTCTGTGTGTCTCTCTAGTTCACAGGAACATGAAACCAGTTTAAAAGTGAAACTAACCTGCAGGCACATTATATGATTGATTTTTATCTATTTGTAATCATTTTTAAAAGGAATCAGTTAACTTGTATGTCTCTAAACTCTCTAAAGGGTCCTTTAGTGACCCTTTAAGGGAAGAGGTCGGAGACCTATAGGGATAGAAGAGAGATAAGGATGTATCCCTCGCTTTTAAATATACTGTATCAGAAGAGTATTGTACAATGTTATACATCAATGACAGCCAGAGATTTTGTGTTAAATTGATACATTGGCTAACTCAGTAGACTCCAAATGCAAACATCTTGAAATATTGCATTTTCAATATATTAGGTTACTATTATTTTTACATTTTTTTTTAACTCTACCCATTTTTATATTTTAGCGCTGGCATGTTAATTCCAATGCTGCAGAATGTTATAGATTTTCTGAAATGTGCTTTCCCCATTAACCAGACCACTACATATATACACACACAATTTAAAAAATGTTGGGAAAATTGTATTTGTTCAACTCACGGGAAACAGTAAAACTTCAAAAGCAAGCTAAACAATAGAAACAATAATATCATTTAATTTGTGAGACATTAGGCTTTGGCATGTATATTTACATTGCAACCATTCACTGATTAATTATACACTCAATGATCTGAAACAATATCACCACCTGTAAGACCTACAGGTACTTGTAAGACCTTGAAAAGGCTAAACCAGTTTGATCCAGATCTTAGACAAAAAAGTTGTAAAGGATATTGATGTAAAAACATCAGTTAAACTATTAACTCTACTGCAAATAGTAATAGAGACATGGAAATTGATGGGACAGGAAACAGTGACTAGGTTATTAGTACTGTTGGCAATAGTATATTTTAAATAGTTAAGTTTGAAAGGAGATAATTGACAGAAAGATAAAAGGACACCTAGTCCCAGGGTTCTTGGTAATTATTTGTAGAAAAGGAGTTGTTGGATATATTGTCAAGCTTCAAGACAATAGGAATGATATACTAAAGGTAATGGGGAATTTTCCCTTAGGCTAGCCATACCTATTAGGATTTCCTTTAGTCCCACAGGCTGAATGAGAAAAATCACTCAACGCCCCCATCCTCAAAAAACAGTATAGATGAAGGAATCTCCTCTGCTGGCTGCTGTATACAGACAGCATTGGCATCTGTGACTGCACAAATATCTATCAGTGACTATATCTGATTGGATTTAGTCACCATTCAGCTGACAATTTTTCAGCTGGCTCCTTTAATTTTTCAATTGAAGTTTGTCAAGTTGCGTTGGGCCAAGAAGGCCTCCCATGACTTGAAAATTGGCAATGGCATCTCTATGCGGGTGCAGACCGCACCTGGGTGACACCCGCCAGAGGGGTCAGAACCAAACTGTGGTGCCACTGTCATTCTCTCTGGCAGGCTCCATCTGCTGGAGGCAGGACAGCTCAGGTTAGAAGGCAGGGTTGCCCGAGTTAACAGCTGGTGATTGGTTGTTTGGATTCAGGGCGGCCCTAGCAACCAATCATCAGCTTGCAGCTCCCGCTGTGTGTCCAGCCGTCTGGACTGTGTATGTAAGGTGAGACAGGAGTTGGAGCGATGAGGGGGCAATGTGGGGTGGGGGGAGCTGAGGACAGCAATGAGGGATGGGGAGGATCGGGGTAGCTAAGGACATTAATGGGGCACAGGGGTGGGGGTAACTGAGGACAGTAATGGGGCACTGGGGTTGGGAACCTAAGGACAATAATGGGGCACTGTGAGGGAGGCTGAGGACAGTAATAGGGCACAGGGGGTGGGAACCAAGGACAGTAATGGGACGCTGTGAGGAGGGGCTGAGGACAGTAATATGGCACTGGGGAATCTGAGGACAGTAATGGGGCACTGTAGAGGGGCTGAGAACAGTAATGGGGTCACTAAGGACATTAATTTAGGGGACTGAGGTCATTATTGGGGGGGGTCTGAGGACAGTAATCGGGGGCCTAAGGACCGTAATTGGCTCATTGAGGACATTAACCTCCCTGGCGGTAATCCCAGGTGTGATTCGGGGTGAATTTTCATTACCAAAAGTGGTAATCCCGAGCCAGACTCGGGATCGCATTGCAGTATCCAGGGAAAGTTACTTTCCTTGTCCCCAGGATGCTGCGATGTCCTCCCGCTGTGTCCACGGGCTGTGCACTCTGCTCGATGTACTTTGTGCCGGGCTCCGTTCCCTGTGAGCGTCACAACACATGGGGACAGAGCCCGGTGCCAAATTCAAAAAGTGCAAAAAACATAACACATACAGATTACATTACTGTATCAAATCATTTCATTTCCCTTTTGTCCCTAATGCTTTGTCCAGTTCCCTACATGCAGTTTTATATTATATATACTGTTCTTTCTGCCTGGAAACTGGAGATTGTTTATGGTAACCAAAAAGCGTCCCTTTGAGGCAAAAGCAGTTTTAGACCAACTAGAAAACAGCACTAGTAAATAAGAATCACTTGCAGAATTATTGAATAAATTGTATTATTATTATTATGATATTAATTGGGGGACTGAGTACAGTAATTGGGGTGCTGAAGACATTATTGGGGGGCTGGGGACATTGTTGGGGGGACTAAGGACAGTAATAGGACAGGAATTTGGTCACTGAGGACAATAATGGGGGGAGAGCCTCGCCAATGTGCTACTGTGCCCTACTGGGTGGAGGGGGGGGGGGGGGGGGGGTGACACCATGTTTTATCTACCGGTTGACACCAGCCCTAGTGATGCCACTGTAGCATGGCCAGCTTTAGCATAGTGAATTTGATGAAAGTTCACTTTGCAAAGCGCACACAATCACATGCAAGACAAAAGAACCCCAAAAAAATGTATATTTGCTTGGATGATAGAAGTCAGCAGAGATTCACTTTATTCACTAAGCTAAGAGAGAATTCCCTTTCAAGGTGAACAGCCAATTTCTACCAGTTTCTGTTCTGGTGACAGCCACTATGTCAGGAATTAAAGGGGTTGTAAAGGTTTGTTTTTTATTTTCTAAATAGGTTCCTTTAAGCCAGTGCATTGTTGGTTCACTTACCTTTTCCTTCAATTTCCCTTCTAAATGTTTTTTTTTCTTTGTCTGAATTTCTCACTTCCTGTTCCTCCTCAGTAAGCTTGCCCCCATCATCCGAACCAAAGAAAGAAAAAAACAAAAACAAGAAGGGAGATCGAAGGAAACGGTGAGTGAACCGACAATGCACTTAAAGGAACCTATTTAGAAAATAAAAAACTAACCTTTACAACACCTTTAACCACTTCGTTACCGGGCCTATTTTGGCACTTCTCTCCTTCATGTAAAAATCACAATTTTTTTGCTAGAAAATTAATCAGAACCCCCAAACATTATATATTTTTTTTTAGCAGACACCCTAGGGAATAAAATGGCGGTCATTGCAACTTTTTTTCTCACATGGTATTTGTGCAATAATTTTTCAAACGCCTTTTTTTAGGGAAAAAAACAGTTTCATGAATTAAAAAATAACAAAACAGTAAAGTTAGCCCAATTTTTTTGTATAATGTGAAAGACGATGTTACGCCGAGTAAATAGATACCTAACATGTCACGCTTTAAAATTGCGCACACTCATGGAATGGCGCCAAACTTCGGTTCTCAAAAATCTCCATAGGCAACGCTTTAATTTTTTTTACAGGTTACTATTTTTGAGTTACAGAGTAGGTCTAGTGCTAGAATTGTTGCACACGCTTTAACGCACGCGATGATACCTCACATGTGGGGTTTGAACGGTGTTTACATATGTGGGCGGGACTTGCATGTGCGTTCGCTTCTGCACGCGAGCGACCGAGACAGGGGCGTTTTAAATTTTTTTTTTTATTATTTTATTTTATTTTTTTACTTCATTTTTTTATTTTTACACTTTTTTTGTAATTTTTTTTTTTTTTGATCACTTTTATTCCTATTACAAGGATTACATGCCGACAGCTGCGATAGCGGCTTTGTTTACTTCTGGGTACCGGGCGTGATGTCATAACGTCGCGCCCGGCCCTCCGACGGTCATAGAGATGACTGTGACCGTCTGGTCACCAGTCATCTCTATGGTTCAACAACGAGCGCTGGCCGATTCGCTCTCCGGGCCCCCGATGGCACGGGAGAGCCCGGAGAAGCACCAGATGGCGGTGGGAGGGGGGGACGTCCCCTCCCGCTGCCTAGAAGAACGATCGAGCGGCGGAACCGCCGCTTTGATCGTTCTTCTGGTGCACAGAATCGCCAGCTGAAGACAGCGATATCTGAAAGCTGCAGGCATCATTCAGATATCACCGCTCAAAGTCCAGGACGTCCCAGGACGTCCTACGGATCTGAAGTGGTTAAGGCTGCTTTCACATTGGGCAGCGGAGGTGCGGTGACGGTATAGTTCCGCTATTTTTAGCGCCGCTATACCGTCGTATTTACTGCAATATTCGGGCGCTAGCGGTGAGGTTTTAACCCCCGCTAGCGGCCGAAAAAGGGTTAATACCACCCGCATTGCGGTTTCCCATTGATTTCAATGGGAAGGCGCGGTATAGGAGCGGTAAACACCCTGCTCCTATACCGCTCCAAAGATGCGGCTAGCAGGACTTTTGGAGCGGTCCTGCTAGCGCACCACTTCAGTGTGAAAGCCTTTGGGCTTTCACATTGAAGCCTGCAGGGCACGATTTTTTTTATGCGGTATAGCAGCACTATTTTTAGCGATGTACCGCATTAAAAACGCCTCAATGTGAAAGGGGTCTAAGAGTAAGGTCATCCCCTAGAGAAAATGTATTTTGCATAATACAGTAAATAAGAAATCAACAGTTTGGTGTATATATAGGTCTTTACTCATCATGGATACCCAGCAGTGCTAATTCAGGTGTACAAAGGAGAGACAACGATAGATGGCAGTTGATGGAGTCCAAAACATATGAAAGTAAGTTCCCCTAAGCTGTATGACATCAAGTACAGTCCAAGGAATGCTGCGGATAGATTCTGTGGCGTGAAGCACACTCTGTGAAGAAATTTTGTTTGAATGAATTTGTCTTCAGACACTATTATGAGCCTGGAGCTATCCTCAAAGCATTCCTCCCATATATCCCTATCAAATGCATGAATATCTTCGTGCCACTGTTCCCAAAGCCTATCTATCTTAGGTGACTGCACATTGAGAAGAGCCAGATAGAGTGCGGATAAGGGCTTAGGCAATGACTCTTGCGCCAAAAGCTCCTCTATCGGGTCAGTCCCAAGTGTAGGGGGATTTGAAAATTGGGAATGTATAGAATGTTGCAGTTGGAGGAAATGGAAGTACATCCAACGAGGTAGTATAAAATTAGCCGATAATGTCCCAAAGGATAAAAGCGTTCCTGTGGGCATGATGTCCCTCAGTCTCCGAACACCAAATCTAGCCCAGACCCGTGGGTCAGGAAGCATTCATGATGTGTGGAAAGGAGGGATTACCCCACAGAGGTTGAAAAGGGGACCAAAGATCAGGCTTGGTAAATCGAGCCCTGGCAGCTATCCACACCCTCAACGTCTTTCTAGTAGGAAATGAAAGAGATGGGTAGGCCTCTGACCCTCTGTATATCAGATTACCAAATTATGTAAGTGATCTCAGGAAAGCCGCCTCCAGGCAGACCGCTGCATTTGTTCTAGAACCCAAAAACCACCAGTGGACTGTAACGAGTACATCCGCCCAGAAGTGGACTTGATAGTTAGGAAGGGCCAACCCACCACAACTAACCGGGAGCTGGAGGGTGGACCTCACCAGACATGGAGCTGCACCTGCCCATAAGAAAGAACTTACTCAACCATCCACCTTCCTAAAGAAGAACCTTTTTAACTATGTGGGACAATTACAGGAAACATATAAATTTAGGAAGGAAAAATATTTATAGTATATTAATGCCAGCCAAAACATTTAGCGGTAAGTTACTAAAGGAGGTACATCTGTCTTTCAATTGTAATAGTATGGTATGGATATTCAGGTCCTAGAACTTATTCAAATCCCTGTACCTTAATACCCATATACTTAAATTCCTCAACCCATACCAAAGGAGGAGGCGAAGCTGAGCCCCTGGCATCTAAATCCAGTGGAAACAAAACTTGATACCCAAAAAGTGCCCAAACTCATCAAAGATAGCAAGAATGACCTGCAAAGAGGAGTTTGCATTCCTTAGATACAACAGGGTATCATCCACACAAAGCATAATCTTCTCCTCCAGGGGGCCGATCCACCAACCCTCGACAAGCCAGGAGTTTCGCACAAGGATGGCCAATGGCTCAAGTGCTAGAGCAAATAAGCTCGGCGACAAATGGCATCCTTGCCGAGTGACCAGGGGGAATGGCGCTGAGATGTGGTCATTAGTGCAGACTCTGGCTTGGGGGTTTTACACAACATTCCCAACCACTGTAGAAATCCGGGGCCAACGCCAAACCTATGTAACATGCTCCAGATAAAGGGCACGCGACCGAATCAAATGCCTTTTCCGCGTCCAACGAGGCCACCACCCTTGTACCAGCACTGTCATGATTAGCCGAGAGGCTGAGAAAAAGGCAACGGATATTTATGTCAGTGCCGTTCCCCAGCATGAAACCAGTCTGATCTACTTGTCTGTATAAGTTGTTCAATCACCGTAGTGAGGCGGAGGGCCAACATTTTTGCTAGCAACTTAGCATCCGCATTGATCAGAGAGATATGCCAGGTGCCTGTGTAAGAGGAGAGCACTCAGAATCATTCTGTATGGCCATGTTGGATACATGTCTCAATGGTGGAGAAGGTGTAAGAGCTGGATCCAAAAGTCGAGCAGCGTTGGGGGGAAACCGCAGCCTCTTCCACCTCTGAGAGCGCCCGGAAGATTTGGAAGGCATGCAGAGGTGAGTGTGCTCAGCAGGGTTTAAAAGTCGGCATCAGGATAAATGGTAGAAAGTTCTCTAGCAGAGCTTTGGGAAGCACGTCTGCTCAGGTCGCCATCTTGGCCACGCCCCCAGATCTTACTTATTTTAGAAGGAAAAGTATGCACAACACCCCTGCCGCTCATGTTTCAATATGTTTGGACCCTTTTTATCAGTACTCTTCCAATTTTGGCTGCTAACCAAGGGGAATGATTGCTACAACCTCAGTGCCCCCCTCTCAGTTCTAAGAAGGAGAACACTTCCTGGGCATGAAGGGAGGCAGGGGTACCCACATGTGTCTATATATGAGGTCTTTAGGATGCATCTTGACAAATTGGCTGTTCACCAGCAATGCACTGGCTTAAAGGAACCTATTTAGAAAATAAAAAACAAACCTTTACAACCCCTTTAATTCCTGACATAGTGGCTGTCACCAGAACAGAAACTGGTAGAAATTGGCTGTTCACCTTGAAAGGGAATTCTCTCTTAGCTTAGTGAATAAAGTGAATCTCTGCTGACTTCTATCATCCAAGCAAATATACATTTTTTGGGGGTTCTTTTCAATAGGGGATACAATGATGATTAAAAAAAAATGAAGTTGGTGACAAAATGGTAATTTCAGTACTTGTATTTACACCATAATATTGTAATCAGAAACCCCATGATGAAATAAGACCTGAGCAAACAACCTGTTGCCTGTGGCTTTTAAGATAAACACACCTAGCAGGCTGTTATTATGTGTTGAACAATGCTTAAGACTTTCACAGAGGTAATTGGTCTCTGTTATTTCTACCCTGCAGACAGAATGCCATTCTGAAAACAGTAGGGCATTACAGACTCCTGTCCACTTTCCAGGAAAGATAGCCAACAGGGATAATAGTCATTAAACACTTGTGTACGTGCAATAGGCCTCATGCACACTGGACAGTATAAAAAAAAAAAAAAAAAATAGCTGTAGAATGAGTTTATCAGCGTTTTTGCAGGAGCGTTTTTTAGCGTTTGTTTTGCATTTATTAGCAAAATTAAAATCCCACAAAAGCTTATGGCTCAAAAACACTTATAAATGCTGAATAGTAGCGTGTTTTTTTTGGGGGGCATTTTAAAGCTTTTTTTCAGAGTTATGCCGAGTACACACGATCGGATATTCCGACAAGAAAAGCTTGATGTGAGCTTTGATCCGACCATGTGTATACTCCATCGGACTTTTGCTGTCGGAATTTCCGCCAACAAAAGATTGAGAGCAGGTTCTCTATTTTTCAGATGTAAAAAGTTCCTATCGGAAAATCCACTCATCTGTATGCAATTCCGACGTGCAAAAAAACACGTATGCTCAGAATCAAGCAGAAGAGCCAAACTGCCTATTGAACGTCATTGATCTCGGCTCGTTGTGCGTCTTGTACGTCACCGCGTTCTTGACAGTCAGAATTTCCAACAAGATTTGTTTGACCGTGTGTGCACCACAAGTTTCAGCCAACATTCCGTCAGAAAAAATCCACGGTTTTCTTGTCGGAATTTCTGATCGTGTGTACGTGGCATAAAAGCGTATTTACAGCTGAAAACTCCTCTCAAAAACCATTAGTTCTGGGGGTTTTTTTCCAGCCAAAAAACGCCCCTGTCAAAAGCTGCTGAAACAGTCTGTGAGCATATAACGTGCTGGAGAGTTTGTTGGCTGCAGAAAAAAAAGTCTGAAGCCAAAAACTGCAGCTGTATAAAGTCCAAAAACTTTCAGTGTGCATGAGACCTTAAAGTGGAGTTCCACCCATTTTTTTATGTTTGTCTGTGCTGCATGCTCTAATCTCATAGTGTTCAGAATGGACAATTTTTATTTAATTTGTTGCTTGTAAATACCTTTATTTTGTAGTCCTTCATTACTTCCTCCTACTTATTTGCCTAGGCTATTTGCAAGGGTTTCTGGGATAGGCATCATGGTTCCCAGTAGTCCTTGCAAACCTGACTGAAACCTATTACATTGCTTGTGCACTGAGCATGTGCGAGATATGCAAAGCTGAAATCCAGGAAGTCATACAGTCTGGCTTCCTGATGTCCACACTTAAGATGGCCACGGTCTATTTCTAGATTATAAACTATCTAAATGCTGTAACAACCTAACAAAACGGACCTTAGTTTACAGACTAACTTTACTAGAATACATTAAGCTTGTGTATTACAGGGGTATTTATATTTAAAAAGTGAAATTGTGGGTGGAACTCCCCTTTAATATGGCTGGCAACATTAAGCAGTGTACTCCAATGGCAGCCTTCTCCCAATAATTTGGAGCTCAAGGACCACACAATCTTAAAATTAAAATGTTCAAATTTCAATTTTGGATAGAGGTGAAGTCACTCCGTTCATTTCCATTTCTCTGCTAATAATTGCCATGTGTTTGGCCTGCAGTCAACTTTCTCATCAGTGTCCACTCTGGGATGCTGGATAGAAATGTAATTGTTCAAGCGCAATTTTTGTACTTATATGGACCACTTTGGTTTTTTAGTTTCACTCCATATGACATACTGTAGGGGCTTGGCACCTGGCTAGACTACCCATCTCTTAAGCCGGCCAAACATGGATCAAAATTCGGCCAGTTTAGCAGGGACTGGCTTAATTTTGATCCATATATGTGCTAGCTGGTTTACACAAGTAAATATCAACCTACTTGTGTACAACCAGACTCAGGTTTTTCCCGAACGATTAGTGCAACAAGCTATAGCTGGAAACACTGATCATTGTAGCAAAAATTCGAAGTAATTGAGCAGATAAACTCAAAATTAAAAAGCCGCTGGCAGAAAAACAATATGGATAAACAATATGGATAAGACTGTAAGCAACATGTACAGAGAATTGACACCCTAATAAAACAAAGCCCCATAAGTGTTAAAGTCTAATTAAAGGTGATACAGTCTAATCTTGAGACTAGCAGATCACTTCAAGGGAGATGTGAAGAATTCAACATATATGAAAGTAACCTTGACAGTGAATATCATACAAAATAGTAAAAAAAAACAAGTGCACCTCTGCCATATGATATGAGATGGGCACTTATCAGAGAAAATGGACTTAAGCCTTGTACACACGCTCGGTTTACTCGGCAAGAACCAGCAAGAAAACTGCTGGCAGAGCTTTCTTGCCAAGTATACCGAGCGTGTGTATGATGCTGTCAGGTTTCTCGTCAAGAAAACTGCCTAAAATCTTGATGAGAAAAATAGAGAACCTGCTCTCTATTTTCTTGTTGTGATTCTCGGCAGTGTTTTCCTGCCGATATTGGTTTCGGCATGAATTACTTAAATTACGTCCAGCCCTATTCACGGACGACTTACGCACACAACGTAACATTTTCAAATTTCGACGCGGGAACGACGGCCAGCTATTTGATGGAATAACTTTACGCCTGAAAACGCCTTACGTAAATGGCGTATCTTTACTGCGACGGGCGCACGTACGTTCGTGAATAGGCGTATCCAGTCATTTACATATTCTACGCCGAACTCAACGGAAACGCCACCTAGCGGCCAGCCTAAATATTGCACCCTAAGATACGACGGTGTAGGCTGTCGTATCTTAGCTAGGTTTAAGTGTATCTCAGTTTGAGAATACACTTAAACTTAGGACGGCGCAGATTCCGAGTTAGGTCGGCATATCTAATGATACACTGGCCTAACTCTCTCTGAATCTAGCTAAAAGTTTTTTTTCCTGACGAGATTCTGGCCCATGTGTTTGAAGCTTAAGTTATAAGAGTCAAGAATGCAGTATGATAGAAAACCCTTCAGATAGGAGTCATCAACCGACTTTCCTTTGCAGCAAACCAGGAGACCTCAATATCTTTCCTTTGGTAAAAAATGGGAACACTCACACAGGGAATAATAGATGGTTCACCGACAGATCATGCATGTAAGATGAATCAAAGAAACTCCCATAGTGTAAAACTGTATACAATTTATTAAAGAGAAAATATACCAACTACTCATTTAAAGGCAGTTAAAAAGGAGCATATATATGCAATGTGTATCCATCCCGGGATTCAAGCCAACAGACTCATGGGATCGGCGGATGTGGTGACGTCACAAGCATGATCGTGAAAGGCCACGTCAACTCTGTTAATTATATTTTGATGGCAGGGAAGGTTTCCAACCCCTGGCACAATACAATAGCACAACGGGATGAACCCCCCCCCCCCCATTCGTATCGAATGCGTGGATGGGGGATTTGGCCCATTTGTTTTTTGTTCAACCCACTGGTTGAACGGAAAAAAATAATCATGGGCCGCCTTAGTTGACGAAGTGAAAGACAAGTTTTAGTGTGGTTAGCACAATATACAATTTTCCCAAAATGTTTACATTTAGGAAATTAATAGACATTTTTAACCACTTCTATTAATCCAATAAAACTTTAGTGCAAGAATTAATTCCTGCCATTTGTGAATATTTTTATAGTCACAAATGGTAGGAATTATTTCTTGCACAAATTTTGGAAGTTTTTACACAAAGTTTTAATTGGAAAAATGTTGTCAAATTTGAGACTAACTTAATGTAACTATACAGATGATCACATTATAATACTACTTATTTCCGGATGTCAAGCCTTTACTGAGTATTATGCAACACGCGAACATTAAGAAAAAGATGATTCTAGAAAGAGTTTATGAATAATAGGGCAAAAAATGAGAAGTTAAACTTACTTAATTTTCTCAAAATATCCAAACATGCGCCTAGAACAGGAACTGGTGATCTGAACATTACACTATAGGCGTGTAAACTACCCACAGTTTTTAGATGAAACCAAAGGTGTCCAGGAAAACCGGAACAATCGGCAGAAGTGAAAATTGTGAAATTAATACAAAAAAAAGGGTAGTGGAAATAGCGATGGGTGGGTAAGACAATTCATGGGGTTGGTTTGACATAATTCTTAAAGGAGTTGTAAAGGAAAACATTTTTTTGCCTAAAATTAATGTCTGCAAGGTAGACAGACAGAATAGTGTAATGATTCTGTTAAAAAAACGAGTAAATACCTATTAAATTCCTTCATCTATATCACCTCCGGCGTTCTAGTTTCTGTTCTCTCATTCACTTCCTAGTTTGCATTGTTCGTTCATGTAAGAACTACATTTCCCAGTATGAATTGCGGCACGCCCAGTAATTCACACCTCCTTGAAGTCTCTAACACGTAGAGAGCGTCCTGCCGCACAGATGTAGTTCCCAGGAGGGGGTGAGCATGTTACTGACCACCGCAGTAAACCCTCCCATCACGGTGGTCAGTAAAATCAGACAAGCAGGAAGTGAACAGAACAGAGAAGAAATAGAGCAACTTCTGAGCAAAAACGAACAATGAAGAAGTGAAAAGAAGAATGTCTGCAGGTAAAGAATGCTTATTATGAAAAAAAATAATTACTTTACAACCCCTTTAAGATCACTTTGGTGCCATCACAGATGATGGTTTTACTTGTCCCCCTTACATCATTGAAATCATAGGACAGAATGGCACATTACTTACCATAGCTGGATAAGGAGGAAGCTATAAGGGGACCGTGCATCCATGGGCGTCCACTGAAATTTTTTCAGAGGGGGGCGCTTCCGCAGCGGTGATACACATTTAACCCTTTCTTCAAACGCTAGCAGGTGTTAAAAGCGTCCCACTAGCGGCTGAATATCGCAGCTAAAACGATGGTAAAGCGGCGCTTTACCGATAACGCGGCCAGTCTGCAGTGTGAAATAGCTATTGAGATAATTCAGCTTCACTCCATGCCCATATAAATATAGCCTAGAGAATGTACAGACCCCCCTTCAGCACAGACCCCACCTTCAGCACAGACCCCTCCATTCAGCACAGACCCCCCATTCTGCACGGACCCCTCCATTCAGCACAGATGGACCCCCCTTCAGCACAGCCCCCCATTCCGCACAGACCCCTCCATTCAGCACAGACCCCCCCTTCAGCACAGATGGACCCCCATTCAGCACAGATGGACCTCCCCTCCCCCATCTCATTCAGTACCTCAGATCAGCCATCAGCATGGCTGGGTCACAGCAGGTTCCCTCCCCTGTGTACACATAAACACTGGAGGGGGAGGCAGCTTCACTCTGCTCGCTGTGTCTGTGTGACATCCGGCCCGGGACCGCTCAGACAGCCCACGGCCGCAAGACTCTTCAACGCCTTCTTGATTTTCCAGGGGGGGGGGTCAATTGCCACCCCTTGCCCTATGGAGCGGACGCCCATGCGTGCATCTAAATCTACCTCTCCTCTGAAGCCCATTCAGTGTTCAGAGGTGATTGACAGCTGGTTAGAAGGTGTCTGTTTTAACCCCATTTTGTCATGAGAAATAAGCCGCAACCAGGGTTGCCAACCGCCAGTAAATTTATTGACAGTTTGTATAAATCAGCAATTTTTTTTACAACTGCCAGTAAATATTAGGGGCTGATCATTTCATGCTGTGTTGACTTTTTAAGTGTAAATCAAGTAAATTACTTTGTTAAAGGGGAATTGTCAGTGTTTCCATATCATGTTTATACTGTTTAAATATTCACTGTGTTATGCCTCGTACACATGATCGGAGTTTCCGACAACAAATGTTCGATGTGAGCTTTTGGTCGAATATTCCGACCGTGTGTACGCTCCATCGGACATTTGCTGTCGTAATTTCCGAAAAAAAAAAATAGAAAATAAAGCAAGCTTGCAAGCAGCTACATGAAAGCATCTGCTCTACTATGACTTGTGGCAGCTTTATAAGGTAAGATTTGTCCACACATCTACTCCAGTTGTAAAGTAAAGTTTAATCTGCAAAGGCTATTTAGGATCACTACAAATGGATCGCAAGACTTGACTGAACAGAACTGCAAACATTTTGGCAGATTGAACTGTTCACACATGTGTATTTCTTCTCTGTGTTTAGCCCAGAGTTTAGTAATCTTTGTTAGAGTGAGAAAAGGTTAAAACTTCTTTGGGTATTTTATTGCTGTCTGTGTTCTCGTTATAACAAAAATAAAACCTGATATAGGTTTGTCTAGCCTTTACTCACACTAATGCCAAACAAAAGTGCTTTAATTGGTAATTTTGCCTATTTTGAGGATTTTTTTCTCACTTCCTGATGGGGTGACAGTATTGACTGACTGGTGTGATTTGTTCCTTGGAATTGCTCTATTAGGCTTTTGGTTGTAGCTAGATGTACACCTTACTGTATTGTCAAAAGTATGACACCTGCTTTTACACGCACATGAACTTTAATGGCATTCCAGTCCAGTGTGGTTCAATATTGAGTTGGCCCACCCTTTGCAGCTATAACAGCTTCAACTCTTCTGGGGTTGAGGTCAGGACTCTGCAGGCCAGTCAAGTTCCTCCACCCCAAACTCGCTCATCCAAGTCTATATGGACCTTGCTTTGTGCTCTGGTGCACAGTCATGTTGGAACAGAAAGGGGCCATCCCCAAACTGTTCCCACAAAGTTGGGAGCATGAAAATGTCCAAAATGTCTTAGTATGCTGAGGTCTTAAGAGTTCCCTTTACTGGAACTAAGGGACCAAGCCCAACCCCTGAAAAAACAACCCCACACCATAATCCCCCCTCCACCAAATGATTTGGACCAGTGCACAATGCACGGTCCATAAAGAAATTGATGACCAAGTTTGGGGTGGAAGAACTTGTCCTGACCTCAACCCGATAGAACACCTTTGGGATGAATTAGAGTGGAGACTGCGAGCCAGGCCAGTGCCTGAACTCACAAATGCACTTCTGGAAGAAGGATCAAACATTCCCATAGGCACACTCCTAAATCTTGTGGACAGTCGTCCCAGAAGAGTCGAAGCTGTTAAAGCTGCAAAGGGTGGGCCAACTCAATATTGAACCCTACGGACTAAGACGTCATTAAAATTCCTGTGTGTGTAAAGGCACTTTTAACAATATAGTGTATGTATAATAGGTATCAACCTGCCTTGTATTACATTTTCTGGTGTAAAGCATGTATGGAAAATTATATGAAATAATTTTTAATGAAAATACATAATTGACCAGCACTGGAATGTCTTACCACATTGCCACATTAATGCTGCAACTGATTCTGTAATCTGTAGCTGACCTCTACATACTGTAACAGGAAGTTGTGGCTTACCAGTCTTGTTATTGTGACAGCATTATTTAATCTGTGTTTGCTAATAGTGACAGGTATTTCTTAAGAGTATTTCCATGTGTTATGAAACCTCGTGAAGAGAACACAGTAGTTATATTAATATAGTCAGTTCATCTAAAGGAACATAATGAAATTATATATAAAGTACCTACTGTATTTGCCGGCGTATAAGACGACTGGGCGTATAAGACGACCCCCTATTTTTCCAGGAAAAATTTTGGTTTTGGGATATACTCGCCATATAAGACTACTAGTCTGTCTGGAAGCTGAGGGGTAGCCAGAACAACCGCTGACAGGAACAACCGCTGACAGAAACAGGCATTTTTCAAATCTCACTGTGCCATTCCATTACATGCCTCACTGTGCCATTCCATTACATGCCCCACTGTGCCATTCCATTACATGCCCCACTGTGCCATTCCATTACATCCCCCTCTGTGCCGTGCCATTCCATGCCCCCACTGTGCCATTACATGCCCCCACTGTGCCATTCCATGCCCCCACTGAGCCATTCCATGCCTCCACTGTGCCGTTCCATGCATCCACTGTGCCATTCCATGCCTCCACTGTGCCACCCATGTGATCAAGGCCTAATTGTTATATGGGTCAGATAGCAAGAAAGAGGAGATGTCAGGAATCTAATATATTTGTCACACAACCTGTCTCTCTGCTCCTGTTTGGCTCACCCTCCAGGGCCCAGACAGGCTCTACCTGAGTCTAGGCTTAAGGTCCAGGCTCTTTCTCTCTGATTTCAGCAGGGCCTCCAAGCTCTCTTTCTCTCCTTGTCTGGGGCCTTCAGGCACCCCCTCACTTAGTCCAGGGGCTCTAGGTAGCCTCTTTCTTTGTCCAGGGCCTCCAGACACCCACCGTCCTTGTCCAGGGCCTCCAGACACCCACTGTTCTAGTCCAGGGCCTCCAGGCACCCCTCTCCTAGTCTGGGGCCTCCAGACACCCACTGTTCTAGTCCAGGGCCTCCAGGCACCCCTCTCCTAGTCTGGGGCCTCCAGGCACCCCCTGATTACAATAACAGGTGGAAAGGGTTCCATCAAAGTACATTTTTAAAAAATTTCATTCTGAGTACATGAATAACACAATAACATATAAAAATTCATACAATACATACAATTTGCATTCTGTCTTTACCCAAGAGTACTGCCCGGAAGAATTTTTTTAAGAATAGAGTTTATTCTTGTTAAAGGAAACAGATAACTTTCTGAAAAAATATATCATTATACGTGGAAATACAATATCCTCTTTATCTGTGTCAAAGAAGAAAAGACTAAAACCTGTATATTCTTTATGTGCTGCCGTACAAAGGTTAATAATCCTGATACATTGGGGTTGATTTATTAATGACAAATAGACTGTGCCCTCTGCAAGTGCAGTTGCACCAGAGCTTAAAAAATTAGGTTACGCTTCACTTTGCAAAGAATACCCAATCACGTACAAGGAAAAAAAATGCTTTTTTGGGGGGCACATGATTGGATGATTAAAGTCAGCAGAGCTTCTGCTCATTTAATAAGCTCTGGAGCAGCTGCTCTTAGAGAGTGCAACTGCAACTGCACTTTGCAAAGTGCACAGTCTATTTGCCTTTAGTAAATCAACACCATTGCCTTCTATAAATCATAAATCATTCTTTTTTTTTTTTTTCATATAACGATTACAATAACAGGTGGCATGGGTTCCATTGCCTTTGCACACACATGAACTCTAATGGCTTCCCAGTCTTGGTCTATAGGGTTCAATTTTGAGTTGGCCCTCCCTTTGCAGCTAGAACAGCATCAACTCTTCTGGGGAAGGCTGTCCACAAGGTTTAGGAGTGTGTCTATGGGAATGTTTGACCATTCTTCCAGAAGTGCATTTTGTGAGGGTCAGGCACAAATGCTAAAGAGGCCTGGTTTGCATCTCTGCTCTAAGGCCAGTCAAGTTCCTCCCCCCCAAACTCGCTCATCCATGTCTTTATGGACCTTGCTTTGTGCACTGGTCCAAATCATTTGGTGGAGGAGGGATTATGGTGTGGGAATGTTTTTCAGTGGATGCGCTTGGCCCCTAGTTCCAGTGAAGGAACCCTTTCACACCAGCGGACGAACGGTCTGCTTTTCATAAGTCCGTTTACAGACTTACAATGGTTACCTATGGGATCACGGCCGTTAGCGGATGGAGCATCCGCTAACGTCCGTAATCACCCGCCTCCGTCAGGATCCGGTTTTTCAGATGGAAGAAAACCCTATTTTTCTTCCGTCTGACGGATCGGATCAGAGGAATATGGACAGACGGTCCGTATTCATCCGATTCCCCATAGGGGAGAGCGGAGGAGAGACAGGGCGGTCTCTGCACTGTGTGCAGGGACCGCCCTGTCCGCCGACAGCTCAGCGGGGATTAACGTGAGGAATCCCCGCTGAGCCAAACGGGCTAACGGAGCGGATTAATACGGATCCGCTCCGTGTGAAAGAGCCCTTAAGGTGTCAGCATACCAAGAGATTTTGGACAATTTTATGCTCCCAACTTTGTAACAACAGTTTGGGGATGGCCTCTTCATGTTCCAAATGACTGCTCACCGGTGCACAAAGCACGGTCCATATAGACATGTAAAAGCAAGTTTGGGGTGGATGAACTTGACTGGCCTGCACAGAGTCCTGACCTCAACCCAATAGAACACCTTTGGGATGAATTAGAGCCTGCGGGCCAGGCCTTCTCCTCTTACATCAGTGCCGACCTTACAAATGCGCTTCTGGAAAAATAGTCAAACATTCTCATAGAAGCACTCTTAAACCTTGTGGGCAGCCTTTCCAAAATAGTTGAAGCTGTTCTAGCTGCAAAGCGTGGGCTAACTCAATATTGAACCCTACGTTCTAAGACTTGGATGCCATTAAAGTTTGTGTGCATGTAAAGGCAGGTGTCCCAATACTTTTGACAATATAGTGCATATCAGAGGCACAACTAGAACCTTAGGTATTAAATAAACAATATCCCACACCTGCGCAAATGTAATTGGTGGAAATTTTGTGTAGCAAATATATATTGTGACAAGTACATAAACAAAAATGAATTAGCAAATCCAAAAAATTGTTAAAGTATATATTGAGTGTTATAACAGAATTAATGTGTGTGTTGTGTTGGGAGCTGCTCGTTTTAAGACTAATACAGTCTAAAGGCTTATAGTATAGTGAGTTAATAACCATGCTCTCACATTCCCATAATAATTCTGTATATCAACATGAACCATACACAAATTGTGTAAAATGTTTACAGATTCCAACACCAGGAGAATTATTAGTGCTTAATCTCACCACCCAAAAACTCTGCGCTGCTGACGAAACGCTGCTGACGAAACGCTGCTGACGAAACGCTGCTGAAACGCGTTGAGTGTGACTTCTGGGACACGTCACTTCCGCAGTTTGGAACGCAGGTGGATCGCAAATCGTCGTTTTCACTTTCATTTTATTGCTTGAATCGTTTTACTGATTGTAATTGTAGAGAGATTCCTCTTTTCTTCTCTACATGATTGAGCCATATGCAGAGTATATTTAAAGGTGCAGAAGCGCCTTATTAATACATCTGGGTGTGCACCTTCAAGTATCCTCTGGCCCCTGACTGGGGCACTTCCCACTGATCCTGGGACCTTTTTCTCCCATTGTTGGACCCTTTATTACAGTCCCACAGCGGGTCACTTTCCTGTTTTCTTGAGGTCCCGCCCCCCCCCATGGTGGTGGAATGCCGGAGCCCAGTTGCAAGTGTGACTATTGCAACCCCAGTAGTTCTGCCACTGGTATCAGTATTTTTTTTTTTACCATTTATTTTTATTTTTACAATTGTATTTTTTTAGGACTCTTGTTAAGGGGCATTGGTGAAATATCAGGGGACTAAACAAACCCCTGATGTCTCACTTTTGAGATAGAGGGACTGAGGACATATTCATCAGCCCTTTTCTCTGCAACCTTAGCTGCACAGAATGAATGAACAGGAATAGCTCTGTATAGTTCTGTACCGAACTTCCTGTACATTCATAATCACAGTAAACACAGTTTATTATGCCTCAGATATCAATGAACAAAAATCTGTACTGATCACTGACTCTATTCATTAACCACTTAACATCATCAAATGACATCCACAGATGGGATCTCCCATCATGGGTGGACGTCATATGATGTCCTGGGCTTCCCGGCTGTCTAGGGGGCGTGCGAGCTGCCGAGGGCGTGCGTGTGTCCGTGGCATTGCTCGTCACGCGATGTGCATGCCTGGCGGCTGCGATGTCTGCCGGTCACCCGCGATTGCCCGCAATCACAGCAGGACCGTGGATCTGTGTGTGTAAACGCACCGATCCATGTCCTGTCAGCGTTGAGGAGACCAATGGTGTGTTCCCAGTACAGAGGAACACAGATCGGTCTCCTCCCATTGTGAGTCCCCTCCCCCTACAGTTAGAATCACTCACTAGGGAACACACTCAACCCCTTCAGCGCCCCCTAGTGTTAACCCCTTCCCTGCCAGTTACATTTACACAGTAATCAGTGCTGTTTTATAGCACTAATCCCTGTATTATTATTATACAGGATTTATATAGCACCAACAGTCTGCGCAGCATTTACATCAGGGAAGACAGTACAGTCACAATACGAATCAATACAGGAGGGATCAGAGGGCCTTGCTCGTTAGAGCTTAAAATCTAGAAGTAAAAATGTGAATGGTCCCAAAAATATTTCAAAAGTGTCTGATATGTCCGTCGCAATGTCACGGTCACAATAGATAGCAGATCGCCAATATTACTAGTAAAAACAATTAAATAAATAAAAATGCAATAAATCTATCCCCTATTTTGTAGACGCTATAACTTTTGCGCTTATTGCAATTTTTTTACCAAAAATATGTAGAAGAATAAGTATCGGCCTAAACTGTAGATTTTTGGGGGATATTTGTTATAGAAAAAAAGTAAACAATAAAGCATTTTTTCCCAAATTGTCGCTCTATTTTTGTTTATAGCGCAAAAAATAAAAATTGCAGAGGTGATCAAATTCCACCAAAAGAAAGCTCTATTTGTGGTAAAAAAATGGACGTCAATTTTGTTTGGAAAACCATGTCGCGCGACTGCGCAATTGTCGGTTAAAGCGACACAGTGCCGAATCGCAAAAAGTGCTCTGGTAAGGAAGGGGGTAAATTCTTCTGGGGCTGAAGTGGTTAAGACAAGGAAAGGCCGGTAAATTACACGATTCCGAATCCTTCCCCGTTCTCCATCCGACAGACATCCCCCACAGCCGGCCAATTTCAAAAAAAACTGTAAAATATGGGGGTGTCTCTGAAACTAGTAGAATATACCTAAAAGAAAATTCAAACCCTAAGGCCTGTCACTAGGAAAGACACGACGAGGGTACTATAGGTCAATTCTGGCTCTCATGATAGCCTGATCACCACCATAGCTCCCAACTGTCCCTGATTTTCGAGGGACTGTCCCCTGATTCTGGAGCACATGTCCTTCTGTCCCTCATTCCTCCTCATCTGTCTCTCATTTTGGTCTAAACTATATAGATTTGTATTTATCAAAAAGTGTTTTCCAGCACTAAACCTTTCATCTGATTTCTAAATTGTTGCTTTTGTAAATTCTAAAAGCCAATATAAAGGAATAGTAGTGGCAAAAAAACTTGTGGGTTTGCCCAATCTTGTTTTTTGTACAATTCTCCTTTAAGGGGGCGTGGCAATGGAGTGTGTCATATGCCTGCATACTTTTGCTGATAGACGTCCCTCATTCCCATCTCAAAAAGTTGGGAGATATACACCACTCAATCACATGCAGATATTTGAGTAACCCACAGAAGGAACCAATTAAAGTTTAAAGGGTCACTAAAGGAAAAAACATTTTTTGCTGAAATGACTGTTTACAGGGTATAGAGACATACAAGTTAACTGATTCCTTTTAAAAATGATTAAAAATAGATTAAATCCAATCATATAATGTGCCTGTAGTTTCACTTTCGGTTTTAAACTGGTTTCATGTTTATGTGAAGTAAAGAGACCCACAGAACAAAAAACAAACAAATCCAGGGCAGTGTTTTGTTTTTAAAATTAATCTGATTGGTTCTGAGGAGTTTTAGACACACAGCTTAGACCACAGTAAAAAGCTGCAATGAGATTTTTCATAAGGAGCCAGACAACCAGGAAGTGTGGAGATCACAGCAGAATTACAGCTACTTCAAAGCAAAAACGAACAATGAGGACATGAAACCAGTACTGCAGTAAGGTAAAGGAAGCTATTTAGCTAAAAAAATAAAATTCTTTAGTGATCCTTTAACCTCCCTGGCGGTATTCCCGAGTGTGGCTTGGGGTGAATTTTCATTACCAAAAGCGGTAACCCCGAGCCACACTCGGGATGCATCACATGATCCAGGCAAAGTTACTTACCTTGTCCCCTGGATCTTGCGGTGTCCTCCGGCTATGTGTGTGGGCCGTGTACTCCACTCGATCTATCACAGTGCCGAGCTCCATTCCCTGCGAGCATCGCGACGCATGGGGACGCAGCTCGGCGCTAAATTCAAAAACGTAAAAACACAGTATATATACAGTACACTGTAATCTTACAGATTACATTACTGTATCAAATGATTTCACCTCCCTTTTGTCCCCAGTGCTTTGTCCAGTGCCCTGCATGCGGTTTTATATTATATATATTGTTCTTTCTGCCTGGAAACTTGAGATTGTCCATAGCAACCAATAAGTGTCCGTTTACGTCAAAAGTGCTTTTAGAGCAGTTAGAAAACAGCGATAATAAATTAAGAATAACTTGCAGGATTGAGTGATAGTGATTGGTGGTGAAATTTGTCATCAAACACTAAAAGTAACAACAGTGACAATTCTGCAAATTTCAGTGCTTTTGATTTGATTATATTATTGAATCATTTTTATTATTATTATATTATTATTTGTTATAATTATTTATAGTTATTTATTACATCATAATTTATGATTTTGTGTTTCAATCTTTATCATACCTGGGATGTCTTCTAGACTCTTGTTTGGACAGATTTAAGTGAGTTATTCCTAAGAATTACAGGCCTACAATGTAAAACGCCAAATTTCCTTGGACAACATTGTACCGCTTTCAGCATAAAAAATCTGACATGATCATACCGCGATAAAAAAAAAAAATAACACTCAATACATTAACCTCCCTGGTGGTATGATTCTGTCTGGAATTTTGTACCAAAAGCGGTACAATTATTTTGCATGGAAATTTGCATGGAAATTTGGCATTTTATATTGTAGGCCTGTAATTCTTAGGAATAACTCACTTAAATCTGTCCAAACAAGAGTCTAGTAGACATCCCGGGTATGATAAAGTTTGAAACATAAAATCATAAATTATAATATAATAAATAACTATAAAAATTATTCAATAATGTAATCAAATCAAAATCACTGAAATTTAGTAAGTTGCAGAATTGTCGCTGTCATTACTTTTATTTTTTTATGACGAATTTCCCCACAAATTCGCTATCGCTCAATTCTGAAAGTGATTATAATTTATTATCGCTGTTTTCTAGCTGCTCTAAAACCATTTTTGACATAAAGGGACACTTTTGGTTGCTATGGACAATCTACAGTTTCCAGGCAGAAAGAACAGTTTTTATTGTATAAAAGTACATGGAGAACACTGGGCAGACCACTAGGGACAAAGGGGGTGTTTTTTTTTTCACGATCTCATGCTTTCCAGCCTGGAGGAGAGATGTGGGGTATTTTTGACCCCACATCTCTCCATAAAGAGTACCTGTCACACATTATTCCTATTACAAGGGATGTTTACATTCCTTGTAATAGGAATAAAAGTGATAAAAAAAAAATGTAAAAAAAAGTGTAAAAATTAAAAAATAAATAAAAAAAAAAAAAAAAATAATAATAAAAAAAAATTAAATGCCCCTGTCCCCAGTAGCTCGCGCTCATAAGCGAACGCACACGTAAGTCCTGCCCACGTATGTAAACGCCGTTCAAACCACACATGTGAGGTTTTGCCTGGTGCATTAGAGCGTGTGCAACAATTCTAGCACTAGACCTTCTCTGTAACTCTAAACTGGTAACCTGTAAACATTTTCAAAGCGTCGCCTATGGAGATTTTTAAGTAACAAAGTTTGGCGCCATTCCATTAGTGTGCGCAATTTTAAAGCGTGACATGTTAGGTAATTACTCCGCGTCACATCATCTTTCATATTTTACCCAAAAATTGGGCTAACTTTACTGTTTTGTTATTTTTTTAATTCATGAAACCATTTTTTTCCAAAAAAAGGCGTTTGAAAAATTATTGCGCAAATACCGTGCAAAAATAAAAAGTTGCAATGACCGCCATTTTATTCTCTAGGGTGTCTTCTAAAAAAACATATATAACGTTTGGGGGTTCTGATTAATTTTCTAGCAAAAGAATGATGATTTGTACATGTAGGAGAGAAGTGCCAGAATAGGCCCGGTATGGAGGTAAGTATAAAAGCCCTGTATTGAAGGGGTTAAAACGATCGTGTGTAGGCTCCAGAGCATTTTTCTCAACGTTGTAGGCTTTAACGATGTGAAAAAAATGCGCATGCTCAGAAGCAAGTGAGACTGGAGCACTCGTTCTGGTAAAACTAGCGTTTGTAATGGAGATAGCACATTTGTCACGCTGTAACGGACTGAAAAGCACGAAGACTGAAAAGCGCGAATCGTCTCTCACCAAACTTTTACAAACACGAAATCAGCAAAAGCAGCCCCAAGGGTGGCGCTATCTGAATGGAACTTCCCCTTTATAGTGCCGTCGTACGTCACCGCGCTTTGCTCCAGCATTTTTGTTTTACGATTGTGTGTATGCAAGGCAGGCTTGACAAGAATCACATTGGAAAAAAAAAGTTTTTCTAGGACATTAAAAATGGTCGTGTGTACGCGGCTTAAGTCAATGTCTTTTGCTTTACTAACTATACTATGATGATGATAATGATGTTATGTGGTGAATATCACAAAAATCCACTACATCCAAAAATCTAATTACTAAAGTACTAATGATGTGCTTTAGGTAAACTCAACTAGGGATGAGCTTCGTATTCGAGTTGAACTCATGTTCGACTCGAACATCGTATGTTCGATCGTTCGTCGAAATACGAACAAAGCGAGTCGTTCGCGCAAAATTCGAGTTACGTTTTACAGACCATAATTCACTGCGGCATCGCTGGCTGATGATTGGCCAAGCATGCACTATGACCCGCATGCTTGGCCAATCACAGCTTGCAAAAAACGGAGAGCCATAATTGGCTAAAGCCAGGGTGGCTTTGGCCAATTATGGCTCAGGGGGTTTAGTACACATCCCACACTATAAAAGGCCGCCTGCAGGTCGGCATTGTGTAGTGTGTTGCGGTGGTTATAAGAGGACAGAGAGTGTCATTTTTTGCAGGTAGATAGAGACAGGCAGGCTAGTCAGTTAATGTTACAGTGTGTAGAGGATATATATACATTCCAGGTGTTGTACATATATTTATACACTGTATAGTTTAGCTAGATCAGTTCTTCCCAATTTACTGGCAGGCAGGTGATTGTGCTAGCTGCAGTATTCTGACGTGGTTTATTGCCTGTGTCCTCTGTAGTTTGCACCTAAAGCTACTTGGTGTGTACTGGCCGTGTGCTCTGTAGTTTGCACCTAAAGATTCAGGAGCAGTGATTTTAATGATGCTTAAATTAAAAAGAAAAAAAAAGGAAAAATTCCTTTAATTTTTGTACCTGCTGGGTGTCTATAGTATGCCTGTGAAAACGTCTTTGAGAACCCGGGTCTTGCCCGAGGGAACATTTATCAATGGAAAACATGTTTTAAAAACGGTCGTTTTTTTTCAGGAGTCAACCGTTTTTAAAACTTTTTTTCCATTGATACATGTTCCCTGGGGCAAGACCCGGGTTCTCAAAGACGTTTTACGACAATAACTTGCATATTAGGCTTTAAAATGAGCACTTTTGAATTCGAACGTTCGAGTCCCATAGACGTCAATGGGGTTCTAAATGTGCGCGCGAACGTTCGGTCCGTTCGAAGGTTCTGGTGCGAACCGAACGGGGGGGGTGTTCAGCTTATCCCTAAACTCAACGTGTTTCCGCCATCAGTTTACAGAGCTCTCAGTCTGTTAAAAAGAATGTTTTGTCCAGTAGGCTTTGTCAGGTGAAACAGGTAAGCAGTTAATGCAGTTCTAGATATGATAAGATTACGTATAAAAGCTAAAAGTAGTTTAAACAGTTAAAACAATGTAAAAGCAAGCTGTGTTTAATAATAAGCAAAATTCCCATCAAAATGTTTATCTTGCATGCAGGTATAACGTAGAATGAGATCATGTATTGTATAGGTGGAAGCTTATGTCTATTGATTGCACAATCTGGATGAGCGCAGTACAAGTACAGGACGAATGACAACATTGTTAGTCACTGTTTATCTTGGCCTTTCTGAAGCAGATCTTTAGAGCCAGTTCACACTGGGGCGACTCGTCAGGTGGCTCAGCCGTCTGACGAGTCGCGTACCATTCTATGCAATAGAACCGTTCTAATAGGAGCGATGCAAGTCGCTCCGACTTAGAAAAAGGTTCTTGTACGACTTCGGGGGCGGCTCGGGGCGATTTTCATTGACTTCTATACAGAAGTCATTTTGCTAATCGCCTCTGAAGTCGCCTTCAGGACGACTTGCAGAGTCGCCCCCGAAGTCGTGCCGCCGCAGTGTGAACCGGCTCTTAAAGTATAACTACACTTTCATGGAAATGAAAATATATAGCAATACAATAAATAAAAAAATATACCATACAGAATTTCTACACATGCCATGTTGTAATTTAAAGCAGAACTTCACCCAAAAGGCAAAGTGCTTCTTGTCTTCCCCCCTCTTTAAGTTTTGGCACTTAAAGCGGAGTTCCAACCACAATTAGCAGTTTTTTAAATTTAAGTCTTTTCATCCTGCGTTTTTATAATATAAATCCGGTCACTTACTATTTTACAATCCGCCGCCGATCCGCATAGATATTCAAAAAAGATTGTTTATAAAACTATATCTACACCGTTGTCATTTTGCTTGTGGGCATTTTGAAGCCTACAGGCACTTACTTCCTGGAAGTCTTAGATGGGGAGTGATAATTGGACAGCGCACTGCATCCTGGGAAATGATGACACACATTTCCCAGGAGCATTAGAGGGAGATGATGTCAGAATCCTAGGTGGTTTTAAAGGCAGATTTCGTGGGACCGCATAGCAACAGGCATTTCCAGATGAGTAAAAAAATTAATTTATTTCTTTTTTCTTTTTTAGTCGTAAGCTACAGTTTAAAGCAAAATTGTTTTTTTGATGGAACCTTCCCTATACGTTCTTTTGGGGGGGAGAGTGTACCTAGTTTTAACAAGTATCTGCTCCCGTATCGGATCACCGAAACAATCTGAGCGGGAGTTCGCCACCCCCCCATTCCCCTGCTGCCTTGTGGGACACGTCACAAGTAACAAAAAGCTGTGGAACCATTCACAAAGCACAGCGCAGCTTGCGCATGCACAGTGGGAAGCCAAGTGTGAACCCGCAAGCAGTCACAGCTGGAGTGCATGGACCCCAAGAGGGCTGAAGAACAGGCTTGGGTGGGGGACAGCGATGGATCCCTGGACAGTTGAGTATTCTATTATTAAAAGTCAGTAGCTTAATTTTTCATTTCTAGGCTGTTTAACCGCCTCCCGCCCACCATATAGACAAATGACAGCGGGATTCCTTTCCGTTCTGGGCTGACGTCATAGGGGCGTGCTGTGTCCCTGGGACACGGCGCCACCCCGATCTCGGTAAAGAGCCAATGACGCATCTTTTTACCCATGTGATCGTGAGATGATCACATGTAAACAGGGAAGTGCCGGTAATCATCTCTCCTTGCCTCTCAGTGACAGAGTTTGAGGAGAGGACAGATAATCGGGGAACTGTTTATCAGTGAAGCCTCAACAGTGCCCAGCAGGGATGCCAGTCTGTGCCAATCGGTAATACAGTATACACACGCTCGGGTTTCTCGGCACTGCCGAGAATCACAGAGAGAAAATAGAGAGTCGGTTCTCTATTTTTCTCGTCTAGATTTGGGGCAGTTTTCTCGACAAGAAACCTCCAAAGCCTCGAACACACGCATGGTATACTCGGCAAGAAAGCTCTGCCAGCAGTTTTCTTGCTGGTTCTTGCTGAGAAAACCGAGCATGTGTACAAGGCTTTAGGCTGCAAATTTGTGGGAATTTTCAACTCAATTAATACATTGTAAAAAGCCTTTTTTTAATTGTATTTAAAGTACAGTAAAACCTTGGATTGCAAGCATAATTTGTTGTGGAAGCATGCTTGTAATCCAAAGCACTTGTATATCAAAGCAAACTTCCCCATAAGAAATGATGGAAACTTAAATGATTTGTTCCACAACCATTTATTCATAGGTCCTTCAGTTTATAGTCCATATAAAAAGATTATAGCAATGTTATAGGTTGTGTAACCATAAAATGTCCATCCACAAATGGAAGCCTCCACAAGGACATGTTCGGTCGTCTGTACGTCCGACCGGACACTTTTTTCCCGGCGGATCGGACAGGTTTCCAGCGGACAAATGTTTCTTAGCATGCTAAGAAACATGTCCGCTGGAAGCCTGTCCGTCGGACATGTTCGGTCGTCTGTACGTCCGACCGGACACTTTTTTCCCGGCGGATCGGACAGGTTTCCAGCGGACAAATGTTTCTTAGCATGCTAAGAAACATGTCCGCTGGAAGCCTGTCCGTCGGACATGTTCGGTCGTCTGTACAGACTCACCGGACATGTCCGCTCGGCCGAAAGCCCCTCGCATGCGTCGAAGTGATTAGACGCATGCATGGAAGCATTGACCTTCCAGGGGCGCGCACGCGGCCACGTCATCGGCGCGGCGACGGCGCGGCCACGTCACCGCGTATCGTGTCCGCGCGGATTTCTGTTTGATGGTGTGTACAACCATCAGACAGAAATCCGGCAGCGGACATGTCCGATGAAAACGGTCCGGCGGACCGTTTTCATCGGACAGTCCGTCCGTGTGTACGAGGCCTAAGTGTAGCAATATGGTTACATTTAATGAAGGTACAACATTTAGCAACTCACATGGTTTATGATTAAAAGAGGCACATCTAAGTATGCAGGCATCAGGGGTAAAGCTGTCTGCAATCGTGACCGGGAAGACTACCCTGCAGTAGAGCGTTCTGAAAGCGAGGCTTGAACCGCAGCTTGGAAAGGACAATGTCAATGGCAGTTAGGAGGATGGTCTATGTGGACAGCTAAATGTTGTACCTTCATTAAATGTAATTGTATTGCTACACTAATGAAAGATAAAGTGATGAGCGCAATAATAGTGACTATGTATCAAAATGTTGGTCAGTGAATCAAACTTGATTCACTGACCAACATTTTGATACATAGTCACTATTATTGCGCTCATCACTTTATCTTTCATCACTCTACTGTATTTATTCATATTTATACATTATTAGATTGAGCAGCAATATAACTTATCACATTATTTTATTTTTCATCTCAAGTTTTATTTGGTAGGCGCGAGAGCACCCCCACACTTCTATTGCTACACTAATGCCTTGTACACACGATCGGAATTTCCGATGAAAAAAGTCAGACGGAATTTTTTTATCGGATATTCCGACTGTGTGTGGGCCCCATCTGACTTTTTTTCCGTCGGAGTTTAGAAATAGAACATGTTTTATTTTTTTCCGATAGTCAAAAATCTTATCGGAAATTCTGATCATCTGTGTGGAACTCCGACGGAGAAAAAAACACACATGCTCAGAATCAAGTCGACACATGCTCGGAAGCATCGTGGTGTTTTATGTCACTGCGTTTTGGACGGTCGGAATTTGGTGTGACAGTGTGTATGCAAGACAGCTTGAACGGGATTCAATCCATCCAAATTCCATCAGGTTTTATCCCATCAGAAATTCCGATCGTGTGTACAGGGTATTAGAGGCGCCTTTCTTCTCTTTTATACTCATACTTGTGACATGACGCTACTTGTATATCAAGACATCGCTTGTATATCAAGTCAAAATGTATTAAAAAATGTTGCTTGTCTTGCAAAACGATCTCAAACCAAGTTACTCTCAAACCAAGGTTTTACTGTATATATTTTTTTAAGTAAATAAATATGTACATATTTATTGCTGTTCAATTAAATGCATGTATTCCATAAGTTTGTACGTTACATAGCCTTTGGTATATATTTTCTAACCATCAGCCTTAGTACTTATACAGCTAGACATAATCCAACTCTATTGTATGAACCCTCGTCATGTCGGTTGATGGAGAAACTGGCCTTCTTCTTCAGGAGAAACACAGAGGTAATTGTCAGCAACATAAATTATAATCTGAGAATGTGATCCATTATATTCATATATACTGTATACAACACTTCAACTTCATTTGTATAACAATTATTGTGTTACATCCAGTATCCTGCACCAAGAAGCAAGTCATAAGAGGGGGGGGGGGGACAAAAGGCAGAAGCAGATCAAGCCTCAAAAAGTGGTCCACAAAATAATTAGTGAAAAAGAGGGAAATATACCCAAACAGATAAACTGAATAAGTATATAGACACAGTCCCAAATGTAGTGATACAAGAAAGTCCCAAAGTGTTGAATGAATCCACAGCGTCGTGATGACTGACGTCAAAGCGCCGCCTCCCAACGCTTTGACGTCACCGCGTTGCACATGTGAGGACCCGGATATCCTGGGCACACGCTTCATACACAGACCGGCCGGCTGTGTTTTTTATATGCCTATTGTTATTGGACCAATGTAAGTGCAATACTTTGTTTTTTAAATACATTTTTATGCAGTATTATGCTATGAGTCCCTTTTGATCTCTTTTCACATACGCTGGAGTATTAATTCGGGCTGCTAATAGAGAGAACCACCAGTGGATGGATGAGTGATTCTGTTTCCCCAGTGGAGAGTGGATATCGTTGTTGCTGTTTTTTATTTGCTCTGTGGTAAGAGTCAGTGTTACCCGTTGGTGGAGGTCTCCTGTCTGTCAGTCATCACGACGCTGTGGATTCATTCAACACTTTGGGACTTTCTTTTATCACTACATTTGGGACTGTGTCTATATACTTATTCAGTTTATCTGTTTGGGTATATTTCCCTCTTTTTCACTAATTATTTTGTGGACCACTTTTTGAGGCTTGATCTGTTATGATTATCTCGGTTCATGCTTTCCAGATTTGCACATAATTATTCACTTGTTATTATTCATATGCAATTTTCAATCACTTAGCGCGACTCCTTTTTTGTTTTATGTTTGTTTGATGTTATATAACATTTGAGACGCAGCTGTTACACATTTACTTTGGTATGTGCAATATTTTTTCTGTTTTTTGATATACAAGTGCTTTGGATTACAAGCATGTTTCTGGAACGAATTATGCTTGCAAACCAAGGTTTTACTGTGTGTGTGTGTATAGCGCAATGTACAGATGCAATACCGCTTTGCAGCCAGTAGATGGGACTATGCAACACATGATAAATAGCCAATGTTCACTTTGCTGCAGAAAAATATATAACCACAAGATAGAATGAATAAATGAATTATAAAAAAAAGCCGGTTATTGAAAAAAACTTTTTTTATAATTCATTTACACACTTATTAACAACATTTCTTTTCTATGTAAAAATTCATTACAGCACAAATAGCGTCTGGTAACACTACCCCACCAGACCACCCCCCCCCCCCCCCCCCAGTTATTAAAAAAAAAACTTTTTTTATACTTATTGCTAAATTGAATCAAATATAAAAGATAAACTGTTAATAAGCTTAATATATTTAACTAATATTAAATCTAAAAAAAAAACATTGATTGGGGGGGGGGGTGTTGCCTGGCATTATTTTTGCTGAATATTAAATATAAAAAAATATATAAAAAAAAATGGTAAAAAAAAAATTGGATTAAGCGGGAGGGGGGGGGGCTTTACGGTGGATGCATATTAAATGTTATATTTTTTAAAAAATAAGAGGTGGGTAGGGGGGGCCGCCGAATATTGTATAAAAAAAAAAAATTAAATGCGCAGGGGGGGGGTGGGGGGATTTGACAGCGGCCGAATAAGAAAAAACTTTGTGGAACTCGGTTAGATGCTGCTGTATAGCAGGGTGTTGTGTTGTGGAGTGGCCGCCGATGCTTAGAGACAGGCAGGCTTACCTGTTCCTCGGTCGGGCGCACTGAGCTCGAGCTGTCCCGACGTCACTTCCTGTTTTTCAAGTGACGTCGGAACGAGCACAGAGACGGGCGGGTGCACACAGACAGTGTATGCACCCGCCCGGCCATAACAATACACTCCATCGCGCCGGAAACAGGTGGCGCGATGGAGAACGCCACAAAGCCAGATTTTTTGTGCCAATGTAGCGCCGCGTCTGCAATCCCGTGATTGCACAGACGTGGCGCTACTCCTACAGCGCTGTGCCCGGCGTCCGGCGCGCGGACACAGTGCACATAAGGCCCTTTTTTGAAATTTTTTTTCTTAAAGGGACAGATATAAAAAAAAAAAAAAAAAAAAATTTCTGACTGGGGGATGGGGGGCGGCGCCCGGGCGCGCCTATGGACGGGCCGCCACTGTATGAGAAACAAAAAACGTACCAGTCCCCAAGTCCCCAACAGTGGAGTCATAGCCTGGCAGTCCCTCCACCTGCTCCAGCGCTAGACTCTGAGAGATGACCTCCTCCTCCGGATTGAGTCACACAGAACAGGCTGGTCCTTCTCCGGTGCCCCTGCTGTGTTTTTTAATGAGGACAATTTTGTCCCGGACGCGACGCCACATGTCCGTGAACTTTTTCTGGATGTCCATCCAAGTTCCGGTCCTCAAAGCCCAGGGCATTGATGTCTAAGGTTATCGCCTCAAATATTGCCCTCCTTTGGGCTACGGTAGTATTTTGGCGTTCAGAGCCATAAAGAACACCAGTATGGCGCGTCAGTGCCTCCAGCTTTTTTTTTTGGCCGGGAGGTGCCATCTCGCAGCAAAGGGCAAAATTACCTTGCTCAGGGGGGGTGGAACAAGCAGGATGTAATTTTGCACAGTACCTGCGCAGGTCTGACCCTATTTATTTGCTCAGTGCAAGCAGGTGGGCAAAATTTGCCCTGAAAATAGGTGCAAACCACTGCTGAGTGGAAAAAAGATCATTTGCATAGGGCACACCCACTTTCACTTGCGCTGCCTTATGCCCTTATTTTTGCCTTACAAAGGAGCAAATTAGCAGACAAAAGGAATCCTGAATCAGGTGGCAATCTTTCCAATTTGCCCCAGCGAAGAGCAAATCACCTGCTCTTCACATGTGCAACTAAAGGGCAAATCTACCTGAATCTGGGCCACTGAGTGTACTTTCACACAGGCATTGGAAATAATCATTTGGGTTGTGTTTTAATTGCATCCTGACCACCTATCAACGTCACTCAAAATTGTTAAAATAGGGAGCGGATGGGAGTGTTCACACGGCAGCATTATTGCCTCATGTCGACACAAAATTAACGCTGCTTACAGATTTCGACCGGTGTTGATGCTTTGCAACCGCATTCATTCACTTCTATTGAACAATAGGTGGGGATCATGTTTAAGAAGCTTGAGATTATTTTGAAAGCTGGGGAAGAAACAGTAGCTGGTGTGGATTTGTGGAGAGGGTAGAACATTATGCATTATGAGTCTGTACACATCCACTTGATTTTTTTTGTTTTGTTATATCTACTGGATATATGAAGCAAGAGTGATTGCATCATTGTATTATGAATTGTTGTTTTTAATGTATTTTTTTTTATGAGGTATAGTGCTGGTTATACTCTCTATGTTATATTATAATGTGTTATAATATGGATAAAGACTGCCGTTTGCAGATAAAGAAGGAACTCAGTTCCCTCCGGTGGCAGTTGTTATCATAGCCACCTCTTGTTGGTTTTACCCTGGTACAGCAGTGAATGCTGGGAATTGAAGTGCAGGGAGATAAAGACTCCATTGCCCTGGTCAGTGGACAGACTACAATGTCCAGAGTGCAACCGTGCAATCCCAAAATACTTTGGGCCCGCACAGCCTGTTGGGTGAAGGAATTTAAGGAGGAGGACGTCCTTGGCTCTCTCTGGACCGCCTCTCCAAGCAAGAAGGAGACCTGTGTTGAGGCTTGTCTCCTGGAGCCTAGGCCTGAGAAGCCTGGGCCTACACTCGCCTATGCGGATCGCCCATCCTGCAAGGGGGATTCTTGACGGAGTGACCGCACCGTGTCCAAGAGCAGCTGGTGACCTGTTCGCTCAGCAGTGTGTGACGGCCGCGTGGAAGACCGGGAACTGTCGGCGACGGAAATGGCCGAGTATCGGAGTTCTGCAGACGAAGCAATCTAGAAATGCCAGGCCTGGTTGGGTGAGATGGGCACCTGCCCAATAATACTTGGATTACAAATTACTTAATGTGCACCACCACATGCCAGCTAAAATACGCGCAAACTGTTGAGAACGATCGTATTGAGGCTTGGTCTGATAAACCAAACCTTCCTAGTGAGACACATGTTCTAAAGACTGCCTGTTAGGAAGAGTCAGTTGCTGATATACATATATACATATAAGCCCAGATTCACAAAGCACGTACGCCGACGTATAACACGTTACGCTGACGTAAGTGCAAATGTGCGCCGGCGTATGTGTGCGGCAGACCCACAAACCAACATGCGCCTAAAAACAGGCTACACCCCGCCAATGTAGCTTGCACACGCCGGCGTAGGGTGGGCGCACATATGGGCTGGGCGCATGGTGCTGCTCCCACTGATTAGTCATTCAAACATGCAAATGAGGGAAATACGCCGATTCACGAACGTGCGTTTGCCCGGCGCATGCTACGCGAGATGCGCGTAAGTTGTACGTCCAGCGTAAAGTTATTCCCCATAAATGAGGTGCAACCCGGCAACAGACATGCACAGGTCTGCACCAGGGAACACAAGCCGGCGTATTGTGCGTTGGACGTGTGTCTGGCTGGGCGTACGTTATGTTCACGGCGTACGCAGTGATCCGGCGTAGCTTAGGCTGTTGTGCCGGCGTGGTTGTGAGCAGGCGAGGGGGGGGACTGTGCATGCGTCCACGTCACGGCGCATGCGCAGTTCGTGATATGTACCTGTCTGGCGCTCGGCCCATCATTTGCATGGGGTCACGCCTCATTTGCATGGGTTCACGCCCACTTCCACCTACGCCGGCGTGCCCCTTCGAAACCCACGCCACACTGGTGCAGCGTTGGGAGCACTGGCTTGCTGAATGCAATGCTTGCCTCTCCGCGCTACGTTGGCGTAGCGTACAGTGTTTGCTCTACGGCGGCGTAATGTGCGCCTTGCTCTCTGTGAATCTGGGCAATACTCTTGTCTATAATATTTGGTTATATTAAGATGCACAGTGTTGCTGTTAGTAAGAGCTGGGTGAAGCCTGATGAAGAGGTGCTTCAGTATTAGACATACCTTACTGAAGGAACCCCTTTGCTGTGTGCTTACACAGGTCTGTCTTAAGTGCTATAATTAAACCTGTATTTATTTTTTATAACCATTGACTCTTACGGGGCCCTGTAAGCAGTCCACTAACTGTTTTACTTTGTTCTTTTACTTAAATTGCTTACCAAGTAAAGTTTCCATGGTTAAGTTTAAACCTGTGTGCTGTCTATCTATTATCCTGTGTGACCAGTACAACACAAGGTAACAGTTTATTTACAAATTTTACTGTGGTGTGACAGAATTGTGTTTCCCTAACAGCCAGTGGGATCCACAATCCTTACCAATACCAGTTGTGCCAAGGGAGGGTTCAAGCCAGTTTAAGAGGTTGATAGCCAGAGTACAGATACCAAAACAGACCAGCAGCTCCTTCGGGGGTAGTGCTACACTTGGGGGCTCGTCCGGGATTGGCTGTTACCTCTGGCGACCTCTCGCAATGGAGCTAAGATTTTATTTCGCCATTGAGAGTTTGAAATTTTTCGAGGTTTTGGACTGTGCTTGTGAAGAAGGTGTTAAGGTCAGGCCATTTGCTAAAGGTGTTGGCCGCACGTGCAACAGAGTGACGTGTTCAATCAACGTGCCCAGAAAAAACTCAAGGTGGGAGGAGTTACCCACCCCTGCGTGAGATGTAGGTGAGTTTGGCACCAAGAGACAGTGTGATTTGCCCGTTCTGGAGAGAGGATCGTGTGCAAGTAAGTCGGTGTATTCAATGCCATCCGAGAGGCTGAGGCCTATTATGTCTTTTTATAAAAAATATCAGAATTTATCCGAAGATAGTACTGATCCAAGCGCTCTATGGATATAGTGTGATATCTGAGATATGTGAAGTGGTAGTTTTTGACAGAATAGCAGCTATTATAAAAGAAATGCTAGAAATGAGGAAAGGTGTCTCTATTTGGAAACACTAACAGCGCTCAGGTAAAAGAAAAAAATCTAAAATTACCCCTCTGCTTATGGTGATAGATAATCACCCTTGGTGAGAGCAATTGTCACTCCAAATCAATCATATACCATGAGTGAAAAAGAAGAGCACAAAACCTCACTGAAATGATAATGGTTGAAATTGCAAAAGAAACAATGATACAAAGTCCATTTACCAAAAAAACTCATTGGCATAAAAAAGTCTCTAAAATCATTGTAATTCCTGTGCGTTGTTATACTCCTGAAGTGTCCACACAAAGATCTTCACATACAGGTCTCCCTTAGGAGTTCTACTCACCAGATGCCTATGGTGTAATCAGCCTTGAGAACTCCTGTGATCCTGCTGGGCTCCTTCAAATGGTATGCCTAGGATGTATCCTGGAAGACTCTAAATATCTTTCCTCCTATTACCAGCGTCTCTCGGTGGAGTGGATGGGTAATCAAGGGCAGAGTATGATCATGGAAAATAAGCTTAGGAAAGGAACATAGTGTGATATTGCTTTTTATTCAAACCAAGCCCCTCACAAAATGTTATGCTTACAATGTAATAGAAAAATACATGACTAGGGCAGCCGGATAACTTACCGCACCAACCAATACAAGCATATACCCCTTAACATTAAACCTTTCCCAATAATCACACTGACACCTGCTGGATTTAAAATGGCCTGGTAGGCCTTTATTAACAAATACAAAAACTGTATATATATATATATATACACAATCATATACATATATATATCACCCAACTTTAAATATTTAACCTATTCCTCAATTGTTAAACCTTTTAACCATCCTTGGTTGTCAGTCCCCCTGACAACCCCTGATCACTCTTTTGGGCCTGTGGTACCCTCTTAGCTAACGACATGTCCCCAGTCGCGACTACCGACTCGAAGACCTAGCTGACCACAGACCCACCCACTTCTCCTCTGGTGGTCCAGACTGACACCAGACCACCAAGGCAGACACCATCCCTGTAACTATGCCCCCCCACCGTTTTTACCTAACCACCGTCTATTTCTACCAAACGGCAGGGGAACCCACCGCCATCCTGTACTGTCAAAACCACCTAACTCCTATAATTAGGGCGGGAGGGTGGGACTTCTCTCCTTGCTTCTTCCCCCGGACTGACGCTGCCCCTCCTCCAGCATCACCTAGCTAACTGAACTCTCCTCCCCCTCTCCTCACCTCCTCCAATAGTTAATTTCTAGGATCCTATTAACCACCCCCTCTAACTTTAACCCTTTCTTCACCTAAGTTCCCTACACCCTGTCATGCTGTCCTCCGCCTCCATTGCATTGCAGCTACGAACTTGTCTTGACTAGGGCAACCGGATAACTTACCGCACCAACCAATACAAGCATATACCCCTTAACATTAAACCTTTCCCAATAATCACACTGACACCTGCTGGATTTAAAATGGCCTGGTAGGCCTTTATTAACAAATACAAAAACTGTATATATATATATATATATATATACACAATCATATACATATATATATCACCCAACTTTAAATATTTAACCTATTCCTCAATTGTTAAACCTTTTAACCATCCTTGGTTGTCAGTCCCCCTGACAACCCCTGATCACTCTTTTGGGCCTGTGGTACCCTCTTAGCTAACGACATGTCCCCAGTCGCGACTACCGACTCGAAGACCTAGCTGACCACAGACCCACCCACTTCTCCCCTGGTGGTCCAGACTGACACCAGACCACCAAGGCAGACACCATCCCTGTAACTATGCCCCCCCACCGTTTTTACCTAACCACCGTCTATTTCTACCAAACGGCAGGGGAACCCACCGCCACCGCGGCACAAGTGGGACCACCTCACACTTGGGCCCGCCGCCACACCAGGAAAGCCCTCCTAACGCCCTCCTCCAATCCCAGAGCCCAAAGATCGATCCCGATCGGGTTGAGATGAACCCCGTTCCCCCTCAGGTACCTCCAAGTCTCAACTTCTAAATCTGAATGGCGAACCGCTATCCCACCTTGCTGAACCACAAACCTGCCCACTTCTCTGTTCACCTTTATCCGGGCCTTATCCAAACGCTCCAATGACCTGGCCTCCCTCCAGGCCATGCGAGCCACAATATCTGACCAAACAATGATCAGGTCAGGGAAAGAGGCCCGCAGTCGGCGTATATCCCATTGTATGTCTTTGATCACCTGGCGCATCGGCCGGACGCTCAAATCATTCCCCCCCGCATGTATCACCAAAATGTACGGGGCCCTGTCTAAGCTAGCCCCCCTGTGAACTTCAGGTAACACCTTCTGCCACATGAGACCCCTAATCCCTATCCATCGTACCCTTCCTTCCTCCCTGGGCACCCCCAGCTGTCTCCCCCCGGGCTTGACATCCGCCCTTCTTGCCCCCCAAAACACAAATGAATGTCCTAGGATCCAAATCAGACAACCTTGGGGATCTGTAAAGACATAAAAGAGAAAAACAATACCCAGCAGGACCAAAAACAACCCCCCCGAAAACATTAACATCAGCATTGTCAACCACCGATACCTCATTGTTTACAACAAATGAGGCTGTACATACAGTTTATATCTATTAGACTCCCATCTGCCAATCCGCTTTACAGAATCTGCAGGCAGGCCTCCCCTTGCCGCTTCCGTTGCTGCCCCTATTTGAAACGAATGCGCCGAATATTCCCCCGGGACTAGACCCCCCTCCTTCAGACATTTCCGGAACACCGCCGTAAACTGGAACCTAGACAAACATTCCCCTTTTTGATGGATGAACAGAGCCTCCCCCCCTTTTGGGCGAACGCCCAAAAACCGTCTTACCACCTCAACCGGGCATGTTAGTGGACAATTCCCCCGGAACAACTCTATTTTTACGCCCCTACCTAGTTGATCCGTCTTCGAACGCCTAAGCCAAATCACCACCGATTCCTCCAGGCACTTAACGTCCTGCATTTGTAGTCCTCCCCCCACCAACTTGGAGGGGGAAACTAATTCCCCCACCCTGAACGCCCCAAAAAAGGCCAGAACGAAAACAGCCCGAAAAAGTATCTGCTCATAAAGCGATGCGCAAACCTTTCCCAAATTCCCCAATACCGTACCCAGGACCGCGAACGACACCGGACGCCTGGAATCCCGTGTAGTACTGCCCTTCCTGTATCCCTTTAACACCCTGCGCACCACAAAGGATTTTGTAAAATCCCTGAGGCCCGCCATCTGAAATAAAAAAGCCAATGCCGCCATCTTTTTGCTAATGGCGCCACCCGAGGTTCCCCTCTCGTAATTGCAGCACACAAAGTATAAGACCAACGCCTGCAGGTCTTCTGGATCTTCCGACCCTCCTACCTCCTCCCTCAGTGCGGACCATTCCTGCCACACCTTAGAGTAAGCTCGCCACGTTCCCTCGCTGATCGATTGCCGAATCAATCCTGCGGCGACTCCAGTGCAATGTCCCACAACTTCTGAGGGCAGGGTTCCTCCTGCCCCTCTGCCCCTGGCGCCAGGATCCGGAATTCCGCCCACTGGAAACGAGATAAAGCATCCGCCAATCTGTTATCCACCCCAGGAATGTGCACCGCATATATCAAGGCATTCACTTTGAGACACTTAAGTACCAAGTACCGCAGTAACCTAATCACCGGGGGCGAGGATGCCGATATGCTGTTGATCGCCCACACCACCCCCATGTTGTCGCAATTGAAGCGCACCTTTTTATTCCTGAAGAACTCCCCCCACAATTCCATCGCCACCACGATGGGGAACAACTCCAGCAGCACCAGGTTCCGGAGGAACCCTGCTGCCCTCCAAGACTCCGGCCAGGGCTCCGCGCTCCACCGTCCGTGGAAATAGGCCCCATAGCCCACTGACCCTGCCGCATCGGTAAATAGAGCCAGGTCGGCGTTGCTGACCGGCCCCGTCTGCCACATCGAACGACCATTGAAAGAGTCCAGGAACGTTCCCCAAACCCTCAGATCGTCTCTCAGTTCATTGGTCAGGCGCACAAAATGGTTCGGCACCCGGACCCCGGCCGTGGCCCCTGAAAGCCTTCGGCTGAAAATGCGTCCCATGGGAATAATCCGACACGCGAAATTTAACTTCCCCAACAAGGATTGGAGCTCCTTCAATCGAATCTTCCGCTTCACCCGGGCCTCACTGACCTCCCTCCTCAAAGCCAACACCTTATCCTCTGGTAGCCTACATTCCATCGCCACCGAGTCAATGGTGATCCCCAAGAACACCAGCTCAGACGCAGGGCCCTCCGTTTTGTCGGGGGCCAATGGGATCCCAAAACGTTCCGCCAAATACTGTACCGTACCTAACAGAACCCCGCAACAGCGGGAGTCCGGGGGTCCTATGCACAGGAAGTCATCCAAATAGTGGATGACGGAATTCACCCCCGCCACTTCCCTGACCGCCCATTCAAAGAACGAGCTAAACGTCTCAAACAAAGCGCACGATATGGAACAATCCATCGGCAGGCAACGATCAACAAAATACTCCCCCTGCCAGTGGCACCCCAGCAAACGCAAACTATTGGGGTGCACCGGTAACAGCCTGAAGGCGGATTCCACATCCGTCTTTGCCATCAAAGCCCCTTTCCCGTACTTTCTAACCCAAGACACCGCCGCATCAAATGATGTATAGGTAACCGCACAACTCTGCGGATCAATACCATCGTTGACCGACCCCCATTTTGGGTGCGACAGATGATGTATCATCCGAACTGACCCACTTCCTTCTTCGGAACTACGCCCAACGGGGACACCACCAAACCCCCCACAGGTGGTTCCCGAAACGGGCCGGCCATCCGGCCGAGCGCCACCTCCTTGGCCAGCTTAGCCGACACCACCCCCGGATGTCGCAGAGCTGACCGCAAATTGTCCGCCACCGGAGGGACCTCCGCCAACGAACTCGGAATCATGAAACCCTCCCCGAACCCCTGCTCTAGCAAACGCGCCGCCGCCCTGTCCGGATACTTACTTAGAAAAGGCAGCATCCTTTCCAGTCTCACCGGCGTCATTCCCTTTTCCAGCGCCATCTCCGGCCCGCTTCCCCTGTTTGAAACACCTATTGAACGCGTGCGACCCACCACACCCTGAGCACTCGTGCTTGAAGCGGCATGATCCTCCAAAACGACAGGTTCCGTCGTTGAACTGCCAGCACACCCCTTTCTTTTTGAGGGCCGGCGATCCCGCGGAGGAAGCGCCGCCGGCCCCCCCAGGAAAGGACTGGCCCGCCGCCCTGGTCGAGGTCATCAACCTCATCCACAGGCTAATGTCCTTATGGTCCCAGCGGATGGAGGGACGCACTGCCTTGCGCTGACGAAACTGTTCGTCATACCTCAACCACGCCAAACCCCCGTACACCCTATGCGCTTCGTGAATGGCATCAAGGTAACAGAATAGGGCCGTGCAGTTCTCGGGGGCCTTTTCCCCGATCACGCTAGCCAGAATCGCAAACGCCTGAAGCCAATTCGTCAACGTCCGCGGAATGAGCCTATACCGACGTTTTTCTTCCTCATCCTTTTTGCTCTCGTCCGGCTTCACCCGGTCGAGGTGAAATTTTTCCAACGGGAGCAGGGAAAATATTTCCACAAACTCGTCCTTCTGAATTTTTTCCCTCACCTCTGGCTTAAGATGGGCACCCAACGGCCCTTCAAAGCAAATGTAAATTTCCCCCCTAGCCGCGTCATCCAGCCGCACCTTGTCCCCGTCCTTGTCCTTGTCTTTGTCCTTGCGTTCCGCCGCCGTTCCCACGCCGTCCTTGTCCGTCTGTGTCCCTGCCACGCCCGTCCCTGGATTCGCCGGCACCGGGGGAGGGACAACTACCGCTGTCAGCGCCTGAACGGCGGGGGCAGGAACCGAGGGGGGGGGGGGACTGGAACCGGGGGGACCCAAGGACCCAGCGGGCTCGCAACCTGAGGAGCACCCCCATCTAGCCTACGTAACAATTCCCGTAAGGCATCCCACACACCCCCCTCCCCTGAGGGACTAAGCACCGCCACCCCCCCACTAATGTCCTGCGCACTAACTCCACCCCTACCCCCCGTAACCACTTTAGATGTAGTCTTACCGGTTCGGCGCGGCCGTGAAGGTCCTCCAGCCGACAGGTTCCCATAACGTCCATCCTCCGCGGGGTCCTCCGGCAGCTCCCCCTCTTCACTGCTGCTGGAACCGGTCGCCGCCTGCCCGTGTGGTCGTTGACGAACCTCCTCACTCCTTCCCCGACCTCTGGACACAGCTGGCGTTGTGACAGGTATGGGAGCCACCACCCCCCGAGGGCTCTCGTCTCCATCGCTGCTGAACTCTTCAATCAGATCATCCCTCAGCACTGCGGCTGCAGCCTGAGCACCACTGCCCCTCCGGTCAACCCTCCCAGACTCCGAACGGTGCCTGGAGGCGGGACCTCCCGACTGACGTGACTGGCCTGGTGTCGCTCCATCTGCATCACTGAACGCATCCCCACCGCGCGCGAGGCCACCGCCTGTGCCCCGAGCTAGGCCGGCGCCTGTCTGAGGGTCCTTCCCACGCCGGGCCGCCCCCCCGACCGGAACATCGCCACCGGGGACAGCCATGTGAATCTGGGCCTGCACCAACACAGGGGAGGTAGGCCTGGGCACCCGAGAGGCTCCCCCGCGCTGCGCGCTTCCCGCCCCCCCGCCCCCCGCCCGTGCAGTGGCCGACTGAGATTGCTTGGCGGGGGGGCCCGACGGGGGCCTACTGGGACTCCGCACCCGACGCTGTGACCTGGGGGTGTTATCAGGGCTGAAGCGCTCCGGCGGAATCGACCCCCTCGCGCGCGTTGAAGCAGGCCTGGAACCGACCGGGGCCTGCTGTACCCCCCGCAGAGTGGCGGTGATCTGGCTTTGCAGCCAGTCCGCGCCGTGGACCTCTGCAACAGCTTGAAGCTGCGCTAGCAACCCGGCTACCTCTGACATCTTTACCCTTCCTTGCCTTTCCACAGATGGCCTAGAGACGCTGACCCGATACACAGACACTTCTCTCCTTGCTTCTTCCCCCGGACTGACGCTGCCCCTCCTCCAGCATCACCTAGCTAACTGAACTCTCCTCCCCCTCTCCTCACCTCCTCCAATAGTTAATTTCTAGGATCCTATTAACCACCCCCTCTAACTTTAACCCTTTCTTCACCTAAGTTCCCTACACCCTGTCATGCTGTCCTCCGCCTCCATTGCATTGCAGCTACGAACTTGTCTGGCACATCATATGTTAGGACTATTAGCTCACGTAGCTATGTTGCTTGTCAGCTCAGCTCCAGCTGACAAGTTGCTCGTTCTATACAACTGCTGTCTGTATGGGTGTAGACTCGTTGTGCAATGCTTCCATGGGACATTGTGGAGATGTTTGGTGACCCAGGTGGTAGTGTTGCTTGCCGGTGCAGTGTCATATTCTGCTCCCTATCGCAGAATGCTGCGGAAGTCACGTGGCGGCCAACTGTGCATGCGCAATGCGTTCCAACGGCAAGAGACATACAGATGTAATGAGAACCATACACATAGCGGGGGGGGGGGCGGCAGAGAAAGAGACACACAGATGTAATGAGAACCATACTGTATCTGCATGTCTCTTTATCTCCCCCCCCCCCGCTCCGTGTATGGTTCTCATTACATGTGCATGTCTCTTTTTTTCCCACCCCCGGCTCTTTGTATGGTTCTCATTACATCTGTATGTCTCTTTCTCTCCCGCCCTATCCCCCCCCCCCCCCGCTCTGTGTATGGTTCCTCATCACTTCCGTCACAAATTGTGATGGGTTCACTGAAGGGTAGTGTCGTAAATCCCCTGGAACGCATAGCATTTGGCGTTGGAACGCATTGCGCATGCGCAGTTCGACGCCACGTGACTTAGGCTGCATTCTGCAATAGGGAGCAAACGGTGACACTACACCGGTCCTCTAATTGCGGGGTGGCAGGTGGCACTGTCACTACAGAGGTGGATTAAGAGGCCGAGAGGCCCGAGACTGAAGCAGAAGAGGAAGCAGGAGGAGCCAGAGACCTTTCTTGGTTTTTGAGGTGTGTACTCCACTTACTACACTTAGATGCCTGGTCATGCAGGTTGTGCTCAGGTTGAGAACGTTTATGCCTCGCTTCAGCCTCTGATTGCACAGCGTGCAAACCACTCGTGTCTTGTCATCAGCACATTGTGTGAAGAACTGCCACGCTAGGGAACTCCTTGGACCTGGCTTTGGTGTGCTCGGTCCCTTGCTGCGTTGGGCAGTAGCAGGCGTACTGTCTAGGGGACGGACGCTCCGCTTTGGCACCCTGCTCCCTCTTCTGCTGTGCTGGTGGCTCTGTGCGACCACCGCCTCTTCCTCCGAACTACATGGGTCACCTGCATGAGGTTGATTCCATGTGGGGTCGAGGACCTCATCGTCCACCACATCTTCATCACTGCCCTCCTTGTCGGTCTGCACAATTGCAAAAGCAGCAGCAGTTGGCAACTGTGTTTCATCATCATCCGAGACGTGCTGTGATGGTCCCCCCATGAACTCATCTTGAAACATAAGTGGTTGGGCATCGGTGCACTCAATCTCTTCCACTTCTGGGGCAGGGCTAGGTGGATGGCCCTGGGAAAACATGGTAACAGACTCATCAAAAAGCTGAAGAGACTGCTGCATGATTTGGGGCTCAGACTGCTTGGCTGATTTGCAAGGGGGTGAGGTGAAAGACTGATGGACATCGGCTGCAGGCGCCAAGTCTGAGCTTTCAGCACAAGATTGGTTGGGAGACAATGTGAAGGAACTGGAGGCACTGTCAGTAACCCAATCTACTATTGCCTGTTCTGCTCCTGGCTTCAACATTCGTAGAGCCGGATTAGGCCCGACCAAATACCTCTGCAGGCTCTGTCGCCTACTCGCACCTGAGAAAGGTGTTTCACTTGTGCGTGTCGACCGCGTCCTCTCCCTGCAACAGGAGCTCCACCAGCAGCACCGCGACCGCGACCACGTCCCTTATTTGATGTTCTCATATTTCAAAAAATGTAGGATCTTGCCCTAAATGGGTGTTTTTTGAATAGAACAATAGAAGAACACTAGCTAAACTGTTTATCTCACACCTACAGATATGCAGGAAACGCACCAAAAAAACAATTATTTGCCCAAAATATATATATTTTTTGAATAGCACTATAGAAAACAGTATGTAAAGTGTGTATCTCACACGTACAGATATGCAGGCAAGACTGCAAACACTGGAGGAAAAACTGTAAAATATATTTTTTTGCCCAAAATGGGTGTTTTTTAATAGAACAATAGAAGAACACTAGCTAAAGTGTTTATCTCACACTTACAGATATGGAGGAAACACGGCAAACACTGGAGGAAACACTGCAAAATATGTTTTTTGCACCAAACTGGGTGTTTTTTGAATAGAACAACAGAAGAACAGTAGCTAAAGTGTTTATCTCACACTTACAGATATGGAGGAAACACGGCAAACACTGGAGGAAACACTGCAAAAATATATTTGTTTGCCCTAAATGGATTTTTTTTGAATAGCACAATAGAAGAAAAGTATATACAGGGTGTATCTCACAGGAACATATGCAGTGCTGGTGCAATATGCAGAGTATCTCATAGGAACAGATGCAGTGCAGCTGCAATTTGATTTGTGAACCAGGACTGACTCCTATATAATTCTCTCCCTATAAGAACAAGCAGGAACCTTGCCCTAAACTATCTAATGCAGAGTATCTCACAGAAAGAAATGCAGTGCTGCTGCAATTTGCAGAGTACCTCACAGGAACAGATGCAGTGCAGCTGCAATTTGATTTGTGAACCAGGACTGACTCCTATATAATTCTCTCCCTATAAGAACAAGCAGGAACCTTGCCCTAAACCATCTAATGCAGAGTATCTCACAGAAAGAAATGTACTGCTGCTGCAATTTGCAGAGAATCTCACAGGAACAGTTGCAGTGCAGCTGCAATTTGATTTGTGAACCAGGACTGACTCCTATATAATTCTCTCCCTATAAGAACAAGCAGGAACCTTGCCCTAAACTATCTAATGCAGAGTATCTCACAGAAAGAAATGCAGTGCTGCTGCAATTTGCAGAGTATCTCACAGGAACAGATGCAGTGCAGCTGCAATTTGATTTGTGAACCAGGACTGACTCCTATATAATTCTCTCCCTATAAGAACAAGCAGGAACCTTGCCCTATATTGCTGGTCAATGACTGGGCCCATTTTTGCGATTTGGCACTGCGTCGCTTTAAATGACAATTGCACGGTCACAAATTTTCCCACAAATAGAGCTTTCTTTTGGTGGTATTTGATCACCTCTGCTGTTTTTATTTTTTGCACTATAAACAAAAATTGAGTGACAATTTTGAAAAAAATTAATATTTTTTACTTTTTGCTGTAATAAATATCCCCAAAAATATTTAAAAAAAATATGTTTTTCCTCAGTTTAGGCCGATACGTATTCTTCTACATATTTTTCATTAAAAAAATCGCAATAAGCGTTTATTGATTGGTTTGCGCAAAAGTTATAGCGTCTACAAAATAGGGAATAGTTTTATGGCATTTTTTTTTTACTAGTAATGGCGGCGATCAGCGATTTTTGTCGGTACTGAGACCTAACACATCGGACACTTTTGACACATTTTTGGGACCATTGGCATTTTTATAGCGATCAGTGCTATAAAAATGCATTGATTACTATAAAAATGCCACTGGCAGGGAAGGGGTTAACACTAGGGGGCAGGGAAGGGATTCATTATGTTCCCTGTGTGTGTTCTAACTGAAGGGGGGGTGGAACTGACTTGGGGAAATGACTGATCGCTGTTCATACATTGTATGAACACACGATCCGTCATTTCTCCCCCTGACAGGACCGGGAGCTGTGTGTTTACACACACAGCTCCCGGTTCTCGCTCTGTAACGAGCGATCGCGGGTGCCCGGCGGTGATCACGCGCCCCTTTTGGCTGAAATGCGAGATGACGTATAGCTACGTGATCTCGCGCAGCCGAGCCGACCTGCCGCCGTATAACTGCGGCAGCTGGTCGGCTAGTGGTTAAATAGGAATTCCACTTTATATATTAAAACTGAACTTACAAATATCTTTAAAAATATTAATATTATCCCTTCCACAAGCAAAGTGTATCTTTTTTTGAAAAATAAAGTTTCTCAAACTGACTTTAATCTGTAGTCCTCTCCTTGGATTTTCAGGGCTGGAATGTAAGCAGTAAGTTGGCAATGTCCAAGAATAATCATCATGTAAAGACAATATATATATTCATAAAGTTGCATAACTGCTTGCAAACATTTCATTATAGTGCCATCTCCAAACCTGATTACAGATTTAATTAATAATTGTGAAGCAAGACAAGGGCAAGTGAGGGTGCGGCTGCATGAGGACAATGAGGTCTCTATAAAATAATGAACATTCTCAGCTTCCCTTTTTGCATATTCTGTATATATCACTCTTCCAAGAGGATATTTGTCTTGTGGTTGGTATATAGTTCATGACATTGTTTTTGTTCTAATAATTGAGACAAAAACAAGACAATGCATCTGCTCACTTTTTTACAGCCACGCGCGAGAGGATATACTGTATGGTATAATTCCATAACCATTTAGCTGCCGGGGCCATTTTTGCATTTTTTGCACAAGTTAAAAAAAAAATTTGGGCCTGAAGATTACTTAAATCTCCAAAACATATTTTTTTGTGAAAGCAGAGACCATTGAGAATAAAATAATTGTAGTGCTATGATTAGCGAAACAGTTTACTAAGTGTAACATTTTTGTTAAAGCGTTTGTTAACCTCAAAAAAAAAAAATATATATATATATAGATCCTGGTCCCTTAACCACCTCAGCCCGGAAGAATTGGCTGCTGAATGACCGGGCCATTTTTTTGCGATTCGGCACTGCGTTGCTTTAACTGACAATTGCGCTGTCGTGCGACATGGTACTCAAACAAAATTTACATATTTTTTTCCCCACAAATAGAGCTTTCTTTTGGTGGTATTTTATCTCCTCTGTGGTTTTTATTTTTTGTGCTATAAACAAAAAAAAGCGAAAATTTTGAAAAAAAAGCAATATTTTTAACTTTTTGCTATATCTATCCCCAAATGTTTTATTTTTTTCCCCCAGAGTTTAGGCCAATGTGTATATGTAATATGTAATTGTAATAAGTGTATATTGATTGGTTTGCGCAAAAGTTATAGGGCCAGATTCACAAAAGAGATACGGTGGCATATCTCCTGATACGCCTTTGTATCTCTGAGATACGACGGTCGTATCTATGCGCCTGATTCATAGAATCAGGTTACGCATAGATCTCCCTAAGATCCGACAGGTGTAAGTGACTTACACCGTCCGATCTTAGGCTGCAATTCTAGGCCGGCCGCTAGGTGCCGATTCAATTGCGGTCGGCGTAGAATATGCAAATGACTGGTTACGCCGATTCACGAACGTACGCTTTGCCCGTCGCTGTAAATTTACGTAGTTTCCGTCGAGATACGCGGCGTAAAGATAGGCATGCCCCCTAGGTGGTCTAGCCAATGTTAAGTATGGCCGTCGTTCCCGCTTCGAAATGTGAAATTTCACGTCGTTTGCTTAAGTCGTCCGTGAATGGCGCTGGACGCCATTTACGTTAACGTCGAAACCAATGACGTCCTTGCGACGTCATTTAGCGCAATGCACGTCGGGAAATTTTAGGGACGGAGCATGCGCAGTACGTTCAGCGCGGGAACGCGCCTAATTTAAATGGTCCCCGCCCCATTTGAATTAGGCGGGCTTGCACCGGACGGATTTACGCTACGCCGCCGCAACTTTACAGATAAAGATAGGCATGCCCCCTAGGTGGTCTAGCCAATGTTAAGTATGGCCGTTGTTCCCGCTTCGAAATGTGAAATTTCACGTCGTTTGCGTAAGTCGTCCGTGAATGGCGCTGGACGCTGGACGTGGTTAAATAGGAATTCCACTTTATATATTAAAACTGAACTTACAAATATCTTTAAAAATATTAATATTATCCCTTCCATAAGCAAAGTGTATCTTTTTTTGAAAAATAAAATTTCTCAAACTGACTTTAATCTGTACTCCTCTTCTTGGATTTTCAGGGCTGGAATGTGAGCAGTAAGTTGGCAATGTCCAAGAATAATCATCATGTAAAGACAATATATATATTCATAAAGTTGCATAACTGCTTGCAAACATTTCCTTATAGTGCCATCTCCAAACCTGATTACAGATTTAATTAATAATTGTGAAGCAAGACAAGGGCAAGTGAGGGTGCGGCTGCATGAGGACAATGAGGTCTCTATAAAATAATGAACATTCTCAGCTTCCCTTTTTGCATATTCTGTATATATCACTCTTCCAAGAGGATATTTGTCTTGTGGTTGGTATATAGTTCATGACATTGTTTTTGTTCTAATAATTGAGACAAAAACAAGACAATGCATCTGCTCACTTTTTTACAGCCACGCGCGAGAGGATATACTGTATGGTATAATTCCATAACCATTTAGCTGCCGGGGCCATTTTTGCATTGTTTGCACAAGTTAAAAAAAAAAAATTGGGCCTGAAGATTACTTAAATCTCCAAAACATATTTTTTTTTGAAAGCAGAGACCATTGAGAATAAAATAATTGTAGTGCTATGATTAGCGAAACAGTTTACTAAGTGTAACATTTCTATTAAAGCGTTTGTTAACCCCAAAAAAAAAATATATATATATATATATAGATCCTGGTACCTTAACCACAACAGCCCGGAAGATGCTGAATGACCGGGCCATTTTTTGCAATTCGGCACTGCGTCGTTTTAACTGGCAATTGCGCAGTCGAGCGACTTGGTACCCAAACAAAATTTACATCCTTTTTTCCCCACAAATAGAGCTTTCTTTTGGTGGTATTCCCCACAGTTTAGGCCAATGTGTATATGTAATATGTAATTGTAATAAGTGTATATTGATTGGTTTGCGCAAAAGTTATAGTGTCTACAAAATAGGGGATAGTTTTATGGCATTTTTATTAATAATAATTTTTTTACTAGTAATGGCGGCGATCTGCGATTTTTATCATGATTGCGACATTATGACAGACACATCGGACACTTTTGACGCTATTTTGCGACCATTGTCATTTATACAGCGATCAGTACTATAAAAATGCACTGATCACTGTGTAAATGACACTGGCAGGGAAGGGGTTAACCACTAGGGGGTGAGGAAGGGGTTAAGTGTATCATAGGGAGTGATTCTAACTGTGTAGGGGCTGGGCTACCTGTGACACGACATTGATCACTGCTCCCAATGACAGGGAGCAGTAGGCAGAACAGGGAAATGCCTTGTTTACACAGGTATTAGATATGTGCGTTCTTGTTCGTAACGAATGGATTTTCGTACGAATTTGTTAGTATTCGTAAATTCGGATCAATTCGAACATCCGAAAAGCTGAAAGAACCAAAATATGAAAATTACGGAATTACGAATAAGCAAAATAACGAACAAGCGAAAATAAGAACGTATGATTGGACAATCTTACTAAAATACGAAACACCGAAAAAGCAAAAGAACGAAAATTACATCTATAAGGAACGATTTGCATTCCCTATTTTAAATCCTTTGTCTGTTCGTATTTTCATTCGTATGTTCGTATTTTCATTCGTATGTTCGTATTTTCATTTGTGTGTTTTGAAATTCCGTTTCTTTGTCTGTTCGTAAATTTGTGTACTTGTATCGTTCTTTCGAATGGGCACTGAGCAGTGTAGTTAGTGAGTGATGTATCTTACTTAATATCTTAGCCAATCAGCTTATCTCTTTTGTGCTGAGTCACATTGTACAGTGTAAAGCCTCGTACACACAATCGGACTTCAAACAAACTTTTCCGTGGATTTTTGTCTGAAGGGAGTTGGTCAGACTTTTGAAACCGAAAAAGTTTGTCCGATGGAGCGTACACACGGTCGGATTTTTTGGAAAACGCTAATTTTGACGTTTGTTGGCAAAAAGTAAGACCGTGTGTACGGGGCTTAAGAGAAAGTATATCATAATATGGATTAGCCGCGTGTTGCTATGTATTTACGAAAGTACAAAATTACGAATCCATTAAACAAAAATTATCTAACAAAATTACGAATTTCGAAAATAAATTAGACCGAATTACGAATCATTCAGTATAAACGAAAATAAAACTGTTACAAAAATACGAACGGGTCCGAATAGGAAAACTTGCGTCTTACGAAATTACGAATCTTTACGAATCATTTTTTGAGGGGATTTGTGCTGGGAGGGGGGATTTAGAGTGGGGATGAGGATGTGTACTGGGAGGGGAAATTTGAGTCGTAGAGGATTTGTGCTAAGAGGTGTGGTTTTTTGGGGTGTCGATTTGTGGGTGGGGGAGTTGCTGAGAGAGAGGATTTGAGCAAAGATGCGGGGTGGGGGATCAAAGAGTTGTGCTGGGAGGAGATGTTGAATGCTAATGTTAAAAAATTACAGTAGTTGAAAGAATTGGACAAGAAGACATCTAATTAGTAGACTATGGGCTAGATTCAGAAAGAATTTACGTTGGCGTATCTATTGATACGCCGCGTAAGTTCTAGGATGCGCCGGCGTATCTGTTTTCTGTATTCAGAAAGCAAGATACGCCAAAATTTGTCTAAGATACGACCGACGTAAGTCTCTTACGCCGTCGTATCTTAGTTGCATATTTACGCTGGCCGCTAGGTGGCGCTTCCGTAGATTTACGCGTCGAATATGGTAATGAGCTAGATACGCAGATTCACGAACGTAGTTGCACCCGGCGTATCTATATATGTCGTTTGCGTAAGGTGTCGGACCGGCGTAAAGTTACCCCTGCTATATGAGGCGCAGGCAATGTTAAGTATGGACGTCGGGACAGCGTAAAATTTTCCGTCGTTTGCGTAAGTCGTACGCAAACGGGGTGGCGTAACTTACGTACACGTCGTAGGCAGTGTTCGGCGTATCTCTAGCCGACGTGATTTTGATGCATGCGCACTAAGATACGTCCACAGACAGCGCATGCGCCGTTCGTTCGGCGCCTCATTTACATGGGGTCACGGATCTTTATACTAAAACACGCCCACCTCCTTCCTATTTAGAATTAGGCGGGCTTACGCCGGCCCATATACGCTACGCCGCCGTAACTAAAGGCGCAAGTTCTTTCTGAATACAGTACTCGCCTTTCTAAGTTACGGCGGCGTAGCGCATATGAGTTGCGCTACGCCCGCCTAAAGATACACAAATGTATCTGAATCTAGCCCTATCTATTTAGCATCATTATCACTTCAACTTAAAGCGGTGGTTCCCCTAAAAATAAAATTTTGACATCGCATTTAGCAAATAAATTACAATTAGAATCGGCTTGTTTTATTTAAAAAATACCTCCGTACGTATCGTTTCCTATATTCGGTCCCACCGCCACTTCCGGGTACGATGCAGGCGGTGGGCGTTCCTAATTGATTGACAGGCATCCGATCGATGCATCCATCGTGTCACAATATGCCGAAAAAAGCCGAACGTCGGTGCGCATGCGCCGTATAGAGCTGCACCGACGTTCGGCTTTTTTCGGCATCTCGTGACGCGATGGATGCGTCGGTCGGATGCCTGTCAATCAATTAGGAACGCCCACCGCCTGCATCGTACCCGGAAGTGGCGGTGGGACCGAATATAGGAAACGATACGTACGGAGGTATTTTTTAAATAAAACAAGCCGATTCTAATTGTAATTTATTTGCTAAATGCGATGTCAAAATGTTATTTTTAGGGGAACCACCGCTTTAAGTATTTTATTTTGCAATAATTGCCTAAATAATATTTCTCTCTGAAGTCGAATTTAAAAAGTTGTTACATAACCCAACTTGTAAATTATGTTTATAGGCCATTAATATGTTTATAGCCAAATAAAAGCCAAACAATTCTAATGATCAGTGTATGAACCTTGTGCACCATTTCTAGATTTATATGAATAGATATGTTAGATAACAGTAAAATTTTTATTACAAAGTGTTCTCATGCCTTGGTATTGACGATTGGGTTACTTCCCCTAACCTGTTGGTTATCTTATCAGATGATGTATTAATTTGTGAGTCTTGGCAAATGAATCTGTTTTTGTTTGACTTTCCCATAGGTAACTTGCATGAGAACCATTTTCTGTTGATATCTATGGAGTCTGAACCAGTCACATCTTCTGGAATCAGCTGATATGAAGTAGTTAAATATTGGTTTGTTTGGACCTCTTCTATAAAAGGAGTCAAAAAAAGAATTGACTGAATTCCGCATATTCCGTAACCAACCACATTCCACCTTGCCCGGCATGGGTCACAGAATGAAAGGGATGTTACTGAATGTTTTGTACATCTCAGGCTTCTGTTATTTCTGAAATTTTCCTAAATGAGGTCTGTTCTCTAAGCACTTAAATTGCACTCATGCCCGGATTATGAACATTAAAGTATTTACTTGTAGTGCCACCCCCGTGAGGGCCACTGGAAGATGACTGACCCCAAAGGTTGCCTTGACCTTGGATGCCTCCCAACACCTCTGAGGCCGCGTACACACGGTCGTTCCAAACCGATGTGACTGGTCCGACGGGCCATTTCCATCGGTTTACCGCTGAAGTGGCCTGATGGTCTGATGTGTGTACACACCATCGTTCCAAAAACCGATCGGGTCAGAACGCGGTGACGTCAAACACACGACGTGCTGAATAAAACGAAGTTCAATGCTTCCAAGCATGCGTCGACTTGATTCTGAGCATGCGCGGGTTTTGAATCGATGCTTTCTGTACTAACCATCGGTTTGGACCGATCGGGCAGCGGGCCATCGGTTCGATTTTAAAGCATGTTTTAAAATTTTGGACCGAAGGACCGATGGGCTATACACACGGTCGTTTGGACTGATGAAACTGAACCTCGGTCCATTCTCATCGGTTTTGACCGACCGTGTGTACGCGGCCTGACACTCTGGGTTCCTACTTGTTTCAAAGTGATCCTGAAAGAACTTATAACCCCAGGTATGAAGAGAATTACCTTTTATGTCAAACTACCCCCTTCAAATCCTGATGCCATGAGCCCAAACAAACTTTGTGGCACAATTAAAAAACAACAAGTTACAATAAATGCACCACTAAATCTCTGAGTAGAGTCCCCCCTAATGTTTGCAGATATTGTGCACAGAGTCCTTTAAGTGGGGGGAGGAAGAGGAGAGTGGAGGAGTCATTGTGATGTAGATGTTCAGTGTGATTAGCTAGTTCAACAAGGGCCCAGAAGGATTACTTTGCAATGGCAACCAGGAAGAGAAAATAGCATGTGCAAATTGTTTGCCTTATGAGGCTTTAACCACTTAAGACCCGGACCTTTAGGCAGCTAAAGGACCCGGCCATTTTTTGCGATTGTGCGACGTGGATCCCAAACAAAATTGGTGTCCTTTTTTTCCCACCAATAGAGCTTTCTTTTGGTGGTATTTGATCAGCTCTGCGGTTTTTATTTTTTGCGCTATAAACAAAAATAGAGCGACAATTTTGAAAAAAAATCAATATTTTATTACTTTTTGCTATAATAAATATCCCCCAAAAATATATAAAAAAATTTTTTTTTTTCCTCAGTTTAGGCCGATACGTATTCTTCTACCTATTTTTGGTAAAAAAAATTCGCAATAAGCGTTTATCGGTTGGTTTGCGCAAAATTTATAGCGTTTACAAAATATTTTTTTTTTTACTACTAATGGCGGCGATCAGCGATTTTTTTTCGTGACTGCGACATTATGGAGGACACTTCGGACAATTTTGACACATTTTTGGGACCATTGTCATTTTCACAGCAAAAAATGCATTTAAAATGCATTGTTTACTGTGAAAATTACAATTGCAGTTTGGGAGTTAACCACAAGGGGGAGCTTTTGGGGTTATGTATGATCTCATCTGTGTTTCTAACTGTAGGGGGGTGTGGCTGTAGGTGTAACGTCATCGATTGTGATTCCCTATATAAGGGAACACACGATCGATCACGGCGCCACAGTGAAGAACAGGGAAGCTGTGTTTACACACAGCTCTCCCCGTTCTTCAGCTCCGGGGACCGATCGCGGGACTCCAGCGGCGATCGGGTCCGCGAGTTCCGCGGCCGTGGTCATGGAGCTTCGGACCGGGTCGCATGCACGTGCCCTCGGCACGCACGCGCGACCCCACGGCTGGGCTTAAAGGGCAACGTACATATACGTTGATGTGCCCAGCCGTGCCATTCTGCTGACGTAAATCGGCGTGAAGGGGTCCTTAAGTGGTTAATGTAAAGAGATGGGATAAAAGTGCCTGCATGCAGTGTCTTTGTGGTGTGCACACAGGGTGGGCTTCTGCCCACTTACTAATCCTGATGATTCCAAGGCTCAAGGGAATAGAATGTCCCAGAACAGGCTCTTGAAGAATCTGCAACCAATGAAGGGTGCCTGGCTGTGACCTGGCAACGCTGGTATTCTACTGTAACTGTACCGGGGACAATGAGAGTGACCCCCAACAGTCATTCGGCTGATAGGGAGCTGGCAATGGTGGATCTGCTTGCTCACTGGTGACTTTCTACGCTGTCTAGGCCACGGTACCTGCTTGCATCCCCCAGAGTGGCATGTCTCTGCTCTCAGCTGAAGACTCCAGATGGCAACCCCTCTTTTTTTTTATTTTTTTTTTATAAAAAATATATATTTTTTTCAATATATTTTTATTTTATTTTTTATTAAAGGGACAATTTTTTTTCTAGAGGTCCGGAGGTCCCCAGGGGCCCGGTGTCCCCCATGGCCCCGGACGGCAACCCCCCCCTTTTTTTATTTAATTTTTTTTTTTTAATATATATATTTATTTTATTTTTTATAAAAGGGCCAATTTTTTTTAGGGGTCCAGAGATCCCCAGGGGCCCGGAGATCCCCAGTGCCCGGGATGACAACCCCCCTTTTTTTATAATTTTTTATTTTTTATTTTTTTTTATATATTTTCTTATTTCTTTTATTTATATATATATATATATATATATATATATATATATATTTTTTTCTTCTTTTTTTTATAAATGTTTATTTTTTTATTTTTGTTTATATATATTTTTTCTTTTATTAAAGGGCCCAGAGGTCCCCAGGGCCCTGGATGGCAACCCTGGCCGTAGTCACAAGGGAAAGTCTCTTCCCCAGACCAGGCTATCCATGTCTCTCTCTCCCAGCCAGCTGCAGTAGTCTGGCTCCAATGCAAATCATGGCTCCTGGCTCCTGGCATGGCATGGCTCTCAGCTGTGGGCTCTGCTTGCCCTGAATTCAGGAGATGATGACACGGTGTGCAGGCTGAGTACTAGAGGGAAACAGGTCCACTGCAGCCAGTGTCACAAAATGTCCCGCGATGACACAGGCAAAGTTAGCCAGCACCTGGCTGCATACATATTTTTAACAAGCAGTAAAAGAGCTTTGTGTAGTTTACAACATTCATGGGCCAAAATCCCCATCAGAGTCCCTGTTAGATTCCCTTTTTCATCAGAAACCCCAACAGAATCCCCTTTACATCAGAATCCTCATAAGAATCTCCGCTCGTGTAGTGCTACCTAGTTAGGTAAGGAGATGCTGCAAACACGCTCAAACTCAGGTATTAGTATAATACCAACTTTCTTAAAATATAGGAAATAGGCACCAGGCTATGTAACAATATAAATAAGTGTGTTATCACCAAGCAAAATAAATGACAACACAGAAAACAGTGAACAAGTAAAAGAGTCTGTTCAAATGCAATAAACTGACGAGTATACTAGGCTATAATATGGCAGTTAATCTAGATTACTGTGGTACTAAGCAAACAAACCTAGTTTGTAAAGCACTGGTAAAGTACAGCATAAACAGTGAACAATAAAAACAATGAACAGCATAAACATTAAGGATTAGTCTTGCAGTACCCCTCTGCAACAAAATATCAAAAAGTGTTTTAAAGTGCACTCTGTGTATGTCCCTGAATGTAGTTGTGTGGATTGTATATCACCTTAAAAGGGGTGCCCTTGGGAGGTAATTGTACAGTAACTAGTGCCTGATTTGCAGGTTTACGCCGGCTAACAGTGGGGCCCATTCTTTACAGTGGCACACTGGACCACCTCCCACCCAGCCTATAGACCCAAACGATGGCCTGGCAGATGTGCTGCCATCCTGGGTGGACATCATATGATGTCCTCTCAGGATCTTAATGACCATGCTTTGGCACGATCTGTCACCCGCCGTGTCCACCGGACACAGTGGATGACAGGTCAGTGTGCTAAGCCACTGCCAGTACCATGTGATCGCTCTGACCAATCATGGCAGATCACATGGCAATTGTAAAAAGAGTCAAGAATGCTCTTTTAAGTGAAGTATTCAACCGTAATAACATAAGCGGTTAAAAAGATTTACAAGATCCTGGGGAAAACAGGCATATCAGTAAACAGGCATATATCAGTAAACTGAAACCAGTAAATGGTTTCAGTTCCTGGCTCTAACCAACACCTCCAGGAAGAGAAGCTGTCCAGCAGCTGCAGAGGGAGGGAGGAAGCAAGAAGGCAATATGGCCCTCTGACTTCTGGAATCATGGTGGAATGCATGGGCCGGAAGTGACATCAGGCAGGGGTGGGAATGCATTTTGGAGCATGCATAGATCGCTCCTTCGTAAGACCTCAGGTTGTCAGTACATTAGGTTTGATAGATTTTCAGATTTACAGTATATATCATAGTTTGTGGACTCTATAATTTTCACACATACTAAATAATATACACTGATGTGGGTTATTTTTTAAATTCATGAAGAAAGAGTATTTATTTGCAAAATTTTACAACGGAAACAAAAACACTTTTTTTTATTTCATATTTTTTGTTTATTTAGCAAAAACAAAAAAACAAAAAAAACAGTGGTGATTAAAGTGGATGTAAACCCAATTTTTTTTCGATGTCACAATGTAGAGTATAAGATTTCCTATCATCGGTGCCCAGTCTTGCCACACAGAGTTAATCCAGCTCTGAGCAATCCTCTTTTATTGTTCAGTGAAAATTAACAGACTTCCAGATAAAAACCTGTCCAATAAAAAGTCCATTCCTCTCTCCTTGCTTTGAGTGACAGGTTATTTACATATCTAGCTTGGACATGTTTATCATATGTTATGTTATGTTTATCATAATATGAGGTGATCCACAGTTCATTGTATATTACCAGGATGTGTTATGTGGGGGAGGGGTAGATTTCTCACTTTTTATACTGTGGATCACCTCATATTATGATAAACATAACATAACATATGATAAACATGTCCAAGCTAGATATGTAAATAACCTGTCACTCAAAGCAAGGAGAGAGGAAAGGACTTTTTATTTAGACAGGTTTTTATCTGGAAGTCTGTTAATTTTCACTGAACAATAAAAGAGGATTGCTCAGAGCTGGATTAACTCTGTGTGGCAAGACTGGGCATAGATGATAGGAAATCTTATACTCTACATTGTGACATAAAAAAATGGGTTTACATCCACTTTAAATACCACCAAAAGAAAGCTCTGTTGATGTGGAATTTTTTTTTTAATGATAATTTGGAGGAAAGACTCAGGCCCTGTACACACGACCGAACTTGTCTGCTGAAACTGGTCCGCAGACCAGTTTCAGCGGACATGTTCGGTCGTCTGTACGTCCGTCCGGACAATTTTCCGGCGGATCGGACAGGTTTCCAGCGGACAAATGTTTCTTAGCATGCTAAGAAACATGTCCGCTGGAAGCCTGTCCGTCGAACATGTTCGGTCGTCTGTACAGACTTACCGGACATGTCCGCCCGGCCGAAAGCCCTCGCATGCGTCGATCCGGCGGACCGTTTTCATCGGACAGTCCGTCCGTGTGTACGAGGCCTAAGGAAGAATTAAGTTTACATCAAACTGGAGAAATGTGAGTTTGAACAAACTCAGATCCAGTTCCTGGGATACATTCTCCAGAAGGAATGAGCATTGATCCCAATAAGATTAAAGCAGTGTAATTCCTTAATCTAAGGCCGCGTACACACGATCAGTCCATCCGATAAGAACGGTCCGAAGGACCGTTGTCATCGGTTAACCGATGAAGCTGACTGATGGTCTGATGTACCTACACACCATAGGTTAAATAACCGATCGTGTCAGAGCGCGGTGACGTAAAACACAACGACGTGCTGAAAAAAATGAAGTTCAATGCTTCCAAGCATGCGTCGACTTGATTCTGAGCATGCACGGGTTTTTAACCAATGCTTTTGCATACTAACGATCGGTTTTGACCTATCGGTTAGCAATCCATTGGTTAAATTTTAAAGCAAGTTCTCATTTTTTTGACCGATGGGGCCCACACACGATCGGTTTGGAGTGGACCGATGAAAACGGTCCTTCAGTCCGTTTTCATCGGTTTTGACCGATCGTGTGTACGCGGCCTAATCCTACTTTGGCTTCAATTCTTTCTTGCCTGCTTTATTTCCTTCTTCTTTTTCTTCTGTTCCTTTTTCTTCTTCTCATTTTCATGCATTTGTCCAGTGAGACAGAATTGATTTGCTTATATGTATATTCATACACTCCTGACTTGGCACCGGGAGAAGCAGGATCCCACATCGGATCTCATGGTTCCTTTTCGTAATGAATGAGGTTGGGCAGCCCTCAAAATTTCCACTCGCCTACTAGCATTTGGCGAGTGGATTTAAGCTGGGGGCGAGTGATGACAGGGCTGCATGACCAATGTCCCTTCAATCTGTGCCTACACTTAGAGCCCCGATGCGATTGGCGGCCGAAGAGGAAAGGTGCATGCTCGGGAAAAGTAGTCTGGTGAGCCGTGCACAGGCAGAGCAGTACACAGGTGCTCTCCTTACAATTCTCATTAAGCCATGGGACCTAACAGTATGACCTCTCTGAGCCTGCCCCCTCCCCCCGACCAATGTAGCTGGAGAGCAGAGAGCAGGGAGCAGGAAGTAATGAGTCAGATGGAGGATTGCGAAAATTACCACTCCGGGTGTCCCAGGTAGGCAGTGCAGCGCTCACTAAAGTTGCCCTGACATGAGAGTGGCAGCCTTCCAGTTTGTGCAGTTTTCTTCTCCTTGTGCTCCATTTAAGTGTCCACCAGTTCAGCCTGAGCACTGTGAGCAGACTGGTCTCAATGTGTGCTGTGCGGTGTCAATGTGCGCTGTGCTATGGTGTCAATGGCTGTGCAATTGTGTGGATCTCAGCGCTGGATTGTGCTCCCTCCCGCTGTGCTGCAGCTCCTCTCCTCACTGCCAGCCTGAATAAAAGGGGGAAGTGGGGACATGCAAGCGTGGAGCCGCACACACAGGCTCCTGATGATGAGATGAATAGGAGAGGGAGAGAGAGGATGGATGGATGGGAGTTGCAGAGGAGACAGCAAGAGAATGGGGAAGAGATCCAGTTCTAGTGCCCTGTCCCTCTGGTCTGCCCCCAGTGCCCTGTCCCTCTGGTCTGCCCCCAGTGCCCTGTCCCTCTGGTCTGTCCCCAGTGCCCTGCCCTATTTAATTGTGTAACTTGATTCTGCATAAAACATTTAACAGTGTCATTCCATGAGATAATCTACGAGGGTGTGTTTAGGGGCGCAATTAGGCGTGGAGCAGTGTATGAATTAGGTGGGGCAACTGGTGGCGAGTAACTCTTGAGGCCTGGCTAATAGCTCAGGGCTTGAAATTTTGAGCCCTGAGGTTGGGGTAGTAGGTGGTGGCGCCTCCTGTTACATACGTGAAAAAATATATATATGGATGTATATAAAAAATATGTAAAATGACAAAAACCAATGCTTAACCAATATATAGCTGTGATATAGGCTGCTAGTAATAATTAGCGTGATTTAAACTTTATAATAGAAATGTGCAAAATCCGTGTTATGACAAAAATTGTTAGGACAAAAAACATATATTATAGAAAAAAAAAAAAATGAATAAATAAAAGTGCTCTGTGCTATGCTGGTAATAAACCAATAACATGTGCTGATAACAACAGTCCATGCAAAAGGAAAAGGAGAAAGTGCTTCGTGCTTCGTATGATATGCAATTGGCAGGTGTTCACTCTGTGCTCCCTCTTCGCATGCTCTGGTAGTTCCCTCACTCACCAGATCCAGGTACCCTCAAGGGGTGTAAAGCCTTCACAGTGTTAGCCCTGTGTCGCTCTCTGGAAACCTCCACTTATGCTCATTCAGTCTGGGGTATGACTCAAAAGAGAGAGAGTGCCCACATGGTGTGATATCGTTTAACAAGTTTTTATTTTAAGGAAAGAAAAAATCCAGGTACTCACATTTGCCACATAAAATTCAAGCATGTCAGTATCTCATGAGTGTTTTCAACTGGAATCATCTGCTGCTCGACCGGTTTCGTCTAATGACATCATCTTTTCGTAATGTTGCTAAAGATAGCTGCTACTTGGCCACTAGCCTTCTTACCTTCTTACTCCCTTTTAACTGGTTTGGAGCTCCACTCTTCTCCGTTGTTTATTTTAGTTTTTACCCTTATACACTATCAAAGCCAGGAGACTTGCATTCTTACTAACATTGAGTTTAACTGCACTAGATAACAACAAGCAAACATCGGAAGATTACAAGTAGGATACTCATGCGTACGCAATCTTAAAATGTTACTCTACCTTTTTTTTCTTTTACTATAATGCTGCATTATACTTTACATTGTTGCCCTTTTCCCCTCACCACTTTATTTCAATTGCAGTTTGCTATACCCCTGGCACATCACTTCCCTTATGTATGGAATGCGTTGTATTTAATTTGCTGATTTGATCATCTTATATTGTTTTGACATTTGATTATCAATGTCACCATTTTGTATCTGTTTCCATGCGGAATTTAACTCTTAATGACATGATAGGAATAGATTAAAGCAGTGGTGGAATGACCTGCCCCTGGGAACATTACACAAATACAACAGTTTGTTGGATTTGCCTTTTTTTAACAGAAGATTCCTAAGGAATATCTCCAAGGTGATTGCTTTAATTACGCAGATGACGAAGAAGGGGGTGCCCATGTTGTGGTAACCAAAGTAAACTAAAGACTCTTTTCACTTCTGTACCATTACTGGTAAAGCCTGATCCTGAACTACCTTTCATTTGTGGAAGTGGATGTTTTGGATTCTGCTGTTGGAGCAGAGATAATTGGAGCATCTCCAACAGCAGAGATAATTGGAGAAATGATGCAGCTTCATCCGTGTGCTTATTTCTCTTGGTTAATGTCTTCAAGCTGAGAAGAATTATGACACTGGAAATAAGGAGTTGCTGGTAATTAAGGAAGCATTATCCAAGTGGAGGCATCTGATGGAAGCAGCAAAGCATTCGGTAACTGTACTTACTGGAATAAAAACCATAAAAATTTAGAATTTATTCATTCTGCCAAAAGATTTTCTTCTGGACAAGTATGGTGGACCCTATTCTTCTCCAGGTTCAGTTATGTTATTTCACATTACCCTGGATCCAGGATGGTAAGGCTGATGCCTTATTGTGGGTGTTTTCTTGGCCTCTCCAGGAAAGCAAATCTACATGTACAATCTCGCCTCAAAAATAATTTTTTATGGGCCACAAGACATATTTGAACTTCTCAATGAGAGGTTTAACAGTGACCCACTTCTCAATCATCCTCCAAAGGACATTAACCTTGATTAAAAGAATGGCTTTGAAGTCAAGTACATCATCTTCATGTGCCTAAAACGACCCTGGTAGAAATCCTCAGGTTGTTTCATTACTCTAAACTTGGTGAGTATTTTGGGGTTTCCAGGACAAAATAACTTTTATCATGTTCCTCTTGGCTGCCCGGTTACAAGAAAGTCTGAAGGACCGTTGTCCTAGTTAAACCGATGAAGCTGACTGATGGTCTCTCGCGCCTACACACCATAAATAACCGATCGTGTCAGAACGCGGTGACGTAAAGCACAACGACATGCTGAGAAAAACGAAGTTCAATGCTTCCAAGCATGCGTCGACTTGATTCTGAGCATGCATGGATTTTTAAGCGTGGATTTTTTTGGTTGTGCGTACTAACGATAGGCTTTGACCTATCGGTTAGCAATCCATCGGTTACATTTTAAAGCAAGTTGGCTTTTTTTTAACCGAAGGTTAACTAACTGTGAGGGGTTAGCTCGGTAGCGGGGTGTGTGACCCCTTGGATGGGTTCACCACACACTGAATTTATACAGACTGGCAGTCGAAGACGGTTGAAAACAAAGTTTTTGGTTTATTTTTCCATCTTGCTGGAAAACAATTGCAAGCATCCAAACAGCATAAACAAAATCAAACAGGAACCTATCTGTGAAGTCTAACACAGCCTACTGCTGGGTAGACAGTGCTGGTCATACAGCACAAACAATAGTCTTTTGATTTTTATCACACAGAAAAATCAATGGTCTCCTCACCTCCTCAGGAGACTTTCAGTACGCTGCTCTCCTACTCACAAAGCCTTAGGAATGATGCAGCACATTAGTGGTAATCCTCTGGGCTACTTATAGAGGCCTTAATGGCCTCATTCTGAACAGCTGAAGTTTTTCAACGGCCTTTAGCCTTTCTCTGGCTACGTTTGTAGCCGACGCCCAATAATCATCTGTGTATCGTCTAAACAAGGCAGAAATGTATGTCCCATCAGTGATAACACCCACAGATTAACCTGACTTCCTGTCACATAACCTATGGGGCCCACACACGATCGGTTTTGACCGATGAAAACGGTCCTTCAGACCGTTGTCCTCTGGTTAACCTATCGTGTGTACGAGGCCTAAGGTACCCAGATCTTCTCTTTTGAGTGTCCAGCCACTCCCTGTTCCATCAAAACTATAGGGAATACATTTTTATGGATTTTGTGGTTGATGTTCCTGCCTCAAAATAAATGACCACTATTTTGGTAGTCATAGACGTAAACCATCCCACTGATATATGACATTTTATACCAGCTAAGGAGGTATCTTCCCGCACCCTCATTGAGGTACAGGGTGAAAAATAAATTGTGGTTACCAATAATACTTGATTCCGGGATCTTTAGGAATAAATGACAATATCTAGTTCAATGGGAAGGATATGGACTAGAGAAAAATTCTTGGGAACTAGTTGACCTGCACTGAGATAGAGCAACATTAGTAAAGGCATAGACATATGTAACAGGAAACTGCTAAAAGTTACTTAAAGCCTCTCAAGGAAAACATATTTTTAATTCAAAAGGCATGCCCACCTAATATGTACTGTAGTTTCCTTATTAAAATTATTATTATTTATTATTCCTTAAAAGGGAACTTGAGCACCACAAATCGAAAACGCTATTTAATTTTTAGTATTCAAAGCAAACTCACTCATCTAACCATACCTCCATGCTTTATTTTATTGAAAAATGTATTTGAAAAGCATTTCTAGCTGCAGCCATCTTGAGTAAGGGCAGATTGTTCATTTAGCATTTATTTCATGGAATACATCTGCCCTTGATTTAGACATGCAGGCAGGAGGGTGTGCTTACCTGAGAAAGTCCCTACTCCTCTCCTCCAGAGAAAGGCAAAAAAAAAAAAGATGCCCATGAGATACTCCTAGGATGTAAGGCATAATTTTGGGCTAGGCTGGAAACCAGGAAGCAACTGAAGAAATGTAAAACAAGAAGTTTAAAACAAGTGAATATAATATACCCTCCAATCGATTTAATAATGCTAGCAGCATAAGGATTAAAATAGTTAAAGTGTTACTAAACCCACAACAGTAAAATCAGCCGGTATATGCAGGAAAGCATGCTTGTTATACTCACTGTGGGGTTAATCCTCTGCATTGTGTAAAAAGGCTGCTTTTTTTTTTTTTTTTTTCTTTAGGCTGCTTTTTGATCCTCTCCTCCTTCCACTCCTAATAATTTCCTGATAACACAGAGCCTATGGATAATAAAGAGGGGGTGAGTGGGGAGCGAGGGACCAGTAGCTGAAGTTGGACCCTGCGCCACCCACTCAATGGTTTGGGAGGGACTATCTCGGTACTGATGAAATTACATAAAACATAATGATGTAAAAAAGTTTATTAATGTATAAAAATTGCAAAACAAATAAAAACACTTCAATGATTGGTCAAACGTCGACTAGTTTCGCGGGGTTGCCGCTTCGTCAGGACTGCCAATCTATAGAGTAATGCAATAAAGATTTGTAACAAACATCAGCTATACAATAAACAAATAATAAAAACATTAATAATCGCTTACCAAATGAGTCAATTGATAATATGCGGAAACCAGGCGGCCCAGGGGGTTCCCCCCGCGGCGGACAAGGGGATGGTTGATTGTGGAGATCTGGGTGTAAATAAAAATGTGTATATATTTTGGGCCTGTTCAATTAAGTGGACTAGGTAGGATAAGGGCGGGGGGGAGGGTTTGAGTGGGAAGGGAGAAAGGGAATGGGGAAGGGGAGGAAAAGGGGGAAAAAACAAGGGGGGAGAAAAAGACAGGAGGGGAGGCAGAGGGGGATGAAAGGGAGGTAAAAATGGGGGGGAAGAAAAAGGGGGAGGAAAAAGGGCATGGGGACAAGGGTGGGATAAGTAAGAGGAAGAGAGGGACAGGAAAACGCGGGAAGAGGAAAAGAAGGGTAGGAGAGGAGGGGAAGGGGAAAAGAAAAGGGTCCACGAATTTATAGAAAGGGGGGGGGGGTTTGTTAAATAAATAGAACTTACCGCAGTAAAATCTCTTAAGGAATATAGCCAGGCCATAAGGAAACAAGAGCCTGGTGATATTTACCAGATGTGCCGGGCAAGGGGTGTAAGCAAGGCAGCAAGGTGGGGAAACTAAAGGCGCAATGGGTAAAAAAGGTCCAAAAATGCTGGTAAAACCAGTATTGTGTCATAAGAGGAATGTATCCATGTGAATGACAATTGCATGGTAATGCATGGACTGAGAGGTAAAGTGAACTGCGCCGAGGAAGAACCCCAATATACTGCCAAACACATCCTGTGATGGTCACGGCTATGCCATCGGACCGCCGATGGACAGATCCACATTACTTACCTGATGGCCGGTCGACCATTAAGTGAGCCATCCCAACCCGGAGACGCCGTAGGCGCCGCCTGACGGCCGCGTCATGACGTCACCGGGTCAGTCTCCCCACACAACGCAAGTGCGCGATTAGTGCTACTATGCGTGTGCGATCAACTCGAGCCAAGGGGCGGGGGGCCCCGAGCCGAGAGGAAGCAAGAGGGGGTGAGACATAGTGTCATCCCCGCCAGGGGAGATGCAAGTCCGCCGCGATTGGGAGGTGCAGGCAGCCGAACCGCATCAATATGACTCAGATGGCAATTGAATACAAGGGAAATAAAATTAAATAATAATAGTATAGTAAATTGTACTGAAAAGTAGAAGTTGGGGTATAATTCCCACAAGGGAGAATGCTAGTGATGGTGTCCTAGAATATTGGCATCTTGCTGATTGTGACAAAACAAAAAACGGCAAAGGTAGATATTTCTACTGGGCAGGGCAGAGAAGAAAAGCAAATAATGGGGAAACATAAGTGAGTGATAATAGAGACAATGAAGTGACATGGGAAGGAGTGAGAGTAAGATAATAAAATACAATAATTAAATAAAATCAACCTGTGATGGTGGGGTATCAGGAGGCCACCAATTAGGGGTGCCTCTTAGCCCTAAACCCGAGTACATGTGCAAGGATGATAAGTGAATAAAATGCTACCATAATTGTAGCCAAAGGTTGAGGTAAGGTGAGAAGTTATGTGTGTGCAGAGATTATATGTTGAGAAAGTGTGGTGGTGATAGAAGGTGAAGCCCGTAATTGGGCCGGGAATTAAGGATGTAAAGTGATAATGCCTGCAAGATGGTAAGAGAAAAGAAATTAAATAACGGAATAAACACGATACGTGTATGAGAGGGATTAACCGATACGGGTGTGCCCCAGTGGAGTTGAATTTCCAAAGCAGTAGGGGATAGGGGAGAATTCTGAAACAGCTGGAGCTACAAGTGTAGATAACACATAATAGTTCCTTTGCGGCAGGGGGGTAGCCCAGCAGCAGTGATACAGAACACTTGGTGAGGGTGAATGATTTTTAGATACATTCATCCTAAGGGGAAGTTTCAAACCATTCATGGGGTACAAGCCATATACATGCATTAAATCAATAATTTAATCAATGTCAAAACATATACTGGATCAATACATTACATTAGACCATTGGGGTCCAATCCTTCAATACCGAGAATGTCTATCAAACAATCAATCATGAAGACAACATCAAAATTGGGATCACCAAGCAAACTTGGATATGATAAATATTATGTAAAAAAGTTTACCAGTTAAAGGCACTCAGGGGAAGAGAGAAACGGGTGTGTTATCCACCCAATAGTATGAACAAGAATGGGGAGTATTGCCTCAAGTGTATAGATTAAAAATAGTACCTTTTCATCCCGATTATGCATAATAAAGAGGGGGTGAGTGGGGGGCGAGGGACCAGTAGCTGAAGTTGGACCCCGCGCCACCCACTCAATGGTTTGGGAGGGACTATCTCGGTACTGATGAAATTACATAAAACATAATGATGTAAAAAAGTTTATTAATGTATAAAAATTGCAAAACAAATAAAAACACTTCAATGATTGGTCAAACGTCGACTAGTTTCGCGGGGTTGCCGCTTCGTCAGGACTGCCAATCTATAGAGTAATGCAATAAAGATTTGTAACAAACATCAGCTATACAATAAACAAATAATAAAAACATTAATAATCGCTTACCAAATGAGTCAATTGATAATATGCGGAAACCAGGCGGCCCAGGGGGTTCCCCCCGCGGCGGACAAGGGGATGGTTGATTGTGGAGATCAGGGTGTAAATAAAAATGTGTATATATTTTGGGCCTGTTCAATTAAGTGGACTAGGTAGGATAAGGGCGGGGGGGGGAGGGTTTGAGTGGGAAGGGAGAAAGGGAATGGGGAAGGGGAGGAAAAGGGGGAAAAAACAAGGGGGGAGAAAAAGACAGGAGGGGAGGCAGAGGGGGATGAAAGGGAGGTAAAAAGGGGGGGGAAGAAAAAGGGGGAGGAAAAAGGGCATGGGGACAAGGGTGGGATAAGTAAGAGGAAGAGAGGGACAGGAAAATGCGGGAAGAGGAAAAGAAGGGTAGGAGAGGAGGGGAAGGGGAAAAGAAAAGGGTCCACGAATTTATAGAAAGGGGGGGTTTGTTAAATAAATAGAACTTACCGCAGTAAAATCTCTTAAGGAATATAGCCAGGCCATAAGGAAACAAGAGCCTGGTGATATTTACCAGATGTGCCGGGCAAGGGGTGTAAGCAAGGCAGCAAGGTGGGGAAACTAAAGGCGCAATGGGTAAAAAAGGTCCAAAAATGCTGGTAAAACCAGTATTGTGTCATAAGAGGAATGTATCCATGTGAATGACAATTGCATGGTAATGCATGGACTGAGAGGTAAAGTGAACTGCGCCGAGGAAGAACCCCAATATACTGCCAAACACATCCTGCGATGGTCACGGCTATGCCATCGGACCGCCGATGGACAGATCCACATTACTTACCTGATGGCCGGTCGACCATTAAGTGAGCCATCCCAACCCGGAGACGCCGTAGGTGCCGCCTGACGGCCGCGTCATGGCGTCACGGGGTCAGTCTCCCCACACAACGCAAGTGCGCGATTAGTGCTACTATGCGTGTGCGATCAATTCGAGCCAAGGGGCGGGGGGCCCCGAGCCGAGAGGAAGCAAGAGGGGGTGAGACATAGTGTCATCCCCGCCAGGGGAGACGCAAGTCTGCCGCGATTGGGAGGTGCAGGCAGCCGAACCGCATCAATATGACTCAGATGGCAATTGAATACAAGGGAAATAAAATTAAATAATAATAGTATAGTAAATTGTACTGAAAAGTAGAAGTGGGGGTATAATTCCCACAAGGGAGAATGCTAGTGATGGTGTCCTAGAATATTGGCATCTTGCTGATTGTGACAAAACAAAAAACGGCAAAGGTAGATCTGTTTCTCCCCCCTTGTTTTTTCCCCCTTTTCCTCCCCTTCCCCATTCCCTTTCTCCCTTCCCACTCAAACCCTCCCCCCCCCGCCCTTATCCTACCTAGTCCACTTAATTGAACAGGCCCAAAATATATACACATTTTTATTTACACCCAGATCTCCACAATCAACCATCCCCTTGTCCGCCGCGGGGGGAACCCCCTGGGCCGCCTGGTTTCCGCATATTATCAATTGACTCATTTGGTAAGCGATTATTAATGTTTTTATTCTTTGTTTATTGTATAGCTGATGTTTGTTACAAATCTTTATTGCATTACTCTATAGATTGGCAGTCCTGACGAAGCGGCAACCCCGCGAAACTAGTCGACGTTTGACCAATCATTGAAGTGTTTTTATTTGTTTTGCAATTTTTATACATTAATAAACTTTTTTACATCATTATGTTTTATGTAATTTCATCAGTACCGAGATAGTCCCTCCCAAACCATTGAGTGGGTGGCGCGGGGTCCAACTTCAGCTACTGGTCCCTCGCCCCCCACTCACCCCCTCTTTATTATGCATAATCGGGATGAAAAGGTACTATTTTTAATCTATACACTTGAGGCAATACTCCCCATTCTTGTACAGAGCCTATGGAGTCAGGCTGCACAAGCTCAGTTTGGTGTTTTGCTAGAGATTTTTCTTGGGAGAGTGCATGTGACCAGGGCCAATCAGCACTGTCCAGACAGAGGGTCAGGGGTCTTGCAGTCTCATAGGGCAGTGAGAAAACTCCTCCTACAAGCTTTAACCAGTGCTTGGCTGGACACTGATAGAAATCACAGGACTGCTATTTACTGCTGATGAGAAAAGGTATTTAGAAGTTTGTATTTAATAAAATAATTGCCTATGTTCTGTGTACTGTGGGAGATCAAATCTAGTGAATTCAGGACCCTGGGTTTAGTAACACCTTAATGTTGATTGAGAGAGTTTAGTTCCGCTTAAAGATCAGCACAGTTATCAGAATGACATGGTCCAGATTATCATCATCTCTTGATACATTTTTATAATTTTTTTATCTTTTATAGGTCATCACTTCCCAATTTGATTAATGAACAGCAATGAGAAGTAATGGGGTGGTGTTTAGGATATATATAATGGGACAGCAGAAGCTCATCAGTACAAACGTTCAGAGAGGCACCATGTACACCTTCTTCATTCTTCTGCTCACCATCTGGCAGACTCAGGCTGTCACTTTGGTAAGTCTTAACATTGATTTAAAGCAATTCTTTACTGTTTCCAGAAAAAGTTTCCTGGGGGATACAATGCACATTTCTTTTTTTTTATCCTCATTGGAAAGCACATACTGCAATTAAAGCGGGGTTCCAGTCACGTTTTTTTTGTTTTTTTTTGGCCATTTAAATGTTATGCTGATAAAAATCCCATTACACTGCATTAAACATACCACATCGATGTGTAAATTAATAAAAAACTTGCCTCCTTTGCTGTGCAGTACGATCTGGCTGTTTCCATCCTCTGTGTGGGCAATTGAAGCAAAGTAGATTTTTTTTACTATTCCCGACGAGATGTGCAAACAGCACCTGTACCGAAATCACGCACTTTTTCGGCACTTGGGAGCGCACAGACTCCTGGGAAATTATGACACTACATTTCCCAGGAGTCTGTGCGGTGTAGGCTAGAAAGCACAAGGACCTCGGTGCAGGAAGAAGGAAGATTAACAATTCTGCCTAGCAACAACCGTTTAAAGGCATGTAAAAAAAAAAAATTTGTTAGTGGATTAATGACATTTTTTTAAAACTACTGATGTAGAGTTTTATTTGAGGGTGGAGCTCCGCTTTAATATACATGGTAGATATATCGGTGGCTAGTGGCATTGATCTTTGTGGCTTTTTAAAGTGTTTTTTCTTTTTCAGGAGATACCTTTAAAGGTTAGGGTACATAGATATTTGTCATTTGGTTCTACTGCAACAAAATTTCCATCTTTAGCTTCAAAATACAATGTACAGGAAAACCTTGGATTGCGAGCATATTTCGTTCCAGAATGATGCTTGTAATTCAAAGCACTCGTATATCAAAGCACGTTTCCCCATAAGAAATAATGGAAACTCAGAGGATTCGTTCCACAACCATTTATTCATAAGTCCTTCCGTTTATAGTCCATATAAAAAGATTATAGCAATGTGATAGATTGTGTAACCATTAAATGTCCGTCCACAAATGGAAGCCTCCACAAGGGGATTAGAAGCAAAATCCAGCAGGAGCTACAGAGTATAAAAGAGAAGAGAAGCGCCTCCTATTGTAGCAATATGGTTACATTTAATGAAGGTACAACCTTTAGAAACTCACATGGTTGGTGATTAAAAGAGGCCCATCTAAGTATGCAGGGATCCGGGGCAAAAGCTGTCCCCATAGACTATTCTCCGCACCGCGACCCTCACCACTGTCATTTTTTTTTTTTTTTTTAATTATTATATATGAACAAATACTGTACAATGTTTGCAAAACGAAAATATAAATGCATGGAATTCTTAGGTGGCAAATAGTGTGTAGAATTATTGGGCAACTTATTTTCCTCATTCATTTGTTTATTTATTCTTAAAGTGGAGGTTCACCCGGAAATAAAAATTTTTAACCTTAGATTCATGCTCATTTTCTTTGGGGGAATCGGCTAGTTTTTTTAAAATCAAAGCTGTACTTACCGTTGTAGAGAGCGATCTTCTCCGCTGCTTCCAGGTATGGGCTGCGGGACTGGGCATTCCTATTTTGATTGACAGTCTTCCGACAGGCTTCCGACGGTCGCATCCTTTGCGTCACGATTTTCCGAAAGTAGCCAAACGTCGGTGCGCAGGCGCAGTATAGAGCCGCACCGACGTTCAGCTTCTTTCGGCTACTCGTGACGCGATGGATGCGACCGTCGGAAGACTGTCAATCAAAATAGGAACGCCCAGTCCCGAAGACCATACCCGGAAGCGGCGGAGAAGATCGCTCTCTAAAACGGTAAGTACAGCTACGATTTTAAAACAACTAGCCGATTCCCCTAGACTAAATGAGCATCAATCTAAAGGGTAAAAAAAATGTTATGGGTGAACTCCCGCTTTAAAGCTTATATAAACCCAGAAAGAAAATGTATTGTGTTGCAACTTATCAATCTTAGATGTGATGGCTGCATTTGTTTTCCTTTTTTAGGCTTCTGTTTTTATTTTCATTATGTGATCCAGCCAATAACTTCCTTTATTCCCTAGGGTGGCTATGCTCAGTCCTCCATTCTATCTCTGGAGGAACACCATATCCACCCTTGAATAGCAATTGTCAACCCACAGAGAAGGTTGTGTTAGATAGACGATTTAGATGGACTTTAAATAAGTGACTAACAAAATAAACTTAACTCCAGCTAAAACGTTTTAAGCAATTACAGAAATAGAATTTTTTTCATTTGGGATTAAAGTTTTAACTAAGTGAATAAAAAGACAATCATTGTAAGGCCTCCCAGTCAGCATTAAATGGGTTGTCTCACCCCTCTAACTGCCAGTTTTGCTGTACAGATTGGTCTGTTAAAGGAAGTTAAAACATATTGGACTTGCTTGCAGGATCATTCGGGGGAGTCTGAAAAATAAAGCCTGCTGAGTTAATGCTATTAACAAAGTGCAGCATATACTGTAGTGTATGTCATTATTTGTTTTTCCACGTTGGGCTTTGCAGTAAGTGTAACAAATAAGTGACATATAACACATACATTTTTTGGACTCAAAAATATTTAGTACCCAATATAGCCACCCTTGTTTTTGATAACTGCCATAAGCCTCCTGTCCATGTAGTCTGCAAGTTTCTTGATCTTTTCAAAATTAACTTTCCTTTTCCAAATTCTATCCAAATGTATGCATTGTCTTCCTTAATTATAAATGCCATGTTCAACAAGGGCCCGCACATTCTGAATAGGGTTAGTGACGGGAGCCACTTTTGGGCTCAGGGTGAATGAGAAAATATATCTTGGATTACTTAAACAGGGACAGTAATATTTATCCACAATATCTCCCAGGAGATATGTAAAGACTATTCTTGGTTTGTTTGATTCTAAACTCAACATGTTAATTGAAAGAGCTGATCACATTGGCCTCTGTACAATGTAGGAGTTGGGACGACTCCTACTGAAGCCCCTGCTATTGTGAGAATATGTCCTGCGTTTTTTTTACTTATGATAATGTATCATCTACTGTGTGAAGCTCGGTGACAACAAGGTTGACCTGAAGTGGAATCCTGATTTATCATAACAATGACCAGGCTGCTTAAAGGGATTAGTTAATTGGCTCATGTTAATTAGGTTTCTGGTCACAGGTGTGTTTTCAGAGTAATACGAGCAGGAGGTATACACCTCCTCTACTACTGTATTTAAGACTTGTAGTCTGGTGCTAATAAAGTCAGATTCTTGCTTGACCCAACACAGAGCCATGTCTCGTACTTGGGGGAGAATTATTCGTATTAGTTTCTTGTTCGGCTGATTGAAGTGTTCGGTAGCTGCCTTTGTGTTCGGGAAAGGAATGTCCTAAATGACTTTAACTCCTTTCATACTCGGGGTGTCGTTACAGGGTTTAAGTCAGATAATGCAATGTACTCCTAGTTGGGTTATTTTCTATCTAGCTATGAATGGATGTACTTGGCTGCATAAAGATTATAGATTTCTTGAGTGCTACTAAGTTCTTTCTGTGCCACTGCTTGAAGGAAGTATCTTCCAGAAACTAGCAGTATATAGTAGGTTTGGGAATTAATTTTCCATAATTTTAACCCAAAAAGGTCAAACAAGCTTTTCTTTATAATAGCAGCCCACAGCAGTACCCCTCCCCTACTTTGTTGTGCCTGACTAAAACTAGGGCCCTGTCTTCATTAGTGATCCTCCCACAGGTCCATCAATCTAGTCCATAAAGAGTCAATTACATCATGGTCCATAAAACCTTTGAAAAATCATTCTTTAGGGCATTTTGGCCCAATCTAGATGCTTTTACTTGTACATCGTAATCAGTCGGGGGTTATCTTTTAAACTTGTTAACCTGAATCCTGAATAATAATAATGTCATATTAAAAGAGGGCAACATTTTAAAAAAATTGCCAAGCATTGTATAAAAAAATAATTTTAGAGTTTTTAAAAGTTACACATTATAACAGAGTGACATCTCCTGCGCCTCCTGGAAGATCCAGTCAGAGACTAAGGTACATATTTTTTGGGAAGGGTAGAGCATTTTCCAAAGTTACACACAGTTCAGGAAGACATTTCGTGCACTTTGACTTCTTTGAAAACGCAGCATAGATGCCATATACTTATACATAAACTTAAAATGGCTTTTTCAAGCCATTTGTGTTGGAGGACAGGGGGTTGGGGGAAAAAAGCAGACCTTCCGTTTGACAAGGAAGATCCTCTTTAAAATTCAGACTTTCCCAATTTTAGAGAAACAATTCCTCTTAAATTCTAAAATCCCTCTGTGTACCTTTTACTTCACAGTTGTTTCTTTAATTGTGTATAACTATTTTCCAAATAATCGATAATCTTTAATAACTTAAAAATACATGATGAGTTTTCTTGTTAAAAATACATGATGAGTATATAAATATTTGAATGGACTCTAATGGTGTGTTATTTGTATATGTTTGTCTCTTTAAAGATGCAGAGTTTTATCTCGGAAACTGGCTCTGGACTCCTGGATGAGAATGGAGTCTGTTACTGCACCGTCAATCTTCCAGATACCACCTTCCCGGTTGACCGCTTTGAGAAGCTGGAGATAGCAAACCACAACCTGACAATCACTGTGGAGAAGGAAATCACTAAGGTATAGGTACTCCTATATATGAGTAATGCCCCGTACACACGATCGGAAAAGTCCGATGTGAGCATTTGAACGGAAATTCAGATCGTGTGTATGCTCCATCGGACTTTTGCTGTTGGAATTTCCGCCAGCAAAAGATTGAGAGCTGGTTCTCAAATTTTCAGATGGAAAAAATTCCTATCAGAGAATCCGATCATCTGTAGCAATTTTCGACGCATGCTTGGAATCACTTCAACGCGTGCTCGGAAGCATTGAACCTAATTTACTCGGCACGTTGTAGTGTTGTACGTCACCACGTTCTTGACAGGCGAAAGTTTAGAGAACTTTTGTGTGACTGTGTGTATGCAAGCCAAGCTTGAGCGGAATTCAGTCAGAAAAACCATCCAAGGTTTTTCCGACGAAAAATCTGATCGTGTGTTCGGGGCATAAGAACTGAAAGAAAGCTATTAAAAAAGGCCTCAAGCCTATCACTGCAATTTCAGCACTTGAAACCTAAAGTAGAGCCATCTGCAAGGGTTGTTGTTGCCATAAGGTGCAGTCAAACACCATATACTTGCACATTATGGAAACCCTCTTCCAGCTTTGACAGTTTAGTACTATCTCTCATCCCTCCATCTGCCATCTTTTCTGCAGCTTTTTCCAGGTCCAGTCTTTTCTCTCTTTGGCCATTGAGCAGTCACTAACCTTTCCTACTTCCCATCACTTTTTGACAAAAACTTGAAAAACATACCGACTAGCACATTTTGCACCAACAATCTCAAATATCACTGTAGCTCCTATTATGTACTAAAACAATTAGTATTTAAACTTCTTAAACAGTATCTAAAAATGCCAGCAACTGAAGTCAGTGGGGGGCAAAATAAACCCCATCATTGGTGTGGCGCCCCCCTGACCCCTAGAGAAGTGCTGGCGACCCCCAGAGACAGGGAGGGCTGACATTTCAACACAGAGTGCAGTTTGCTAGACATGGTGGGTGGTGGATTGTGTAGAAAAATGGATGCCAGTTAATTTTATGTTAAAAAAAAATGGTCAGGAATTCTCTGGATGTGGTAGTCTTGACGGTTTCCCAGGCTCTCCACAGATCCCCAGTCTTTGGCAGAGTAAATTTTGATACTTCATCTCAAGTCACCATCTTTTCCTAATGCCTCCAGACAACAAACAGGCTCTCACTGGCAGAGCCTCTAGCACATAGCTAGTTCTTAGGCTTCAGGCCTACCCAGAATGACAATTGTTCCTCACACATCCACACCAGACCGAGGTCTGGGTGGGAAGACCCTGATCACTTGACCTCCCCAAATATTTATACTATTTTCTAGCATGCTCAGTGGCCATGAAACTCCTGATTGGCTGAGAGAAGGATGCTTATTCATAAGCTAGCTTTACTGTAGCTCATCATGCTAATGTCAAAGGTAACAGTGCCACCTACTGACAGAAGGGAGGAACCACAGCTAAATCAGGCTTAGAAAAAAACTCAAACAATCAAAAAGACTAAAAATCAGCAAGGTTAACTACAACCTAGCATAGCTAAATATACTGGTAGCCCATATTTAAGACTAGGGTTCTACACTGGTGTACATCACAAATAAATTGAGTGAATGCAAACATAAATCCTGCCATTGGTGTGAGTGTGTGTCAAAATAATCTCTGCTATTGGTGTTAGTGGGCTGGTCAAAGTCAGAGTATGGAGGCTTTCATACAGCATTCAGACTGAATAATATATACTGATATGGGGTATTCAAAGAAATGTAGCAGAATACATTCTGTCCTAAATTTATGAAGAAAGATTATTTATTTGCAAACATTTTTAAACAGAAACAAAGAAAAGTATGTTTTTTTTTTTTTTTCAAGCCTCAGTTTCCTGTTCTTAGCTGAAAGGTGTAGCACCCAGTGTGGTCTTCTGCCGCTGTATCTCATCTGTTTCAAGGTTTGATTTCTTGTGCATTCAGAGATGGTATTCCTTGGTTGTAGCGAGTGGTTATTTGAGTTACTGTTGCCTTTTTATCATCTCAAGCCAGTCTGTCCATTCTCCTCTGACCTCTGACATCAACAATGCATTTTCGTCCACACAACACCCGCTCACTGGATATTTTCTCTTTTTTAAACCATTCTCTGTAAAACGAGATGGTTGTGCTTGTAAATCTCAGTAGATCAGCATTTTTTGAAATACTCAGACCAGCGTGCCTGGTGCCAACAACCATGCCATGTTCAAAATCACTTAAATGGCTGTAGATAAAATTGCAGATTTTTATCAATAATGGATCATGAAAATGCACTAAATCTAAAATAAGATGTCTATATTTTAGGACTTCTGTTTTCAGCAATATATACTAGCAGTATTAACTACACATTTGATATCTCTGTACAGATCTACATCTATCAGAGCACACTGACAAGGTATGTAGCACAGATGAAGAACCTGACGAAACGTGTGGAGATCATGGAGAGTGGAGGTGTCTCCTACACCGAGCTGGAGTTTGAGCTCATCAAGTTGGAGATCAAAGAGATGGAGTCTCTCATACTGCAGCTGAAAGTGTCATTTAATGGTTCCAATGTCATAATAGATACCCTGTACAAAGAGGTGAGACAAGAACTGTTACTATTACTTTTGTGATAGACATCTTTCTAAATCAACGGCAACACACATGAAAAAATAGAGAGCTTTGAGGAAAGGGTCAAATATTAGGACTTTGACACAAAATCGAACTGCTCAGGTCGCATTCTCAAAATGACATGCTAGGGACTTTTATTTACCTGACAATGAATATGGGGCAAATTTCCGAGTTCTGAAAATTCTGGGACGGAAGATACAAAAAAATTCAGCAGCACATATTTGGCTATAACAATAAAAATAGTACTGCTCAGATACCCCCCACACCTATATCAGTTGGATCAGCATGTGGATAGACTGGTGCAAGACAGGCTCCAGGAGACTTCAACAAAATGGCGGCCATCTGCACATAGACATCAACTCTGTTGTAAAAATGTGAGCGAAATGGATAAAAGATGGCTTCAGCTCCTGTTCTGCATTATTGAGAACTCCTCAGACGAGTTTCACCCTTTTCTGGGGCTTAATCGTAGAGGTCTCTACAAGTAAGTCCTGATAAGGACAAAACTTATCTGAGGAGTTCTTCACAAGTGGAGAACAGGAGCTGAAGCCATCTCCTATCCATTTCCTTCACATACAGTATATGCAACAGGAAGTTGGTGTCTGTTTGCAGACGACCGCCATTTTGTTGAAACATATTTGGCTATGTAACTGATTTACTTCCCATACAAATGCCTTGGCTTACTACAGCAGCATACCTAAATCTGATTAATTTTAATAAAAAAAAAAAAAAATATATATATATATATATATATATATATATATATATATATATATATATATACAGTATCTCACAAAAGTGAGTACACTCCTCACATTTTTGTAAATATTTTATTATCTTTTCATATGACAACAACGCTTGCAACAAAAGTGAGTACCTGTAGGCTATTTTCACATCGAGGTCTGGGGCACTTGCGCTTGTGATTGGACACTGCAGAAGCCAGTCAGCGGGTCCGGCGGACGCGATGGCTACCAGGACCCGCAGATCGCTAACTGGAGAGGCAGAATGGCGGTCTGCCTATGTAAACAAGGCAAACCGTCGTTCGGTCAGCGAGGAAGAGAGAGATCTTGCGTTACTGCTAATCAGGAACACAGACGTCTCTCTTCCTCCAGTCAGTCCATTCCACACACAGTTAGAAATCTCTCCCTAGGAGCACACTTAACCCTTTGATCACCCCTGGTGTTAACCCCTTCTCGTGTCATTTATACAGTAACATGTACTAAAAGATAGAAGATTGATAGTGTGTGTATGGCCTGGTCTGCCCAATCCAACAAACAAAAAAACAAACCTAGTGCTCATGGGCACAGCATAACCCCTCAGGATTTTTAGGACAGACCAGGTGAGTATTTAAAAAGTATTGTTTATTGGAAACATTTGATAATCTATACAGTAGAAAAAAGTAAAATCAATTGCAGTACAAAAATACAGGCATGAATGCCCTCTGGTATGAAGGGCTATTGCACGTAGCTGTAGAAGATTACGCCTGACATGTTTCAGGCACCTAGGTCCTTCTTCATAGGCTGAATGTCATCTAAAGCTTACATACGTCTATAAAATGAACATATTTAGACATTAGTATAATAGTACAATTTTAACATTGATAAACCTATTGCATGGAATAGAACATCCATGCAAGTACAAAAAATAGGCAGAATACATATTGACCTAAATAAATGAAGACGTTTTTTTTTTTTTTTATTATTATTGGATGTGTTTTATAGCAGAAAGTAAAAAAAAAAAAATATATATATATATATATATATATATTTAAAACTGTTGGTCTTTTTTTGTTGCGCAAATACCACCAAAAGAAATCTCTATTTGTGAGAAAAGGGCACATACATTTTATAGAAAGAAGGGAGGGTAGGGGCAAAAGAATAGTTGCTGAAGCTAGACTTGCCCACCTAAATGTTAGTGGACTATCTCGGTACTGATAAAGAACAATAGAAGTATTTAAAATACAATTTATTACAGATAAAAAAAGCAACAATCATACAAATCAAAGATTGGACGAAGTCTCTACTAGTTTCGCGGGTGTACCGCTTCTTCAGGAGAGCCAATCTATAAAATACATAACAGTGTAAAGTAGTAAAATACAGTTCAGCATAATTTAGAAAATAAATAGACAGAAGTATTGGTAGCTTACCCAGTGAGTAATAAAACAGGTGCAGAGGCAGGCCACCCACAAGATTCCCCCCGCGGCGGACATGGGGGATAATGCGCAATCTCTAGGTAAAGGATATATAGTCGATTAAAAACCATATATATGAAGTTAGGGTCGGGTGGGTAAGGGATGGTGGAAGGGAAGGGGAGGAAGAAGGAAAAAGGTGGTACGTTATTAAAACAATGACTCCCTTTTATATGTGGCTATACTCCCCCTTTTGGGCACATACATTTTGTTTGGGTACAATGTTGCACCAGTTAAAGCAATGCACTGCAAAAAATGGCCTGGTCATGAAGGGCGTGAAACCTTCCAGGGCTGAAGTGGTTAAGGAATTAAAGGTGGCCATAGACATGTGGGGTTATGATCTGCTCACCTCAGAGCATGTCTATTAGCTGCATATTCTATAAACTTGTATGTTAGTATATATATATTATAATGCATGGAGAAGAAGAGGGAACAGTGGCAAAAAAAACTGTTGGCGTTGAAACTTTAGGGATCAGAAAAAGAAACATCTGTTTAATTAGTCTCACTATTCTGGAGTTGTTGACGGTAGAATATTTGTTGCTCTATAGACATATTTTTGCTATGACATTTTATATTAATAGCATACTTAGAAAAATACAGATAAAACTAATTTTAAAACCATGCAACCCAAAGTAAGTATACAGTACATTTTTAGGAAAGTTAATCAATTGAGATATAAACAATCAGCCTTTGTGTTTTAGATCCATAACATTTCCATCATGGTGAATCAGCTGGAGATCTATGATAAGAACAATGTGCTGGTGATCAGACGGGAGATTGAAAGTCTGAAAAAACGCCTTGAGGATTGTGAGAACAATACAAAACCAGACTATCCTTCCCTTCCTCCACCAACCTATGGTAGGTTACAGGAGTCATTGCATGTCATTGTTCAAAATATACCTGTAATGCCCTGTACACACGATCGGTTCATCCGATGAAAATGGACCGATGGATTTTTTCATCAGTTATCCGATGAAGCTGACTTTCATCAGTCTTAGCTACACACCATCAGTTAAAAATCTGATCGTGTCCAACGCGGTGACGTAAAACACGACGACGTGCAGAGAAAAATGAAGTTCAATGCTTCTGAGTATGCGTCGACTTGATTCTGAGCATGCATGGATTTTTGACCGATGGATTTCCCCACAGACGATCGTTTTTTTCTATCGGTTTTTTAACCATCAGATAATTTTAAAACCGGTTCTAAGTTTTTTTACCGATGGGAAAAAAAACGATGGGGCCCACACACGATCGGTTCGTCCGATGAAAACGGTCCATCGGACCGTTTTCATCGGACGAACCGATCGTGTGTACAGGGCAAAATAGTTTCCCCAAAATATCTATTTATGAATCCTATGTATTTTTATATCTTGATTTCTTCAACATTCCAAAAACATACAGAGTAGTAGGTTAGTTAGTGGTATGTGAGTGCAAGTGTAAACTGGTATCAGTCCCGTTTTTCATGCTCTTGCATGGTAAACACCTCCATACATTAGCTTTATCACACAGTATGACAGTGACTAGGTAAAACTCTGACTTGGCTATGCCCTGAGACTTGCCATGCCACTGTCCAAAGCAATTCCCTTAGTAGTCACTTAAAATGGTTGTAAAGGTAAAGAAGGATTACTGCCAGCTCCTCTGTTCTATTAATCTCTCACTGTGTAATTGATTTTTTTTTAATGATGCCTGTAAATACCTTATCTTTGATCTTTTGTGACCGGTCACGTGACCCCCGGCCTCTCTCCTCCTCCAAACTACGTGCTACAAAGCGAGAGGCCGATATCCCCCTCTGACGTCAGCCGGGAGGTCACGTGACCACTGTGACCAGCTAGAAAAGATAAAAAATAAGGGCCAGATTCACAGCAGAGATACGACGGAGTATCTCAGATACTCCGTCGTATCTCTCAGAGTATCTATGCGACTGATTCATAGAATCAGTTACGCATAGATATCCCTAAGATCCGACAGGTGTAATTGTTTTACACTGTCGGATCTTAGGATGCAGTACCGTGGCCGCCGCTGGGGGGAGTTAGTGTCGTAAACCAGCGTCGGGTATGCAAATTAGGAGTTACGGCGATTCACGACGGATTTTCGCGTTCGCTACGTCGCCGCTAGTCTAGTTTCCCGTCGCAAAGTTAGTCGTCGTTTTTGGTGCCTTAACTTTACACAGCAATCATATTGCTGTATAAAGTATGGCCGTCGTTCCCGCGTCGAAATTTAAAAATGAACGTCGTTTGCATAAGCCGTCCGGGAATACGGAATTACGCTACGCGCGTCGCCGTTCGAAAAAATGACGTCCGACGCGCAAAGCACGACGGGAATTACGAAACTGAGCATGCGCAGTAGGTCCAGCGCGGGAGCGCGCCTAATTTAAATGGCACACGCCCATTTGAATTGGCCCGCCTTGCGCCGGAGGCCGCCGGCGTAGGTTTTCATCGCAAGTGCTTGGTGAATCAGGCACTTGCAATGAAAACTTGCGGCGGTGTAATGTATCTACGATACGTTACGCCGCCGCTCACCTACGTGAATCTGGCCCTAAGTTATTTGCAGGCTTCGTTTTACAAAAACATTTACATAGTGTAAGAGAGATTTCTATACCAGAGGAGCTGGCTGTAATTGTTCTTTACTTTTACTGCCAGCTACTAATAGCGGCAGGGGGGGGGGGGCTGAGAGGGGGAGAGACACACACATAGAGGAGAGCAGCGGGATGATGGAGGCACGTAAACGGACCACGATAATCAGGAATCAGCAGCCATGATTACCATTGTGGTCAGCACGCAGACACAGGAACAGGCAGGATCAACCAGGTTTTTTTACAGCTTAGAAAGGGGCAGATTAGACAGCACAGGCACTATGCTGTGTTTAATCTGCTATAAAGGAACAGGATCTCTGATTTATTTTTATTTTTTAGGGTTACAACCACTTTAAAGTGATTGTAAAGTCTTGCTTTGAATTTTTTTTAAATAACCAAGATGTTATACTTACCTGCCCTGTTGCAGTGGTTTTGCACAGAGCAGCCCGGATCCTCCTCTTCTCAGGTCCCTCTTTGCTGTTCCTTGCCCGTCCCTCCCGACAAGTGCCCCCATAGACCAGCAGCTTGCTAGGGGGGCACCCAAGCCGAGTCAGGGCTCTGTGTATCCATTCAGCAGGGCCGCCATCAGGGGGGTACAGGCAGTACACCTGTAAGGGGCCCTGAGGTCCCCAGGGGTCTGTGTGGCAACCCCCTATTTTTTTTTCACATTTTTTTTTCGTCAGTATACCTGTAAGGGGCTCGAAGGTCCCCAGGTGCCCGGATGGCAACCCCCTTTTTTTTAATCTTTTTTTTTCCATCAGTATACCAGTAAGGGGCCCGGATGGCAATCCCCTTTTCTTTTCTTTTTTTTGCGCGCCACCCCGCTTCTCAATTCGTGGGCGCCCTCCGTTTCTCAATTCGCAGTGGCACCCCTCCCCGCTTCTCAAACTGGGGGCCCATGCCTGAAGCTGTGTAAGGGGCCCCAAAATTCCTGATGGCGACCCTGCCATTCAGACACAGAGCTCTGACCCCTCTCTCCCCTTTTTGGCTTTGGCTCCTGCGGCTGTCAATCAAAATCGGTTAGCAAATCAGGAGGACAGTCCCAGATGGCCGAGGGAATCGTGGACATCGCTGGATATAGAAGGGGCTCAGGGAGAGTATTAGGGGGTGCTGGGGAGCCTGCTAAACACAAAAGGTGTTTTATATTAATGCATAGAATGCATTAAGATAAAAAAAACTTTTGCCTTTATAACTCCTTTAAGTGGTCTTACTGGATGGTGGAATGAAAATTGGGTAGAGCTTAGTTGTGATATCTGGGGAAGTTTGTCCCCATAACAAAGTAAATCTAAATAAGAAAGGAGTACATTTTTTGGTTAATCAAGCCAATAGCATGCCTCTTAAGCCGTGTCCATTTTTCATGTCATGGAAAAAAACAAAGTTTTTCTCTACGTGATTCTTGTCAAGCCTGCCTTGCATACACACGATCATGAAAAAAAATGCTCTAGCAAAGCGCGGTGACGTACAACACGTACAACGGCACTATAAAGGGGAAGTTCCATTAGAATGGCGCCACCCTTTGGGCTGATTATGCAAATTTCCCTTCTCATAACTTGCTTCTGAGCATGCCCGTTTTTTCCACATCGTTTTTATATATTTATTTGCGGATTTGCACAATCTTTGATTGCTCTTTTGCACCATTATTCATCAGCGCTGCAAAGTGTTATTGGTTATGTGATTACCATATATACTCGAGTATAAGCCGACACGGATATAAGCCGAGACACCTAATTTTACCACAAAAAAATGGGAAAACTTATTGTCTCAAGTATAAGCCTAGGGTGTCCATCTGCATGCCTCACTGTGTCCATGTGCATGCCTCACTGTGCCCATGCCTCACTGTGCCCATGCCTCACTGTGTCCATCTGCATGCCTTACTGTGCCGATGCCTCACTGTGCCCATGCCTTACTGTGTCCATGACTAGACGAGAGATCAGGCACGAAAAGGTGACTCGAGTATAAGCCGAGGGGGGCATTTTCAGCACAAAAAAATGTGCTGCAAAACTCGGCTTATACTCAAGTATATACGGTATATGTATTCTTAAGTTGTTTCAGATATTTATTTGTGGAGTTGCACAGTATTTGATCACCGTTATTTGCACCTTTATACACCAGCACTACTTAGCTTTTTTTCCACTTTATTTTACATAACATTCATACAGTATTATGCAATCACTCCAGCAGCGCAGCACCAATATTCCATACAAGTAACTTACTGTATCTAGTGCTTTATAATACTTCAGTGTAATAATTAATGCTTTAGTAAGCTACAGAAACATCGGTGTCGTGACCGTAGAATAATATGGCTGTACCTCAGTCAAAAATCTCTCTGCTTCAAGGGCACACATGTGGGTGCGCTCCCAAGCAGGCTGTGCTCATCCATAAAGTAGATACACACAGCATGGCTTGGTCACGCTCCCTCTACACTGGATTTGCTTGACAGCAGCCGGAGCCAATGGCTCCGGGTGCTATGAATCTGTCCTGATAGGGCAGTGAGAGACCATCACTGCTGCAGATGGGCACAGCACTGGATTGAGAGAGGGCTCAGGTAAGTATTGGCTGGGGGGGGGGGGGGGCAAACAGCAAGTGAAAGTTTTTTTTTTTTAACTTTAATGTAGTTAATGCATTAAGGTAAAAAAAAAACATTTTGACTTTAGAACCACTTTAAGGTTTCCTGACACTTTATGATGAAATCAAATGTGTTTTTTGCAGACACATATTAGTAGAATGGTGGTGTTTTTACAAGTTTGCATGTGATAAAATTCAAATGTAGCTGTCTCTTGTATCAGGAGACAGCCCAGGAGAAGTCTATAGGGATTGACTGGCCTAGGTAACCAGGGGAAAAAGGTATTGGATGGAGGCTCCTTTGATTCCTGTGGGCTGCAGCTGCCTAATTTAGGTAAGTATGCATCTGGAACAGGAAAGGGGGTTCATTTAGGTTGTGGGATAAGCCAAAAGTATTATTGCACTTTCTCTAAAAGTGTTTGGACCTGGTAACTTAAATAGAGTGATTTCACCAATAGTTTTCCTGAAATATCTTGGTGTCACATAGCATAGTCAGTGAACTGTCAAGTTGCAGAATGTAGTAAGATGATCTTCACTTGCTTGCCAACTGGTACGACTAATGGATAAGATTTCTGTTTTTACATACAGGCATACCCCACTGTATGCACTTTTTGGAATTAACACTGAAATTTACTCCCAGGCAGATATTAGAAAATTACTTTTCTATTTTTTCTAATTCCTTTTTATGTTGCATAGGTACTTGTGACCATGGACACATCGTAAATATCAGCAAGCCTTATCTAGTACAGCAGAATATATATGGTGCAAGCTACAAATGGGGAGGATGGGGAAAAGACTCATTATTAGGAGCTGATCAGAATACTTTTTGGGCTGCTCCACTAATGACCGATGAACGCTCAATGAATGTAGTCTTCACTTATGCTTCTTATAATGATCTCCTGCTCTACAAACAAGCTGTAACAAAAAGCCTTAGCAATTATGGGCAAGGTGGTGGAATGATTATGTACAACAACATAATGTATTATAATTGCCACAATTCCAATAATCTCTGCAAATACAACATGAAAACAGATGTAATAGAACGATTACCATTAAGGGATGCAACTTACAACAACCGCTTCTCCTATGCATCCACACCTTGGCAAGACATTGATCTTGCGGCCGATGAAGAGGGTCTTTGGGTCATTTATGCTACTGAACAAAAGGGTGGGAACATTCTTATTAGCAAACTTGATGCTAACACATTGGATGTGAGGCAAACCTGGTCTACCTCACTATACAAGCCGGGTGTCTCCAATGCTTTCATGGTCTGTGGAGTATTGTATGCTACTAGAATTCACAGAACAAATGTGGAGGAGATTTTCTACATGTATGACACTAAAACTGGCAAGGAAGCGCATCTGAGTGTCTACATTGAGAAAATGAAGGACACAATGCATAGTCTGTCCTACAACCCAAATGACCACAAGCTCTACATGTACAGTGATGGCTTCCTGTTCACCTATTATGTCACTTTCATGTCAAAAAAGAAATAAACTTTTAGCATTTCTGGCACAAAAATTACTTTAATCAAATATGGCTGATATCATGATGAGATGCTCAATTAAGCAATTTACCATTTACCCTTATTATGTGATTGTTATAGATTGATATAATGTTGTATTCTTCTAACTACTCTAAACTAATAAAATTGATTATGATTGGTTAATTTGCGTTATTGCTTTGGGTTACATCCCATTGTTTTTTAATTAAGAATTACAGTACCCAGCCTTTCCGAACAGGACCACAAAGGAGAACCCACAACTAGTCATTAGGATCGCCAGGCTATTAGAAAACATACACAGGCCCGGATTCACGTAGAATGGCGTATCTTTGTGTGGGCGTAACGTATCCTATTTACGTTATGCCTCCGCAACTTTTACAGGCAAGTGCCGTATTCTCAAACGAAAGTTGCGGCGGAATAGCGTAAATAGGCCGGCGTAAGCCCGCCTAATTCAAATGTGGTAGATGTGGGCGTGTGTTATGTTAATTTTATGTGACCCCACGTAAATTACGCTTTTAACGAATGGCGCATGCGCCGTCCGTGAAAGTATCCCAGTGCGCATGCTCCAAATTAACACGCAAGAAGCCAATGCTTTCGACGTGAACGTAAATGACGCCCAGCCCTATTCGCGAACGACTTATGCAAACGACGTAAAATTTTCAAAATTCGGCGCGGGAACGACGTGCATACTTAACATTGGTACGCCGCATCTAGTCCTCATATAGCAGGGGTAACTTTACGCTGGGAAAAGCCTAACATAAACGGCATATCTGTACTGCGTCGGCCGGGCACTTACGTTCGTGAATTCGCGTATCTAGCTGATTTACATATTTCTATGCGTAAATCAGCGTACACGCCCCTAGCGGCCAGCGTAAATATGCAGTTAAGATCCGATGGCGTAAGAGACTTACGCCGGTCGGATCTAATACTAATCTATGCGTAACTGATTCTAAGAATCGGGCGCATAGATACAACGGCTCAGACTCAGAGATACGACGGCGTATCTGGAGATACGCCGTCGTATCTCCTTTGAGAATCTGGGCCATAGACTACTACATTCCCTGGGGACCACCTGTTTTCAGTTTCATAGCAACTACTACCAATTTGGGTTCGAGAAAATTGGCAAGTTAATATCATGTAGAAGATTTAGAACAATTGTTCTAATTAAGCAAGCATACGAGAAACCACCAGAATCAGTTAGAAAT